>NC_134357.1:185579979-186279979 GCF_048569485.1 Anomaloglossus baeobatrachus
GCATTGCAACACTCCAACTCATTATAACTAAGCCATTATACTAGCAAACACTCAGTGTACCTAGTGGCATCCTATACGTGGGCTGATTGGACTTTGCTATAGTCACACTAGTGCAAAGACATTTGCAGCACTTCTACCTGCATTGCACACTCCAACTCATTATAACTAAGCCATTATACTAGCAAACACTCAGTGTACCTAGTGGCATCCTATACGTGGCTATTGGACTTTGCTATAGTCACACTAGTGCAAAGACATTGCAGAGCGCGTCTGCCTGCATTGCACACTCCAACTCATTATAACTAAGCCATTATACTAGCAAACACTCAGTGTACCTAGTGGCATCCTATACGTGGCTATTGGACTTTGCTATAGTCACACTAGTGCAAAGACATTTGCAGCACCTCTACCTGCATTGCACACTCCAACTCATTATAACTAAGCCATTATACTAGCAAACACTCAGTGTACCTAGTGGCATCCTATACGTGGCTATTGGACTTTGCTATAGTCACACTAGTGCAAAGACATTTGCAGAGCGCGTCTGCCTGCATTTGCACACTCCAACTCATTATAACTAAGCCATTATACTAGCAAACACTCAGTGTACCTAGTGGCATCCTATACGTGGCTATTGGACTTTGCTATAGTCACACTAGTGCAAAGACATTTGCAGCACCTCTACCTGCATTGCACACTCCAACTCATTATAACTAAGCCATTATACTAGCAAACACTCAGTGTACCTAGTGGCATCTATACGTGGCTATTGGACTTTGCTATAGTCACACTAGTGCAAAGACATTTGCAGAGCGCGTCTGCCTGCATTGCACACTCCAACTCATTATAACTAAGCCATATACTAGCAAACACTCAGTGTACCTAGTGGCATCCTATACGTGGCTATTGGACTTTGCTATAGTCACACTAGTGCAAAGACATTTGCAGAGCGCGTCTGCCTGCATTGCACACTCCAACTCATTATAACTAAGCCATTATACTAGCAAACACTCAGTGTACCTAGTGGCATCCTATACGTGGCTATTGACTTTGCTATAGTCACACTAGTGCAAAGACATTTGCAGCACCTCTACCTGCATTGCACACTCCAACTCATTATAACTAAGCCATTATACTAGCAAACACTCAGTGTACCTAGTGGCATCCTATACGTGGCTATTGGACTTTGCTATAGTCACACTAGTGCAAAGACATTTGCAGAGCGCGTCTGCCTGCATTGCACACTCCAACTCATTATAACTAAGCCATTATACTAGCAAACACTCAGTGTACCTAGTGGCATCCTATACGTGGCTATTGGACTTTGCTATAGTCACACTAGTGCAAAGACATTTGCAGAGCGCGTCTGCTTGCATTGCACACTCCAACTCATTATAACTAAGCCATTATACTAGCAAACACTCAGTGTACCTAGTGGCATCCTATACGTGGCTATTGGACTTTGCTATAGTCACACTAGTGCAAAGACATTTGCAGAGCGCGTCTGCCTGCATTGCACACTCCAACTCATTATAACTAAGCCATTATACTAGCAAACACTCAGTGTACCTAGTGACATCCTATACGTGGCTATTGGACTTTGCTATAGTCACACTAGTGCAAAGACATTTGCAGAGCGCGTCTGCCTGCATTGCACACTCCAACTCATTATAACTAAGCCATTATACGAGCAAACACTCAGTGTACCTAGTGGCATCCTATACGTGGCTATTGGACTTTGCTATAGTCACACTAGTGCAAAGACATTTGCAGCACCTCTACCTGCATTGCACACTCCAACTCATTATAACTAAGCCATTATACTAGCAAACACTCAGTGTACCTAGTGGCATCCTATACGTGGCTATTGGACTTTGCTATAGTCACACTAGTGCAAAGACATTTGCAGCACCTCTACCTGCATTGCACACTCCAACTCATTATAACTAAGCCATTATACTAGCAAACACTCAGTGTACCTAGTGGCATCCTATACGTGGCTATTGGACTTTGCTATAGTCACACTAGTGCAAAGACATTTGCAGAGCGCGTCTGCCTGCATTGCACACTCCAACTCATTATAACTAAGCCATTATACTAGCAAACACTCAGTGTACCTAGTGGCATCCTATACGTGGCTATTGGACTTTGCTATAGTCACACTAGTGCAAAGACATTTGCAGAGCGCGTCTGCCTGCATTGCACACTCCAACTCATTTATAACTAAGCCATTATACGAGCAAACACTCAGTGTACCTAGTGGCATCCTATACGTGGCTATTGGACTTTGCTATAGTCACACTAGTGCAAAGACATTTGCAGCACCTCTACCTGCATTGCACACTCCAACTCATTATAACTAAGCCATTATACTAGCAAACACTCAGTGTACCTAGTGGCATCCTATACGTGGCTATTGGACTTTGCTATAGTCACACTAGTGCAAAGACATTTGCAGCACCTCTACCTGCATTGCACACTCCAACTCATTATAACTAAGCCATTATACTAGCAAACACTCAGTGTACCTAGTGGCATCCTATACGTGGCTATTGGACTTTGCTATAGTCACACTAGTGCAAAGACATTTGCAGAGCGCGTCTGCCTGCATTGCACACTCCAACTCATTATAACTAAGCCATTATACTAGCAAACACTCAGTGTACCTAGTGGCATCCTATACGTGGCTATTGGACTTTGCTATAGTCACACTAGTGCAAAGACATTTGCAGAGCGCGTCTGCCTGCATTGCACACTCCAACTCATTATAACTAAGCCATTATACTAGCAAACACTCAGTGTACCTAGTGGCATCCTATACGTGGCTATTGGACTTTGCTATAGTCACACTAGTGCAAAGACATTTGCAGAGCGCGTCTGCCTGCATTGCACACTCCAACTCATTATAACTAAGCCATTATACTAGCAAACACTCAGTGTACCTAGTGGCATCCTATACGTGGCTATTGGATTTTGCTATAGTCACACTAGTGCAAAGACATTTGCAGCACCTCTACCTGCATTGCACACTCCAACTCATTATAACTAAGCCATTATACTAGCAAACACTCAGTGTACCTAGTGGCATCCTATACGTGGCTATTGGACTTTGCTATAGTCACACTAGTGCAAAGACATTTGCAGCACCTCTCCCTGCATTGCACACTCCAACTCATTATAACTAAGCCATTATACTAGCAAACACTCAGTGTACCTAGTGGCATCCTATACGTGGCTATTGGACTTTGCTATAGTCACACTAGTGCAAAGACATTTGCAGAGCGCGTCTGCCTGCATTGCACACTCCAACTCATTATAACTAAGCCATTATACTAGCAAACACTCAGTGTACCTAGTGGCATCCTATACGTGGCTATTGGACTTTGCTATAGTCACACTAGTGCAAAGACATTTGCAGAGCGCGTCTGCCTGCATTGCACACTCCAACTCATTATAACTAAGCCATTATACGAGCAAACACTCAGTGTACCTAGTGGCATCCTATACGTGGCTATTGGACTTTGCTATAGTCACACTAGTGCAAAGACATTTGCAGCACCTCTACCTGCATTGCACACTCGAACTCATTATAACTAAGCCATTATACTAGCAAACACTCAGTGTACCTAGTGGCATCCTATACGTGGCTATTGGACTTTGCTATAGTCACACTAGTGCAAAGACATTTGCAGCACCTCTACCTGCATTGCACACTCCAACTCATTATAACTAAGCCATTATACTAGCAAACACTCAGTGTACCTAGTGCATCCTATACGTGGCTATTGGACTTTGCTATAGTCACACTAGTGCAAAGACATTTGCAGAGCGCGTCTGCCTGCATTGCACACTCCAACTCATTATAACTAAGCCATTATACTAGCAAACACTCAGTGTACCTAGTGGCATCCTATACGTGGCTATTGGACTTTGCTATAGTCACACTAGTGGAAAGACATTTGCAGAGCGCGTCTGCCTGCATTGCACACTCCAACTCATTATAACTAAGCCATTATACGAGCAAACACTCAGTGTACCTAGTGGCATCCTATACGTGGCTATTGGACTTTGCTATAGTCACACTAGTGCAAAGACATTTGCAGCACCTCTACCTGCATTGCACACTCCAACTCATTATAACTAAGCCATTATACTAGCAAACACTCAGTGTACCTAGTGGCATCCTATACGTGGCTATTGGACTTTGCTATAGTCACACTAGTGCAAAGACATTTGCAGCACCTCTACCTGCATTGCACACTCCAACTCATTATAACTAAGCCATTATACTAGCAAACACTCAGTGTACCTAGTGGCATCCTATACGTGGCTATTGGACTTTGCTATAGTCACACTAGTGCAAAGACATTTGCAGAGCGCGTCTGCCTGCATTGCACACTCCATCTCATTATAACTAAGCCATTATACTAGCAAACACTCAGTGTACCTAGTGGCATCCTATACGTGGCTATTGGACTTTGCTATAGTCACACTAGTGCAAAGACATTTGCAGCACCTCTACCTGCATTGCACACTCCAACTCATTATAACTAAGCCATTATACTAGCAAACACTCAGTGTACCTAGTGGCATCCTATACGTGGCTATTGGACTTTGCTATAGTCACACTAGTGCAAAGACATTTGCAGCACCTCTACCTGCATTGCACACTCCAACTCATTATAACTAAGCCATTATACTAGCAAACACTCAGTGTACCTAGTGGCATCCTATACGTGGCTATTGGACTTTGCTATAGTCACACTAGTGCAAAGACATTTGCAGAGCGCGTCTGCCTGCATTGCACACTCCAACTCATTATAACTAAGCCATTATACTAGCAAACACTCAGTGTACCTAGTGGCATCCTATACGTGGCTATTGGACTTTGCTATAGTCACACTAGTGCAAAGACATTTGCAGCACCTCTACCTGCATTGCACACTCCAACTCATTATAACTAAGCCATTATACTAGCAAACACTCAGTGTACCTAGTGGCATCCTATACGTGGCTATTGGACTTTGCTATAGTCACACTAGTGCAAAGACATTTGCAGAGCGCGTCTGCCTGCATTGCACACTCCAACTCATTATAACTAAGCCATTATACTAGCAAACACTCAGTGTACCTAGTGGCATCCTATACGTGGCTATTGGACTTTGCTATAGTCACACTAGTGCAAAGACATTTGCAGAGCGCGTCTGCCTGCATTGCACACTCCAACTCATTATAACTAAGCCATTATACTAGCAAACACTCAGTGTACCTAGTGGCATCCTATACGTGGCTATTGGACTTTGCTATAGTCACACTAGTGCAAAGACATTTGCAGAGCGCGTCTGCCTGCATTGCACACTCCAACTCATTATAACTAAGCCATTATACGAGCAAACACTCAGTGTACCTAGTGGCATCCTATACGTGGCTATTGGACTTTGCTATAGTCACACTAGTGCAAAGACATTTGCAGCACCTCTACCTGCATTGCACACTCCAACTCATTATAACTAAGCCATTATACTAGCAAACACTCAGTGTACCTAGTGGCATCCTATACGTGGCTATTGGACTTTGCTATAGTCACACTAGTGCAAAGACATTTGCAGCACCTCTACCTGCATTGCACACTCCAACTCATTATAACTAAGCCATTATACTAGCAAACACTCAGTGTACCTAGTGGCATCCTATACGTGGCTATTGGACTTTGCTATAGTCACACTAGTGCAAAGACATTTGCAGAGCGCGTCTGCCTGCATTGCACACTCCATCTCATTATAACTAAGCCATTATACTAGCAAACACTCAGTGTACCTAGTGGCATCCTATACGTGGCTATTGGACTTTGCTATAGTCACACTAGTGCAAAGACATTTGCAGCACCTCTACCTGCATTGCACACTCCAACTCATTATAACTAAGCCATTATACTAGCAAACACTCAGTGTACCTAGTGGCATCCTATACGTGGCTATTGGACTTTGCTATAGTCACACTAGTGCAAAGACATTTGCAGCACCTCTACCTGCATTGCACACTCCAACTCATTATAACTAAGCCATTATACTAGCAAACACTCAGTGTACCTAGTGGCATCCTATACGTGGCTATTGGACTTTGCTATAGTCACACTAGTGCAAAGACATTTGCAGAGCGCGTCTGCCTGCATTGCACACTCCAACTCATTATAACTAAGCCATTATACTAGCAAACACTCAGTGTACCTAGTGGCATCCTATACGTGGCTATTGGACTTTGCTATAGTCACACTAGTGCAAAGACATTTGCAGCACCTCTACCTGCATTGCACACTCCAACTCATTATAACTAAGCCATTATACTAGCAAACACTCAGTGTACCTAGTGGCATCCTATACGTGGCTATTGGACTTTGCTATAGTCACACTAGTGCAAAGACATTTGCAGAGCGCGTCTGCCTGCATTGCACACTCCAACTCATTATAACTAAGCCATTATACTAGCAAACACTCAGTGTACCTAGTGGCATCCTATACGTGGCTATTGGACTTTGCTATAGTCACACTAGTGCAAAGACATTTGCAGAGCGCGTCTGCCTGCATTGCACACTGCAACTCATTATAACTAAGCCATTATACTAGCAAACACTCAGTGTACCTAGTGGCATCCTATACGTGGCTATTGGACTTTGCTATAGTCACACTAGTGCAAAGACATTTGCAGAGCGCGTCTGCCTGCATTGCACACTCCAACTCATTATAACTAAGCCATTATACTAGCAAACACTCAGTGTACCTAGTGGCATCCTATACGTGGCTATTGGACTTTGCTATAGTCACACTAGTGCAAAGACATTTGCAGAGCGCGTCTGCCTGCATTGCACACTCCAACTCATTATAACTAAGCCATTATACTAGCAAACACTCAGTGTACCTAGTGACATCCTATACGTGGCTATTGGACTTTGCTATAGTCACACTAGTGCAAAGACATTTGCAGAGCGCGTCTGCCTGCATTGCACACTCCAACTCATTATAACTAAGCCATTATACTAGCAAACACTCAGTGTACCTAGTGGCATCCTATACGTGGCTATTGGACTTTGCTATAGTCACACTAGTGCAAAGACATTTGCAGCACCTCTACCTGCATTGCACACTCCAACTCATTATAACTAAGCCATTATACTAGCAAACACTCAGTGTACCTAGTGGCATCCTATACGTGGCTATTGGACTTTGCTATAGTCACACTAGTGCAAAGACATTTGCAGCACCTCTACCTGCATTGCACACTCCAACTCATTATAACTAAGCCATTATACTAGCAAACACTCAGTGTACCTAGTGGCATCCTATACGTGGCTATTGGACTTTGCTATAGTCACACTAGTGCAAGGACATTTGCAGAGCGCGTCTGCCTGCATTGCACACTCCAACTCATTATAACTAAGCCATTATACTAGCAAACACTCAGTGTACCTAGTGGCATCCTATACGTGGCTATTGGACTTTGCTATAGTCACACTAGTGCAAAGACATTTGCAGAGCGCGTCTGCCTGCATTGCACACTCCAACTCATTATAACTAAGCCATTATACTAGCAAACACTCAGTGTACCTAGTGGCATCCTATACGTGGCTATTGGACTTTGCTATAGTCACACTAGTGCAAAGACATTTGCAGAGCGCGTCTGCCTGCATTGCACACTCCAACTCATTATAACTAAGCCTTTATACTAGCAAACACTCAGTGTACCTAGTGGCATCCTATACGTGGCTATTGGACTTTGCTATAGTCACACTAGTGCAAAGACATTTGCAGCACCTCTACCTGCATTGCACACTCCAACTCATTATAACTAAGCCATTATACTAGCAAACACTCAGTGTACCTAGTGGCATCCTATACGTGGCTATTGGACTTTGCTGTAGTCACACTAGTGCAAAGACATTTGCAGAGCGTGTCTGCCTGCATTGCACACTCCAACTCATTATAACTAAGCCATTATACTAGCAAACACTCAGTGTACCTAGTGACATCCTATACGTGGCTATTGGACTTTGCTATAGTCACACTAGTGCAAAGACATTTGCAGCACCTCTACCTGCATTGCACACTCCAACTCATTATAACTAAGCCATTATACTAGCAAACACTCAGTGTACCTAGTGGCATCCTATACGTGGCTATTGGACTTTGCTATAGTCACACTAGTGCAAAGACATTTGCAGCACCTCTACCTGCATTGCACACTCCAACTCATTATAACTAAGCCATTATACTAGCAAACACTCAGTGTACCTAGTGGCATCCTATACGTGGCTATTGGACTTTGCTATAGTCACACTAGTGCAAAGACATTTGCAGAGCGCGTCTGCCTGCATTGCACACTCCAACTCATTATAACTAAGCCATTATACTAGCAAACACTCAGTGTACCTAGTGACATCCTATACGTGGCTATTGGACTTTGCTATAGTCACACTAGTGCAAAGACATTTGCAGCACCTCTACCTGCATTGCACACTCCAACTCATTATAACTAAGCCATTATACTAGCAAACACTCAGTGTACCTAGTGGCATCCTATACGTGGCTATTGGACTTTGCTATAGTCACACTAGTGCAAAGACATTTGCAGCACCTCTACCTGCATTGCACACTCCAACTCATTATAACTAAGCCATTATACTAGCAAACACTCAGTGTACCTAGTGGCATCCTATACGTGGCTATTGGACTTTGCTATAGTCACACTAGTGCAAAGACATTTGCAGAGCGCGTCTGCCTGCATTGCACACTCCAACTCATTATAACTAAGCCATTATACTAGCAAACACTCAGTGTACCTAGTGACATCCTATACGTGGCTATTGGACTTTGCTATAGTCACACTAGTGCAAAGACATTTGCAGCACCTCTACCTGCATTGCACACTCCAACTCATTATAACTAAGCCATTATACTAGCAAACACTCAGTGTACCTAGTGGCATCCTATACGTGGCTATTGGACTTTGCTATAGTCACACTAGTGCAAAGACATTTGCAGCACCTCTACCTGCATTGCACACTCCAACTCATTATAACTAAGCCATTATACTAGCAAACACTCAGTGTACCTAGTGGCATCCTATACGTGGCTATTGGACTTTGCTATAGTCACACTAGTGCAAAGACATTTGCAGAGCGCGTCTGCCTGCATTGCACACTCCAACTCATTATAACTAAGCCATTATACTAGCAAACACTCAGTGTACCTAGTGGCATCCTATACGTGGCTATTGGACTTTGCTATAGTCACACTAGTGCAAAGACATTTGCAGCACCTCTACCTGCATTGCACACTCCAACTCATTATAACTAAGCCATTATACTAGCAAACACTCAGTGTACCTAGTGGCATCCTATACGTGGCTATTGGACTTTGCTATAGTTACACTAGTGCAAAGACATTTGCAGAGCGCGTCTGCCTGCATTGCACACTCCAACTCATTATAACTAAGCCATTATACTAGCAAACACTCAGTGTACCTAGTGACATCCTATACGTGGCTATTGGACTTTGCTATAGTCACACTAGTGCAAAGACATTTGCAGCACCTCTACCTGCATTGCACACTCCAACTCATTATAACTAAGCCATTATACTAGCAAACACTCAGTGTACCTAGTGGCATCCTATACGTGGCTATTGGACTTTGCTATAGTCACACTAGTGCAAAGACATTTGCAGCACCTCTACCTGCATTGCACACTCCAACTCATTATAACTAAGCCATTATACTAGCAAACACTCAGTGTACCTAGTGGCATCCTATACGTGGCTATTGGACTTTGCTATAGTCACACTAGTGCAAAGACATTTGCAGAGCGCGTCTGCCTGCATTGCACACTCCAACTCATTATAACTAAGCCATTATACTAGCAAACACTCAGTGTACCTAGTGGCATCCTATACGTGGCTATTGGACTTTGCTATAGTCACACTAGTGCAAAGACATTTGCAGCACCTCTACCTGCATTGCACACTCCAACTCATTATAACTAAGCCATTATACTAGCAAACACTCAGTGTACCTAGTGGCATCCTATACGTGGCTATTGGACTTTGCTATAGTCACACTAGTGCAAAGACATTTGCAGAGCGCGTCTGCCTGCATTGCACACTCCAACTCATTATAACTAAGCCATTATACTAGCAAACACTCAGTGTACCTAGTGGCATCCTATACGTGGCTATTGGACTTTGCTAAAGTCACACTAGTGCAAAGACATTTGCAGCACCTCTACCTGCATTGCACACTCCAACTCATTATAACTAAGCCATTATACTAGCAAACACTCAGTGTACCTAGTGGCATCCTATACGTGGCTATTGGACTTTGCTATAGTCACACTAGTGCAAAGACATTTGCAGCACCTCTACCTGCATTGCACACTCCAACTCATTATAACTAAGCCATTATACTAGCAAACACTCAGTGTACCTAGTGGCATCCTATACGTGGCTATTGGACTTTGCTATAGTCACACTAGTGCAAAGACATTTGCAGCACCTCTACCTGCATTGCACACTCCAACTCATTATAACTAAGCCATTATACTAGCAAACACTCAGTGTACCTAGTGGCATCCTATACGTGGCTATTGGACTTTGCTATAGTCACACTAGTGCAAAGACATTTGCAGAGCGCGTCTGCCTGCATTGCACACTCCAACTCATTATAACTAAGCCATTATACTAGCAAACACTCAGTGTACCTAGTGGCATCCTATACGTGGCTATTGGACTTTGCTATAGTCACACTAGTGCAAAGACATTTGCAGCACCTCTACCTGCATTGCACACTCCAACTCATTATAACTAAGCCATTATACTAGCAAACACTCAGTGTACCTAGTGGCATCCTATACGTGGCTATTGGACTTTGCTATAGTCACACTAGTGCAAAGACATTTGCAGCACCTCTACCTGCATTGCACACTCCAACTCATTATAACTAAGCCATTATACTAGCAAACACTCAGTGTACCTAGTGGCATCCTATACGTGGCTATTGGACTTTGCTATAGTCACACTAGTGCAAAGACATTTGCAGAGCGCGTCTGCCTGCATTGCACACTCCAACTCATTATAACTAAGCCATTATACTAGCAAACACTCAGTGTACCTAGTGGCATCCTATACGTGGCTATTGGACTTTGCTATAGTCACACTAGTGCAAAGACATTTGCAGAGCGCGTCTGCCTGCATTGCACACTCCAACTCATTATAACTAAGCCATTATACTAGCAAACACTCAGTGTACCTAGTGGCATCCTATACGTGGCTATTGGACTTTGCTATAGTCACACTAGTGCAAAGACATTTGCAGCACCTCTACCTGCATTGCACACTCCAACTCATTATAACTAAGCCATTATACTAGCAAACACTCAGTGTACCTAGTGGCATCCTATACGTGGCTATTGGACTTTGCTGTAGTCACACTAGTGCAAAGACATTTGCAGCACCTCTACCTGCATTGCACACTCCAACTCATTATAACTAAGCCATTATACTAGCAAACACTCAGTGTACCTAGTGGCATCCTATACGTGGCTATTGGACTTTGCTATAGTCACACTAGTGCAAAGACATTTGCAGAGCGCGTCTGCCTGCATTGCACACTCCAACTCATTATAACTAAGCCATTATACTAGCAAACACTCAGTGTACCTAGTGGCATCCTATACGTGGCTATTGGACTTTGCTATAGTCACACTAGTGCAAAGACATTTGCAGCACCTCTACCTGCATTGCACACTCCAACTCATTATAACTAAGCCATTATACTAGCAAACACTCAGTGTACCTAGTGGCATCCTATACGTGGCTATTGGACTTTGCTATAGTCACACTAGTGCAAAGACATTTGCAGCACCTCTACCTGCATTGCACACTCCAACTCATTATAACTAAGCCATTATACTAGCAAACACTCAGTGTACCTAGTGGCATCCTATACGTGGCTATTGGACTTTGCTATAGTCACACTAGTGCAAAGACATTTGCAGAGCGCGTCTGCCTGCATTGCACACTCCAACTCATTATAATTAAGCCATTATACTAGCAAACACTCAGTGTACCTAGTGGCATCCTATACGTGGCTATTGGACTTTGCTATAGTCACACTAGTGCAAAGACATTTGCAGAGCGCGTCTGCCTGCATTGCACACTCCAACTCATTATAACTAAGCCATTATACTAGCAATTTTTGCTGCCAGTTTAAGGGCCGTAGTTGCATTGTCAGGGATATTTATTCTTTATTATTCTGCTGTTAATAAAGCTAGACCACCACTGCAATCAACACCACCTCTCAATTTTTACTACCACATTTTCAGTCCACAATCTTGTCGCAATCAACATGAGTGGCAAAATGACAGATGCTGGTGGAAAGGGGAAGAGGCGTGGTGGAAAAGGCAAAAAAGGTTTTGTCCGTGGGGAAGGTGGCAAAGCTCCATTATCATCTGCTGAAGATAGACCATCTACCAGCAAAAGTAAGATGTCTACTACTTACCGTGGACAATCCGATGTGCTCCCTTTTTTACGGACACGAACAACAGGAACAAAGGTAGATGATGGGCAAAAAAGGAAAATGCTTGAATGGATCTCAAGTGGTCCAACAAGTGCCCTCTCAGCCACTTCAAGTACCGCATCCAAAAAACACCAGTCCTCTGAGTTGTCATCCCAATCAAACTTGCTTTCTCCCAGCTCTGAAGTCTCCATCAGCCCTGCACAGTATGGTGGAACTGAGATGGCTGAGTCTGCAGAGCTGTTCAGTCACACTATAGCCTGGGAATCAGAGGTCTGCTCCCAAGCTACAGTGAGTACAGAACAGGAAATGGTCTGCAGTGATGCCCAGAACCTTTGTGACTCTGATTCAGGCCGTGAGGACCAAGTTTCTGAGCATAATGTTGACCCTTTGTCACAAACTGTAACACCTGTGGTTATAGACAATGAGGAACATAATGATGAAGATGAGACGCAGATACCCGATTGGGATGACAACTTAAATATTCGGTCAGGGCAAGAAGAGGTTCGGTCTGAGGGAGAGGGGAGTGCAAACACAACAATTGATGATGAAGTTCTAGATCCCACCTACTGTCAACCCCCAGTCAGGCACTCGAGGAGGTCAACAGAGGCGGTGGAGGAGGATGCAACCGACGACGAAGTTACCTTGCGCCTTCCTGGACAGAGTCGGAGCACTGGTAGCACGTCTACAACTGCATCCTCAGCCACCACTCTGCCTATGAGCATTATTCGGGGTGGATCAACAGGTCGCATGGCCTCTAAGCCTTGCCTAGCCTGGTCCTTTTTTGACATAGAAAAAGATCGCCCAAATTATGTGATCTGTAAATTTTGTCATGATTCTCTTAGTAGAGGTCAAAACCTCAGCAGTTTGACAACTTCTTCCATGAATCGTCACATGAATAAATATCATAGGTCCCGGTGGGAAGCTCACCGTGCTGCAATGCGGCCTAGCGGAGCGAACCATCCACCGCCTGCCCCTTCCAGTGCATCCGCGCGCTCTTCATCTTCTAGGACTGTGGGGACAGCTGTCACACCTGTTTTTCCACCCACAACTTCCACCACTGTAACCGCAACAGGCAGTTTGCTTGGTAGGTCGTCAGTTGTTTTGGAAGGGGAAACAAGTGAGTGTGTACAGCTCTCTCAGACATCGATAGCACCAACTTTGGATGAAGGCAACATCATGTCTCCGCCTGCACTTTCCTCACAAACCTGCATTTTTCCAGGGACACCCTACTCAACACCGTCTACACACAGCAGCCAGATCTCTGTCCCTCAGATGTGGACAAATAAAAGGCCATTTTCTGCGACTCATGACAAAGCTAAGAGGTTGACTCTATCCCTCTGTAAGCTGTTGGCTACAGAAATGCTGCCTTTCCGCCTAGTGGACACACAGGATTTTAGAGACCTTATGTCTGTGGCTGTGCCCCAGTACCAGATGCCTAGTCGCCACTACTTTTCTAAGAAAGGTGTGCCCGCGCTACACCAGCATGTCGCACACAACATCACCGCTTCATTGAGAAACTCTGTGTGTGAACGGGTGCATTTCACCACCGATACTTGGACCAGTAAGCATGGACAGGGACGTTACATGTCGCTCACTGGGCACTGGGTAACTATGGTGATAGATGGTGAAGGGTCTGCTGCACAAGTCTTGCCGTCCCCACGACTTGTGTGTCAATCCTCTGTCTGTCCAAGTTCCGCCACTGCTTCTGCATCCTCCACCTCATCTGGGTCCTCCACCTCCGCCCCAAGCCTGCCTGGTCAGGCCACCAGCGTTCTCACTGCGCAGAAGGAATCACGCACCCCTCATTACTATGCTGGCAGCAGAGCGCAACGGCATCAGGCGGTCTTTAGCTTGACATGTCTTGGGAATAAGAGTCACACAGCTGAGGAGTTGTGGTCAGCTCTGCGGTCCGAGTTTAATAAATGGTTGTCTCCACTCAACCTGCAGCCTGGTAAGGCCGTGTGCGACAATGCTGCAAACCTGGGTGCGGCCCTTCGCCTGGGCAAGGTGACACACGAACCTTGTATGGCTCACGTGTTGAACCTTGTCGTGCAGCAATTTTTAACACAGTATCCCGACCTAGATGGCCTTCTGAACAGGGCACGAAAACTGTCTGCTCACTTCCGCCGTTCAAGCGCCGCAGCTGAGCGACTTGCATCGCTCCAGAAGTCTTTCGGCCTGCCGGTTCATCGCCTGAAATGCGATGTGGCGACACGCTGGAATTCAACTCTCCACATGTTACAGCGACTGTGGCAGCACCGCCGTGCCCTGGTGCAATACGTCATGACGTATAGCCTGGGCCAACGAGATGCAGAGGTGGGGCAGATCACCCTGATGGAGTGGTCTCAGATCAAGGACCTATGCACCCTTCTGCACAGTTTCGACATGGCGACGAATATGTTTAGCGCTGACAATGCCATTATCAGCATGACGATTCCAGTCATTTACATGCTGGAACACACGCTAAACACTATTCGGAGTCATGGGGTGGGACAACGAGAAGGGGATGAACTACAGGAGGATTCATATGCGCAAGACACAACAACATCACCAAGGTCCAGACGTTCATCATCACCAAGGCGCCAGGCATGGCAGCATGGGGACAGGGATCAACAAGGGCGCATGGTAGCAGGCGAGATGTTGAGGAAGGTGCAGGAGGACATGAAGAAATGGAGGACGAACTGTCCATGGACATGGAAGACTCAGCAGATGAGGGAGACCTTGGTCAAATTTCAGTTGAAAGAGGTTGGGGGGAGATGTCAGAGGAAGAAAGAACGGTTAGCACCTCTATGCCACAAACACAGCGTGGACTTGGTCCGCATGGCTGCGCAAGACACATGAGTGCATTCTTGTTGCACTACCTCCAACATGACCCTCGTATTGTCAAAATTAGAAGTGATGATGACTACTGGCTTGCCACACTATTAGATCTCCGGTACAAGTCCAAATTTTGTGACATAATTCCAGCCATAGAAAGGGACGCACGTATGCAAGAGTATCAGCAGAAGCTGTTACTCGATCTTAGATCCGCTTTTCCACCAAACAACCGTGCAGGTGCAGGGAGGGAATCTCCCAGTTGTAACTTGACAAACATGGGACGGTCTCGTCATCTTCAACAGTCTACACGTACCAGTAGGACCGTATCTGGTGCTGGTAACAGCAATTTTATGGAATCTTTTCATAATTTTTTTAGACCCTCCTTTGCAAGGCCACCAGAGACAACAAGTCTGACACATAGTCAACGGCTGAAGAGGATGATACAGGAGTATCTCCAAATGAACATCGATGCCATGACTTTGCAAATGGAGCCTTGCTCCTTTTGGGCTTCAAACCTCGAAAAATGGCCAGAGCTCTCAACTTACGCCTTGGAGATTTTGTCGTGTCCAGCTGCCAGCGTTGTCTCTGAACGTGTCTTCAGTGCTGCTGGGTGTGTGCTGACAGATAAGCGCACGCGTCTGTCCAGTGACAATGTGGACAGACTGACGTTCATCAAAATGAACAAGTCATGGATCCAGAAGGAATTTACAACCCCTGTGTCATCCTGGGGAGAGTAAATGCTTGTGGATTTGGAATGTGCTTGATGCATATCTAGCTGTGAAGTGTACAACTAGGGCACAAGTGCTGCCACTGAATGGGTGGGTGTGTGTGGGGCACAATTTTTGGAAAAAAAGGGAGACTCCGCTTGGAGTAACCCTTGCTTACATTGTTTTTAAAAGAAGCCAAGATGAACAGAGCTGGGATCAGGAAAGACTTTGCTACCTACCCTGGTGTCATCCTGGGGACGGTTAATTATGGCGTATTTTTGAATGTGCTTGATGCAAATCTAGCTGTGAAGTGTACAACTAGGGCACAAGTGCTGCCACTGAATGGGTGGGTGTGTGTGGGGCACAATTTTTGGAAAAAAAGGGAGACTCCGCTTGGAGTAACCCTTGCTTACATTGTTTTTAAAAGAAGCCAAGATGAACAGAGCTGGGATCAGGAAAGACATTGCTACCTACCCTGGTGTCATCCTGGGGACGGTTAATTATGGCGTATTTTTGAATGTGCTTGATGCAAATCTAGCTGTGAAGTGTACAACTAGGGCACAAGTGCTCCCACTGAATGGGTGGGTGTGTGTGGGGCACAATTTTTGGAAAAAAAGGGAGACTCCGCTTGGAGTAACCCTTGCTTACATTGTTTTTAAAAGAAGCCAAGATGAACAGAGCTGGGATCAGGAAAGACTTTGCTACCTACCCTGGTGTCATCCTGGGGACGGTTAATTATGGCGTATTTTTGAATGTGCTTGATGCAAATCTAGCTGTGAAGTGTACAACTAGGGCACAAGTGCTGCCACTGAATGGGTGGGTGTGTGTGGGGCACAATTCTTGGAAAAAAAGGGAGACTCCGCTTGGAGTAATCCTTGCTTACATTGTTTTTAAAAGAAGCCAAGATGAACAGAGCTGGGATCAGGAAAGACTTTGCTACCTACCCTGGTGTCATCCTGGGGACGGTTAATTATGGCGTATTTTTGAATGTGCTTGATGCAAATCTAGCTGTGAAGTGTACAACTAGGGCACAAGTGCTGCCACTGAATGGGTGGGTGTGTGTGGGGCACAATTTTTGGAAAAAAAGGGAGACTCCGCTTGGAGTAACCCTTGCTTACATTGTTTTTAAAAGAAGCCAAGATGAACAGAGCTGGGATCAGGAAAGACATTGCTACCTACCCTGGTGTCATCCTGGGGACGGTTAATTATGGCGTATTTTTGAATGTGCTTGATGCAAATCTAGCTGTGAAGTGTACAACTAGGGCACAAGTGCTCCCACTGAATGGGTGGGTGTGTGTGGGGCACAATTTTTGGAAAAAAAGGGAGACTCCGCTTGGAGTAATCCTTGCTTACATTGTTTTTAAAAGAAGCCAAGATGAACAGAGCTGGGATCAGGAAAGACTTTGCTACCTACCCTGGTGTCATCCTGGGGACGGTTAATTATGGCGTATTTTTGAATGTGCTTGATGCAAATCTAGCTGTGAAGTGTACAACTAGGGCACAAGTGCTGCCACTGAATGGGTGGGTGTGTGTGGGGCACAATTTTTGGAAAAAAAGGGAGACTCCGCTTGGAGTAACCCTTGCTTACATTGTTTTTAAAAGAAGCCAAGATGAACAGAGCTGGGATCAGGAAAGACATTGCTACCTACCCTGGTGTCATCCTGGGGACGGTTAATTATGGCGTATTTTTGAATGTGCTTGATGCAAATCTAGCTGTGAAGTGTACAACTAGGGCACAAGTGCTCCCACTGAATGGGTGGGTGTGTGTGGGGCACAATTTTTGGAAAAAAAGGGAGACTCCGCTTGGAGTAACCCTTGCTTACATTGTTTTTAAAAGAAGCCAAGATGAACAGAGCTGGGATCAGGAAAGACTTTGCTACCTACCCTGGTGTCATCCTGGGGACGGTTAATTATGGCGTATTTTTGAATGTGCTTGATGCAAATCTAGCTGTGAAGTGTACAACTAGGGCACAAGTGCTGCCACTGAATGGGTGGGTGTGTGTGGGGCACAATTTTTGGAAAAAAAGGGAGACTCCGCTTGGAGTAATCCTTGCTTACATTGTTTTTAAAAGAAGCCAAGATGAACAGAGCTGGGATCAGGAAAGACTTTGCTACCTACCCTGGTGTCATCCTGGGGACGGTTAATTATGGCGTATTTTTGAATGTGCTTGATGCAAATCTAGCTGTGAAGTGTACAACTAGGGCACAAGTGCTGCCACTGAATGGGTGGGTGTGTGTGGGGCACAATTTTTGGAAAAAAAGGGAGACTCCGCTTGGAGTAACCCTTGCTTACATTGTTTTTAAAAGAAGCCAAGATGAACAGAGCTGGGATCAGGAAAGACTTTGCTACCTACCCTGGTGTCATCCTGGGGACGGTTAATTATGGCGTATTTTTGAATGTGCTTGATGCAAATCTAGCTGTGAAGTGTACAACTAGGGCACAAGTGCTGCCACTGAATGGGTGGGTGTGTGTGGGGCACAATTTTTGGAAAAAAAGGGAGACTCCGCTTGGAGTAACCCTTGCTTACATTGTTTTTAAAAGAAGCCAAGATGAACAGAGCTGGGATCAGGAAAGACTTTGCTACCTACCCTGGTGTCATCCTGGGGACGGTTAATTATGGCGTATTTTGGAATGTGCTTGATGCAAATCTAGCTGTGAAGTGTACAACTAGGGCACAAGTGCTGCCACTGAATGGGTGGGTGTGTGTGGGGCACAATTTTTGGAAAAAAAGGGAGACTCCGCTTGGAGTAACCCTTGCTTACATTGTTTTTAAAAGAAGCCAAGATGAACAGAGCTGTGATCAGGAAAGACTTTGCTACCTACCCTGGTGTCATCCTGGGGACGGTTAATTATGGCGTATTTTTGAATGTGCTTGATGCAAATCTAGCTGTGAAGTGTACAACTAGGGCACAAGTGCTGCCACTGAATGGGTGGGTGTGTGTGGGGCACAATTTTTGGAAAAAAAGGGAGACTCCGCTTGGAGTCACCTTGCGGTGTTTTACATGACTTTAGAAGGGCGTGCCATGGCTATATCTGTGTCTCCTCCTCTTTTTCCTTGTCCAGCTCTTTTGTTTTTGCATAAGTATATGTCCTTGTCACTTTCCCATGTGTTTGTGTTGTGTTGTGAGTTGTTTGTGACCTTTTGGACACCTTTGAGGGTGTTTTCCAGGTGTTTTTCTGTGTTTGTGATTGCCTGCCATTGTTTCCTATGCGGTTCGAGTTCGGTTCGTCGAACGTTCGACGAGCCGAACTCGAACGGGACCTCCGTTCGGCGAACCGGCCTCGAGCCGAACCGGGACCGGTTCGCTCATCTCTAGTGGCGTCATGAACTATCATCCCAAAACCAAATACCCGCATCCCCCGCGCGTAGCGCCAACCCCCCTTGCAGAGCGACGTGACCCCCGGGTCCGTGAGAGGCTCGAGCTACCACCCGTAGAACGCGAGCACAGATCCGAGCGGCTCGGCAGCCGCAGTCGAGGCCATGGGGCGGTACACATTGACTCTTCTGGCATCATGAACAGGATAGAACCAGTCTACTTACTGGTAGAAGTGCGCCTTGTGGTTCCAGTCAGCGGTGTCCCGCCGAAAAATCTGAAGAGCCGCCATATTGGGCGCGAAAGTTTCCCGCTCGAGTCGTCTTCCCCGAGCAGTGGAGGTGCGACAGTTAAGCCCCGCCCCCAAAGAGAGAAGTGCTGTGGAAAGACCAAGGGGGGGCGGGCGAAGAGCTAGCCTCATGTGATCCCGGGGATAAGAAGCATGGACGCCAGGACTCTGCACCCGTCTTGTTCCTGGAACCCGAGCATACAACATGTCCGCACCGTCCGGGAGGCCCGAATTCCCGGAGCCCGAGCCTGGAACATCAGCATGAGTGGAAGCCCAGACGACGCTCATGTGCTGCCAGCTGCAGGTCCAGGTGAGGTACCTGATGGAGCAGTGGACCGCCGAGATGGGGGAGATTGCCGCGGCTGTGCGGGCACGCAAGATGGGGGTGATTTTGGAGGAAAGGGCGAGCGACCCACGCCCCTTTGTCCTTGAGGGACCGGCTGCTGCGGCTGAGGGACCCAGTCTGCCCCTGATTCTCCTGTCGCCCCCTCCGCTGCCCGTATCGGTCGCTGCCGCTTACCCGCTTGGTCTGCCGCCCCCGACACCGGCGGCGGAGCCCGTCCTAGATGCCCAGAAGGACCCGCCTGTTAAAGCAGCCCGTAGACGACCGTATGCCCGGCCTGCACCCGTCCCGCTTCCGTGGAAGGAGGGTCCCCGGAGGAAGTCCATTCCCGAGGAGGCATCATTACTCCAGGAAGCGACCACACCCGAAGAGGTCCCGGCCCCGGCAGTCCGCCCGGCCAAGACGGAGGTGCCAGATTCCCAGCGGCCTGCCCGGCAGGCGAAACTGGCCGCTCCCCACACCCAAGCCTTGGCTGAGGCGGTGCAGGGTTGTCGCTGCAAGGCAGCACTCCAGGCCATGACACAGTGGGGTTCCCAAAAGAAGGTGCCAATCGTGGTTGGCACGGGGGAGCTCCAGCTGGGCCCGACCCGTGCACCCGAGGGGCCCGTAGATGCCCCGTATTGGGAGCAGCAGCAGTGCCAGCTAGGCCGAGAGATCAACGTCCGGGAGAGGAGGACGGCTGAAGTCCTGGTCCGCACGATCAAGGAAAAAGAAAACCTGCGGTGTGCCACCTTCCTTGTGCGGGGCCCGAGGTGCGAAGGCCAGATCCAGCGCTTTGACCTTGACAGAGGATGGGGATTCCTGTTTGAGCCCGGCATGGAGAAAGAGATGTTTGTGTCCCGTCGGGATGTGTACCCCCACCTGCCTATGGGCCACCCGGACCGTGACCTGATCCCGGGAGAGCTGGTCACCTACACCCGCCACTGTGTGGAGAGGGGCTGGTTTGCCCTGAGCGTACAAAGAAGGGCGCGGCATGAAAGCCCGAGGCGCTCCCAGACCCCTCCCCCACCATACAGCCCTGATGTGGCGCTGGAGGAGGAGTATGAAGAAGGGGACCTGAAGTAAGGCAGCGGATTCCCGTTGCAAAAAGGACAGTCCCCGTTGGGACCAACAGTATTTTTGTGGTAGCCCGTTGGTTACTGAAGTGCCCATCCCTGTTGGGACTGATGTTGTCTCCGTTTCATACCCCTTAACCCCTGCATGAGTAATCATGAACAAGGTCGAGAACTTGCAGGCCACCCAATAACTTTTGGGCTTGTAAATACTGCCCCAATTGCCCCTTCCCGCAACTGCCAGTCTCCGGAGAGGCTGGTTGGAGGAGGGACCCGCAGCAGAGCAGGCTGGGGTTTGGTCACCATCAAAACCGGTGACCATCCTCCGGGTCAGGGGTCCCTTTGGACGTAAGGCCTCTGAATGACTGCCAGGTGCGAAGCACCGTACCCGTTCCCGCTTGGGTAGCCTGGCCAGGTTCCTGTTTCCAAACTGGGGAAAAGGGGTGCTGCCCACTTCTTAGAGGCAGCATCAAGGTTCAGGTTGCTTGGGTGGGAAAGCGGAAGGACATGGACCCGTTCCCTTGTTATTAATAAAAATGTTCCCGTTTGTAACAGTTCAAGCAATGTGCCTCCCGTGAGGGAAGATTTGACAAAGAAATGCATACTGTTTCCAAATGTTGTTTGTTTACTTTACAGAAAAATAAAACCGGTGATGGACGGGCAGCCCGCAGACGGTCTGCATTAAACCAAGGGGGAATATGACGCCCTGGACACCCCCAGGGGTCACAGGTCACTACACACACCACATACACCCCCAACCCAGTAAGGTACCATCAGTCAACAAAGACCTGATTGCCTCCCTCAGAGTCAGACAGGCACATCAGGTGGGCGGAGTCAGGCAGATAAACACGCCCCCCGAGGAGTCTGCTGGTCCGAGGCAGGAGAGACAAGCAGATTAAGTTTGGAGAGAGGAGTGAGAGGAGTACAGTTCTGTGAGGGGCCTGGGTTGGAGCCTAGGACCCCCGATCAGTCAGGCAGGCAGACGGTAGTGGCCGCCTGCAGGAGAGCGGAAATACGACCGGTGGAACCGTAAGGGACCAGGACAGGATAGTGGCCCGCCAGAACCGAACCGGGGAGGCAACTGGATACCGGAGCACCAGGCAGGGTACTCAGACCCCGAACTAGGCTATAAGCCACCACCATATTCAAATCAACTGATTGCGGTCTGGATCTCAGGGGTTTATTCCCACCTAAGTCCCAATTGAAGGCAACAGCCCAACCATTCTGGATACAGTCATATGAAAAAGTTTGGGCACCCCTATTAATGTTAACCTTTTTTTCTTTATAACAATTTGGGTTTTTGCAAAAGCTATTGCAGTTTCATATATCTAATAACTGATGGACTGAGTAATATTGGGTTTATTGTACTTACAGAAAATGTGCAATCTGCATTTAAACTAAATTTGACCGATTCAAAAGTATGGGCACCCTTATCAATTTCTTGATTTGAACACTCCTAACTACTTTTTACTGACTTACTAAAGCACTAAATTGGTTTTGTAACTTTATTGAGCTTTGAACTTCATAGGCAGGTATATCCAATCATGAGAAAAGGTATTTAAGGTGACCACTTGCAAGTTGTTCTCCTATTTGAATCTCCTATGAAGGGTGGCATCATGGGCTCCTCAAATGATCTGAAAACAAAGATTATTCAACATATTTGTTCAGGGGAAGGATACAAAAAGTTGTCTCAGAGATTTAAACTGTCAGTTTCCACTGTGAGGAACATAGTAAGGAAATGGAAGAACACAGGTACAGTTCTTGTCAAGCCCAGAAGCAGCAGGCCAAGAAAAATATCAGAAAGGCAGGGAAGAAGAATGGTGAGAACAGTCAAGGACAATCCACATTAAGGAATAACGTTTGGAACTCCATTCTATGTCTGAACTGGGTGCAAAAAACCTAAAAAACATCACTATGGGGAGATAAGGTATGCACACCAGTGACTATGGAAGGGGAATACATGGAATAGCAGAAACTGCTCTGTGAATACTGACATGAAAAATTCAATAGCTATTTGTAAGAATGAAATGTGAAAAATGGAACCTGCATTACTGCCATGAATATATGAATAAAGAGAAATTTAGCTAGGTTTTTTGCACCCAGTTCAGACATAGAATGGAGTTCCAAACGTTATTCCTTAATGTTAGTAGTTTTTCGTTTGTGAACCCTCCCCATACACACCTATTGCCAATCCACATCGTATATATAGCCTGGGTCTCAGCCTCCCATACACGGTAAGTTTTTTAACTGCATGAGAGGACACACACAAGCTAGGGACCCCAACGTAGAGAAATACTTTGGCGTAGTGTTGGGGCTCTATTGCATTGATCAATTCAGTAGCTAAATTTCTCTTTATTCATATATTCATGGCAGTAATGCAGGTTCCATTTTTCACATTTCATTCTTACAAATAGCTATTGAATTTTTCATGTCAGTATTCACAGAGCAGTTTCTGCTATTCCATGTATTCCCCTTCCATAGTCACTGGTGTGCATACCTTATCTCCCCATAGTGATGTTTTTTAGGTTTTTTGCACCCAGTTCAGACATAGAATGGAGTTCCAAACGTTATTCCTTAATGTTAGTAGTTTTTCGTTTGTGAACCCTCCCCATACACACCTATTGCCAATCCACATCGTATATATAGCCTGGGTCTCAGCCTCCCATACACGGTAAGTTTTTTAACTGCATGAGAGGACACACACAAGCTAGGGACCCCAACGTAGAGAAATACTTTGGCGTAGTGTTGGGGCTCTATTGCATTGATCAATTCAGTAGCTAAATTTCTCTTTATTCATATATTCATGGCAGTAATGCAGGTTCCATTTTTCACATTTCATTCTTACAAATAGCTATTGAATTTTTCATGTCAGTATTCACAGAGCAGTTTCTGCTATTCCATGTATTCCCCTTCCATAGTCACTGGTGTGCATACCTTATCTCCCCATAGTGATGTTTTTTAGGTTTTTTGCACCCAGTTCAGACATAGAATGGAGTTCCAAACGTTATTCCTTAATGTTAGTAGTTTTTCGTTTGTGAACCCTCCCCATACACACCTATTGCCAATCCACATCGTATATATAGCCTGGGTCTCAGCCTCCCATACACGGTAAGTTTTTTAACTGCATGAGAGGACACACACAAGCTAGGGACCCCAACGTAGAGAAATACTTTGGCGTAGTGTTGGGGCTCTATTGCATTGATCAATTCAGTAGCTAAATTTCTCTTTATTCATATATTCATGGCAGTAATGCAGGTTCCATTTTACATTTTGGAAGAAGGTCCTGTGGACTGATGAAACAAAGATTTAGTTGTTTGGTCATACAAAAAGGCATTATGCATGGAGGCAAAAAAACACGGCATTCCAAGAAAACCACTTGCTACCCATAGTACAATTTGGTGGAGATTCCATCATGCTTTGGGGCTGTGTGGCCAATTCTAGCACCGGGAATCTTGTTAAAGTTGAGGGTCGCATGGATTCAACTCAGTATCAGCAGATTCTTGACAATAATGTGCAAGAATCAGTGACGAAGCTGAAGTTACGCAGGGGATGGATATTTCAGCAAGACAATGATTCAAAACACCGCTCCAAATCTACTCAGGCATTCATGCAGAGGAACAATTACAATGTTCTGGAATGGCCATCCCAGTCCCAAAACCTGAATATTATTGAAAATCTGTGGGATGATTTGAAGCGTGCGGTCCATGCTCGGCGACCATCAACCTTAACTGAACTGGAATTGTTTTGTAAACAGGAATGGTCAAATATACCTTCATCCAGGATCCAGGATCTCATTAAAAGCTACAGGAAGCGACTAGAGGCTGTTATTTTTGCAAAAGGAGGATCTACAAAATATTAATGTTCCTTTTATGTTGAGGTGCCCATACTTTTGCACAGGTCAAATTTTGTTTAAATGCGGATTGCACATTTTCTGTAAGTACAATAAACCTCATTTCAATCCAGAAATATTACTCAGTCCATCAGTTATTAGATATATGAAACTGAAATAACTGTTGCAAAAACCCAAATTGTTATAAAGAAAAAAGGTTAACATTAATAGGGGTGCCCAAACTTTTTCATATGACTGTAAGTGCCACTGCCAAAGGCCAGAAATCCAAAGGGCCAGCGTCTGTGGGCAAACGGGCTCCTACGACACTTATAAGCCGGGGAGAAGACTACCGGTGCCCAGGCACAGTAGTCAAGATACACACACAGGTGCAGGAGAAAGGCAGACATTGCCAACCTGACTGGAGAAGCTGGAGCTGGCTGCGGGCCCAGTTCATCACCCTGTTTGGTTTACCAGCGACTCTAGTGTCTTGTATCGGAGTGAGTACACCAGTGCCCTCAGGCACCCCACCGCTCTGCACCGTCCACAACACTGCGCCCTGCACCCCGGCCCTCGCCAACCGGGCCCCGGGACCAACATCCCCTACTCACGGAGGTGTCAACACCTAGCTGCGCCAGTACACCGATGCCAGGAGTCCCGTACCTTCACCGCAGCGGTGGTGTCCATAATCACCGCAACCTGTGAGTGGCATCATGAACTATCATCCCAAAACCAAATACCCGCATCCCCCGCACGTAGCGCCAACCCCCTTGCAGAGCGACGTAACCCCCGGGTCCGTGAGAGGCTCGAGCCACCACCCGTAGAACGCGAGCACAGATCCGAGCGGCTCGGCGGCCGCAGCTGAGGCCGCGGGGCGTTACACATCATCTCCGAAAATTTGAATATTATATAAGATAAGACCAACTTAGAAATGTTGGTCCACTGTTAATTATGTACAGTAAATGCACTCAATACTTTGTTGGTGCTTCTTTGGACTGAATTACTGCATCAGTATGCAACAGTATGGAGGCGATCAGCCTGTGGCACTGCTGAGTAGAGATGAGCGAACCGGTCGTGGTTCGGCTCGAGTTCGGTTCGCCGAACGGAGGTCTCGTTCGAGTTCGGTTCGGCGAACCGGTTCGGCGAACCGCTCGAACTGCATAGGAAACAATGGGAGGCAATCACAAACACATAAAAACACCTAGAAAACACCCTCAAAGGTGTCCAAAAGGTGACAAACAACTCACAACACAACACAAACACATGGGAAAGTGACAAGAACAAGTTCTCATGCGAAAACAAAACAGCGTTACGAGAAAAAAGAGAAGGAGACACAAATATATGAGTATATGCAAGGGAACATCGATGCCATTACTTGGAACTTGAGCCTTGCTCATTTTAGGCTTCCAATCTGGATAAATTGCCTGAGCTCGCCACGTACGCCTTGGAGATCTTGTCGTGTCCTACAGCCAGCGTTCTCTCGGAACCTGTCTTCAGTGCTGCTGGGGGTCTGCTGACAGATAAGCACACGCGTCTGTCCACTGACAATGTGGACATGGCTCTCAGAGGACTTTTCTTTCCCTGGGTCATCCAGGGGGGGGTGAAAGGCACGCGTATTTTTGAGAGTGCTTCATGCAAAGCATCTTTTTCATTTTGAAAATGGGGGTCAACTGATGCCAGTCAAGTGGGTTGTGTGTGGCCCAATTAGTGGAAACGAGGGAGACTGTGGTTGGAGTCCCCTCGCTGTGTTTCTAAAAGAACCAAGATGAACAAGTCATGGCTCTCAGAGGACTTTTCTTCCCCTGGGTCATCCAGGGGAGGCGAAAGGCACGCGTATTTTTGAGAGTGCTTCATGCAAAGCATCTTTTTCATTTTCAAAAGGGGGGTCAACTGATGACAGTCAAGTGGGGTGTGTGTGGCCCAATTAGTGGAAACGAGGGAGACTGTGGTTGGAGTCCCCTCGCTGTGTTTCTAAAAGAACCAAGATGAACAAGTAATGGCCCTCAGAGGACTTTTCTTCCCCTGGGTCATCCAGGGGAGGCGAAAGGCACGCGTATTTTTGAGAGTGCTTCATGCAAAGCATCTTTTTCATCTTTAAAATGTGGGTCAGCTGATGCCAGTCAAGTGGGGTGTGTGTGACCCAATTAGTGGAAATGAGGGAGACTGTGGTTGGAATCCGTGGGGTGTGTGTGGCCCAATTAGTGGCAACGAGGGAGACTGTGGTTGGAGTCACCTCGCTGTGTTTCTAAAAGAACCAAGATGAACAAGTCATGGCCCTCAGAGGACTTTTCTTCCCCTGGGTCATCCAGGGGAGGCGAAAGGCACGCGTATTTTTGAGAGTGCTTCATGCAAAGCATCTTTTTCATCTTTAAAATGTGGGTCAACTGATGCCAGTCAAGTGGGGTGTGTGTTACCCAATTAGTGGAAATGAGGGAGACTGTGGTTGGAATCCGTGGGGTGTGTGTGGCCCAATTAGTGGCAACGAGGGAGACTGTGGTTGGAGTCACCTCGCTGTGTTTCTAAAAGAACCAAGATGAACAAGTCATGGCCCTCAGAGGACTTTTCTTCCCCTGGGTCATCCAGGGGAGGCGAAAGGCACGCGTATTTTTGAGAGTGCTTCATGCAAAGCATCTTTTTCATCTTTAAAATGTGGGTCAACTGATGCCAGTCAAGTGGGGTGTGTGTGACCCAATTAGTGGAAATGAGGGAGACTGTGGTTGGAATCCGTGGGGTGTGTGTGGCCCAATTAGTGGCAACGAGGGAGACTGTGGTTGGAGTCACCTCGCTGTGTTTCTAAAAGAACCAAGATGAACAAGTCATGGCTTTCAGACGACTTTTCTTACCCTGGGTCAGCCAGGGGAGGCGAAAGGCACGCGTATTTTTGAGAGTGCTTCATGCAAAGCATCTTTTTCATCTTTAAAATGGGGGTCAACTGATGCCAGTCAAGTGGTGTGTGTGTGGCCCAATTAGTGGAAACAAGGGAGACTGTGGTTGGAGTCCCCTCGCTTTTGAAAAAAGAACCAAGATGAACAAGTCATGGCTCTCAGAGGACTTTTCGTCCCCTGGGTCAGCCAGGGGAGGCGAAAGGCATGCGTATTTTTGATAATGCTTCATGCAAAGCATCTTTGTAAGCTTGAAAATGGGGGTCAACTGATGCCAGTCAAGTGGGGTGTGTGTGGACCAATTTTTGGAAACGAGGGAGACTGTGGTTGGAGTCCCCTCGCTTTTGAAAAAAGAACCAAGATGAACAAGTCATGGCTCTCAGAGGACTTTTCTTCCCCTGGGTCAGCCAGGGGAGGCGAAAGGCAGAGTCTGTGGTTGGAGTCCCCTTGCTGTGTTTTACATGCTTTGAGAAGGGCATGACATGGCTTAGAGGTTGACTTTCAGCATCTGCAAACTGTTGGCTACCAAAATGCTGCCTTTCCAACCTTTTTAACCAAGGATTTTTGAGACCTTATGCCCATCGCAGTGCCCCAAGAGCCGATGCCCAGGCGCCACTCCTTCTACAACAAAGGCGTGCCCGCGCTACACCAGCATGTCGCACCAAATATTACCGCTTCTTTGAGAAACTCTGTGTGACAGGGTGCATTTCACCACAGATACTTGGCCCAGTAAGCATGGACAGGGGCGTTACATGTCGCTGGCTCGGCACTGGGTAACTATGGTGATAGATGGAGAAGTGTCTGCTGTACAAGTCTTTCCGTCCCCACAAGTTGTGTGTTTCAATCCTTCCTCTGTATGTACAAGTTCCTCCACTGCTTCTGCCTCATCAACCTCGTGATGTTCCTGCACCTCAGCCCAAATCCTGTGTGGTCAGGCCACCTTACTTGTTACTGCGCCCAAGGAATCCCACACACCTCCTTACTATGCTGGCAGCAGAGCTCAAAGCCATCAGGCGGTCAAATGATTACTTTGAAATGTAGGGGAAATGTGAGACACCGCTGAGGAGTTGTGGACGGTTAGCTCTGTAGAGTGAGACCGAGTTTCATCAATGGTTGTCTCCACTCAACCAGCAGCCAGGGAATGCCGGGTGCGACAATGATACTTAACAGTCTGCGGCCCTTCTTCAGGGCAATGTGACACACATGCCTTGTATGGCTCACGTGTTGAATCCGAATCTCCAGCAATTTTTAAAACACTATCCCGGCCTACATGTCCTTCTTTTGAGGGCACGGTGTAACGCCTGCCTGGATCGACACACTCAGACGGGCTGTAAAGGATAGGCTAGAGGGAACCCACTCTCCAAGCTGGACCCCCAAAACCCTGAAACCCTTTAACCCCTATAAAGTGATTTTGAATGACACAGGGCCCAAGTTGATCAATACCTGTGGAAGGCTGCAGTTCCAGAGAATAGTAGTCATGCAGGGTCAAAACATTGAGGAAGAGGAACAGAATGGGATGGCCAGGACTTAATCAGAAAACAAGCAGAGGTGAAATGCAAATCGGCCAACGAGGTACCTAAAAAGCAAGCAGGAAAAGTAGTCAGGTAACAAGCACACAAACTCATAAAACTAAACTGGGGGTAACAGTAACCAGAGGTTCATAGCTATGTCTGGCAGTTGTCTTCAGACAGGAGGGGCCTAAAAAAGGGTGTTGTGTTTTCCCATTGGTTGTAGCTGAATGATGGTACTTCATCTGTGAGATACCCACCACCTGCATTCAGCCATTGGTTCTGCATATGTCAAGGTAACGCAGCCCAGTGGGTGAGCATAACCTGTGTCCACCTGCGCCGCTGGCGTCGACTACTCTCCCATCATCAGCACTATGCACGAAAGGATTACGTTGTCACCTTAAGACAGGAGTACAAATTGACGTAGCGGACTACGGTGGTGACTTAACAGCCGTGTGCGGCAATGATGCAAACATGGCAGCATGCCTTCGTCAGGCCAATGTGACTTGTATGGCTCATGTGTTTAATCTGATTCTCCAGCAATTTTTAAAACAACATCCCGGCCTACATGGCCTTGTACAGCGGGCACGCTCGCTACGTGCTCACTTCTATCATATCATTCGCACCCAGTAGCTCAACAACTTTCATCGCTCCTGAAGTCTTAAGGTCTGGCGGTTGAACGTCAGAAATGCGATGTTCCGACACGCAGGAATTTGAATCTGCACATGTTGCAGCGTCTGTGGCAGCACCGCAGAGCTCAGCTGAAATACGTTATGATGTATACCCTGGGCTAACTTGATCCAGAGGTGGTGCAGATCACGCTGCTGGAGTGGTGTCAGATCAAGGATATATTCACCATTCTACACAGTTTACAAATGTCGACGCAGATGTTTAACACTGGCGATGACATTCTCAGCGTGACAATTTTGGTCATCTACATGATGGAGCTCACTGTAAGCATTATTCGGAGTCAGGTGTTGGTCCAAGAGGAAGGGAGGAAGTACTGGAGGAGTCATATGCGTAAGGGATAACAAGATCTACAAGGTCCAGACGGTCAGCGGCACCTTGGCGGCAGTCATGGTACGGTGGGGGAGAGGGAATATCAAGGGCGCATAGTATCAGCAAAACAGTTGAATAAGGTGCAGGAGCCCAGGAAGAAATGGAGGACGAACTGGCGATGGGCATGGAAGACTCAGCAGATTAGTGAGAGCTTGCTCACATTTCGGTTGTGCGAGGTTGTGGGGAGAGGGCAGAGGAAGGAGGCACAATTCTCACCTCTCCGCCACCAACACACCAAGTACTTTGTCCTCCTGGATGCTCAAGACACATGAGCGCCTTCTTGCTGCACTACCTACAACTAGAGTTGAGCGCGGTTCGCGGATCGAGGTTCTCCAGTTCGCGGCTCGAGTGATTTTGGGGGCTGTTCTAGATCGAACTAGAACTCGAGCTTTTTTGCTAAAGCTCGATAGTTCTAGATATGTTCGAGAACGGTTCTAGCAGCAAAAAAAAACAGCTAATTCTTAGCTGGCTTTCCGCTGTAATAGTGTAAGTCACTCTGTGACTCACACTATTATGACATTTCAGTGTATAGTGTGCGGGAACAGTGCATTCAGATCACTGCTGTATGTATAATGGCCATTTTTTTTTTTTTTTCCTTGTCTTCCTTCCCTAAGCGCGCGCGTGTAGTGGGGCGGGCCAGCATGTCAGCCAATCCCAGACACACACACAGCTAAGTGGACTTTTAGCCAGAGAAGCAACGGCATGTGTGATAGGATGTCCTTGTCACATGTCCCTGCATTATAAAACCGGACATTTTCCTCCAGCACGCCATTATCTGCCTTCTGCGTCTTTGGTGTCAGACATCACTGGCGCAGCTCCTATCGCCAATACTGCTGTATACGCTCCATACTCAGCGCTGGACAGCTTAGTGATAGCACTTTCTATCAGTCCTTTTAAGGGCTCATACCGGCAGGGTCAGAGCCATAGGTGACAGAGTTTAAAACAGAGTTTAACAGCTACACAAGATGACAGCGTCTGTGTAGCTAAGGTCAGGGATTTCCTCGCTGCATTTCCCCATTAGGAGGGATAGAAAGGCAGGCTTCCTTTCCTCTACCCAGAGACCCACAACCCTGCCACTGTACCCTCCTGCCCTTTGCACACTCAAACTCATTGTTACTAAGCCATTATACTAGCAAACACTGAGTGAACTTAGTGGCATCCTAAACGTGGCTGTTGGACTGCTGTATTGCCCCAGTAGTGCAAAGATATTTGCAGCACGTCTGCCTGCATTGCACACTCCAACTCATTGTTACTAAGCCATTATACTAGCAAACACTGAGTGAACTTAGTGGCTTCCTAAACGTGGCTGTTGGACTGCTGTATTGCCCCAGTAGTGCAAAGATATTTGCAGCACGTCTGCCTGCATTGCACACGCCAACTCATTGTTACTAAGCCATTATACTAGCAAACACTGAGTGAACTTAGTGGCATCCTAAACGTGGCTGTTGGACTGCTGTATTGCCCCAGTAGTGCAAAGATATTTGCAGCACGTCTGCCTGCATTGCACACTCCAACTCATTGTTACTAAGCCATTATACTAGCAAACACTGAGTGAACTTAGTGGCATCCTAAACGTGGCTGTTGGACTGCTGTATTGCCCCAGTAGTGCAAAGATATTTGCAGCACGTCTGCCTGCATTGCACACTCCAACTCATTGTTATTAAGCCATTATACTAGCAAACACTGAGTGAACTTAGTGGCATCCTAAACGTGGCTGTTGGACTGCTGTATTGCCCCAGTAGTGCATAGATATTTGCAGCTCGTCTGCCTGCATTGCACACTCCAACTCATTGTTACTAAGCCATTATACTAGCAAACACTGAGTGAACTTAGTGGCTTCCTAAACGTGGCTGTTGGACTGCTGTATTGCCCCAGTAGTGCAAAGATATTTGCAGCACGTCTGCCTGCATTGCACACTCCAACTCATTGTTACTAAGCCATTATACTAGCAAACACTGAGTGAACTTAGTGGCTTCCTAAACGTGGCTGTTGGACTGCTGTATTGCCCCAGTAGTGCAAAGATATTTGCAGCACGTCTGCCTGCATTGCACACTCCAACTCATTGTTACTAAGCCATTATACTAGCAAACACTGAGTGAACTTAGTGGCATCCTAAACGTGGCTGTTGGACTGCTGTATTGCCCCAGTAGTGCAAAGATATTTGCAGCACGTCTGCCTGCATTGCACACTCCAACTCATTGTTACTAAGCCATTATACTAGCAAACACTGAGTGAACTTAGTGGCATCCTAAACGTGGCTGTTGGACTGCTGTATTGCCCCAGTAGTGCAAAGATATTTGCAGCACGTCTGCCTGCATTGCACACTCCAACTCATTGTTATTAAGCCATTATACTAGCAAACACTGAGTGAACTTAGTGGCATCCTAAACGTGGCTGTTGGACTGCTGTATTGCCCCAGTAGTGCATAGATATTTGCAGCTCGTCTGCCTGCATTGCACACTCCAACTCATTGTTACTAAGCCATTATACTAGCAAACACTGAGTGAACTTAGTGGCTTCCTAAACGTGGCTGTTGGACTGCTGTATTGCCCCAGTAGTGCAAAGATATTTGCAGCACGTCTGCCTGCATTGCACACTCCAACTCATTGATACTAAGCCATTATACTAGCAAACACTGAGTGAACTTAGTGGCATCCTAAACGTGGCTGTTGGACTGCTGTATTGCCCCAGTAGTGCAAAGATATTTGCAGCACGTCTGCCTGCATTGCACACTCCAACTCATTGTTACTAAGCCATTATACTAGCAAACACTGAGTGAACTTAGTGGCTTCCTAAACGTGGCTGTTGGACTGCTGTATTGCCCCAGTAGTGCAAAGATATTTGCAGCACGTCTGCCTGCATTGCACACTCCAACTCATTGTTACTAAGCCATTATACTAGCAAACACTGAGTGAACTTAGTGACATCCTAAACGTGGCTGTTGGACTGCTGTATTGCCCCAGTAGTGCAAAGATATTTGCAGCATGTCTGCCTGCATTGCACACTCCAACTCATTGTTACTACGCCATTATACTAGCAAACACTGAGTGAACTTAGTGGCATCCTAAACGTGGCTGTTGGACTGCTGTATTGCCCCAGTAGTGCAAAGATATTTGCAGCACGTCTGCCTGCTGTTACGTCCGGGTGGTGGAAACTCTGGACCGTACACCGGTTTCCCCTGAGGAGGCAGCCAGGCCGGTCACCCCACCAGAGGGTCTTGATGCACTGCAGCCGAAGCACTATTGGTAACCAGACAGTCCGTAGGGGAGCTGGAAAGGTGGATGTTGCTGAACACACGAGTTCTGGACGGTAGTCAAGGTGACGAGGCTCAGGGTCCAAGGCCGGGTTGAAGGGTCAGGCGGGATCCGGAACCTGCTGAGCGATGAGACGGGTCACCAAACGGGGCCAGGGACTGGAGACTGGCGGAGCTGCAGAGGTGGTGGAACATCCGCCGTAGTCACCGTCAGGAATGGACGTGGTTCGGAGCGGCTGGCGTGGCAGGACAGGCTCTGCGAGACAGACAGGGTTAATTACAGGGCAAAGCAATACGGGGACCTGAACTCCTAGCTTACTGAACACGTAGAACAGGCCCCGCCCACCAGGAAAGAGAATCCTAATATACCCTGTACCTGTCTATGCAATTTCCTGTTTCTAGGTGCTGGCCCTTTAAGAAAGGGTCAATGACCGCGCGCGCGCCCTAATGCGCATGCGCGAGGCCCGTGTACCAGAAGCCAGTCCAGGGAGTGGTGCAGAGGAAGCAGGAGTGCCCGGCTGAGTGTCCCACGTCACAGAGGAGCGCCGGGAGCAGGGAGCTGGACGCATGGAGGGCGCAGGCGAGGAAGAGGAGGCCGGGACCGGAGTGGTGAGCAGGGGACGCCGCCGGGGAGCGGGGAGCGGGCCATGGGGACCGGAGAGTGGGGCACGGGGACCGGTAAGCATGACAGTACCCCCTCCCCCACGCCCCCCCCGCAACCGGGACAGGAAAGCACGAATCAGAGGAGTGCCAACATTCTCCCGGGGCTCCCAGGACCTATCCTCGGGACCATAACCCGCCCAGTCCACCAGGAAGTATTGCCGACCTCGCACGGTCTTCATGGCCACGATATCCCTTACTGCATAGATGTCATCGTCAGTGATAGGAGGAGGAGCAGAACTGGCAGCAGCGGAGAAGGGACCAAGGACGACCGGCTTGAGCAAGGAGACATGGAAGGAGTTGGGTATCCGCATCGTGGCCGGGAGCTGCAGTTTGTAGGAGACTGCATTGATCTGGCTGATTAGTGATGAGCGAGTACTAAAAAGCTCGGGTGCTCGAGGCTCGGGCCGAGCATCCCAAGATACTCGTGTACTCGGCCCAAGCACCGAGCCCAATGTTATCCTATGGGAGACCCGAGTATTTTTGTGAAATGACCACCGGCAGCATGTAGAAACCCTAAAAATGGCACAAAAGTCTCAGAAGAGTGCTCAAATGACATGGCAACAGCATGGGGAAGATCTCTTGAAGCATTTATCACTCAAAAGTCACAGCTGTGAACAATTTTGTCCGCGTTTTACGCCATTTTTACGGACTCACCAGAAAACCTTCCAAAATGACACCAAAATTAATTTTCATGGCGGAAATGTTAAGGGCACATACCCAATAGTGAGATAGAGCTAATGTATGTTACTTTTTGAGATTAATACATGAAAGATTTTACGTAACACATTGTGTGGCACTCCGATGTCCCTGAGAAGAGACGTACATAAAGGCCTCTGAGTCTAATGTGCCCATTTTGAGGAACTGAGTCTTTGTAGTATTTTCCTTTGCCAGGGCAGTCCAAAATTGTGAGGTTCACCAATGACCCTGCATACAGACGTGCATGAGGGCCTGTAAACCTGAAGTGCCCATTGTAAGGAAGTGGGTCTATTGTAGTATAGCCCTTAGGCAGGGCAGGCAAAAATTGGGAGGCTCCACATTGTCCCTGGATAGAGACGTGCATGAGGGCCTCAAAACATTAAGTGTGCATTGTCAGGAAGTGGGTGTATTATAGTATAGCCCTTAGGCAGGGCAGCCAAAAATTGGGAGGCTCCACTTTGTCCCTGGATAGAGACGTGCTAGAGGGCCTCAAAACATTAAGTGTGCATTGTCAGGAAGTGGGTGTATTATAGTATAGACCTTAGGCAGGGCAGCCAAAAATTGGGAGGCTCCACGTTGTCCCTGGATAGAGACGTGCATGAGGGCCTCAAAACATTAAGTGTCCATTGTCAGGAAGTGGGTGTATTATAGTATAGCCCTTAGGCAGGGCAGCCAAAAATTGGGAGGCTCCACGTTGTCCCTGGATAGAGACGTGCATGAGGGCCTCAAAACATTAAGTGTCCATTGTCAGGAAGTGGGTGTATTATAGTATAGCCCTTAGGCAGGGCAGCCAAAAATTGGGAGGCTCCACGTTGTCCCTGGATAGAGACGTGCATGAGGGCCTCAAAACATTAAGTGTCCATTGTCAGGAAGTGGGTGTATTATAGTATAGCCCTTAGGCAGGGCAGCCAAAAATTGGGAGGCTCCACGTTGTCCCTGGATAGAGACGTGCATGAGGGCCTCAAAACATTAAGTGTGCATTGTCAGGAAGTGGGTGTATTATAGTATAGCCCTTAGGCAGGGCAGCCAAAAATTGGGAGGCTCCACGTTGTCCCTGGATAGAGACGTGCATGAGGGCCTCAAAACATTAAGTGTCCATTGTCAGGAAGTGGGTGTATTATAGTATAGCCCTTAGGTAGGGCAGCCAAAAATTGGGAGGCTCCACGTTGTCCCTGGATAGAGACGTGCATGAGGGCCTCAAAACATTAAGTGTCCATTGTCAGGAAGTGGGTGTATTATAGTATAGCCCTTAGGCAGGGCAGCCAAAAATTGGGAGGCTCCACGTCGTCCCTGGATAGAGACGTGCATGAGGGCCTCAAAACATTAAGTGTCCATTGTCAGGAAGTGGGTGTATTATAGTATAGCCCTTAGGCAGGGCAGCCAAAAATTGGGAGGCTCCACGTTGTCCCTGGATAGAGACGTGCATGAGGGCCTCAAAACATTAAGTGTCCATTGTCAGGAAGTGGGTGTATTATAGTATAGCCCTTAGGCAGGGCAGCCAAAAATTGTGAGGCTCCACGTTGTCCCTGGATAGAGACGTGCATGAGGGCCTCAAAACATTGTTCCCATTGCAAAGGAGCGGGTCTCCTGTCGTTGTAATGTCCATTCTGCAAAGAATGGGCGAAAAAATTTACCACTGGGGGTATACCTGAAACAAAGGCCTAACTATTGTAACGGTCATCATGGTGGCGCATGAGGAGAAGGAGGAGCAGTCCAGCGATTATCCAAAGTCCAGAAGTGTGTACCCATGGGTGTGACTGGAGGTACATGGCAAATTCCCGTTACAAACTTTAAATTCCGCTCTCATTTGCTGGTGGTGTGGTGAAGTCTGGCCCAATCCAACCCTTGTTCATCTTGATCAGAGTCAGCCTGTCAGCATTTTCAGTTGACAGGCGGGTGCGTTTATCTGTAATGATTCCACCTGCGGCACTAAAAACACGCTCTGACAAAACGCTAGCGGCAGGGCAGGCCAGGACTTCCAAGGCGTAGAGAGCCAATTCATGCCACGTGTCCACCTTGGATACCCAATAATTGTAAGGCACAGAGGAATGTCGGAGTACAGTTGTTCGATCTGCAAGGTACTCCTTGAGCATCTGGGCAAACTTAGGATTTCTTGTGGCACTACCCCGCACCTCAGGGGCTGTGGTACGTGAGGGGCTGAGAAAACTGTCCCACATCTTAAAAACTGTTCCCCTACCTCTGGCGGATTGGACTTGTGCCTCTCTCGGCTGTACGCCTTGGTTGTCCACTGATTCCTGACCTATGCCGCTAGCGTTTTGTGAGGGGAATGCTTTGCCTACTTCCGTGACTATGGCCTTCCGGAACTGCTGCATTTTGGTTGACCTCTCTGCCTCGGGAATAAGAGACATAAAGTTCTCCTTGTAGCGTGGGTCTAACAGTGTTACCAACCAGTAATGATTGTCGGCCAAGATGTTCTTAACGCGAGGGTCACGAGACAGGCAGCTTACCATAAAGTCAGCCATGTGCGCCAGACTCTTAACAGCCAGGACTTCAGTAGCCTGACCAACACGATGACTGAACATGCTGTCCTCCTCCTCCTCCTCCTCATCTACCCTGTCCTCTGGCCAGCCACGCTGAACCGAGGATATGACTGGTGTGCATGTCATATCCTCAATTTGGCCGGAGAGTTGCTCCATGTCTTCATCCTCCTCCTCGTCATAGTCCTCCACTGCACGTTGTGATGAGACGAGGCTGGGCTGTGTGTTATCACCCACACCCACTACTGTTTCTTGCTGCAACTCATCGCGCTCCGCCTGCAATGCATCATGTTTGTTTTTGAGCAGAGACCGTTTTAGAAGGCAGAGTAGCGGTATGGTGATGCTAATAATGGCGTCATCACCACTCACCATCTTGGTGGAGTCCTCAAAGTTTTGGAGGATGGTACATAGGTCGGACATCCATCTCCACTCCTCAGGTGTTATGTGTGGAGTTTGACCCATTTCCCGATGGCTTAGGTGATGCAGGTACTCAACAACTGCCCTCTTCTGCTAACATATCCTGACCAACATGTGCAGAGTTGAATTCCAACGCGTGGGGACATCACACACCAGTCTGTGAGCCGGAAGATGCAAACGGCGCTGAAAGCCGGCAAGGCCGGCTGAAGCAGTAGGTGACTTTCGAAAATGTGCAGACAGGCGGCGAACTTTTACCAGCAGATCAGACAGCTCTGGGTATGACTTTAGAAACCGCTGAACCACGAGGTTGAGCACATGGGCCACGCATGGAACATGTGTCAGCTGGCCTCGCCTCAAAGCCGCCGCCAGGTTCCAGCCATTGTCACACACGACCTTTCCTGGCTTTAGGTTCAGAGGTGTGAGCCAGTGATCTGCCTGCTGTTTCAGAGCTGTCCACACCTCTTCTGCATTGTGGGGTTTGTCACCTATGCAGATTAGCTTCAGCACAGCCTGTTGCCGCTTCGCCGAGGCAGTGCTGCAGTGCTTCCAGCTTGGGACTGGTGTGGAGGGTAAAGTGGATGAGGATGCGCAGGAGGAGGAGGAGGCTGAAGAGCATGACATTCCGGAGCTGTAGAGTGTGGGTGAAACCCTGACTGAGGTAGGGCCTGCAAACCTTGGTGTGGGAAGGACGTGTTCCGTCCCTCGCTCAGACTGGGTCCCAGCTTCCACAATATTAACCCAGTGTGCCGTCAACGAGATGTAGCGGCCTTGCCCACAAGCACTTGTCCACGTGTCTGTGGTTAGGTGGACTTTGGGTGAAACAGCGTTGTTCAGGGCACGTGTGATGTTTTGTGACACGTGGTTATGCAACGCGGGGACGGCACACCGGGAGAAATAGTGGCGGCTGGGGACCGAGTAACGTGGGACAGCTGCCGCCATCAGGTCGCGGAATGCTTCTGTCTCCACCAGCCTAAAAGGCAACATTTCCAGCGCAAGCAGTCGCGAAATGTTAGCATTTAGAACTGTGGCATGTGGGGCGTTGGCAGTGTATTTGCGCCTGCGTTCAAAGGTTTGCTGAATGGATAACTGAACGCTGCGCTGGGACAAGGACGTGCTTGATGATGGTGTTATTTATGCGTAGGCAACTGCAGGTGCAGGACCGGAGGAGGCTTGTTCGCAGGCAGCATGGACAGGGGATTGGCTCGCATGCACAACCAGCAAAGACGTAGCAGTGACATCAGCAAGCACTGCTCCTTGACTCTGTTGTACTTCCCACAAAGTCGGGTGCTTGGCTGACATGTGCCTGATCATGCTGGTGGTGGTCAGGCTGCTAGTTTTGGTACCCCTGCTGATGCTGGCACGGCAGGTGTTGCAAATGGCCTTTTTAGAATCATCTGGAGCCAACTTAAAAAACTGCCAGACTCGGGAAGACCTAACATTTGTACAGGCACCTTGTGTCGTGTTGTTGTTCCGGGAACGGTTGCCTGACTTCTGCCTGGAGCCACCACCCTACTTCTTACTGCCTGTTGGGATGCTACGCCTCCCTCCCCCTGTGCACTGCTGTCCTCGCTCTGCATATCCTCCTGCCAGGTTGGGTCAGTTACTGGATCATCCACCACGTCGTCTTCCTCTTCCGCACCCTGCTCCTCCTCCTGACTTCCTGACAATTGTGTCTCATCATCGTCCACCACTTGTTGGGACACGTTGCCAACTTCGTGAGAACGTGGCTGCTCAAATATTTGGCTATCTGTACAGACGATCTCCTCATGACCCACTTCAATATGAGCTGGCGAGAGGCCAGAATGTGTGAATGGAAACGTGAACAGCTCTTCCGAGTGTCCAAGTGTGGGATCATTAATGTCCGAGGAGGACGTGTACTCAGCCTGGTGGTAGGAAGGAGGATCAGGTTCAGAAATGTGCGGTGCAGTATCACGGCTACTGACACTTGACCGTGTGGAAGACAGAGTGTTTGTGGTGGTGCCAATCTGACTGGAAGCATTATCCGCTATCCAACTAACAACCTGTTGACACTGGTCTTGGTTCAAGAGCGGTGTACTGCTGCGGTCCCCAAGAATTTGGGACAGGACGTGCGAGCGACTAGATGTGGCCCTTTGTTGTGGCAAAATTAGAGCTTGCCCACGACCTCGGCCTCTGCCTGCACCACCATCACGTCCACTTCCTTGTTCCTTGCCAACGCCCTTGCGCATTTTGCAATGCTGTGCTGACGTGTATTCACTAGACTTGTGCGTTATATAATAATAGTTTGTGAAAAACGCACACAAGTGCACCTGTACGCTGCCACCGACAGGCACACACGTGCGGTTTTTAAATGCAAGCACGGACGCACTAAGAACCTAACAGGTTTTTAGCAGAAAAAATTACTGAGAAGTCTGACACTATCAGCTACTGCTGACTGACGTGTATTATACACTAGACTTGTGCGTTATATAATAATAGTTTGTGAAAAACGCACACAAGTGCACCTGTACGCTGCCACCGACAGGCACACACGTGCGGTTTTTAAATGCAAGCACGGGCGCAGTAAGAACCTAACAGGTTTTTAGGAGAAAAAATTACTGAGAAGTCTGACACTATCTGGACTGTTTTAGACTGTGTACACCAGCCCCAGATATGATGAAGGCTGGTATACGGTCACCACTAGGAATGGCTATATACCCTGCCTGCCTGCCTGTATACTGCTACAATAGTCCTGACAAGGACTCTTCTGGTCACTAGCCTGTATTCCGACCTGGCTATACCCTGCCTGTATATAGCAACAATAGTCCTGATAAGGACTGCTACTGTACTCCGACCTGGCTATACCCTGCCTGCCTGTATACAACTAGAATAGTCCTGAGAAGGACTTCTGGTCACACTGTTTGCAGCCCTGCTCCGGAAATAACTATAAAGGGCCGCAAACCTTTCCCTGAAGCAGCGACCCTCTCCCTGCACTGACTGTCTGGATGGCTGTGAGCAGAGCACAGCGCGCCCGCCGGTATAAAGGCTCGGTCACGCTGTGCGGGCCGGCCAATCACTGCAATTCCACAACTAACAGGGCTGTGGCATTGCAGTGGTCTGCCAGCCAATCCCTGCATGAGGGCTGGCTCTCAAAAGAGCGCCAACATGCAGGGATGAAGACCACGAGTACAGCACGAGTATCGCGAGATTACTCGGTCCCCGCCGAGTAGCCCGAGTACAGTGATACTCGTGCGAGTGCCGAGTAGTAACAAGCATACTCGCTCATCACTATTGCTGATGACTTTAAACGGCCAGATGTAACGAGGACCCAACTTGTACGAGGGTAACTTCAATCGGACATATCTGGATGCAAGCCAGACCAGATCACCTGGGGAGAAACACGGGGGATCCAGGCACCTCTTGTCCACATGTCTCTTCATCCGCAAAGAAGCACGTTCTAGGGAAGACTTGACAAAGTTCCATATAGCTGAGAAGTCCCGAACTAGAGCATCTGCTGCGGGGACATCGGAAGCCGAGGATACTGGCAACGGGACAGAAGGCTGAAGTCCGTAAACGACCTGGAAGGGAGAGCTGGAGGTGGACTCGCTGATGTGTTGGTTGTGGGAGAATTCAGCCCAAGGTAGGAGCGTGGACCAATCGTCATGATGGATGTTGACGTAGTGGCGCAGGAAGGAGGTCAGGATCTGATTGACCCATTCCACTTGGCCATTCGACTGAGGATGGTAGGCCGAAGAAAAGTCCAAGGATACTCCTAGATGTTTGCAGAGAGCCCTCCAGAAGACGTCCATATGGTAGGTGCTTGGGTGTCTTGTTTCGGGCACAGGATGGACAGGCTGAGACGAAGGTTGTGACGTCTTTACGGAGGGACGGCCACCAGTAGTGACGGACAATCGTACTCCAAGTCTTCTTCTGTCCAGCATGGCCGGCGATCTTCGAGGCATGGCCCCAATGCAGGACTCTCTGTCTGTCAGTATCTGAGACATAGGTTTTCCCAGGGGGTATCTGAGTTAGAGCGACAGGAGTCACCGGAATGACTTTACTGGGGTTGATGATGGGCTGGAACGTCTCCTCCTCCAACTCCACGGGCACGAAGGACCTGGACAAAGCGTCTGCCCACACGTTCTTATCCGCAGGCCGAAAATGGAGCTGGAAATCAAAGCGAGCAAAAAACAAGGACCAGCGGGCTTGTCGAGGGTTCAGTCTTTGGGCTGACCGCAGGTACTCCAGATTCTTGTGGTCCGTGTATATGATCATGGGGTATACTGCTCCCTCCAAGAGGTAGCGCCATTCCTCCAAGGCCAGCTTAACGGCCAGTAGCTCCCGATCCCCGATGGTGTAGTTGCGTTCGGGTGCCGAGAAGCTATTGGAGAAGAATCCACAAGTGACCATCTTTCCGGAGGAGGAGTTCTGCATCAAGACTGCCCCGGCTCCAGAGGAGGAGGCATCCACCTCTAAGGTGAACTGTCGGTTCAATTCAGGGCGATGGAGAACCGGGGAAGAAGCAAACGCCTGTTTCAAGGAGCAGAACGCGGCATCAGCCGCCGGTGGCCAGTCCTTAGGATTAGCTCCTTTCTTAGTCAAGGCAGAGAGAGGCGCAGTCAAGGCAGAGAAGTGCGGGATAAATTGACGATAATAGTTCGCAAAGCCGAGAAAGCGTTGGATAGCCTTCAGTCCGGAAGGAGGAGGCCAGTTGATGATGGCAGACACTTTCTCTGGGTCCATCTGCAGGCCAGTGTCCGAGATTGCATAACCCAGGAAGGGAAGAGACGATTTTTCAAAGACGCACTTCTCGTACTTGGCGTACAGACGGTTCTCTCTAAGTCTCTGGAGAACTAGCTGCACGTTCTCTCTGTGGGTCTGTAGGTCCGGAGAGAAGACCAGGATGTTGTCCAGATACACCACGACACAGACATAGAGGAGATCTCTGAACACTTCGTTCACCAATTCTTGGAAGACTGCCGGAGCATTACACAGACCAAAGGGCATGACACAATACTCGTAGTGCCCATCCCGAGTGTTGAATGCGGTCTTCCATTCGTCTCCAGAGCGAATGCGAACCAGGTTATAGGCCCCACGGAGGTCCAACTTGGTGAATACACGAGCTCCTCGGAGCCGATCGAATAGTTCGGGGATAAGTGGCAGAGGGTATTTGTTTTTTACGGTGATCTGGTTTAATCCCCGGTAGTCAATGCAAGGGCGCAGATCACCTTCCTTCTTCTTGATGAAGAAAAATCCTGCTCCGGCAGGGGACGAAGATCTCCGAATGAACCCCTTAGCCAGGCTCTCGGTGATATAGGTAGACATAGCCCGTGTTTCAGCAGGGGACAAGGGGTATATCCTTCCTCTAGGAGGCGTAGTTCCTGGCAGCAAATCAATGGCACAGTCGTAGGGACGATGAGGCGGTAGTAGCTCTGACTCCTTTTTATCAAACACGTCCGTGAAGGACCAGTAGGCAGAAGGCAGTCCTGGTAGAGACTCTGGAACCGGAGGTCGTCGGATGGGCTGGATGGATTTCAGACATCTCTCGTGACACAAGGAGCCCCATCGGGTAATGTCACCTGTACTCCAGCTGACCGACGGTTCGTGTGCCCGTAACCATGGGAGTCCCAGCAGGATCTGATGAGACATGCGCGGGAGTACGTAGAAGGAGATCTTCTCGGTGTGCAGAGCACCGATCTGTACTTCCACAGGTTTGGTGATCAGTGAGACGGTGTCAGAGAGGGGTCTCCCATCTACAGAGGCGATTACCAGCGGTTTTTCTAGTGGAAGGACTTTTCCACCGTGGCCTGCTGGTACTTTTCCACCGTGGCCTGCTGGATGAAGTTGCCTGCTGCTCCGGAATCGAGATACGCCTCTGCCGTGAACCGGGTCTCTTCTGTAGTGACTTGAATAGTCCAGGTAACGGAGTCTGAGAGAGTCCCAGCACCTAGGGTGGCCTCTCCTACCAAGCCTAGGCTTTGGAGTTTCCCGGCTTCTCGGGACAAGAGCGTAGCAGGTGTGTGCCATCACCGCAGTAGAAGCAGAGACCCTTTGCTAGTCGTTCTGCTCTGCGTTGCTCAGACTGCCTCAGGCGGTCAATCTGCATGGGCTCGTAGGTAGACACGCCAGGTGACGCCAACTGGGGAGCGATGGACTTCTGGGGTGGGGAGGAGTGCCTTATCGGACGCCTTTCGCAGGAGGCCTCTTTGGATCGTTCCTGAAAGCGAAGATCCACTCGAGTCGCTAGAGCAATCAGGGCATCCAGGGTGGAAGGCACGTCACGACCAGCCAGCTCATCTTTAATACGACCCGAGAGTCCCTCCCAGAAGGCGGCGGTTAGGGCCTCATTGTTCCACCCTAGTTCCGAGGCCAAGGTGCGGAAGCGGATAGCATATTGGCCCACCGTCAGAGTCCCCTGATGTAGCCGGAGGAGGGATGAGGCAGACGCGGAGGCGCGTCCGGGCTCGTCAAAGGAGCTACGAAAGCCTGCAGGAACTCCTGGATGTCGGTGGTTACCGGATCCTCCTTCTCCCACAAGGGGTTCATCCAGGCCAAGTGCCTCTCCCTCTAGATGGGACATCATGAACGCGACCTTGGCTTGGTCAGAGGCAAAAAGGTGCGGCAGCAGCTTGAAATGGAGGGAGCATTGATTTATGAATCCCCTGCAGGTCTTGGGATCTCCGGCGTACCGGGGTGGTGAGGCCAAACGAAGTTTGGAAGCATCCGAGGAGGCTGCCACGGGAGCTGCGGCCGTGGATTGTGCAGTGGAAACCTGAGATGCCAAGGACGTGGCCGTTGCTTGTAGCATGTTCAGGCGGGTATCCACAGAAGACATGACTTCAGCATGCGGGTCTGAGTCTCGCGCTGTCGTACGAGTTCCTGCTGCAAGGCCGCTAGTGCTTCGGCGGGATCCATGGCCTGTTCTAGCTGTTACGTCCGGGTGGTGGAAACTCTGGACCGTACACGGGATTCCCCTGAGGAGGCAGCCAGGCCGGTCACCCCACCAGAGGGTCTTGATGCACGGCAGCCGAAGCACTATTGGTAACCAGACAGTCCGTAGGGGAGCTGGAAAGGTGGATGTTGCTGAACACACGAGTTCTGGACGGTAGTCCGGGTGACGAGGCTCAGGGTCCAAGGCCGGGTTTAAGGGTCAGGCGGGATCCGGAACCTGCTGAGCGATGAGACGGGTCACCAAACGGGGCCAGGGACTGGAGACTGGCGGAGCTGCAGAGGTGGTGGAACATCCGCCGTAGTCACCGTCAGGAATGGACGTGGTTCGGAACGGCTGGCCTGGCAGGACAGGCTCTGCGAGACAGACAGGGTTAATTACAGGGCAAAGCAATACGGGGACCTGAACTCCTAGCTTACTGAACACGTAGAACAGGCCCCGCCCACCAGGAAAGAGAATCCTAATATACCCTGTACCTGTCTATGCAATTTCCTGTTTCTAGGTGCTGGCCCTTTAAGAAAGGGTCAATGACCACGCGCGCGCCCTAATGCGCATGCGCGAGGCCCGTGTACCAGAAGCCAGTCCAGGGAGTGGTGCAGAGGAAGCAGGAGTGCCCGGCTGAGTGTCCCACGTCGCAGAGGAGCGCCGGGAGCAGGGAGCTGGACGCATGGAGGGCGCAGGCGAGGAAGAGGAGGCCGGGACCGGAGTGGTGAGCAGGGGACGCCGCCGGGGAGCGGGCCATGGGGACCGGAGAGCGGGGCACGGGGACCGAGAAGCGTGATACCTGCATTGCACACTCCAACTCATTGTTACTAAGCCATTATACTAGCAAACACTGAGTGCACTTAGTGGCATCCTAAACGTGGCTGTTGGACTGCTGTATTGCCCCAGTAGTGCAAAGATATTTGCAGCACGTCTGCCTGCATTGCACACTCCAACTCATTGTTACTAAGCCATTATACTAGCAAACACTGAGTGAACTTAGTGGCATCTTAAACGTGGCTGTTGGACTTCTGTATTGTCCCAGTAGTGCAAAGATATTTGCAGCACGTCTGCCTGCATTGCACACTCCAACTCATTGTTACTAAGCCATTATACTAGCAAACACTGAGTGAACTTAGTGGCATCCTAAAAGTGGCTGTTGGACTTCTGTTTTGTCCCACTAGTGCAAAGATATTTGCAGCACGTCTGCCTGCATTGCACACTCAAACTCATTGTTACTAAGCCATTATACTAGCAAACACTGAGTGAACTTAGTGGCATCCTAAACGTGGCTGTTGGACGTCTGTATTGTCCCATTAGTGCAAAGATATTTGCAGCACGTCTGCCTGCATTGCACACTCAAACTCATTGTTACTAAGCCATTATACTAGCAAACACTGAGTGAACTTAGTGGCATCCTAAAAGTGGCTGTTGGACTTCTGTATTATCCCACTAGTGCAAAGATATTTGCAGTACGTCTGCCTGCATTGCACACTCAAACTCATTGTTACTAAGCCATTATACTAGCAAACATTGAGTGAACTTAGTGGCATCCTAAAAGTGGCTGTTCGACTGCTGTATTGTCCCATTAGTGCAAAGATATTTGCAGCACGTCTGCCTGCATTGCACACTCCAACTCATTGTTACTAAGCCATTATACTAGCAAACACTGAGTGAACTTAGTGGCATCCTAAACGTGGCTGTTGGACTGCTGTATTGCCCCAGTAGTGCAAAGATATTTGCAGCACTTCTGCCTGCATTGCACACTCCAACTCATTGTTACTAAGCCATTATACTAGCAAACACTGAGTGAACTTAGTGGCATCCTAAACGTGGCTGTTGGACTGCTGTATTGCCCCAGGAGTGCAAAGATATTTGCAGCACGTCTGCCTGCATTGCACACTCCAACTCATTGTTACTAAGCCATTATACTAGCAAACACTGAGTGAACTTAGTGGCATCCTAAATGTGGCTGTTGGACTGCTGTATTGCCCCAGTAGTGCAAAGATATATGCAGCTCGTCTGCCTGCATTGCACACTCCAACTCATTGTTACTAAGCCATTATACTAGCAAACACTGAGTGAACTTAGTGGCATCCTAAATGTGGCTGTTGGACTGCTGTATTGCCCCAGTAGTGCAAAGATATTTGCAGCACGTCTGCTTGCATTGCACACCCCAACTCATTGTTACTAAGCCATTATACTAGCAAACACTGAGTGAACTTAGTGACATCCTAAACGTGCCTGTTGGACTGCTGTATTGCCCCAGTAGTGCAAAGATATTTGCAGCATGTCTGCCTGCATTGCACACTCAAACTCATTGTTACTAAGCCATTATACTAGCAAACACTGAGTGAACTTAGTGGCATCCTAAACGTGGCTGTTGGACTGCTGTATTGCCCCAGTAGTGCAAAGATATTTGCAGCACGTCTGCCTGCATTGCACACTCCAACTCATTGTTACTAAGCCATTATACTAGCAAACACTGAGTGAACTTAGTGGCATCCTAAACGTGGCTGTTGGACTGCTGTATTGCCCCAGTAGTACAAAGATATTTGCAGCACGTCTGCCTGCATTGCACACTCCAACTCATTGTTACTAAGCCATTATACTAGCAAACACTGAGTGAACTTAGTGGCATCCTAAACGTGGCTGTTGGACTGCTGTATTGCCCCAGTAGTGCAAAGATATTTGCAGCACGTCTGCCTGCATTGCACACTCCAACTCATTGTTACTAAGCCATTATACTAGCAAACACTGAGTGAACTTAGTGGCATCCTAAACGTGGCTGTTGGACTGCTGTATTGCCCCAGTAGTGCAAAGATATTTGCAGCACGTCTGCCTGCATTGCACACTCCAACTCATTGTTACTAAGCCATTATACTAGCAAACACTGAGTGAACTTAGTGGCATCCTAAAAGTGGCTGTTGGACTTCTGTATTGTCCCACTAGTGCAAAGATATTTGCAGCACGGCTGCCTGCATTGCACACTCAAACTCATTGTTACTAAGCCATTATACTAGCAAACACTGAGTGAACTTAGTTGCATCCTAAACGTGGCTGTTGGACTGCTGTATTGTCCCATTAGTGCAAAGATATTTGCAGCACGTCTGCCTGCATTGCACACTCAAACTCATTGTTACTAAGCCATTACACTAGCAAACACTAAGTGAACTTAGTGGCATCCTAAAAGTGGCTGTTGAACTTCTGTATTGTCCCACTAGTGCAAAGATATTTGCAGCACGTCTGCCTGCATTGCACACTCAAACTCATTGTTACTAAGCCATTATACTAGCAAACATTGAGTGAACTTAGTGGCATCCTAAACGTGGCTGTTGGACTTCTGTATTGTCCCATTAGTGCAAAGATATTTGCAGCATGTCTGCCTGCATTGCACACTCCAACTCATTGTTACTAAGCCATTATACTAGCAAACATTGAGTGAACTTAGTGGCATCCTAAAAGTGGCTGTTCGACTGCTGTATTGTCCCATTAGTGCAAAGATATTTGCAGCACGTCTGCCTGCATTGCACACTCCAACTCATTGTTACTAAGCCATTATACTAGCAAACACTGAGTGAACTTAGTGGCATCCTAAACGTGGCTGTTGGACTGCTGTATTGCCCCAGTAGTGCAAAGATATTTGCAGCACTTCTGCCTGCATTGCACACTCCAACTCATTGTTACTAAGCCATTATACTAGCAAACACTGAGTGAACTTAGTGGCATCCTAAACGTGGCTGTTGGACTGCTGTATTGCCCCAGGAGTGCAAAGATATTTGCAGCACGTCTGCCTGCATTGCACACTCCAACTCATTGTTACTAAGCCATTATACTAGCAAACACTGAGTGAACTTAGTGGCATCCTAAATGTGGCTGTTGGACTGCTGTATTGCCCCAGTAGTGCAAAGATATATGCAGCTCGTCTGCCTGCATTGCACACTCCAACTCATTGTTACTAAGCCATTATACTAGCAAACACTGAGTGAACTTAGTGGCATCCTAAATGTGGCTGTTGGACTGCTGTATTGCCCCAGTAGTGCAAAGATATTTGCAGCACGTCTGCTTGCATTGCACACCCCAACTCATTGTTACTAAGCCATTATACTAGCAAACACTGAGTGAACTTAGTGACATCCTAAACGTGCCTGTTGGACTGCTGTATTGCCCCAGTAGTGCAAAGATATTTGCAGCATGTCTGCCTGCATTGCACACTCAAACTCATTGTTACTAAGCCATTATACTAGCAAACACTGAGTGAACTTAGTGGCATCCTAAACGTGGCTGTTGGACTGCTGTATTGCCCCAGTAGTGCAAAGATATTTGCAGCACGTCTGCCTGCATTGCACACTCCAACTCATTGTTACTAAGCCATTATACTAGCAAACACTGAGTGAACTTAGTGGCATCCTAAACGTGGCTGTTGGACTGCTGTATTGCCCCAGTAGTACAAAGATATTTGCAGCACGTCTGCCTGCATTGCACACTCCAACTCATTGTTACTAAGCCATTATACTAGCAAACACTGAGTGAACTTAGTGGCATCCTAAACGTGGCTGTTGGACTGCTGTATTGCCCCAGTAGTGCAAAGATATTTGCAGCACGTCTGCCTGCATTGCACACTCCAACTCATTGTTACTAAGCCATTATACTAGCAAACACTGAGTGAACTTAGTGGCATCCTAAACGTGGCTGTTGGACTGCTGTATTGCCCCAGTAGTGCAAAGATATTTGCAGCACGTCTGCCTGCATTGCACACTCCAACTCATTGTTACTAAGCCATTATACTAGCAAACACTGAGTGAACTTAGTGGCATCCTAAAAGTGGCTGTTGGACTTCTGTATTGTCCCACTAGTGCAAAGATATTTGCAGCACGGCTGCCTGCATTGCACACTCAAACTCATTGTTACTAAGCCATTATACTAGCAAACACTGAGTGAACTTAGTTGCATCCTAAACGTGGCTGTTGGACTGCTGTATTGTCCCATTAGTGCAAAGATATTTGCAGCACGTCTGCCTGCATTGCACACTCAAACTCATTGTTACTAAGCCATTACACTAGCAAACACTAAGTGAACTTAGTGGCATCCTAAAAGTGGCTGTTGAACTTCTGTATTGTCCCACTAGTGCAAAGATATTTGCAGCACGTCTGCCTGCATTGCACACTCAAACTCATTGTTACTAAGCCATTATACTAGCAAACATTGAGTGAACTTAGTGGCATCCTAAACGTGGCTGTTGGACTTCTGTATTGTCCCATTAGTGCAAAGATATTTGCAGCATGTCTGCCTGCATTGCACACTCCAACTCATTGTTACTAAGCCATTATACTAGCAAACACTGAGTGAACTTAGTGGCATCCTAAACGTGGCTGTTGGACTGCTGTATTGCCCCAGTAGTGCAAAGAAATTTGCAGCACGTCTGCCTGCATTGCACACTCCAACTCATTGTTACTAAGCCATTATACTAGCAAACACTGAGTGAACTTAGTGGCATCCTAAATGTGGCTGTTGGACTGCTGTATTGCCCCAGTAGTGCAAAGATATTTGCAGCTCGTCTGCCTGCATTGCACACTCCAACTCATTGTTACTAAGCCAGTATACTAGCGAACACTGAGTGAACTTAGTGGCATCCTAAACGTGGCTGTTGGACTGCTGTATTGCCCCAGTAGTGCAAAGATATTTGCAGCACGTCTGCCTGCATTGCACAGTAAAACTCATTGTTACTAAGCCATTATACTAGCAAACACTGAGTGAACTTAGTGGCATCCTAAACGTGGCTGTTGGACTGCTGTATTGCCCCAGTAGTGCAAAGATATTTGCAGCACGTCTGCCTGCATTGCACACTCCAACTCATTGTTACTAAGCCATTACACTAGCAAACACTAAGTGAACTTAGTGGCATCCTAAAAGTGGCTGTTGAACTTCTGTATTGTCCCACTAGTGCAAAGATATTTGCAGCACGTCTGCCTGCATTGCACAGTAAAACTCATTGTTACTAAGCCATTATACTTGCAAACACTGAGTGAACTTAGTGGCATCCTAAACGTGGCTGTTGGACTGCTGTATTGCCCCAGTAGTGCAAAGATATTTGCAGCACGTCTGCCTGCATTGCACACTCCAACTCATTGTTACTAAGCCATTATTCTAGCAAAAACTGAGTGAACTTAGTGGCATCCTAATCGTGGCTGTTGGACTGCTGTATTGCCCCAGTAGTGCAAAGATATTTGCAGCACGTCTGCCTGCATTGCACACTCCAATTCATTGTTACTAAGCCATTATACTAGCAAACACTGAGTGAACTTAGTGGCATCCTAAACGTGGCTGTTGCACTGCTGTATTGCCCCAGTAGTGCAAAGATATTTGCAGCACGTCTGCCTGCATTGCACACTCCAACTCATTGTTACTAAGCCATTATACTAGCAAACACTGAGTGAACTTAGTGGCATCCTAAACGTGGCTGTTGGACTGCTGTATTGCCCCAGTAGTGCAAAGATATATGCAGCACGTCTGCCTGCATTGCACACTCCAACTCATTGTTACTAAGCCATTATACTAGCAAACACTGAGTGAACTTAGTGGCATCCTAAACGTGGCTGTTGGACTTCTGTATTGTCCCACTAGTGCAAAGATATTTGCAGCACGTCTGCCTGCATTGAACATAAAAACTCATTGTTACTAAGCCATTATACTAGCAATTTATGCTGCCAGTTTAAGGGCCGTAGTTGCATTGTCAGGGATAATTATTGTTGTTTATTCTGCTGTTAATAAAGCTAGACCACCGCTGCAATCTACACCACCTCTAAATTTTTACTACCACATTTTAAGTGCACAATCTTGTCGCAATCAACATGAGTGGCAAAATGACAGATGCTGGTGGAAAGGGGAAGAGGCGTGTTGGAAAAGGAAAAAAAGGGTTTGTCCGTGGGGAAGGTGGCAAAGCTCCATTAACATCTGCTGAAGATAGACCATCTACCAGCAAAAGTAAGATGTCTACTACTTACCGTGGACAATCCGATGTGCTCCCTTTTTTACGGACACGAACAACAGGAACAAAGGTAGATGATGGCCAAAAAAGGAAAATGCTTGAATGGATCTCAAGTGGTCCAACAAGTGCCCTCTCAGCCACCTCAACTACCGCATCCAAAAAACACCAGTCCTCTGAGTTGTCATCCCAATCAAACTTGCTTTCTCCCAGCTCTGAAGTCTCCATCAGCCCTGCACAGTATGGTGCAACTGAGATGGCTGAGTCTGCAGAGCTGTTCAGTCACACTATATCCTGGGAATCAGAGGTCTGCTCCCAAGCTACAGTGAGTACAGACCAGGAAATGGTCTGCAGTGATGCCCAGAACCTTTGTGACTCTGATTCAGGCCGTGAGGACCAAGTTTCTGAGCATAATGTTGACCCTTTGTCACAAACTGTAACACCTGTGGTTATAGACAATAAGGAACATACTGATGACGATGAGATGCAGATACCAGATTGTGATGACAACTTAAATATTCGGTCAGGGCAAGAAGAGGCTCGGTCTGAGGGTGAGGGGAGTGCAAACACAACAATTGATGAGGAAGTTCTAGATCCCACCTACTGTCAACCCACAGTCAGGCACTCGAGGAGGTCAATGGAGGCGGTGGAGGAGGATGCAACCGACGACGAAGTTACCTTGCGCCTTCCTGGACAGAGTCGGAGCACTGGTAGCACGTCTACAACTGCATCATTAGCCACTACTCTGCCTCTGAGCACTAGTTGGGGGGGCTCAGCAGGTCGCATGCCCTCTAAGCCTTGCCTAGCCTTGTCCTTTTTTGACATAGAAAAAGATCGCCCAAATTATGTGATGTGTAAAATTTGTCGTGATTCTGTTAGTAGAGGTCAAAACCTCAGCAGTTTGACAACTTCTTCCATGAATCGTCACATGAATAAATATCATAGGTCCCAGTGGGAAGCTCACCATGCTGCAATGCGGCCTAGCGGAGCGAACCATCCACCGCCTGCCCCTTCCAGTGCATCTGCGCGCTCTTCATCTTCTAGGACTGTGGGGACAGCTGTCACACCTGGTTTTCCACGCACAACTTCCACCACTGTAACCGCAACAGGCAGTTTGCTTGGTAGGTCGTCAGTTGGTTTGGAAGGGGAAACAAGTGCGTGTGTACAGCTCTCTCAGACATCGATAGCACCAACGTTGGATGAAGGCAACATCATGTCTCCGCCTGCACTTTCCTCACAAACCTGCATTTTTCCAGGGACACCCTACTCAACACCGTCTACACACAGCAGCCAGATCTCTGTCCCTCAGATGTGGTCAAATAAAAGGCCACTTCCTGCGACCCATGACAAAGCTAAGAGGTTGACTTTATCCCTCTGTAAGCTCTTGGCTACCAAAATGCTGCCTTTCCGCCTGCTGGACACACAGGATTTTAGAGACCTTATGTCTGTCGCTGTGCCCCAGTACCAGATGCCCAGTCGCCACTACTTCTCTAAGAAAGGTGTGCCCGCGCTACACCAGCATGTCGCACACAACATCACCGCTTCCTTGAGAAACTCTGTGTGTGAACGGTTGCATTTTACCACCGATACTTGGACCAGTAAGCATGGACAGGGACGTTACATGTCGCTGACTGGGCACTGGGTAACTATGGTGATAGATGGTGAAGGGTCTGCTGCACAAGTCTTGCCGTCCCCACGACTTGTGTGTCAATCCTCTGTCTGTCCAAGTTCCGCCACTGTTTCTGCCTCCTCCACCTCATCTGTGTCCTCCACCTCCGCCCCAAGCCTGCCTGGTCAGGCCACCAGCGTTCTCACTGCGCAGAAGGAATCACGCACCCCTCATTACTATGCTGGCAGCAGAGCGCAACGTCATCAGGGGGTCTTTAGCTTGACATGTCTTGGGAATAAGAGTCACACAGCTGAGGAGTTGTGGTCAGCTCTGCGGTCCGAGTTTAATAAATGGTTGTCTCCACTCAACCTGCAGCCTGGTAAGGCCGTGTGCGACAATGCTGCAAACCTGGGTGCGGCCCTTCGCCTGGGCAAGGTGACACACGTACCTTGTATGGCTCACGTGTTGAACCTTGTTGTCCAGCAATTTTTAACACACTATCCCGGCCTAGATGGCCTTCTGACCAGGGCACAAAAACTGTCTGCTCACTTCCGCCGTTCAACCGCTGCAGCTGAGCGACTTGCATTGCTCCAGAAGTCTTTCGGCCTTCCGGTTCATCGCCTGAAATGCGTTGTGCCGTCTCGATGGAATTTGACTCTCCACATGTTACAGCGACTGTGGCAGCACCGCCGAGCCCTGGTGCAATACGTCATGACGTATAGCCTCGGCCAACGAGATGCAGAGGTGGGGCAGATCACTCTGAGGGAGTGGTCTCAGATCAAGGACCTATGCACCCTTCTGCACAGTTTCGACATGGCGACGAATATGTTTAGCGCTGACAATGCCATTATCAGCATGACAATTCCAGTCATTTACATGCTGAAGCACACGCTAAACACTATTTGGAGTCAGGGGGTGGGACAACAGGAAGGGGAGGAACTACAGGAGGATTCATATGCGCAAGACATAACAACATCTCCAAGGTTCAGACGTTCATCATCACCAACGCGGCAGGCATGGGACCATGGGGGACAGGGATCAACAAGGGCGCATGGTAGCAGGCGAAATGTTGAGGAAGGTGCAGGAGAACATGAAGAAATGGAGGACGAACTGTCCATGGACATGGAAGACTCAGCGGATGAGGGAGACCTTGGTCAAATTTCAGTTGAAAGAGGTTGGGGGGAGATGTCAGAGGAAGAAAGAACGTTTAGCACCTGTATGCCACAAACACAGTGTGGACTTGGTCCGCATGGCTGCGCAAGACACATGAGTGCTTTCTTGCTGCACTACCTCCAACATGACCCTCGTATTGTCAAAATTAGAAGTGATGATGACTACTGGCTTGCCACACTATTAGATCCCCGGTACAAGTCCAAATTTTGTGACATAATTCCAGCCATAGAAAGGGACGCACGTATGCAGGAGTATCAGCAGAAGCTGTTACTCGATCTTAGCTCGGCTTTTCCACCAAACAACCGTGCAGGTGCAGGGAGTGAATCTCCCAGTTGTAACTTGACAAACATGGGACGGTCTCGTCATCTTCAACAGTCTACCCATTCCAGTAGGACTGTATCTGGTGCTGTTAACAGCAATTTTATGGAATCTTTTCATAATTTTTTTAGACCCTCCTTTGCAAGGCCAACAGAGACAACAAGTCTAACACATAGTCAACGGCTGGAGAGGATGATACAGGAGTATCTCCAAATGAACATCGATGCCATGACTTTGCAAATGGAGCCTTGCTCATTTTGGGCTTCAAATCTTGAAAAATGGCCAGAGCTCTCCACTTATGCCTTGGAGATTTTGTCGTGTCCAGCTGCCAGCCTTGTCTCTGAACGTGTCTTCAGTGCTGCTGGGTGTGTGCTGACAGATAAGCGCACGCGTCTGTCCAGTGACTAAGTCATGGATCCACAAGGAATTTACTACCCCTGTGTCATCCTGGGGAGAGTAAATGCTTGTGGATTTGGAATGTGCTTGATGCAAATCAAAACATTCTGTTTGCAACTAGGGCACAAGTGCTGCCACTGAATGGGTGGGTGTGTGTGGGGCACAATTTTTGGAAAAAGGGAGACTCCGCTTGGAGTAACCCTTGCTTACATTGTTTTTTAAAAGGCGCCAAGATAAACAAGTCATGGTTCAGCAAAGACTTTGCTACCTACCCCGGAGTCATCCTGGGGACGGTTAAGTATGGCGTATTTTTGAATGTGCTTGATGCAAATCTAGCTGTGAAGTGTACAACTAGGGCACATGTGCTGCCACTGAATGGGTGGGTGTGTGTGGGGCACAATTTTTGGAAAAAAAAGGGAGACTCCACTTGGAGTAACCCTTGCTTGCTGTGTTTTTTAAAAATGATCCAAGATGAACAGAGCTGGGATCAGGAAAGACTTTGCTACCTACCCCAGAGTCATCCTGGGGACGGTTAAGAATGGCGTATTTTTGAATGTGCTTGATGCAAATCTAGCTGTGAAGTGTACAACTAGGGCACAAGTGCTGCCACTGAATGGGTGGGTGTGTGTGGGGCACAATTTTTGGAAAAAAAAGGGAGACTCCGCTTGGAGTAACCCTTGCTTGCTGTGTTTTTTAAAAATGATCCAAGATGAACAGAGCTGGGATCAGGAAAGACTTTGCTACCTACCCCGGAGTCATCCTGGGGACGGTTAAGTATGGCGTATTTTTGAATGTGCTTGATGCAAATCTAGCTGTGAAGTGTACAACTAGGGCACAAGTGCTGTCACTGAATGGGTGGGTGTGTGTGGGGCACAATTTTTGGAAAAAAAAGGGAGACTCCGCTTGGAGTAACCCTTGCTTGCTGTGTTTTTTAAAAATAATCCAAGATGAACAGAGCTGGCATCAGGAAAGACTTTGCTACCTACCCCGGAGTCATCCTTGGGACGGTTAAGAATGGCGTATTTTTGAATGTGCTTGATGCAAATCTAGCTGTGAAGTGTACAACTAGGGCACAAGTGCTGCCACTGAATGGGTGGGTGTGTGTGGGGCACAATTTTTGGAAAAAAAAGGGAGACTCCGCTTGGAGTAACCCTTGCTTGCTGTGTTTTTTAAAAATGATCCAAGATGAACAGAGCTGGGATCAGGAAAGACTTTGCTACCTACCCCGGTGTCATCCTGGTGACAGTTAATTATGGCGTATTTTTGAATGTGCTTGATGCAAATCAAAACATCCTGTTTACAACTAGGTCACAAGTGCTGCCACTGAATGGGTGGGTGTGTGTGTGGCCCAATTTTTTGAAAAAAGGGAGACTCCTCTTGGAGTAACCCTTGCTTACATTGTTTTTAAAAGGAGCCAAGATGAACAAGTCATGGTTCAGCAAAGACTTAGCTACCTACCCCGGTGTCATCCTGGGGACAGTTAAGAATGGCGTATTTTTGAATGTGCTTGATGCAAATCTAGCTGTAAAGTGTACAACTAGGGCACAAGTGCTGCCACTGAATGGGTGGGTGTGTTTGGGGCCCAATTTTTGGAAAAAAGGGAGACTCCGCTTGGAGTCACCTTGCGGTGTTTTACATGATTTTAAAAGGGCGTGCCATGCCTATATCTGTGTCTCGTCCTCTTTTTCCTCATTACGCTCTTTTGTTTTCGCATGAGAATTTGTTCTTGTCACTTTCCCATGTGTTTGTGTTGTGTTGTGAGTAGTTTGTCACCTTTTGGACACCTTTGAGGGTGTTTTCTAGGTGTTTTTATGTGTTTGTGAATGCCTGCCATTGTTTCCTATGCGGTTCTAGTTCGGTTCGTCGAACGTTCGACGAACCGAACTCGAACGGGACCTCCGTTCGGCGAACCGACCTCGAGCCGAACCGTGACCGGTTCGCTCATCTCTACCTACAACATGACCCTCGGATTGTACGAATTCCAAGTCATGCTGACTACTGGGTTGCCACACTGTTAGATCCCCGGTACAACACAAAATTTTGCGAAATAACTCTATAGAAATAGAAAGGGACGCACGTATGCAGGTGTATCAGCAGAAGGTGTTACGCAATCTTACATCTGCTTTTCCACTAAACACTAGTGGTGCACAGAGTGAATCTCAACGCTTTTTCATCGATAGGAGGAAATGGTTTAACTTGTCCACATCTGAGGGACCGAGGGCTGGCTGCTGTGCTGAGACGGCATTGAGTACGGTGCCTCTGCAGAGTTGCATTTTTGGTCATATACAAACTGAGTTGAAAAAGGACAGATGCTGGTGGAAAGGGGAACAGGTGTGTTGGAAAAGGTAAAAAAGTTTGTGTCCGTGGGTTTGGTGGTTTGCTGAAGAAACAACATCTGGTATGGTGGGACTGGCAGATTTGGATAAGGTGGTATATACTATGTTACTGCTATATAAAAAATATTAAGAAGAAAAGAAAGAGAAAGGTAGATATCCCAATCGCCATTCGGTGTCCACCGTGCTCACAGATGGAAAACTGGAAGGTTAGGTGGAGGATACAGAGCAGGTTGACTCTCAAACAAATAGTAGCCTGAACCGAGTTAGACGCCACTCTGATCTGGAGACTGGGAGCCCTGTTAGCGTGACAGGGTCCACACGACCACCCAGCCCCGGAACTCCCTGTTAACAACACAGGGGCCATTGGTTACGCTGTCCGTGTGCGTAGGGGACACACCTGTGGACAGCAGGCGCATCAGCAGCAGCAGGCCTGATTATGCCACTGGGCTGCACTAGCAAGACTGGTAGGACAGTAGCTGTTCTTAAACGTTCTGCGTTACCAACTGTGGTGGCGGCCTGCATCGATGACCTTTCCCGCCCTACCTCTGGCCTAAAGCCGCAATGGGTTCAACACATGGAGGTGTGCTCTTTCGGAGCATAATAGAAGATTGGGCACCTTCTTGTTGGTTCCAGCCCCTTTTATAACCTGGGTCCGCCCCAAACCAGGGTGTACTACAATGCACCTCCTGGAGACAAAAGCAGAGTGACACGTCATGAGTGGCATAACTAGTGTCCTATTTTGAACCGCCACTTGAATGATGACCTCATGGCTGCCACAACCAAAACACCTCAGCAGTCATCGTCTGACCAACAACAATGAGGTGACAAGTCATAGGGGCGGGCCTCTGCAAGCCTGTTGGGAGTGGCCTGGCCAAATTGTCAGGACACCTGATGCCCTGTGGTCTATATGGGCCCCCCAGATCAGGGGCAGGGCCAAAGAGTTCATTACCGGACCTGGCCTCTGATGCAGTAAGTACATGAGCATGCTCAGTAGCATGAAATACAGTTTCGGAAAAAAAAACTATCCGCTTCAGCATGCTGTCTAGGCACAACACAGGACTGAGACCCAGCACGGAGTGCAAGTACCTATGCAAAGAGGCTTTTCTCAGTCAGTGTGAAGCCCCACAGGTGTTGTGTTGGTGCATTACCTTCAGGGACTCCACGTGGAGGAAGAGTCTGGTCATCCTCAGTGGATTGTTGAGGAACTCCCTGCAGTTCTGTGTGGAGTATAGCTCCTTTGGGTCCATGTGTTTATGGCTTGTTGAATTTGTTATAATTCTTGTTTTCTGTTCATTGGTATGACAAGGGCACCTGGTATAGGACGGAGTTCAGATCGAGCGATCTGAGGGCCTTTTTGTACTATCAGGAAGTTGGTATTTTGCAGGGTTTTTCTCTGGCTACCATCAGTCCCTTTCCTGCCCTTTCCTATTTTAGTCAGCGGGGGCCTCACCTTTTGCTAATCCTGTCATCTACCTGTGTATTGTGTTTTTCCTATATCACCGCAGTCTTTGAATGTTGGGGGCTTGCTATTCTTGTCTATTTTCTGAGGCAGAGAGTTATTCATCTTTCCTACCTTTAGGATAGTTAGTTCTCCGGCTGGGTTTGCGGTGCACAGGATGTTAGTTCACCCTCGGCTACTTTAAGTTGTGTTGGTTAGTAAGGGGATGGCGGCCAGATTAGTTGCCAATGCTCTTGTCACCTTTTTGCCAATGATTTGTGGTGATCTTCCATGGTTCCGGATCATAACACCTGTGTAAGTGTGTTGAGCCGCAGGTCACAGAATGACTCAGGCACAGTCCAAACGAGCATGCGCTGTAGCCCAAAATTAAGACTTTGCCTCAGGAATGACACAGTCAGGCAGAGCATACTCAGTTGGCGAAACACTGGAGTTAGGCTGCGGCTGGGGTAAATCGGCACACAGGAAGGAGCAACCGCGGAAACACTTCGTTCAATTGTGAGGGGAGTCATTTTAGAGTTTGGTGAGGAGTACCGTAACGCCAGTGAGCAGCATCCTGTGCCACAGACCAACATTCTTCCGGTGCTGTCTATACTGTTAACCATGATAGGAGCGTAAAGTCTGTATTTATGGCAACTGGACATCACAGTACCCGGGTACAGTAGGCTGTGCCCAGACAGTAATGCGTGCATGCAACACTTTGTTTTATTATGAAAACACATATCTGTTCTGGGTAGGATGACTATATAGACAATCACACTTGCTGCCTCTGCACTGTCAAATTGTCACGTACAGTTTAAATCATAGAGGGACAGCGACACATGTTTGCATTGAATGTTGCTTTTCAAGGTTTACATGACTGTGTTGCAGAGCTGTGTGGTTTGCATTCACACTGTTATCATCTGCCTTATCTGTGAGGCTTCACCTAACAAGGGTATTCAGGGTGGGTGATGTGTTTTACTATATTTAGGTAGATAACTGGGATGCTCTTGTGATGCGCCACTAGTAAATTGTCTTCGCACACACACACACACGCACACACACGCACACACACACGCACACACACACACACACAATTACTGCTGCTACACAGAGGGCTTAGCAAGCAGTAGGCAACTGAATAGATTGTTCTATTATTTCAATTTAATGCATGGTTCTTATTGTTTGTTTTGCGGAAGTGAAACAATCATTTATGAACCCAACTGCAAACAGTGCTTTTTATGTTGCGTGGTTTTACTGCATACTGTGGATCCCACCAAATACAAGACTTAAAAAGAAGTATAAGTCGCAAAGGGAATTTCACTGTGCTACAATGCGGCCTAGCGGGGCTGTGCAACCACCGCCTGCCCCATCATGTGCATCTGCGTGCTCTTCATTCTCTGTGACTGTGGGGACAGCAGTCACACATGCTTTTTCACACAGAACTTCCACCCCGTTACCCGTAAGCGTGAGTGTGATTGGCAGGTCGTCACTTGTTTTTTAAGTGCAAACAGATGGTATTGTTGAGCTGTCAGACATCGAGAGAACCACCATTGGATGAATGGATGAAGGAAACATTATATCCACGCCTGCACCTTCGTGAAAGATTGGCTGGACTACCTGCAGTTAATTATTGCGTTCCACAAATGGAAAGGAGTGTACAATGCACATGTGTTGCACCTTGCTTGGCAGCAAAGGAACAATAACTTAGTGTTCCAGACAATTTTAGGATGCCAGAAAAAGTGTCAGCTCTTTGGGCAAATTAAATAGCGTGGCAAAAGTGGGCAGGTGGGTACAGTGGCCGTGTTCTGTGTGTACCAGGACAGTAAAGGAAGCCTCACTTTCTATCCCTCCTAATGATGAAATGCAGCAAAGAATTCCCTGAGTTTGCTATAAAAATAATGTAGCAAAATGTGCATGAGGGTTGAATGCAGAGGTGCTAGTAATAGCTTGGCACCAGTGGGGCACAAATGGAGTACAACAGCCACTTTTTGGATGCCACTAAGTTGCAGCATTTTTTGCTATTATTATAGCTTATTAAAAACAGAGCAGGAGGGTGTAATGCAGAGGTGCTAGAAATAGCTTGGCACCAGTGGGGCACAAATGGAGTACAACAGCCACTTTTTGGATGCCACTAAGTTGCAGCATTTTTTGCTATTATTATAGCTTATTAAAAACAGAGCAGGAGGGTGTAATGCAGAGGTGCTAGAAATAGCTTGGCACCAGTGTGGCACAAATGGAGTACAACAGCCACTTTTTGGATGCCACTAAGTTGCAGCATTTTTTGCTATTATTATAACTTATTAAAAACTGAGCAGGAGGGTGTCATGCAGAGGTGCTAGAAATAGCTTGGCACCAGTGGGGCACAAATGGAGTACAACAGCCACTTTTTGGATGCCACTAAGTTGCAGCATGTTTTGCTATTATTATAGCTTATTAAAAACAGAGCAGGAGGGTGTAATGAAGAGGTGCTAGAAATAGCTTGGCACCAGTGGGGCACAAATGGAGTACAACAGCCACTTTTTGGATGCCACTAACTGGCAGCATTTTTTGCTATTATTATAGCTTATTAAAAACAGAGCAGGAGGGTGTAATGAAGAGGTGCTAGAAATAGCTTGTCACCAATGGGGCACAAATGGAGTAAAACAGCCACTTTTTGGATGCCACTAAGTTGCAGCATTTTTTGCTATTATTAAAGCTTATTAAAATCTGAGCAGGAGGGTGTCATGCAGAGGTGCTAGAAATAGCTTGGCACCAGTGGGGCACAAATTGAGTACAACAGCCACTTTTTGGATGCCACTAAGTTGCAGCATGTTTTGCTATTATTATAGCTTATTAGAAACAGAGCAGGAGGGTATAATGCAGAGGTGCTAGAAATAGCTTGGCACCAGTGGGGCACAAATGGAGTACAACAGCCACTTTTTGGATGCCACTAACTGGAAGCATTTTTTGCTATTATTATAGCTTATTAAAAACAGAGCAGAAGGGTGTAATGCAGAGGTACTAGAAATAGCTTGGCACCAGTGGGGCACAAATGGAGTACAACAGCCACTTTTTGGATGCCACTAACTGGCACCATTTTTTGCTATTATAATAGCTTATTAAAAACAGAGCAGGAGGGTGTAATGCAGAGGTGCTAGAAATAGCTTGGCACCAGTGGGGCACAAATGGAGTACAACAGCCACTTTTTGGATGCCACTAAGTTTCCTCAGTGTTTGCTAGTATAATGGCTTAGTAAAAATGAGTTTGAGTGTGCAATGCAGAGGTGCTGCAAATATCTTTGCACCAGATGGACAATAATGAAGTCCAACAGCCACTTTTAGGATGCCACTAAGTTTCCTCAGTGTTTGCTAGTATAATGGCTTAGTAAAAATGAGTTTGAGTGTGCAATGCAAAGGTGCTGCAAATATCTTTGCACCAGTGGGACAATAATGAAGTCCAACAGCCACTTTTAGGATGCCACTAAGTTTCCTCAGTGTTTGCTAGTATAATGGCTTAATAACAATGAGCTTGAGTGTGCAAAGGGCAGGAGGGTACAGTGTCAGGATTGGGGGTCTGTGTAGAGGAAAGGAAGCCTCACTTTATATCCCTCCTAATTTGGAAATGCAGCGAGGAAGTCCCTGACCTTAGCTGAACAGACGCTCTTATCTGTAGCTGTTAAAATCTGTTTCCACGGACCTGACTGTCACCTATGGCTCTGACCCTGCTGTTATTAGCCCTTACAAGGGCTAAAAGAAACTTCTATCCCTATTTTGTATAGCACTGTGTGTAGAGCGTACACAGCAGTATCGGAGACAGGAGCTACGCCAGCGGTGACTGACACCCAGACGCAGAAGGCAGATAATGGCGTCCTAACGGGCAGATACCCGTTTTTATAATGCAGGGACATGTGACATGGACATCCTATCACACATGCCGTTGCTTCTCTGGCGAAAAGTCAACTTAGCTGTGTGTGTGTGTATGGGATTGGCTGACATGCTGGCCCGCCCCACTACACGCGCGCGCTTAGGGCAGGAAGACAAGGAAAAAAAAATGGCCATTATTCTAGCAGCAGTGATCTGAATACGCAGTCCACGCACACTATACGCTGAAATTTCATAACAGTGTGAGTCACAGAGTGACTTACACTATTACAGCGAAAAGCCAGCTAGTAATTAGCTTGGCTTTTGCTGCTAGAACCGTTCTCGAACGTAACTAGAACTATCGAGCTTTAGCAAAAAGCTCGAGTTCTAGTTCGATCTAGAACAGCCCCCAAAATCACTCGAACCGCGAACTGGAGAACCACGAACCGCACTCAACTCTACTGCTGAGGTGTTATGGAAGCTCACGTTGCTTTGATAGCACCCTGCATTGTTGGGTCTGGTGTCTCTCATTTTACTCTTGACAATAGAGACTCTATTGAATTTAGGACAGACGAGTTTGCTGGCCAATCAAGCACAGTGATACTGGGGTTATGAAACCAGGTATTGGTACTTTTGGCAGTGTGGGCAGATGCCAAGTCCTGCTGGAAAATTCAATTTCCATCTCCAAAAATCTTGTCAGCAGAGGGAAGCATGAAGTGCTCTAAAAATTCCTCTTAGATGTCTGCACTAACTTTGGTCTTGATAAAACACAGTGGACCTACACCAGCAGATGACATGGCTCCCCAAACCATCACTGATTGTGGAAACTTCACCCTAGACCTCATGCAGCTTGTATTGTGTGCCTCTCCACTCTTCCTCCAGACTCTGGGCTTAAAACTATCAGCTTTCAGCCGCCCGGAATTGCCGCATTTATTAGATGCGACAGTCCTGGCACTTTACCGACTCTTCTTGATTGCCCTGGTGTGGTGGCAATCGGGGTAATAAGGAGTTAATAGCAGTCCATAGCTGCCACTAAGTCCTAGATTAGTGATGGCAGGCATCTATGAGGCACCTCATCACTAATCTGTAAGTAAAAGTAAATAAACACAAACACCTCTTAAATCCTTTATTTGAAATGAAAGCAAAAAAGCACCCTGTTTGGACCTTGATTTAAAAACTAAATGCAAAATTTAATTTCATCTGAAAGCATCACATTGGACCACTGTGCAACAGTCCAGTTCCTGTTCTCCTTAGCCCAGGTAAGACGCTTCTGGCATTGTCTATTGGTCATGAGTGGCTTGACACAAGGAATGCAACAGTCATAGCCCATGTCCCGGATACATCTGTGTGCGAGACCCTTAAGCATTGACTCCAGCAGCAGTCTACTCCTGAATCTCCTACAAATTTTTGAATGGCTTTCTCTTAACAATCCTATCAAGGCTGTGGTTACCCCAGTTGCTTGTGCACCCTATTTCTACCACACTTTTTCCTTCCACTCAACTTTGCATTAATATGCTTGGATATAACACTCTGTGACTAACAATGACCTTTTGTGGCTTACCCTCCTTGTGGAGTGTGTCAATGACTGCTTTCTGGACATCTGTCAAGTCAGCAGTCTTTCCTATGATTGTGTAGCATACTGAACCAGACTAAGGGACCATTTTAAAACTTAGGAAGCCTTTACAGGTGGTTTGTTGTAATTATTCTAATTTTCTGAGATAATGACCTTTGGGTTTTCATTGGCTGTAAGCCGTAATCAATAACATTAACAGAAATAAACACTTGAAATAGATCAACCTGTTTTTAATGACTCTATATAATATATGTTTTTCACTTTTTCTATTGAATTACTGAAATAAATTAACTTTTTGACAATATTCTAATTTATTGAGATATTCTAATACTAATTGATAACTCTGTGCCCATTTCCAAAAATCAGGGGACACAAGGAAAGTGGCATCAATTGCTCCAGAGTATAGTGTCGTGGTGCAACAGTCAGAAATGGGCCATGCACAAGACAGGGTCTGGGCCAGCTTTTTCAGCTTTTAAAATAATTTAAATGAAGAGGTGGATGAGTGGCAGGTGTATAGGCCTGTTTCTCTGAGAACCCTCCACTATGATCAACATACAACATAAAGACCCAACTTGGAGTCTCCACATTTTAAAATACAGTTGATGCAGATATCAGCATTTCTAGCTTAAACATTTATTCGTTAGAGGTGCATCAGTTAGTGGTGTAGACCTGGTGCTACTTCCACTACTGGCAACACACAAAAAGAAGACCCATTTGTGACATGCACAAGCCCAACTGTGACCTGTGCAGCTGTCCAAGTCACCCGCCAAGCAATGTATCTAATCCATCTTCTTTGACACAATTCTCACACATTGCACCACTGCTTCCATAGGGGTCATATTATACCACTGCTCCTGTAGAGATAGATGGCGCAGTGTCACACAATACACCACTGTTCCCATAGAAATAGGTGGCGAGGAGTCACACGTTACACCACTGCTCCCATTAAAGGGGATGTAGAAGGGCCACACATTTAATCCTATCTTGTGTGATACACTGCTAGAGTTGAGCGTGGTTCGCGGTTCTCTAGTTCGCGGTTCGAGTGATTTTGGGGGGTGTTCTAGATCGAACTAGAACTCGAGCTTTTTGCTAAAAGCTTGACAGTTCGAGTTACGTTCGATAACGATTCTATCAGCAAAAGCAGGGCTTTATACAGCTACAGTGTGCAGGGAGCCATGGCTGGCAGCCTGCGGTAAGCTGGTAACCAAGATAAACATCGGGTATCCAAGCAAAGTGCTTTGGTTAGTAACCCGATATTTATTCTAGTTACGTGTGCAGGGAGCCGACACTTTCCCGCTCAGCTCCGCACTCTCCTGCACGCGGCATGTACACACACACACACACACTCACCTGTCCCCAGCCATGCAGTCCACGACACTGACGTCCTCAGTGCCACATGGCCCAGCTAGGCTCCACCCACATTGCACTCCGCCGCCAGCACACATGGCCCCGCTAGGCTCCGCCCACCTGGCACTCTGCACACATGGCCCCGCTAGGCTCCACCCACCTTACACTCTGCACACATTACCCCGCTAGGCTCCGCCCACATGTCACTCTGCACACATTACCCCACTAGGCTCCGCCCACCTGGCATTCTGCACACATGGCCCCACTAGGCTCCGCCCACCTGGCACTCTGCACACATGGTCCCTCTAGGCTCCGCCCACCTGACACTCTGCACACATTGCCCTGCTAGGCTTCGCCCACCTGGCACTCTGCACACATGGCCCTGCTAGGCTCCACCCACCTGACACTCGGCACACATGGCCCCGCTCGGCTTACCTGCGGTGATGAAGTCCCGCCCTCCCGACCTCAGCGATGTCACTGTCCTCCATGGCCGCAGCTTGTCACATCACCTTCTCTCGCTTCCAACCCGAGACTGTGACTAGCGGTGACGTAACGGGCCGCTCGCGATACTTGGCTGTGAAGGTCATTAAAGTCAGTGACAGGTGCTGTCAGCAGTGCAGGAGATCAGCGCAGGTAATGTATCTCACTGACAGCAGCACTTGTCATCCCCTGCAGTGACCTGGGCTGACCTATTGATGTTAGCTCAGGTCACTGCATTGCTCTCCCAGCCAATGGGGAACATCCTGCTCTTCATTGACTGGGACAGTGTGGATCGTCATGGGAACCCCTTGGATTACAGCAGACCTGGATTTGTTTTTCTTTCTAATAAATTGGTGAAAGAGGGAATGTGTTGGGGAGTGTTTTTTCAAATAAAAATGTGTTTGTCGTCTATTTTTTTTTATTACCGACTGGGTTGGTGATGTCGGGTATCTGATAGACGCGTGACATCACTAACCCTAGAGCTTGATGCCAGGTGACATTACACATCTGGTATTAACCCCATATATTACCCCGTTTGCCACCGCACCAGGGCACGGTATGAGCTGGGGCAAAGCACCAGGATTGGCGCATCTAATGGATGCGCCACTTCTGGGGCGGCTGCGGCCTGCTATTTTTAGGCTGGGAAGAGTCCAATAACCATGGACCTCCCTAGTCTGAGAATATCAGACCCCAGCTGTCTGCTTTACCTTGGCTGGTGATCCAATTTTGGGGGGACCCCTACGTGTTTTTTTTTTAAAATTATTTATTTAATTTAAAGTAACAGCGTGGGGTGCCCTCAGTTTTGGATTACCAGCCAAGGTGAAGCTGCCAGCTGTGGTCTGCAGGCTGCAGCCGGCTGCTTTACCCTAGCTGGCTACAAAAATAGGGGGAACCCCACGTAATTTTTTTGGCTAAATACAAGGCTAAGCACCCCTTTGTGCCACATGAAAGGCACCAAAGGGTGAAAAATTACAAAATGCAGGAGAGTGGGACATTATGTGTCTTTCTGCCATTATAATGACAGAAAAGACTGATATGAAGTGTACAAGCACGAGAAAATCACCAGAGCGCTCTACGCTGTGAAAAGCAGTAGAAAATGGCTCTGGAGTGAACATGTGACCGCCTCATGTAGGTTGAAGCTATGGATCTGTACCGCCCTGGGGGCTCGGCTGCTCTCTGCCGAGCCGCTCGGATCCGGGCTCGGGTTGTCGGTGGCTTGAGCGCCTCCGGACCTGGGGCCACGTCGCTCTGGAAAGGGGGGGGTTGGTTGTTTGGTTTGGGGTGGACTGGTTTCACGGCCGGAGCCGCGGTGACTGGGAACAGTTCGTGACGCCGCCCACGGGTCGTGGTGAGGTGATGGGCACCACTGCTGCGGTGAGGGTGCGCGGGTTCGTCCGGGATCGGTGGTGGGTCGCAGCTAGGTGTTGACCCCTCCGTGGGTAGGGGGTTTGTTGATCCCGGGGCCAGGTGGCAGGAGCGGGGGGCTGCAGGACGCAGGGACTCGCTTGCAGCGCGGTGCCTGATGGCACTGGTGTACTCACGATTAAACCACACAGAGTCAATGGTAAACCAAGTTTGGTGTAGATCGGTGCCCGCAGCGTGTGTCCCCAGTGAGGTTGGTGATGTCACCTTTCTGCTGCACCTTTAAATTTGCTATAGTGACTCCTATGCTTCAGCAACGGTAGTCCGTTCCCCGGCTTTTGGGTACCGGAGGAGCCCTTTTGTCCACAGGCGCTGGCCCTTTGGATCTCTGGCCCTTGGCGGTGGATCTTATCTGGAATCGGTGGGCTGTTGCCGTCTATCAGGACTCTGGGTGGGAATGAACCCCTGAGGTCCAGACCGCAATCAGTAGATTTGTCTGAGCCCGGTTGCTTCTGGGCTTGAACAGGGTCTGAGTACCCTGCCTGGTGCTCCGGTTGACTTGTTAGCTCCTCGGTTCGGGTCCGAAGGGTCACCACCCTCTTCTCGATCCCTACGGTCCCGCAGTTCAGTCCCTGACCGGACTCCTGCAGACGGCCACCACCGTCTGCCTGCCTGACCGTTCCAAGGGGTCCTAGGCTCTGTCCTAGTCCCCTGACTCTCAGCTCGCCACTTTTGCTCCTCTCACTACTCCTCTCCCCACTCGACTCACTTGTCCTTTCCCTGCCTCAGGCCAGCAGACTCCTAAGAGGGCGTGCCTATCTGCCTGGCTCTGCCCACCTGGTGTGCCTTGCTAGACCTGAGGGAGGCGGTCAGGACTTGTTGGCTGCTGGTGCCTCACTGGGGTGGGGGTGTGTGTGGTGTTGTGTGTTGTTACCTGTGACCCCTGGGGGTCCAGGGCATCACAGATCCTGGGTAAATTTATGTATTTTCCCTCCTTCAGTTTTTTTGCAGTATGCAAACAAATGGAAGGCACACGGATGACATACGGACCGTATATGGAACAGAAACGGATGCCACATGGATGCACCCATAAAAAAACAAACCGTTTTTTGCGGACCGCAAAAACGGATCGGTCGTGTGAATGTAGCCTTATTCTGATCTGCCGTTTATAAACAGCAGACAGAAATAAGTGAATAGTGCCCCCCAGCGTCAGAAAATCTCCAGGGTTTCAGGGGGTATCTGAGACCCTGGAGATCATGATTTAGGCCGTTTTTTCCGGTCCCCGCTCACTTGATCACCGGTATACACCGTATACAGATGATCACGTTACAGTAAATGACAGCGTCAGTAAAAAATTATTTATCTCCCATCTGGCATGAACAAACATGATAAATCTCCTCTCCGGTCCCCCGGTGTCACCAAAGTGCCCCCCCTGACCCCCTTCCGGAAATCCAAGATGGCCGCGCGCACAGCAGCGCGCCGGCCGCATTTACCCTACTCCTCTAATTTCTGTCGCATGTGCCATGACGCATGCAACAGAAAACTCCTCCCCAGGCCCTGCCAGGTCACCCCCTATAACCCCACCGGTGTTCCCTGGTGTCCCACGGTACCTGTGCAGCGTTGATCCCCCGCGGCCCTCTCCTTCACAATAGACGCTGTCGCATGCACAGAGCGGCTGTCAGCTCAGCTTCCTGTGTTCAGACACAGTGAGTGCTGGTTATGCATCTGTAAGCTAAATGGGCGGCACGGTGGTTCACTGGTTAGCACTGCAGTCTTGCACCTCTGAGGTCCTCGGTTCAATTCCCACCCAGGACACTATCTGTAAGGAGTTTGTATGTTCTCCCTGTGTTTGCATGGGTTTCCTCCAAGTACTCTGGTTTCTTCCCACACTCCAAAGACATACAGATAGGGAATTTAGATTGTGAGCCCCATTGGCACAGTGTTCCCAATGTATGCAAAGCACTATGGAATTAATAGCGCTATATCAATGAATAAATTATTATCATTACTGCAATGCCCTGCTCATGAGGTAAGGAACATAGTTGATCAGGAGAGCTATATACTACATTTCCAAATGGAGGTATTTGATTTTATAGTTGCCCTGCTGAACGACTACCAAACATGAGAGTCCGTTATACGCCACAAGAAAACACATCTAAATAGTGAGCTCTGTTGTTTAGTATTCATTCAGCTGGATAACTGGACTTAAAGGGGTATTCCATCTCCAAGATCCTATCCCCAATATATAGTAGGTGGAATAGCAATAATATCAGCAAATACCAATATTTGGAAATGTAGAATAGTTCTCCTGATTAGGCATGCCCTTACCTCATGAGCAGGGCATTGAAGCTTTGGTAGCAACCGTTACAACATGGACTCTGCTGCTGTGGACCCGGGGAGAGTGGGTGCAGATTCATTGCACCCACACTCCTCACATAGAGGGTCTGCACTCCTAGAAAATGGGGGATACGTTCCCTGAGTGTCTCCCCTCATATTCTAGATGGTCCAGACTCGCCGTGGGACCACCTTATTTTTTTCTTACAAGAATTTGGTGAAAGAGGGAGTGTTTTGGGGAGTGTTTTTTCAAATAAATTTTTTTTGTCGATTTTTTTGTTAGTACTGACAAATTATGATGTCATCACAAACTGCTGGGCTTAATGTCAGGTGACTTTACAGCTAGTATCAACCCCATTTATTACCCCGTTTGCCACTGCACCAGGGTACGGGATGAGCTGGGGTGAAGCACCAGGATTGGCGCATCTAGTGGATGCGCCACATCTGGGGTGCCTGCAGCCTGCTATTTTTAGGCTGTGAAGGCCCAATAACTATGGACCTTCCCACCCTGAGAATACCAGACCACAGCTGTCCGCTTTACCTTGCCTGGTGATCCAATTTGGGGGGGACCCTACTTTTTTTTGTAATTATTAATATTTATAAAATAATTATAAAAAAAGAGTCTGGGGTGACCTCCACATTGGATCCCCAACCACGGTAAAGCTGCCAGCTGTGGTTTTCAGGCTACAGCCGTCTGCTTTACCCTAGCTGGCTATCAAAAATGGGGGGACCCAACGTCATTTTTTTTTAACTATTATTTAAATAGAAAAAATTAATGGTCTTCCCTGTATTTTGATTGCCAGCCAAGGTAGCGCCAGGCAGATGGGGGTGGCAACCCGTCGCTGTCTGCTTTACCTGCACTGAGAATCAAAAATACCGCGGAGCGCTACGTCATTTTTTTTAAAGATTTATTTTTACAGCACTATCATGTCAGGCAATCAAAATACAGGGAAGCCCTTTTTGTTTTTAGTTATTTAAATAACTAATTAAAAAAAATATATATGGGCTCCCACTGCATTTTTTGTATTGCTAGCTAAGGGTAATCCAAGCAGCTACTGGCTGCTAACCCCCCCTGCTTGGTGTTACCTTCACTGGCAATAGAAAATCAAGGGAAGAATTTTTTATTTTTTTCCCCAAAAAACTACAAAAAAAATGACGTGCGCTTCGCCATATTTTTGTATGCTAGCCTGGTACAGCAGGCAGGTACGGGCTGCCCCAACCCCCAGCTGCCTATTTGTACCCGGCTGGGAACTAAAAAATATAGGGAAGCCCTTTTTTTACTTAATTCATGAATTTTATGAAATAATTAAAAAAAAAACAAAAAAAAAAACGACGTGAGCTTCGCCCTATGTTTGTGTCCAGCCGGGTACAACTAGGCAGTTGGGGATTGAAATCCACAGCACAGGTTAGCCCGAGGTTTCTGGGCCCCTCTGCTGCGAATTGCAGTCTGCAGCCGCCCCAGAAAATGGCGCTCTCATAGAAGCGCCATCATCTGGCGCTGTATCCAACAGCCCTGAAGCCGGGTGGCTTGTTGGGTAATCATGAGTTAATACTGGCTTTGTTTTACTAGCTAGTATTAAGTCAGAGATTCAGAGATTTGACCCGACCATTAAGAATCTCCAAAAAAGGGTTAAAAAAAACACCACACAGAAAAAAAATACTTTAACAGAAATAAATACACAGACACACTTAGAGACTCCATGTTTATTACTCCTTCTTTTCCCTCCACGATCCTGCTCTTCTGTCTTCTTTCCCCTTCAATACATGCAGCTCTGTCTGCTCCATCAGACAGCACAGCTGCATGGGGAAAGACGCTGTGCTCCGTGCAAAAATCACTCTGTGAGAGTGACCACAGGCTCCCGGCTGTAAGTGGTGGCACGGGTTGCCATAGCAACGCTGCTCCGATTACGTGATTTCGGTGCCGCTGCGTGTTGGTAGCTAGACATCCCCGTAACCGCTACCAAGCGCGTTGCTATGGCAACGGTGATCTCCGTTTTTGACCGCCTGTCTCAGCTGGTCAGGAGCCAGCTTCTGCGGACGCTGGTAACTACAGTAAACATTAAATTAACCCGATGTGTACTCTGGCTAGGAGTGCAGGGAGCCAGTGCTAAGCGGTGTGCGCTGGTAACCAAGGTAAATATCGGGTTGGTTACCCGATATTTACCTTAGTTACCAGGCGCAGCATCGCTTCCACGCGTGCTGCTGGCTGGGGGCTGGTCACTGGTTGCTGGTGAGATCTGCTTTTTTGACAGCTCACCAGCAACCCGTGTAGTGACGCTCCATCGATCCCTGCCAGATCAGGTTGCTGGTGGGATCGCTGGAGCGTCGCTTAGTGTGACGGTACCGTAAGGGAACGGGGAAGCAGAGCGGGTAGTCGACCGTGTGCTAGAGCATGTCGCCGGTACACGATGATACACAAACGAGCACCGGGTTTTTTTTAACTATTTCACTTATTTCATGAAATAATTAAAAAACAAATGACGTGGGCTTTGCCATATTTTTGTGTCCAGCCAGGTACAACTAGGCAGCTGGCTATTGGAATCCACAGCACAGGTAAGCCCGAGGTTTCTGGGCACAAACGATCAACGCGTACTGGTGAGATGCACTGACAGGTCCCAGCATGACGTCAAAGCCCTGTGACCAGTCTGTAGCCAATGAGATAACAGACACGTGACTGGTCATATGCTATTTTGACGTCACGATAGGTCCTATCATCAGTGCTGGTTACCGGGAGGATGCAGCGATCATCGGAAGGAATAGCGGCAGGAGACAGAGTGCAGCACGCATTGGTAAGTGTTATGGCAATGTTTATTAACTGTATGTTTATAATGTGGTTTTATGTGTTTGTGATTGCCTCCCATTGTTTTCAATGGGGTTCGAGAGGTTCGTCGAACGGCTTGCCAAACCGAACTCGAACGCGGTGTCCGTTCGACGAACCGAAACGAACTCGAGCCTCTAGCGGCTCGCTCATCTCTAGTTGCCACTCTGTTAGATCAATGGTGGTGGATGGTGTATTTATTTCTGTTAAAGTATTAACTCTACACTAGTGAATGGAGCATGTTGAGCCTTGTCGTTCTGCAGCTGCTGTCTGCGCTCCTCCATATAGACAGACAGCAGCTGCAGAACTACAAGGCTCAGCATACTCCATCCAGGACTGTATGCAGGAGTTTTTTACCCCCCCAAAAAATTATGTGGGCTTCGCCATATTTTTGTATGCTAGTCAGGTACAGCAGGCAGCTACGGGCTGCCCCCAACCGCCAGCTGCCTATTTGTACTCGGCTGGGAACCAAAAATATAGGGAAGCCCTTTTTTTATTATTTATTTCATGAATTTCATGAAATAATTAAAAAACAAATGATGTGGGCTTTGCCATATTTTTGTGTCCAGCCAGGTACAACTAGGCAGCTGGGGATTGGAATCCACAGCACAGGTTGGCCTGAGCTTTCTGGGCCCCTCTGCTGCGAATTGCAGTCTGCAGCCGCCCCAGAAAATAGCTCTTTCATAGAAGTGCCATCTTCTGGCGCTGTATCCAACTCCTCCAGCTGCCCTGTTGACGGGTGGCTTGCTGGGTAATAATGGGGTTAGAGCTAGCTGTATATTATCAACTGGCCCTAAGCCTGAAATTCATGGTGTCACGCCAATATTAGACATAGCCACCATGAATTTCTAGAACTGATAAAAAGAACCACAACACACAGACAAATATTTTTATTATAAATAAAACACAACACAATTAGTGACTCCATCTTTATTGAAATAAAGAACCCCCCTCCACAGTAATCCTGGGTCAAGGGTCTTGCGCCGTCCAATCCGGATCCAATATCATCTGATCGGTTTGCTGGAAGGAAAAGCGATCAGATGATGTGTCAGGTTCAAGGGCCTGAATCACATGACAAAGGAGCTGATTGTATAAACGGCTTTTATACAATTAACTGATGCATCAGTGCAAAAAAACAAAACAAACTACACACTTCAGTGCAGACTCCTGTCCGACAGCATCAGCTGATAGTTTAGCCGGCCGGGCGGTAAAAAGCCGGCCTCACCGCTCGACTTATAGTGTCAGCTGATTCCGTCAGGTGACCGCATCAGCTGATCATCGCCAGGTCAGAGAAAGAGAGAGAGAGAGAAAGAGAGAGAGAAAGAAGAGAGAGAAAGAGTGAAAGAAGAGCGAGATAGAAAGAAGAGAGAGAGAGAAAGAGAGAAAAAAGAGAGAGAGAGAAAGAAGAGAGAGAAAAAAGAGAGAGAAAGAGAAAGAAGAGAGAGAGTAAGAAGTGAAAGAGGAGAAAAAAGAGAGAGAAGGAAGAGAGAGAGAGAAAGGAGAGAAAGAAAGGAGAGAGAGAAAGGAGAGCAAGAAAGGAGAGAGAGAGCGAAAGGAGAGAAAGAAAGGAGAGAGAAAGGAGAGAAAGAAAGAGAGAGAGAAAGGAGAAAAAGAAAGAGAGAGAAAGAAGAGAGAGAGAGAAAGGAGAGCGAAAGGAGAGAGATAGAGATAGAGAGAGAGAGAGAGCTCACAGCTGATGTCCAGCTCCTCCCCTCAGTGCATAATTAAATTATATTTAGAGATGACAGTGTCGTGTGGATTACGTCGGACCTGGAGGGATATTGGAGGATTTTAATAAAATGGTGTTTTTTTGTCTTTTATTCCAAATAAAGGATTTTTCGCGGTGTGTGTTTATTTACTTTCACTTTATAAATAGATAATAATTATAATTTAAAATTAAAAATAAAAAAATAAAAATATTAAATTAAATTCTTTACCAGGACCAGAACTCCCGACATTATGCTTCTTAGGCAGGCGCTTTATCCACTTGTCTAGTGCCTGTAATGATATAGATAGGTAGATTTGGTAATCTTGAAGTCTGCAGTGCTGACAGAAGTCTCTGTTCACCGCGTGAGTCACTTCATTGCTACGGTGCCACTACATCTTTAGGGAGCAGAGCTGACAGTGTCGTGTGGATTACTTCGGACCTGGAGGGGTATTTTTGGGATTAATAAAGGGGTGAACCAGGGTGTTTTTTTGTCTTTTATTCCAAATAAAGGATTTTTTGTGGTGTGTGTTTCTTTACTTTAACTTTCAGTTTAATCATGAAAGGTATCTCGGGGAGACACCTGGCATGATTAAACTCATTATTACCCTGACTGTCACCGCACCAGGGCATTTCGGGATGAGCTGGGTGGAGTCCCCCAGGACTGTCGCACCTAATGGATGCTGCTATTCCGGGCGTATTAGGGGCAAAAAAGCAGTATTAAATTCTGTCAGGGAACATTACTATGTTGGTGACAGTAAGTCAAAAGGGTTAAAAGCTGTGAAGAGATGTGTATTGTGCAAACACGAACAAACTCCGCTATACAGGGGAACCCGCTCACAGGGGTGAAATAGGTTCAGAGCGTGGGAAAGAACAAAGCGCATGCGCTTAAAAGATGACAAGCGAAACTTCGCTGTTCAGAGGAACCCGCTCACAGGGGTGAAATGGGTTCAGAGCGTGGGAAAAAAGATCATAGCGCATGCGCTTGAAGAATATCCAGGAAAAGTGTAGAGGACAGTTGTATAGTGCCAGAAAAAGATGAAAAAAAGGGGAATTTCAAGAGAAAGGGGGATCTATGGATGGAAATGTAAAAAGGGGGTATTTAGGGGCAGATATATAGAAAAAATGATAATACAAGTTCTGATGGTAAGGGGAAAGAATTATATATAATGTCTCGTATGCCCATATCCTAATGAAAAGAGGGAGAACAAATGTCTACAGATTTGTAGAGAAAAATGCTGTGTTATAAATAGTCATAACAAAACATGACAAAAACAATTTCATGAGACGCGTTGTAGAAAGCCCTGAAAACACTTACATACATATTTACAGCTCTATGTGAACAAACACATAGTCGCACATATAATATTAAAAAAACAAAGAAAATGTAAAAATTGTATGTAAGATAATATAAAATCCCCATATATTATGCTGATACAAACAAATATATAAAAAACAAGTGAAAATAAAAATGTCTATATATATAGATACATGACCGGCAAAAAGATAAAAAAATTTTTTGGTAATGGTGTGAAAAAACTACTGACATATGATCAAATTTTCTTGGTAATGATATGAAAAAACTGATGACATATGGTCAGATGCGCACTCAAATACATAAATACACATATATATACATTTACCTATATGTATATATTCTATGAAACTGAAACTTTTTGGGATATATAATGATAATAAAATGACATTTAGTAAAAGACATTAACTTTATAAAAATACATAAAAGTGGGGAAATTGTGATAATAAAAAGACTTATATAGAAAAACAATGGGATAGAATGTAAAAAAACATATAAAAAACAATGCCTCTAAAAACAATAAAAATTAGTAAATGACAACTTAGTAAAAAAGATCAGTTAATTCATTTAGACCATGGGGTTTCAGAGTGCCGAGCTTGTGAATCCAAAAAGTTTCCTTCTTGCTCAGAAATTCAAGTCTATTGGGTACGTTAGGTGAAATGAGCTCTATAGGAGTAATTCTAAAGGATATTGTCTTATTGTGGAATAAAGCACAGTGTCTCGACAAACCATGTAGCATATAGCCGGTTTTTACATTAAATCTATGTGAATTCAGTCTATTGTGAAGTGCTTGACTCGTCCTCCCTACGTATTGTTTGCCGCATACACAATCTATCAGGTAAATGACGTGATCCGTCTGGCATGTCAAATGGTCTTTGATTGGAAAATTTTCAGACCCCCCAAAAGAACAAAAGGACTTCCTATTGTGGCAAATACTTTTGCAGCACAAACAATTTCTGGTGTAGCATTTAAAAGACCCTGTTGCTGGAGTTGTGGTCCTAACATTCTGTGTTCTTTTTAGCCTACTAGGGGCTACAATATTCTTTATGGTCGGGGCTCTCCTGAAAGTGATACCAGGCTGGGACGGTAAAATGTTTTTTAAAACAGAGTCATTTAAAAGCACATTCCAATGTTTAGCAGGAATATTTCTGATTCTGCAGTTATCGCTGCTGAAAGTGGTGATAAAATTGAGGGCAAAAATATTATCTGTATGATCTGTACTATCTGCCTTATTCACTAGCTGGAAAGATTTTTTGGAAACAAGCAGATCCTTTTGCTCAAAGGTTCTAGTGGCTTTATATGCTCCTTTTAGGAGCTTCCTAGGATATTTTTTCTCTAGGAAACGGTCTTTTAAAATATCTACTTGGAGTCACTTCATTGCTACGGTGCCACTACATCTTTAGGGAGCAGAGCTGACAGTGTCGTGTGGATTACTTCGGACCTGGAGGGGTATTTTTGGGATTAATAAAGGGGTGAACCAGGGTGTTTTTTTGTCTTTTATTCCAAATAAAGGATTTTTTGTGGTGTGTGTTTCTTTACTTTAACTTTCAGTTTAATCATGAAAGGTATCTCGGGGAGACACCTGGCATGATTAAACTCATTATTACCCTGACTGTCACCGCACCAGGGCATTTCGGGATGAGCTGGGTGGAGTCCCCCAGGACTGTCGCACCTAATGGATGCTGCTATTCCGGGCGGCTGCTGGGTGATATTGTTAGGTTGGAGGGCTCCCCATACCGTGGCGCTCTCCATCCAGACAATACCAGCCTCCAGCTGTGCGGCGTTATCCTGGCTGGTATCAAATATGGGGGACACCGCATTTTTTTTTTAATTTATTTATTTTACTGCACGATATTGACCCGCCCACCGGCGGCTGTGATTAGTTGAAGTGAGACAGCTGTCACTCAGCTTGGGGACGTGTCTGACTGCAACCAATCATAAGCGCCGGTAGGCGGGGAAAGCACGGAATAACTAATTGACTAATGAAGCGGCAGCCATTTTCTAAAGAGGAAAAGACGCCACAGATTTGTGACAGACGTGGAGTGAGACGCACGTGATCGGTGAGTAGGAAAGGGAGAGGGATTGTGCTGGGGACGCAGAACGCATGCAGATAGCAACATGTGCACATAGCCTTACTGTAAAAAGCCACGTTTATGGTGATCGAACCGTTCTTGAAGGAAACTTGAACTGTCGAGCTTTTAGCAAAAAGCTCAAGTTCGAGTTCGATCTCGAGCACCCCCCAAAATCACTCGAACATGAAATTGGCGAACCTCGAACATCGCTCATCTCTAGTGGCAACACAGTAGTCAGTACTATTTCTAATCATAACAATGCGGGCATAATGTTGCAGATAGTGCAGCAAGAAGGTGCTCATGTGTTGGGCGCTTTCATGAGATGCAAATCCTTGGTGTGTTAGTGGTGGGATAAAACTCAAGCTTGCTTCCTCTGTCCGTGCCCACCAACCACAGACAACAGATAGTGGATCAATATCTTTGTCTATTGCACTCCCATCACCTCTTCCTCATTGTCCTCCTTCATTTGTTCCTCATCTCTTGCACCTTCACTAACAGTTTGTCTGCCACAGTGAAACCCCTCAATCATTCTACTCCACCCTTCCTTGCCACCCACCAGTGTGACAACGGTCTGGTCCTTAGAGATATTGTTACACCTCCTGCATCCTCTTGTGCTTCCTTTTCTTCCTCTGGGATTACCACCTCCTCCCGCCAACTATTTAAAGTGTGTTCCAGCATGGAACAGTGATGCGGATGATGGCATCATCAGCGCTATCCACCTTAGTAGCCATTTTGAAACTGTGCAGAAGGGTGCTAAGGTCCTTTATCTGTGCCCACTCCTCATGCGTGACTTGCACCATGACTGGACTGCATTCGCCCAAGCTATGCATCATGATATATTGCACCAATGCTTGTTGTTGCTGACACAGGCGCTCAACATGTGCAGAGTGGAATTTCACTGTGCTGGCACATCGCATATCAACTGGTTAACCAGTAGGTCGAAAGATCTCTATAGCAATGCAAGTCGATTAGCCGTGGGGTGCAAATGCAGAATTGAGCACACAGTGACCTTGCCTTCTGCAGTAGCGCATCCAGGCCCTTATAGTGTCTTAGAAACTACCATACAACAACTTTGAGAACATAAGCCATGCAAGGCACGTGTGTGAGGTTGCTTCGGTGTAGAGCTGTATTGAGGGCACAGATGGAGGCCCTAGAGAAGGTGGAGGAGGCAGAAGCAGTGGAGGTAGTGGTAGATACTTAGTTTTGTCCTGCAAGCATTTATGATGTCAAGACTTGAGGGCATTTGTTTTTATTTTGCTTACAATTTTGTCTTTTTATGTCTTTCAGGTTCGCTTTTGGGGAATGTTCTGGGACATCTGTTGTGAATACGTTTTCCAGTTTGGGGCTCCCTCTTGTGGTCAGTGCTGGCGGTGCAGTTGATGTGTGAAATGAAAGCGACACACCTGCAGAGGACTGGCAATCAGGGTCAGATTGGGCTATTTAACTTAGCAGCTTTCTCTTGTTACTTGCCGGTGGTCAATTGCTCCTGTGTGTTAAGGACATTCTGTAACCAGCTCTGCTCACTTCCAGAATTACTCACAGATAAGTGGTCTTTTTATCTCTGCTGTTTGTTTTCCACTTTCTTGTTGCTTTTTCTGCTTTGATACTAATGCATGATTCCTATTTTGTCTGTGTGGAGTTCGTGGTGGAATGGGATCATGGGAGTGTCTGTATACTTAGCTTCATGATTCTGCAAGGTTTGTGTTTGTCATGCTTGGCATTAATTCAGTCTCATCTGTATTAGTGTTTTTGAATCCCAGTAACATCTGAGTGCTGGTACAGTGGGGGAGAGGTTGTGTGACCTCAGGATTTTTCCATATCAGTAGTGCTGGTATATATTAGGGTTTTTATGGCTGCAGACAGTTGCTCTTTCCTATCCTTTCCTATAAAGATAGTTTGGGCCTCACCTTTGCTGAATCTGTCTTTTCTGGCTTTGTATTGTATTTTTCTATATCACCGAAGCTTTTACATGTGGGGGGCTATCTATCTATCTTTGGGGACTACTCTGAGGCAGATTAGCTTTCTTATATTTCTATCTGTGAGATTATTTAGTTCTCTGGCTTTGTCGAGGCGTCCAGGTCATCGTAGGCACGCCCCACAGATACTGTGAGTTTTGTGTTAGGATTAGGTCTGCAGTCCATTACGTTTCCAGGCACTCTGTTACCCTTTTGGGATATCGCATTTTTTGATCCTCCTTGGTCCCTGAATCATAACATAAGCAAGGATGATTGACCTTAGGGAGATCAACATCCAGCACCACAGAGACACCATCACGTGTTTCTCAACGCAGTGATTCTAGAACAAGGCCCCCTGGGAAAATATGCCAAACAGGACTGCCGTGGAAACACCATCACGTCTCAATGCTGGCAGGAAAATAGCCAGGTCTTTCACCGGGAAGGAAAAACCACGGGAAGGGCAGTCTCCAGTCAAGGAAACCGCCTATGCCAAAACATGGTATCCATCCACAGACAGCTGTTTCGGGGTAATTGCCCCTCATCAGTGTGGAGTAGGAAACTGGCTAGTGGGAGCAATGCCTAGTAAAAGACTACATAAGCAAGGATGATTGACCTTAGGGAGATCAACATCCAGCACCACAGAGACACCATCACGTGTTTCTCAATGCAGTGATTCTAGAACAAGGCCCCCTGGGAAAATATGCAAAACAGGACTGCCGCGGAAACACCATCACATGTCTCAACGCTGGCAATACCCCGAAACAGCTGTCTGTGGATGGATACCATGTTTTGGCATAGGCGGTTTCCTTGACTGGAGACTGCCCTTCCCATGGTTGTTCCTTCCCGGTGAAAGACCTGGCTAGTTTTCCTGCCAGCGTTGAGACATGTGATGGTGTTTCCGCGGCAGTCCTGTTTTTCCTGAATCATAATCGCAGGGTAGGTAGAGAAGTCGGGTTAAATGCTGCGCTAGAAACCACAAATCCAGGAGATGTAATGAATTCTTTCCTTTATTAACACAGGTCAACGCGTTTCAAAGGCATCTCCGCCTTCTTCATCAGGACAAAGAAAGAAACAGAATAACATATGCCACTGCCATGCAATACATATATAACAGTGGAAGGAGTAGCCACGTTTCAACAATGACGTCAGCAAACCAGTGACTAATCGCCATGTGGAACAGACAGAAAAAAAAGGAAGAAAGAAGAGAGAAAAGAAAAAAATGTGGGGTGTAACCGGTTAAAGACTAATGCAATTCCTAAGACATATAAAAAAAAGGGGTTATAACCTCATAGTGTTAATCTGAAAATGTGAAAGTGTGTAGAAAATATTTTATTTTACAGTGAAATATATTTGATAAAATTTAATGAAAATAATAAAATCTTATGAAACAATATAAGTGTCCTACAAAGTGTTTTGGGAAAAAAAGCCTAATAAAAAACTTGCATATTAGGGGCAAAAAAGCAGTATTAAATTCTGTCAGGGAACATTACTATGTTGGTGACAGTAAGTCAAAAGGGTTAAAAGCTGTGAAGAGATGTGTATTGTGCAAACACGAACAAACTCCGCTATACAGGGGAACCCGCTCACAGGGGTGAAATAGGTTCAGAGCGTGGGAAAGAACAAAGCGCATGCGCTTAAAAGATGACAAGCGAAACTTCGCTGTTCAGAGGAACCCGCTCACAGGGGTGAAATGGGTTCAGAGCGTGGGAAAAAAGATCATAGCGCATGCGCTTGAAGAATATCCAGGAAAAGTGTAGAGGACAGTTGTATAGTGCCAGAAAAAGATGAAAAAAAGGGGAATTTCAAGAGAAAGGGGGATCTATGGATGGAAATGTAAAAAGGGGGTATTTAGGGGCAGATATATAGAAAAAATGATAATACAAGTTCTGATGGTAAGGGGAAAGAATTATATATAATGTCTCGTATGCCCATATCCTAATGAAAAGAGGGAGAACAAATGTCTACAGATTTGTAGAGAAAAATGCTGTGTTATAAATAGTCATAACAAAACATGACAAAAACAATTTCATGAGACGCGTTGTAGAAAGCCCTGAAAACACTTACATACATATTTACAGCTCTATGTGAACAAACACATAGTCGCACATATAATATTAAAAAAACAAAGAAAATGTAAAAATTGTATGTAAGATAATATAAAATCCCCATATATTATGCTGATACAAACAAATATATAAAAAACAAGTGAAAATAAAAATGTCTATATATATAGATACATGACCGGCAAAAAGATAAAAAAATTTTTTGGTAATGGTGTGAAAAAACTACTGACATATGATCAAATTTTCTTGGTAATGATATGAAAAAACTGATGACATATGGTCAGATGCGCACTCAAATACATAAATACACATATATATACATTTACCTATATGTATATATTCTATGAAACTGAAACTTTTTGGGATATATAATGATAATAAAATGACATTTAGTAAAAGACATTAACTTTATAAAAATACATAAAAGTGGGGAAATTGTGATAATAAAAAGACTTATATAGAAAAACAATGGGATAGAATGTAAAAAAACATATAAAAAACAATGCCTCTAAAAACAATAAAAATTAGTAAATGACAACTTAGTAAAAAAGATCAGTTAATTCATTTAGACCATGGGGTTTCAGAGTGCCGAGCTTGTGAATCCAAAAAGTTTCCTTCTTGCTCAGAAATTCAAGTCTATTGGGTACGTTAGGTGAAATGAGCTCTATAGGAGTAATTCTAAAGGATATTGTCTTATTGTGGAATAAAGCACAGTGTCTCGACAAACCATGTAGCATATAGCCGGTTTTTACATTAAATCTATGTGAATTCAGTCTATTGTGAAGTGCTTGACTCGTCCTCCCTACGTATTGTTTGCCGCATACACAATCTATCAGGTAAATGACGTGATCCGTCTGGCATGTCAAATGGTCTTTGATTGGAAAATTTTCAGACCCCCCAAAAGAACAAAAGGACTTCCTATTGTGGCAAATACTTTTGCAGCACAAACAATTTCTGGTGTAGCATTTAAAAGACCCTGTTGCTGGAGTTGTGGTCCTAACATTCTGTGTTCTTTTTAGCCTACTAGGGGCTACAATATTCTTTATGGTCGGGGCTCTCCTGAAAGTGATACCAGGCTGGGACGGTAAAATGTTTTTTAAAACAGAGTCATTTAAAAGCACATTCCAATGTTTAGCAGGAATATTTCTGATTCTGCAGTTATCGCTGCTGAAAGTGGTGATAAAATTGAGGGCAAAAATATTATCTGTATGATCTGTACTATCTGCCTTATTCACTAGCTGGAAAGATTTTTTGGAAACAAGCAGATCCTTTTGCTCAAAGGTTCTAGTGGCTTTATATGCTCCTTTTAGGAGCTTCCTAGGATATTTTTTCTCTAGGAAACGGTCTTTTAAAATATCTACTTGGATTTTAAAATCTTCATCTGTAGTACAATTCCTCCTAATCCTTTTGTACTGGTTGATGGGAATATTTTGTAGCCATTTACTATAGTGTTCACTATTAAAGTTGATATAGCTGTTGGAGTCAACTTGTTTGAAAAAAGTCTTTGTGATTATTTTACTGTCATGATGGTAAATAGTTAGATCCAGGAAATGTATGGTCTTTTCATGAACAGTTGGCGTGAAATCTAATCCCCAAAAATTGTTTTTGAATGAACTAAGAAAAAGATCAACATTATTGTGCTCATTGTCCCAAATAAAGAACATATCATCTATAAATCTTTTATAGACGACTATGTTATTATCATAATCCCCATCATATATGTGGAGGGTCTCAAAAAGCCCCATAAATAAATTGGCATAGGAACAAGCTGCTTTTGATCCCATCGCTGTGCCAAGGTGCTGATGGTATAATTTATCAGAAAAAGTGAAGAAATTATTATGTAATATAAAACTCATTGCCTCAAAAAGAAAATTCTTCTGTATATCTGGAAATCTATTGTCTTTCTTGAGGTAATATAAAAAACTAAAAAGACCTAAATCATGCGCGATGTTTGAGTATAAAGCAGATACATCAATAGTTATAAAGAGATAGGAGTGTTTCCAGGGGACATCTTTAATGATATCTATAAGGTGAGAAGAATCTCTGAGATAACTACTGAGCCCCAACACATGTGGTTGCATTAGTTGATCGACATATGCTGCCAAATTAGCCGTGAGAGAATTAATACTCGAAATGATGGGGCGACCTGGGGGATTTACTGAATTTTTGTGTAATTTAGGTAGATGGTAAAAAAATGCCATATTAAAATTATTTGACTGTAAAAACCTTTTTTCAGCTGAATAAAAAATATTATTTTCAATCGCTCTTTGTATCATGTTTCTATAGGCTATCACTGCTGTTTCGTAATTAGCCCATTCGACAACATGGTAATATGCAGGGTCCGACAGTATCCTCAAAGCTTCTTTTATATAATCGCTTCTATCTTGGACGACTATACCTCCGCCTTTATCAGCAGATCTGATGACAATTTGCCGGTTCTCTTTGAGGCTTTTTAATGCTAATCTCTCTTTGCTAGTAAGATTATATTTAATACATCTATTGGTGTTAAAAACTCCCTTAAGATCTGTGAGAACTAGATCGCTAAAAGTTTTAATATGGTGGCCTTTGCTCCCCATGGGGTAGAATTTAGATTTAGGTCTCACTCTGGTGTGAAAAAAAGAGGGGTTTGTGGAGGGGTTAGCAGTATCAGTATTAGTATTGGTGGCATTTAGAAGAAAATGTCTTTTGAGGGTTAATTTTCTGATGTAATTCTGCACATCCATGAAAACATCAAAGTCTTTCGACTTATAAGAAGGACAAAAAGAAAGGCCTTTGCGTAATACTGAAGTTTCCCATTTATCAAGGTCATAATTGGAAAGATTAAAGATGTTACTAGTGACTTTCTCTGATTTGGATCCTAAAACAGTCTGATTTCTTTTTTGTTGGAGCCGGCGTCCTGCTCGGACTCCTCTAAAGCGTTTTTTCTTTTTTTCGTGATTGATTTGGGAATTAGAAAGTCTGTGATCAGGCTCTCTTTGTTGGCCCTGGCTGGGGGCAAAAAAGGAACCAAAGGGGTAGTTTTTCGAGTGTTATCGATCGTGATACATATACTGCTCGTGGGGTTATTCGTAGGGGAGGTGTCGGTAGTCTGTAAAACAGGTGAAACTTGCACCTCTGGTGAAAGCATGACTTCCTCATGTGTGGACAGATTTAATAAGTCGATAAAATCATCATCATGTGTAACATCAGTATAATCCTCAAGAATGTTTAGACTTTGTAATTCAAAAAGGTCCCTCTCTTTTCTAATTTTTTCTATCTGCAGTCTAATTTTTGCTAGATGTTCGCGTGTCTCATTTGAATCCCTTAATCCAGGTTTCAGAAGAGGAACATCAGTGGTAGTTTTATTAGTGGATAAGGGTGAGCAAGTTGTGTTAGGAAAACATGGAGCGCTGGCTTGTGCAAAAACTTCATCCGTCAAATGATCAATTGTATCAGGTATTTTTTTGTATGTCCTTTTAATAGTAGATGGTAGAATATTAGAACAGGGGATGATTGCTGTATTTGGAGGACTAGGTTCCTTTTGGGAATGAGATTTGGAAGATTTGTGATATTTGCTATTAACATAACTCTTCCCTTTGGTTGAGCTATGCCTCCTTATATTCAGTTTATTGGATGGGTTAGAAGACCCCTCCATGTTTATAGGAGTTTTTGTGCTGTGATCTTGCCTATCCCTCTGGATTTTTTTGGATTTCCTTATGATGGTATCATGTTCCATTTGGGATAGGCGGGTATTGATCCCTGAATTTAAAAACTTATATTCTGGGTGTGAATTATAACAAGCTAAATCTTTATATAGTGCTGAAATTTTATCAATGGATGCCATTGCAATACTAGTTCGTTTTTTGTGTAAGCAAAGAAGCATACCTTGCATGCAGTCCATCAGTAAATTGTCCCATTCAGCTGTAAAGGAAAGGTCCTGTGGAAACGGGGAAATGTGCTGAATCCTTAAACCTCTTGGGCAAAGTCTTTCCTCCATATAAATGGAGAAGAATCTCGCATCGAGGCTGAAATGCAATTCTTCTTTTAAAACATCCTCCAAACAATGAAATAATTTCCTCATGTTGGCTGAGTCCTCCTCAGTGAAAGGCAGGGGAGGAATCGAGATACAATTCTGTTCCTCCTGCAAACCAACCGTGCGCTGGATGAGTCTCTCTCTTGACTCATAGTCCATGTTGGTAGCGAAGAAACAACCCTCTGCAGCTAATTTCCACAAAAGATCTTGGTCGAACCAAAGAACCAGGGTAGATATCAAACAGTGCTGTGGAAAAAAGAAGCGCAGATAGGGTCTTATCTGGTATACAGATGGATATAAAAAGTAAGACAGGTACTCACCTGTTTGAGTTGTGACAGGCACAACTCCTTTGTAGGCATGAAGCAAAATAAATGCAAAGAATGGTCAGCCGCAACCCCGATGATGCAGTCAAAATCGCAGGGTAGGTAGAGAAGTCGGGTTAAATGCTGCGCTAGAAACCACAAATCCAGGAGATGTAATGAATTCTTTCCTTTATTAACACAGGTCAACGCGTTTCAAAGGCATCTCCGCCTTCTTCATCAGGACAAAGAAAGAAACAGAATAACAGATGCCACTGCCATGCAATACATATATAACAGTGGAAGGAGTAGCCACGTTTCAACAATGACGTCAGCAAACCAGTGACTAATCGCCACGTGGAACAGACAGAAAAAAAAGGAAGAAAGAAGAGAGAAAAGAAAAAAATGTGGGGTGTAACCGGTTAAAGACTAATGCAATTCCTAAGACATATAAAAAAAAGGGGTTATAACCTCATAGTGTTAATCTGAAAATGTGAAAGTGTGCAGAAAATATTTTATTTTACAGTGAAATATATTTGATAAAATTTAATGAAAATAATAAAATCTTATGAAACAATATAAGTGTCCTACAAAGTGTTTTGGGAAAAAAAGCCTAATAAAAAACTTGCATATTAGGGGCAAAAAAGCCGTATTAAATTCTGTCAGGGAACATTACTATGTTGGTGACAGTAAGTCAAAAGGGTTAAAAGCTGTGAAGAGATGTGTATTGTGCAAACACGAACAAACTCCGCTATACAGGGGAACCCGCTCACAGGGGTGAAATAGGTTCAGAGCGTGGGAAAGAACAAAGCGCATGCGCTTAAAAGATGACAAGCGAAACTTCGCTGTTCAGAGGAACCCGCTCACAGGGGTGAAATGGGTTCAGAGCGTGGGAAAAAAGATCATAGCGCATGCGCTTGAAGAATATCCAGGAAAAGTGTAGAGGACAGTTGTATAGTGCCAGAAAAGATGAAAAAAAGGGGAATTTCAAGAGAAAGGGGGATCTATGGATGGAAATGTAAAAAGGGGGTATTTAGGGGCAGATATATAGAAAAAATGATAATACAAGTTCTGATGGTAAGGGGAAAGAATTATATATAATGTCTCGTATGCCCATATCCTAATGAAAAGAGGGAGAACAAATGTCTACAGATTTGTAGAGAAAAATGCTGTGTTATAAATAGTCATAACAAAACATGACAAAAACAATTTCATGAGGCGCGTTGTAGAAAGCCCTGAAAACACTTACATAGATATTTACAGCTCTATGTGAACAAACACATAGTCGCACATATAATATTAAAAAAACAAAGAAAATGTAAAAATTGTATGTAAGATAATATAAAATCCCCATATATTATGCTGATATAAACAAATATATAAAAAACAAGTGAAAATAAAAATGTCTATTTATATAGATACATGACCGGCAAAAAGATAAAAAAATTTTTTGGTAATGGTGTGAAAAAACTACTGACATATGATCAAATTTTCTTGGTAATGATATGAAAAAACTGATGACATATGGTCAGATGCGCACTCAAATACATAAATACACACATATATATACATTTACCTATATGTATATATTCTATGAAACTGAAACTTTTTGGGATATATAATGATAATAAAATGACATTTAGTAAAAGACATTAACTTTATAAAAATACATAAAAGTGGGGAAATTGTGATAATAAAAAGACTTATATAGAAAAACAATGGGATAGAATGTAAAAAAACATATAAAAAACAATGCCTCTAAAAACAATAAAAATTAGTAAATGACAACTTAGTAAAAAAGATCAGTTAATTCATTTAGACCATGGGGTTTCAGAGTGCCGAGCTTGTGAATCCAAAAAGTTTCCTTCTTGCTCAGAAATTCAAGTCTATTGGGTACGTTAGGTGAAATGAGCTCTATAGGAGTAATTCTAAAGGATATTGTCTTATTGTGGAATAAAGCACAGTGTCTCGACAAACCATGTAGCATATAGCCGGTTTTTACATTAAATCTATGTGAATTCAGTCTATTGTGAAGTGCTTGACTCGTCCTCCCTACGTATTGTTTGCCGCATACACAATCTATCAGGTAAATGACGTGATCCGTCTGGCATGTCAAATGGTCTTTGATTGGAAAATTTTCAGACCCCCCAAAAGAACAAAAGGACGTCCTATTGTGGCAAATACTTTTGCAGCACAAACAATTTCTGGTGTAGCATTTAAAAGACCCTGTTGCTGGAGTTGTGGTCCTAACATTCTGGACCCTATCTGCGCTTCTCTTTTTCCACAGCACTGTTTGATATCTTTCCTGAATCATAACAGACATCACTATGGGTTATGGCGGACCTTTTTTTAAAAAAAAATTAATACAAAATAAATAAAATGGTGAATGAGAACTGTAGTTGGAAATTGATTGTTCTAGAACCTCGGCATCACGCTCTCTGTTGTCCCACTCCTCGCCCCAAGTGTCACATTCCTCCCCTTCCTGCCCTGACAGCACATTACAGTACATGTGTGCCTCAGGTATCTGAGTCTCATCATAATCACCTCCACCCCCGGGAGTTAATGTTTGCTGATGACGATTTGGTTGGATTATGCTCGGACCCTACTTTATCCGGCCCTGGATTCAACTGACAAAGATTTTGGCCATTATTAAAGGTGCTTTCCTGCTCTTCAGTTTGTGAATCTTTGGAGCTGACCTCTGATACCAATGGAATAGATTGTGCGACACAGGGGAAAATAAGGGAAATTGGGGACCATCTCTGAGAACTGTACTGTGTGTGATTATGAGATGGAGGAAAAGGAGGAGAGCCCACTTGATGCCGCACTGGTCATCCACTGTAGCATACACTCTTTCTGGGCCTCATATACAATTTATATCCCTGTGTAGCTGCCAAAGAAAGTCTTTTGGTAAACTAAGGTGATGGTGGCCGGGTGCCGCAGACGGGTGTATCTGGTCCCACACTCGGGCTGATGGTCACTGCCCCTTTCCTCTGCACTTTTTGTTTTCTTATGTAGACTTCCCGGTGTGTAACGCAGGAGTCCGCTCCCGGTCCTCTGGTTGGGAGCCGTGCCCATCAGACGCTGACCCGTGGGATCTACCGGGCCCTGGCAGATACCCTATCCCTCTCTGTGGGTGGTTGTCTACTTTTCAGGACTTAGGTTGGGACAGGACATGGAATCCTGCCCTCAATTGGTTAATTAGCTAGGCTGTCGGTGCCGGTCCTGGCTTAAGGGTCCGAATACCCCCTTATGTGCACGGTTTCCAAGTTTGTTCTCCAGTGTCTGTACCGGCGGGCTACAACCCTGCCCCGCTCCACCTCGGATCTGCCGAGCTGTCTTCCCGTCTCCTTCTGGCGGTGACCACCATCTGCCACCTAGCCCATGTGTCAGGGCTCCGACCCTGACACCTGTCAGCTTCTCCTCCTCACTCCTCAACTTAACTTTCACTCTTTTCCCGCCCCGGGCTCTTTAGACCCCTAGGTGGGTGTTTCCTTTCCACCTGGTCCCGCCCACTGGTGTGTCTGTCCTTTCCTGAGGGGGTGACTAGGGTTTTGTCTGCTGCTTTAACACTGTGTGGGAGCGGTGTTGTGCGGGGGCCTATTCTGTGTGACTACCTGGTTTTGCCAGGGCGTCACATACCCCCGGAGCAAGGGGTTGAATACTCGTCATCGGACCTGTAATTTCGGGTCTGGGGATCTCACGGGTGGCCCTTGCCCGGTTTCATGGCCTCAAGGTGTACAATGAAGAAGGCGGGGAGATGATGATAGAGGTTTGTCTCGTGATGCCATCTGCAGTACGCGGTCAGTGAATAGCCACCACTGCTGTCGTTGTCCTCCGGGGCGGATGGTTATAGCAGCTAAGATGTTTCTGTTCCCCACAGGTGGAGCGGGCCCCGTGGAGGATGATGAGGGGAGTAGTGATGGCTGGCACCGAAGCGCAGGGTGCCGGTGCCGGCAAGGACAGGCGGACAAAGTCTCTGTGGGTTCAAGGTTTCTTTAATCACAGTTCTTGTTTACGTGGGAGATGTCGGTCACCACCGTGATGGGCCTCAGCCGATCCCGAGCAATTCGAGGTCACCACCGGTGTTCCCACTGTGAGTCCTTTCTGGTCGGGGTCCCTCCAATCCTGGTGTATGTGGAATATGGAACGGGCTGCGGGTGTTTCCTGCACTCTCCACAGACCCTGGAATCCATTGTAGCTGTAGAGAATCCGGGCCGAGCAGCTTGCTCCAAGCCACGGGTTTTGTAGTGTTCTAAGAAGTGAGGAGGTAGAGAGAATATGTCTGGGCCAAAGTCCCGACTGTGCTCCTCACGCCAAGCTTTGCCCAGTGCAAACTAACTATGTGTTAAGATGCTCCTTCCTTTTTCCCCAAGTGATGCCTCCCCAGGTGGCCCCATCTAAGCTGTGTCACCATCTACCCCAGAGATCCCCATCCCTCAGCTGCGGCATCTAACTTGCCGCATACCACAGGTGGCATCACGAATAAACTGTCATCATCCCCTTCCTATTTGCTAAACAACACCACCGGGGTCACGGAACCGGGTTTCGCCACCGCTGCGCACCAGGAGCAGAACCGCTGCCCGGTAATGAGTCACCTCAGTACAGAGACATACAGTTAGGTCCAGAAATATTTGGACAGTGACACAATTTTCGCGAGTTGGGCTCTGCATGCCACCACATTGGATTTGAAATGAATCCTCTACAACAGAATTCAAGTGCAGATTGTAATGTTTAATTTGAAGGTTTGAACAAAAATATCTGATAGAAATTGTAGGAATTGTACACATTTCTTTACAAACACTCCACATTTTAGGAGGTCAAAAGTAATTGGACAAATAAACCAAACCCCAAAAAAAAATTTTATTTTCAATATTTTGTTGCGAATCCTTTGGAGGCAATCACTGCCTTAAGTCTGGAACCCATGGACATCACCAAACGCTGGGTTTCCTCCTTCTTAATGCATTGCCAGGCCTTTACAGCCGCAGCCTTCAGGTCTTGCTTGTTTGTGGGTCTTTCCGTCTTAAGTCTGGATTTGAGCAAGTGAAATGCATGCTCAATTGGGTTAAGATCTGGTGATTGACTTGGCCAATGCAGAATGTTCCACTTTTTTGCACTCATGAACTCCTGGGTAGCTTTGGCTGTATGCTTGGGGTCATTGTCCATCTGTACTATGAAGCGCCGTCCGATCAACTTTGCGGCATTTGGCTGAATCTGGGCTGAAAGTATATCCCGGTACACTTCAGAATTCATCCGGCTACTCTTGTCTGCTGTTATGTCATCAATAAACACAAGTGACCCAGTGCCATTGAAAGCCATGCATGCCCATGCCATCACGTTGCCTCCACCATGTTTTACAGAGGATGTGGTGTGCCTTGGATCATGTGCCGTTCCCTTTCTTCTCCAAACTTTTTTCTTCCCATCATTCTGGTACAGGTTGATCTTGGTCTCATCTGTCCATAGAATACTTTTCCAGAACTGAGCTGGCTTCATGAGGTGTATTTCAGCAAATTTAACTCTGGCCTGTCTATTTTTGGAATTGATGAATGGTTTGCATCTAGATGTGAACCCTTTGTATTTACTTTCATAGAGTCTTCTCTTTACTGTTGACTTAGAGACAGATACACCTACTTCACTGAGAGTGTTCTGGACTTCAGTTGATGTTGTGAACGGGTTCTTCTTCACCAAAGAAAGTATGCGGCGATCATCCACCACTGTTGTCATCCGTGGATGCCCAGGCCTTTTTGAGTTCCCAAGCTCACCAGTCAATTCCTTTTTTCTCAGAATGTACCCAACTGTTGATTTTGCTACTCCAAGCATGTCTGCTATCTCTATGATGGATTTTTTCTTTTTTTTCAGCCTCAGGATGTTCTGCTTCACCTCAATTGAGAGTTCCTTAGACCGCATGTTGTCTGGTCACAGCAACAGCTTCCAAATGCAAAACCACACACCTGTAATCAACCCCAGACCTTTTAACTACTTAATTGATTACAGGTTAATGATGGAGACGCCTTCAGAGTTAATTGCAGCCCTTAGAGTCCCTTGTCCAATTACTTTTGGTCCCTTGAAAAAGAGGAGGCTATGCATTACAGAGCTATGATTCCTAAACCCTTTCTCCGATTTGGATGTGAAAACTCTCATATTGCAGCTGGGAGTGTGCACTTTCAGCCCATATTATATATATAATTGTATTCCTGAACATGTTTCTGTAAACAGCTAAAATAACAAAACTTGTGTCACTGTCCAAATATTTCTGGACCTAACTGTAAGTATAGCTAAATTCAAATTATTCTCTAATAAACCTGATAAAGGCACTGCAAAGAAGGATTAGCATAAAAGAGAAGACCGTCAGGTAGCGATACCTGTGGGGCTTGCTGAAGGCTTTCCTCCAACTCTGATACCCCCTCTGCAGTGCCACATCTGATATATTGAGTCTGCTTCATACTCTGCTGCACAGTGCTGCACAGAGCATTTACTTAGGACTTCCTGATAGTTTCCCTTTTAGTACAGAGATATTACACACAGTGATGTCACAGGGCAGGGCAGTTTCTTTCTGTAGTGATACAGACAGACATTTGTACATTATAATAGACACCTGCTCTTGTGCTGGGAGAGATGATGTTAGTGGCAGCCTCTGGCCTCCTTGCTGAACTTCCTGTGGGTCCTCCTGGCTGTGTTCAGATCCTGTCCTCTTCTTTTTCTTTCTTTTCTTTCTGTTCTCTCTATCCTGTCCTCTTCTCCATTTTCTCTGTTCACTGCTCCTTCTCCCTCTTTTCTCTGCTTGCAATGCTCAGGTCTCTACTCCTTCTGCACTATTTTCCTTTCCATCTTTTCTTTCTCCCATGCTGTACTGAACAAGCTCTGCCCCCTCTCCTGATTGGCTATTTTCCTCCTGGAATCTCTCACAGCTCTCCGTCTGGAAGAAGATGCTGCTTGGCAACTCCCACCTCTTCAGCAGAGGTTGCGCAGTGTGGGCATATCTGCATCTCTGTGTTTCGGCCAGCCTGTAGATATACAAACCGTGCCGGCCCAACCCGCCCCTGCTGGGAATGATGAAAGTGATAGTGTACACACCGCTGAAAGCCGAGGTTCGGCTCCTCCAGCTCACGGACCCCATAGCAGTGGCGTGGTCTGCCTCTACTGACAGTATGTCACTGGACATAACAGAGATTACATACATTGCATTTAGCTAAATATACAAGGTGAGTCGTTTTGCAGTTGATGAATTTTTTGACATTAAATGCATGTGAGTTGTTATCAGAAAAACTATTAGTACAGATCACATATTTGCATAAACTGCATTTATTACATCCACAAAGATATTTACTAAGAAGATTAGAATGATCACTTTGATGTGCGTTGTGGGTCAAAAAAAGACTGGGGGATAGAATGTTACCTATGGTGCTATCATTATATGTGGAAAAATGTACACCTGACTTCAAAATTTTAGTTAGCTTCTTGTTTTGGTATAGAATAAGACTTTTTGCCATTTATAAATTAGATGATTTAGTATTTGACATTTCTTTAACCCCTTCATAACCAAGCATGTACTCGTATGTCCTAAATCATAAAGGGGTAATCATCGCTGACTGTTGTGGTGAGCCTGTGGCAATCCCCGCACATGTCTGCTGATTTGTGTAGCAGACATTTGTGCCTTGCAGGTACAGGTGGATCCATGATCCACCCGCACCTATTAACCTCTTAAATTGCATTGTCAAAATGTGACAGTGCGATTTAAATGCTCATAGTGGGTAACGCCCACTTACCCGCTACTATTGGAAGCCTCATGACATGATCACAGGGAGCCAATGGTTGTTATAGTAGCACAGGGTCATGACTCACTTCCTGTTACTGCCAGCAGTGAGCTGCCAGTAACAGAAGACGAGCATTTCTCCTGGTCTGAGCTGTGCAGCACTGATCACAAGAAATGATTGAGTGATCAGACTACTTATTCTTATACTCCAGTAGGGGGACTACTAAAAAAAAAAAGTAGAAAAAAGTTTTAAAAATTTTTAAAAAATTAAAAAACTTAAAAGTTCAAATCACCCCCCATTCGCACCATTGACAATTAAAGAGTCAAAAAAAATAAAAAATGTACACACATTTGGTATCAGAAATGCCTAATTTATCAAAATATAAAATCAATTAATCTGATCAGTAAACAGTGTAGCAGCAAAATATTGCAAAAGCCAAAATTATGTTTTTTGGTCACCGCAAGTTTTGTGCAAAATGCAATAACAAGTGATCAAAATGTAACATTTGTCCAAAAATGGTATCACTAAAAACGTCAGCTCAAGACGCAAAAAATAAGCCATCACTGAGCCCCAGATCCTGAAAAATGAGAACGCTATGGTCAAAGAAAATGCCACAAAAAATGCACCACTTTTTTGGACAAATTTCTGATTATTTTTTGAACCCTTAGCTAAAAGTAATCCTATACATGTTTAATGTCTGAAAACTTGTACCGACCAAAGCCAACACACCGACACATCAGTTTTACCATATAGAGAACACGGTGAATAAACTATCCCCAAAACAATCGTGCAATCATACTTTTTTGCAATTTTCCCTCTCTTGGAATTTTTTTTCTGTTTTCCAGTACACTATATGGTAAATCTTATGGTTTTATTTAAAAGTATAGCTCGCCCTGCAAAAAACAAGCCTTCATGTGGCAAGATTGATGGAGAAATAAAAAAGTTACGGCTCTCAGAAGAAGGTGAACAAAAAAAACCCCAAAAAAAAACAAAACAGAAAATCGGCCATGGGTGAAAGGGTTAAAGGATCTTTTTAAGGATTTCAAAAAGACTTTAACACAGACTCTGGACTTATTGGGATGCAACCACACTGCAAACGTACCTGGACATAATTCCAAGGGGCCTTAGGATGAATAAGAGATGTACTTCTTCATCAGTTGTTTTGTCAGTGAGTGTCAGTGATCGTCGGGCAGAAGGAATGCTGAATGTAGCGTTTTCTGTTGCTGTAAAAAAAATGCACTCCGCAGGATTCCATCGGAATCCATTAAGAGGCATAATGAATGTCTATGGTGCTGGATTCCATCGCCATGCATTTGGCGACGGATTCCAGTGCAGGATTCCATCACGTTCTACTGAGCATGCTCAGCATGTCCAACAGAATGTTCTAAATTGTTTAAAATCACTCCTGGTCTCTCTCTCTCTCAGTCGGTCTCTCTCTCTCTGTCGGTCTCTCTCTCTGAGGGTCAGTCTCGCTCTCTCGCTCGGTATCTCTTTCTGTCGGTCTGTCTCTTCCGCTCACCCCCTCTCTCATACTCACTGATCACCGATGCGGCACTGTACAGCTGTCACACTGCTCTGGCGGCTTCTCCTCTTTTGAAAATGCCGGCCGCTCATTATTCCATCTTGTATTCCCTGCTTCCCCCGCCCACTGTCGCCTATGATTGGTTGCATTCAGATGCGCCCCCATGCTTAGTGACAGCTGTCTCACTACAACCAATCACAGCCGCTGGTGGGCGGGTCTATGTAGTGCAGTAAAATAAATAAATAATAAAAACAAACGGCGTGCAGTTTCCCCATTTTTGATCCCAGCAAAAGTAAAGCCACACGGCTGAAGGCTGGTATTCTCTGGATGGGGAGCCCCACGTAATGGGGAGCCCCCAGCCTAAAAATATCAGCCAGCGGCCGGCCGGAATTGCAGCATCCAATAGATGCGACAGTCCCGAGACTCTACCCGGCTTATCCCGAATTGCCCTGGTGTAGTGGAAATAGGGGTAATAAGAAATTAATGGCAGCCCACAGCTGCCACTAAATCATAGGTTAATCATGGCAGGCGTCTATGAGACACTCCCAATGATTAACCTGTAAGTGAAAGTAAATAAACACATACACCCAAAAAAATACTTTATTTGGAATAAACTACAAAAAATTACCTTCTTTCATCAGTTTATTAATTCCAAATACCCCTCCAGGTCCGACGTAATCCACATGAGATTCCACGACACTTTCAACTCTGCTACATCGGAAGCTGATAGGAGCGGCAGTAGAACACCGCCACTCACTGTGAGCTGCACAGAGCAACTGAAGTGAGTTGTGCTGTCAGCGGGGATGTCACTGAGGTAGTGCCTGCATGTGTACGGTGATGATGGGTGCGGTAGTGCCAGTGTGTGTGCAGTGATAATGGGTGCGGTAGTGCCGGGGTGTGTGGTGATGATGGGGGCGGTAGTGCCTGGGTGTGTGTGGTGATGATGGGTGCGGTAGTGCCGGGGTGTGTGCGGTTATGACGGGTGTGGTAGTGCCGGGGTGGGTGCGGTGATGATGGGGGCTCTCTCTCTCGGCTAAAGAAAACTAACGCAACGCGTTATTTCACAGGAATCCGTTGCCTTTATTATCACACTATTTACAACGCATCCGTCACATGCGTCACACAACGCATTGTGATGGATGCCAAACGATGCAAGTGTGAAAGTACCCTTAGATGGAGCGTTTGAGGGTGAGTGGACTTCTATTTTATACAATTGTTTATCTAATCTAATCAAACTTATCAAATATGAACGCTCTAAGTTGATTTATTTAGAAAATGACAATTCAGTCCTTCATCCATCAGTGATTTAAATTACCTGAACAAGTACTGTACCTCCAGACAAAAATACAAGTGCATATTGATAAATTAGAGGAAATTTGAAAGGTACTTAAAAGATTATAAAGACAATGTTGTTTATACCTGGCACACATTGCGGCAGAAACAATGCCCTAGACCCATCTTGAGAAGAAATTCTGCTTATGGAAAATTTCGTTCTGCATTTTCCAAAGTCAGCTTTACCTCCTCTGAGTCAGAATTTCCTAATACATCTTCAGATAGACATGAGGTTACTGACACTGATTCAGAACATTCTTATTTCAGATCGCCACTTTTAGTCAAATCATTCAAAAAATGACCAGGGAATAGAGCAGGTAGGAAGCATCAGAGGAAAACAAATATACTATTCCAAACAGAAGAAGAAAGAACTACTTCCCATAACATCATTGATTCTCGCACATACAGATGACTTTACCATGCTCCATCTATCCAGTGCGATCATTTCTAGTGATCATTTGGACCTTTTGATAAAATGTTGTGCCATGTACTAAAGCTAAGTTGCTTGATATTATTCTGGATATTAATAAATTCATTTGCACATTAATGATCAAAATGCATTTTTTTAAAAGACTATATCACAGAGGCCCCTCAGAACAACAATTCGGAACCTCCTCAATTATAGAACTCATTTGCCTCCACTATTTCAAATTTACAATCATCTTCATTTGACCCTTTCCTTTCTTTTCAGGAACACTGTGCTCTAATTACATTAAAAGAGTTACAGCAAGCATCTGACCCTTATGATTATGGGTATCTTCCTCCATTCAAAACTAATAATCCTACTTTTTATCCCAAACAGGCACGCGTTCCAGCCATGGAGCATTTCCAGTACATTACAAAATGTATCTCTTCTAGCAGATCAGCAATATACAACATGCCTGCTAGACTAAACAAGCCATGATGCAACTTAGCCCCTTCACCACCGAGAGAGAATTTTCTGTTTTCCGTTTGTTTTTTTTTTGCTCCCCTTCTTCCGAGAGCCGTAACTTTTTTATGTTTCCGTCAATCTTCTCATATAAGGGCTTATATTTTGTAGGACGAGTTGTACTTTTAACTAAATCTATGAGTTTTACCATATAATGTACTGGAAGACAGGAAAAAATTCCAAGTGCGTAAAAAATACAAATAAAGTGCAATTGCACAACTGTTTTTGGGATATTTTATTCATCATGTTCACTATATGGTAAAACTGATGTATAGATGTGATGCCAGAGGTCAGTATGAGTTCATAGACACCAAACATGTATAGGTTAACTTTTTTCTAAGGGGTTAAAAATTCACAAGTTTGTCCAAAAAAAGTGGCGCACTTTTTAAATCATTTTCCAAAACCTGTAGAGTTCTTATTTTTTGGTATCTGTAGCTGAGTGATGGCTTAATTTTTTGCGTCTCGGGATGACATTTTTAATGGTACTATTTTTGAACAGATCCTACATTTTGATTGCCTGTTATTGCAATTTGTGCAAAATTTGCGGCGACCAAAAAAATGTTTTTTTTCGGCGTTTGGATTTTTTGCCGCTACATCGTTTACCGATCAGATGAAATAATTTTATATATATATATATATATATATATATATATATATATATACAGTTAGGTCCAGAAATATTTGGACAGTGACACAATTTTCGCGAGTTGGGCTCTGCATGCCACCACATTGGATTTGAAATGAAACCTCTACAACAGAATTCAAGTGCAGATTGTAACGTTTAATTTGAAGGTTTGAACAAAAATATCTGATAGAAATTGTAGGAATTGTACACATTTCTTTACAAACACTCCACATTTTAGGAGGTCAAAAGTAATTGGACAAATAAACCAAACCCAAACAAAATATTTTTATTTTCAATATTTTGTTGCGAATCCTTTGGAGGCAATCACTGCCTTAAGTCTGGAATCCATGGACATCACCAAACGCTGGGTTTCCTCCTTCTTAATGCTTTGCCATGCCTTTACAGCCGCAGCCTTCAGGTCTTGCTTGTTTGTGGGTCTTTCCATCTTAAGTCTGGATTTGAGCAAGTGAAATGCATGCTCAATTGGGTTAAGATCTGGTGATTGACTTGGCCATTGCAGAATGTTCCACTTTTTTGCACTGATGAACTCCTGGGTAGCTTTGGCTGTATGCTTGGGGTCATTGTCCATCTGTACTATGAAGCGCCGTCCGAACAATTTTGCGGCATTTGGCTGAATCTGGGCTGAAAGTATATCCCGGTACACTTCAGAATTCATCCGGCTACTCTTGTCTGCTGTTATGTCATCAATAAACACAAGTGACCCAGTGCCATTGAAAGCCATGCATGCCCATGCCATCACGTTGCCTCCACCATGTTTTACAGAGGATGTGGTGTGCCTTGGATCATGTGCCATTCCCTTTCTTCTCCAAACTTTTTTCTTCCCATCATTCTGGTACATGTTGATCTTGGTCTCATCTGTCCATAGAATTCTTTTCCAGAACTGAGCTGGCTTCATGAGGTGTTTTTCAGCAAATTTAACTCTGGCCTGTCTATTTTTGGAATTGATGAATGGTTTGCATCTAGATGTGAACCCTTTGTATTTACTTTCATGGAGTCTTCTCTTTACTGTTGACTTAGAGACAGATACACCTACTTCACTGAGAGTGTTCTGGACTTTAGTTGATGTTGTGAATGGGTTCTTCTTCACCAAAGAAAGTATGCGGCGATCATCCACCACTGTTGTCATCCGTGGACGCCCAGGCCTTTTTGAGTTCCCAAGCTCACCAGTGAATTCCTTTTTTCTCAGAATGTACCCGACTGTTGATTTTGCTACTCCAAGCATGTCTGCTATCTCTATGATGGCTTTTTTCTTTTTTTTCAGCCTCAGGATGTTCTGCTTCACCTCAATTGAGAGTTCCTTAGACCGCATGTTGTCTGGTCACAGCAACAGCTTCCAAATGCAAAACCACACACCTGTAATCAACCCCAGACCTTTTAACTACTTCATTGATTACAGGTTAATGAGGGAGACGCCTTCAGAGTTAATTGCAGCCCTTAGAGTCCCTTGTCCAATTACTTTTGGTCCCTTGAAAAAGAGGAGGCTATGCATTACAGAGCTATGATTCCTAAACCCTTTCTCCGATTTGGATGTGAAAACTCTCATATTGCAGCTGGGAGTGTGCACTTTCAGCCCATATTATATATATAATTGTATTTCTGAACATGTTTTTGTAAACAGCTAAAATAACTGTGTCACTGTCCAAATATTTCTGGACCTAACTGTAAATATATATATATATTTGTATAATAGGGAATTTATGAAAGCGGCGATACCTAATATTTGTTTATATTTTATTTTTTAAACCCTTTGATTTTCAATGGGGCGAATTGGGCATGATTTGAACTTTCACTTTTTTTTATTTTTTTTCATAATGTTTTAAAACCTTTTTTTTTACTTTTTTTTAGTTTACTTGTCCCCCTCGGGGACTATAAGGATCAGCAGTCTGATTGCTCATTCAGTTCTCCTGATGATAGCTGCACAGCTTAGACCCGGAGAAATGTTGCACTTCTCTAACAGCCAGCGCTCTATCGGCTGTAAGAGGAAGTGAGTCATGATAGCTGCAGGAGTCATCACATGACCCTGTGCTACAATGGCAACCATCGGCTGCCCATGATCACATCACGGGGCCTCTGATGACAGTGGTGAAAGACGCGTTTCCCGCTACAGGCATTTACATCGCATTGTCACTCTTTGACAGTGCGATCTAAGGGGTTAACAGGTGCGGGTGGATCGTGGATCCACCTGTGCCTGCGAGGCACACATGTCAGCTGATATGTGTAGGCCTCACTGCAGGGTCACCACAGCAGCCAGAAGTGATTACCCTGGCATGACGTACCCAGTAAAACATGTGTCATAAAGAGGTTAAAGATAGTTCTCGTATAGTCCTCTGCTCGTTGGACAAAGGGGGCTCCATTGTTATTCTTGATAGCAGATTATACCATAAATCTGTATTGATTTGCTGGTGATCCCACTATAGGCATTCCCAAGAAAATGACAACATTGGTTACAAAAGATTATAATCAAGGTTTCTTTTCCTCTAAAGACAGAGAATTCCTTTTAGTCACTGCTGTGGTGAGTCCTATATTTCATTCCTTTCCCAAAACCCACAAGGGTCTCTTTCCTCCACTTATCTGACCCATTGTGGCAGGGATTAATTCTTTCACTGAAAATTTGTCATCATGGCTGGATACAGTTCCCCAGCCATATTAAAAATAGTAAAGAAATTCTTTCTCTTATGGATCAAGTGGTCTGGCTACCTAATTATACCTGGGTCACAGCAGATGTAGTGTCATTGTATTCCACTATCCCTCATTCGTTGGCTATTGAGGCCCTAGCTCACCATCCTTATAAGTCTCATATGTTCCGAATATGTATTGGAGGTCACCTCATTTCTTCTTCCCAACAACGCCTTTAGTTTTGATGGCATGTACAGTACTTTGTACAAATCATCGGCTGCCCAATGAGGGCCAAATTTTCCCCATCACTAGTGAATCTATACATGATGTGGTGGTAGGAGGTCATCATTAGAGTTGAGCGCGGTTCGTGGTTCGTGGTTCTCCAGTTCTAGGCTCGAGTGATTTTGGGGCATGTTCTAGATCGAACTAGAACTCGAGCTTTTTGCAAAAGCTCGATAGTTCTAGAAACGTTCGAGAACGGTTCTAGCAGCAAAAAAACAGCTAAATCCTAGCTTGGCTTCTGCTGTAATAGTGTAAGTCACTCTGTGAATCACACTATTATGACATTTCAGTGTATAGTGTGCGTGAACAGCGCCTTCAGATCACTGCTGTTTCTATAATGGCGATCGCCATTTTTTTTTTTTTTCTTGTCTTCCTTCACTAAGCGCGCGCGTCTTGTGGGGCGGGCCAGCATGTCAGCCAATCCCAGACACACACAGCTAAGTGGACTTTTAGCCAGAGAAGCAACGGCATGTGTGATACGATGTCCATGTCACATGTCCCTGCATTATAAAAACGGACATTTTCCTCCAGGACGCCATTATCTCTTCTGCGTCTTTGGTGTCAGACATCACCGTCGCAGCTCCGTCTTGAGTCCTATCGCTGATACAGCTGTATGCGCTCCATACACAGCGCTGGACAGATTAGGGAGAGCACTTTCTAGCAGTCCTTTTAAGGGCTCAAACCGGCAGGGTCAGAGTTAAGGTGACAGGTCCTGAAAACAGCGCCAGCGTCTGTGTAGCCAAGGTCAGGGATTTCCTCCCTGCATTTCCCTATTAGGAGGGATAGAAAGGCAGGCTTCCATTCCTCTATCCAGAGCCCCAAAATCCTGGCACTGTACCCTCCTGTCCTCTGCACACTCCAACTCATAACTAAGCCATTATACTAGCAAACAGTCAGTGTACCTAGTGGCATCCTATACGTGGCTATTGGACTTTGCTATAGTCACACTAGTGCAAAGACATTTGCAGAGCGCGTCTGCCTGCATTGCACACTCCAACTCATGATAACTAAGCCATTATACTAGCAAACACTCAGTGTACCTAGTGGCATCCTATACGTAGCTATTGGACTTTGCTATAGTCACACTAGTGCAAAGACATTTGCAGCACCTCTACCTGCATTGCACACTCCAACTCATTATAACTAAGCCATTATACTAGCAAACACTCAGTGTACCTAGTGGCATCCTAAACGTGGCTATTGGACTTTTGTCTAGTCACACTAGTGCAAAGACATTTGCAGCACCTCTGCCTGCATTGCACACTCCAACTCATTATAACTAAGCCATTATACTAGCAAACACTCAGTGTACCTAGTGACATCCTAAACGTGGCTATTGGACTTTTGTCTAGTCACACTAGTGCAAAGACATTTGCAGCACCTCTGCCTGCATTGCACACTCCAACTCATTATAACTAAGCCATTATACTAGCAAACACTCAGTGTACCTAGTGGCATCCTAAACGTGGCTATTGGACGTTTGTCTACTCAAACTAGTGGAAAGATATTTGCAGCATGTCTGCCTGCATTGCACACTCCAACTCATTATAACTAAGCCATTATACTAGCAAACACTCAGTGTACCTAGTGGCATCCTAAACGTGGCTATTGGACTTTTGTCTATTCACAGTATTGTAAAGATATTTGCAGCACGTCTGCCTGCATTGCACACTCCACCTTTTTTTAACTAAGCCATTATACTAGCAAACACTCAGTGTACCTAGTGGCATCCTAAACGTGGCTATTGGACTTTTGTCTATTCACACTATTGTAAAGATATTTGCAGCACGTCTGCCTGCATTGCACACTCCACCTTTTTTTAACTAAGCCATTATACTAGCAAACACTCAGTGTACCTAGGGGCATCCTAAACGTGGCTATTGGACTTTTGTCTACTCAAACTAGTGGAAAGATATTTGCAGCATGTCTGCCTGCATTGCACACTCCAACTCATTATAACTAAGCCATTATACTAGCAAACACTCAGTGTACCTAGTGGCATCCTAAACGTGGCTATTGGACTTTTGTCTATTCACACTATTGTAAAGATATTTGCAGCACGTCTGCCTGCATTGCACACTCCACCTTTTTTTAACTAAGCCATTATACTAGCAAACAGTCAGTGTACCTAGTGGCATCCTAAACGTGGCTATTGGACGTTTGTCTACTCAAACTAGTGGAAAGATATTTGCAGCATGTCTGCCTGCATTGCACACTCCAACTCATTATAACTAAGCCATTATACTAGCAAACACTCAGTGTACCTAGTGGCATCCTAAACGTGGCTATTGGACTTTTGTCTATTCACAGTATTGTAAAGATATTTGCAGCACGTCTGCCTGCATTGCACACTCCACCTTTTTTTTAACTAAGCCATTATACTAGCAAACACTCAGTGTACCTAGTGGCATCCTAAACGTGGCTATTGGACGTTTGTCTACTCAAACTAGTGGAAAGATATTTGCAGCATGTCTGCCTGCATTGCACACTCCAACTCATTATAACTAAGCCATTATACTAGCAAACACTCAGTGTACCTAGTGGCATCCTAAACGTGGCTATTGGACTTTTGTCTATTCACACTATTGTAAAGATATTTGCAGCACGTCTGCCTGCATTGCACACTCCACCTTTTTTTAACTAAGCCATTATACTAGCAAACAGTCAGTGTACCTAGTGGCATCCTAAACGTGGCTATTGGACGTTTGTCTACTCAAACTAGTGGAAAGATATTTGCAGCATGTCTGCCTGCATTGCACACTCCAACTCATTATAACTAAGCCATTATACTAGCAAACACTCAGTGTACCTAGTGGCATCCTAAACGTGGCTATTGGACTTTTGTCTATTCACAGTATTGTAAAGATATTTGCAGCACGTCTGCCTGCATTGCACACTCCACCTTTTTTTTAACTAAGCCATTATACTAGCAAACACTCAGTGTACCTAGTGGCATCCTAAACGTGGCTATTGGACTTTTGTCTATTCACACTATTGTAAAGATATTTGCAGCACGTCTGCCTGCATTGCACACTCCACCTTTTTTTAACTAAGCCATTATACTAGCAAACACTCAGTGTACCTAGGGGCATCCTAAACGTGGCTATTGGACTTTTGTCTACTCAAACTAGTGGAAAGATATTTGCAGCATGTCTGCCTGCATTGCACACTCCAACTCATTATAACTAAGCCATTATACTAGCAAACACTCAGTGTACCTAGTGGCATCCTAAACATGGCTATTGGACTTTTGTCTATTCACACTATTGTAAAGATATTTGCAGCACGTCTGCCTGCATTGCACACTCCAACTCATTATAACTAAGCCATTATACTAGCAAACAGTCAGTGTGCCTAGTGGCATCCTAAACGTGGCTATTGGACTTTTGTCTATTCACACTATTGTAAAGATATTTGCAGCACGTCTGCCTGCATTGCACACTCCACCTTTTTTTAACTAAGCCATTATACTAGCAAACACTCAGTGTACCTAGGGGCATCCTAAACGTGGCTATTGGACTTTTGTCTACTCAAACTAGTGGAAAGATATTTGCAGCATGTCTGCCTGCATTGCACACTCCAACTCATTATAACTAAGCCATTATACTAGCAAACACTCAGTGTACCTAGTGGCATCCTAAACATGGCTATTGGACTTTTGTCTATTCACACTATTGTAAAGATATTTGCAGCACGTCTGCCTGCATTGCACACTCCAACTCATTATAACTAAGCCATTATACTAGCAAACAGTCAGTGTACCTAGTGGCATCCTAAACGTGGCTATTGGACTTTTGTCTATTCACACTATTGTAAAGATATTTGCAGCACGTCTGCCTGCATTGCACACTCCACCTTTTTTTAACTAAGCCATTATACTAGCAAACACTCAGTGTACCTAGTGGCATCCTAAACGTGGCTATTGGACTTTTGTCTACTCAAACTAGTGGAAAGATATTTGCAGCATGTCTGCCTGCATTGCACACTCCAACTCATTATAACTAAGCCATTATACTAGCAAACAGTCAGTGTGCCTAGTGGCATCCTAAACGTGGCTATTGGACTTTTGTCTATTCACACTATTGTAAAGATATTTGCAGCACGTCTGCCTGCATTGCACACTCCACCTTTTTTTAACTAAGCCATTATACTAGCAAACACTCAGTGTACCTAGTGGCATCCTAAACGTGGCTATTGGACTTTTGTCTACTCAAACTAGTGGAAAGATATTTGCAGCATGTCTGCCTGCATTGCACACTCCAACTCATTATAACTAAGCCATTATACTAGCAAACACTCAGTGTACCTAGTGGCATCCTAAACATGGCTATTGGACTTTTGTCTATTCACACTATTGTAAAGATATTTGCAGCACGTCTGCCTGCATTGCACACTCCACCTTTTTTTAACTAAGCCATTATACTAGCAAACAGTCAGTGTACCTAGTGGCATCCTGAACGTGGCCATTGGACTTTTGTCTATACACAATATTGTAAAGATATTTGCAGCACGTCTGCCTGCATTGCACACTCCACCTTTTTTTAACTCAGCCATTATACTAGCAAACAGTCAGTGTACCTAGTGGCATCCTAAACGTGGCTATTGGAATTTTGTCTATTCACACTATTGTAAAGATATTTGCAGCACGTCTGCCTGCATTGCACACTCCACCTTTTTTTAACTAAGCCATTATACTAGCAAACAGTCAGTGTACCTAGTGGCATCCTAAACGTGGCTATTGGACTTTTGTCTATTCACACTATTGTAAAGATATTTGCAGCACGTCTGCCTGCATTGCACACTCCACCTTTTTTTAACTAAGCCATTATACTAGCAAACAGTCAGTGTACCTAGTGGCATCCTAAACGTGGCTATTGGACTTTTGTCTACTCAAACTAGTGGAAAGATATTTGCAGCATGTCTGCCTGCATTGCACACTCCAACTCATTATAACTAAGCCATTATACTAGCAAACAGTCAGTGTACCTAGTGGCATCCTAAACGTGGCTATTGGACTTTTGTCTATTCACACTATTGTAAAGATATTTGCAGCACGTCTGCCTGCATTGCACACTCCACCTTTTTTTAACTAAGCCATTATACTAGCAAACAGTCAGTGTACCTAGTGGCATCCTAAACGTGGCTATTGGACTTTTGTCTACTCAAACTAGTGGGAAGATATTTGCAGCATGTCTGCCTGCATTGCACACTCCAACTCATTATAACTAAGCCATTATACTAGCAAACAGTCAGTGTACCTAGTGGCATCCTAAACGTGGCTATTGGACTTTTGTCTATTCACACTATTGTAAAGATATTTGCAGCACGTCTGCCTGCATTGCACACTCCACCTTTTTTTAACTAAGCCATTATACTAGCAAACACTCAGTGTACCTAGTGGCATCCTAAACGTGGCTATTGGACTTTTGTCTACTCAAACTAGTGGAAAGATATTTGCACCATGTCTGCCTGCATTGCATACTCCAACTCATTATAACTAAGCCATTATACTAGCAAACAGTCAGTGTACCTAGTGGCATCCTAAACGTGGCTATTGGACTTTTGTCTATTCACACTATTGTAAAGATATTTGCAGCACGTCTGCCTGCATTGCACACTCCACCTTTTTTTAACTAAGCCATTATACTAGCAAACACTCAGTGTACCTATTGGCATCCTAAACGTGGCTATTGGACTTTTGTCTACTCAAACTAGTGGAAAGATATTTGCAGCATGTCTGCCTGCATTGCACACTCCACCTTTTTTTAACTAAGCCATTATACTAGCAAACAGTCAGTGTACCTAGTGGCATCCTAAACGTGGCTATTGGACTTTTGTCTATTCACACTATTGTAAAGATATTTGCAGCACGTCTGCCTGCATTGCACACTCCACCTTTTTTTAACTAAGCCATTATACTAGCAAACACTCAGTGTACCTAGTGGCATCCTAAACGTGGCTATTGGACTTTTGTCTACTCAAACTAGTGGAAAGATATTTGCAGCATGTCTGCCTGCATTGCACACTCCAACTCATTATAACTAAGCCATTATACTAGCAAACACTCAGTGTACCTAGTGGCATCCTAAACGTGGCTATTGGACTTTTGTCTACTCAAACTAGTGGAAAGATATTTGCAGCATGTCTGCCTGCATTGCACACTCCAACTCATTATAACTAAGCCATTATACTAGCAAACAGTCAGTGTACCTAGTGGCATCCTAAACGTGGCTATTGGACTTTTGTCTATTCACACTATTGTAAAGATATTTGCAGCACGTCTGCCTGCATTGCACACTCCACCTTTTTTTAACTAAGCCATTATACTAGCAAACACTCAGTGTACCTAGTGGCATCCTAAACGTGGCTATTTCACTTTTGTCTACTCAAACTAGTGGAAAGATATTTGCAGCATGTCTGCCTGCATTGCACACTCCAACTCATTATAATTAAGCCATTATACTAGCAAACACTCAGTGTACCTAGTGGCATCCTTAACGTGGCTATTGGACTTTTGTCTATTCACACTATTGTAAAGATATTTGCAGCACGTCTGCCTGCATTGCACACTCCACCTTTTTTTAACTAAGCCATTATACTAGCAAACAGTCAGTGTACCTAGTGGCATCCTAAACGTGGCTATTGGACTTTTGTCTACTCAAACTAGTGGAAAGATATTTGCAGCATGTCTGCCTGCATTGCACACTCCAACTCATTATAACTAAGCCATTATACTAGCAAACACTCAGTGTACCTAGTGGCATCCTAAACGTGGCTATTGGACTTTTGTCTACTCAAACTAGTGGAAAGATATTTGCAGCATGTCTGCCTGCATTGCACACTCCAACTCATTATAACTAAGCCATTATACTAGCAAACAGTCAGTGTACCTAGTGGCATCCTAAACGTGGCTATTGGACTTTTGTCTATTCACACTATTGTAAAGATATTTGCAGCACGTCTGCCTGCATTGCACACTCCACCTTTTTTTAACTAAGCCATTATACTAGCAAACAGTCAGTGTACCTAGTGGCATCCTAAACGTGGCTATTGGACTTTTGTCTACTCAAACTAGTGGAAAGATATTTGCAGCATGTCTGCCTGCATTGCACACTCCAACTCATTATAACTAAGCCATTATACTAGCAAACAGTCAGTGTACCTAGTGGCATCCTAAACGTGGCTATTGGACTTTTGTCTATTCACACTATTGTAAAGATATTTGCAGCACGTCTGCCTGCATTGCACACTCCACCTTTTTTTAACTAAGCCAGTATACTAGCAAACAGTCAGTGTACCTAGTGGCATCCTAAACGTGGCTATTGGACTTTTGTCTACTCAAACTAGTGGAAAGATATTTGCAGCATGTCTGCCTGCATTGCACACTCCAACTCATTATAACTAAGCCATTATACTAGCAAACAGTCAGTGTACCTAGTGGCATCCTAAACGTGGCTATTGGACTTTTGTCTATTCACACTATTGTAAAGATATTTGCAGCACGTCTGCCTGCATTGCACACTCCACCTTTTTTTAACTAAGCCATTATACTAGCAAACACTCAGTGTACCTAGTGGCATCCTAAACGTGGCTATTGGACTTTTGTCTACTCAAACTAGTGGAAAGATATTTGCAGCATGTCTGCCTGCATTGCACACTCCAACTCATTATAACTAAGCCATTATACTAGCAAACAGTCAGTGTACCTAGTGGCATCCTAAACGTGGCTATTGGACTTTTGTCTATTCACACTATTGTAAAGATATTTGCAGCACGTCTGCCTGCATTGCACACTCCACCTTTTTTTAACTAAGCCATTATACTAGCAAACACTCAGTGTACCTAGTGGCATCCTAAACGTGGCTATTGGACTTTTGTCTACTCAAACTAGTGGAAAGATATTTGCAGCATGTCTGCCTGCATTGCACACTCCAACTCATTATAACTAAGCCATTATACTAGCAAACACTCAGTGTACCTAGTGGCATCCTAAACGTGGCTATTGGACTTTTGTCTATTCACACTATTGTAAAGATATTTGCAGCTTGTCTGCCTGCATTGCACACTCCACCTTTTTTTAACTAAGCCATTATACTAGCAAACAGTCAGTGTACCTAGTGGCATCCTAAACGTGGCTATTGGACTTTTGTCTATACACAATATTGTAAAGATATTTGCAGCACGTCTGCCTGCATTGCACACTCCACCTTTTTTAACTCAGCCATTATACTAGCAAACAGTCAGTGTACCTAGTGGCATCCTAAACGTGGCTATTGGAATTTTGTCTATTCACACTATTGTAAAGATATTTGCAGCACGTCTGCCTGCATTGCACACTCCACCTTTTTTTAACTAAGCCATTATACTAGCAAACAGTCAGTGTACCTAGTGGCATCCTAAACGTGGCTATTGGACTTTTGTCTATTCACACTATTGTAAAGATATTTGCAGCACGTCTGCCTGCATTGCACACTCCACCTTTTTTTAACTAAGCCATTATACTAGCAAACACTCAGTGTACCTAGTGGCATCCTAAACGTGGCTATTGGACTTTTGTCTACTCAAACTAGTGGAAAGATATTTGCAGCATGTCTGCCTGCATTGCACACTCCAACTCATTATAACTAAGCCATTATACTAGCAAACACTCAGTGTACCTAGTGGCATCCTAAACGTGGCTATTGGACTTTTGTCTATTCACACTATTGTAAAGATATTTGCAGCACGTCTGCCTGCATTGCACACTCCACCTTTTTTTAACTAAGCCATTATACTAGCAAACACTCAGTGTACCTAGTGGCATCCTAAACGTGGCTATTTCACTTTTGTCTACTCAAACTAGTGGAAAGATATTTGCAGCATGTCTGCCTGCATTGCACACTCCAACTCATTATAATTAAGCCATTATACTAGCAAACACTCAGTGTACCTAGTGGCATCCTAAACGTGGCTATTGGACTTTTGTCTATTCACACTATTGTAAAGATATTTGCAGCACGTCTGCCTGCATTGCACACTCCACCTTTTTTTAACTAAGCCATTATACTAGCAAACAGTCAGTGTACCTAGTGGCATCCTAAACGTGGCTATTGGACTTTTGTCTACTCAAACTAGTGGAAAGATATTTGCAGCATGTCTGCCTGCATTGCACACTCCAACTCATTATAACTAAGCCATTATACTAGCAAACACTCAGTGTACCTAGTGGCATCCTAAACGTGGCTATTGGACTTTTGTCTACTCAAACTAGTGGAAAGATATTTGCAGCATGTCTGCCTGCATTGCACACTCCAACTCATTATAACTAAGCCATTATACTAGCAAACAGTCAGTGTACCTAGTGGCATCCTAAACGTGGCTATTGGACCTTTGTCTATTCACACTATTGTAAAGATATTTGCAGCACGTCTGCCTGCATTGCACACTCCACCTTTTTTTAACTAAGCCATTATACTAGCAAACACTCAGTGTACCTAGTGGCATCCTAAACGTGGCTATTGGACTTTTGTCTACTCAAACTAGTGGAAAGATATTTGCAGCATGTCTGCCTGCATTGCACACTCCAACTCATTATAACTAAGCCATTATACTAGCAAACAGTCAGTGTACCTAGTGGCATCCTAAACGTGGCTATTGGACTTTTGTCTATTCACACTATTGTAAAGATATTTGCAGCACGTCTGCCTGCATTGCACACTCCACCTTTTTTTAACTAAGCCATTATACTAGCAAACACTCAGTGTACCTAGTGGCATCCTAAACGTGGCTATTGGACTTTTGTCTATACACAATATTGTAAAGATATTTGCAGCACGTCTGCCTGCATTGCACACTCTACCTTTTTTTAACTCAGCCATTATACTAGCAAACAGTCAGTGTACCTAGTGGCATCCTAAACGTGGCTATTGGACTTTTGTCTATTCACACTATTGTAAAGATATTTGCAGCACGTCTGCCTGCATTGCACACTCCACCTTTTTTTAACTAAGCCATTATACTAGCAAACAGTCAGTGTACCTAGTGGCATCCTAAACGTGGCTATTGGACTTTTGTCTATTCACACTATTGTAAAGATATTTGCAGCACGTCTGCCTGCATTGCACACTCCACCTTTTTTTAACTAAGCCATTATACTAGCAAACACTCAGTGTACCTAGTGGCATCCTAAACGTGGCTATTGGACTTTTGTCTACTCAAACTAGTGGAAAGATATTTGCAGCATGTCTGCCTGCATTGCACACTCCAACTCATTATAACTAAGCCATTATACTAGCAAACAGTCAGTGTACCTAGTGGCATCCTAAACGTGGCTATTGGACTTTTGTCTATTCACACTATTGTAAAGATATTTGCAGCACGTCTGCCTGCATTGCACACTCCACCTTTTTTTAACTAAGCCATTATACTAGCAAACACTCAGTGTACCTAGTGGCATCCTAAACGTGGCTATTGGACTTTTGTCTACTCAAACTAGTGGAAAGATATTTGCAGCATGTCTGCCTGCATTGCACACTCCAACTCATTATAACTAAGCCATTATACTAGCAAACACTCAGTGTACCTAGTGGCATCCTAAACGTGGCTATTGGACTTTTGTCTATTCACACTATTGTAAAGATATTTGCAGCACGTCTGCCTGCATTGCACACTCCACCTTTTTTTAACTAAGCCATTATACTAGCAAACAGTCAGTGTACCTAGTGGCATCCTAAACGTGGCTATTGGACTTTTGTCTATACACAATATTGTAAAGATATTTGCAGCACGTCTGCCTGCATTGCACACTCCACCTTTTTTTAACTAAGCCATTATACTAGCAAACAGTCAGTGTACCTAGTGGCATCCTAAACGTGGCTATTGGACTTTTGTCTACTCAAACTAGTGGAAAGATATTTGCAGCATGTCTGCCTGCATTGCACACTCCAACTCATTATAACTAAGCCATTATACTAGCAAACAGTCAGTGTACCTAGTGGCATCCTAAACGTGGCTATTGGACTTTTGTCTATTCACACTATTGTAAAGATATTTGCAGCACGTCTGCCTGCATTGCACACTCCACCTTTTTTTAACTAAGCCATTATACTAGCAAACAGTCAGTGTACCTAGTGGCATCCTAAACGTGGCTATTGGACTTTTGTCTACTCAAACTAGTGGAAAGATATTTGCAGCATGTCTGCCTGCATTGCACACTCCAACTCATTATAACTAAGCCATTATACTAGCAAACAGTCAGTGTACCTAGTGGCATCCTAAACGTGGCTATTGGACTTTTGTCTATTCACACTATTGTAAAGATATTTGCAGCACGTCTGCCTGCATTGCACACTCCACCTTTTTTTAACTAAGCCATTATACTAGCAAACACTCAGTGTACCTAGTGGCATCCTAAACGTGGCTATTGGACTTTTGTCTACTCAAACTAGTGGAAAGATATTTGCAGCATGTCTGCCTGCATTGCACACTCCAACTCATTATAACTAAGCCATTATACTAGCAAACAGTCAGTGTACCTAGTGGCATCCTAAACGTGGCTATTGGACTTTTGTCTATTCACACTATTGTAAAGATATTTGCAGCACGTCTGCCTGCATTGCACACTCCACCTTTTTTTAACTAAGCCATTATACTAGCAAACACTCAGTGTACCTAGTGGCATCCTAAACGTGGCTATTGGACTTTTGTCTACTCAAACTAGTGGAAAGATATTTGCAGCATGTCTGCCTGCATTGCACACTCCAACTCATTATAACTAAGCCATTATACTAGCAAACACTCAGTGTACCTAGTGGCATCCTAAACGTGGCTATTGGACTTTTGTCTATTCACACTATTGTAAAGATATTTGCAGCTTGTCTGCCTGCATTGCACACTCCACCTTTTTTTAACAAAGCCATTATACTAGCAAACAGTCAGTGTACCTAGTGGCATCCTAAACGTGGCTATTGGACTTTTGTCTATACACAATATTGTAAAGATATTTGCAGCACGTCTGCCTGCATTGCACACTCCACCTTTTTTAACTCAGCCATTATACTAGCAAACAGTCAGTGTACCTAGTGGCATCCTAAACGTGGCTATTGGAATTTTGTCTATTCACACTATTGTAAAGATATTTGCAGCACGTCTGCCTGCATTGCACACTCCACCTTTTTTTAACTAAGCCATTATACTAGCAAACAGTCAGTGTACCTAGTGGCATCCTAAACGTGGCTATTGGACTTTTGTCTACTCAAACTAGTGGAAAGATATTTGCAGCATGTCTGCCTGCATTGCACACTCCAACTCATTATAACTAAGCCATTATACTAGCAAACAGTCAGTGTACCTAGTGGCATCCTAAACGTGGCTATTGGACTTTTGTCTATTCACACTATTGTAAAGATATTTGCAGCACGTCTGCCTGCATTGCACACTCCACCTTTTTTTAACTAAGCCATTATACTAGCAAACACTCAGTGTACCTAGTGGCATCCTAAACGTGGCTATTGGACTTTTGTCTACTCAAACTAGTGGAAAGATATTTGCAGCATGTCTGCCTGCATTGCACACTCCAACTCATTATAACTAAGCCATTATACTAGCAAACAGTCAGTGTACCTAGTGGCATCCTAAACGTGGCTATTGGACTTTTGTCTATTCACACTATTGTAAAGATATTTGCAGCACGTCTGCCTGCATTGCACACTCCACCTTTTTTTAACTAAGCCATTATACTAGCAAACACTCAGTGTACCTAGTGGCATCCTAAACGTGGCTATTGGACTTTTGTCTACTCAAACTAGTGGAAAGATATTTGCAGCATGTCTGCCTGCATTGCACACTCCAACTCATTATAACTAAGCCATTATACTAGCAAACACTCAGTGTACCTAGTGGCATCCTAAACGTGGCTATTGGACTTTTGTCTATTCACACTATTGTAAAGATATTTGCAGCTTGTCTGCCTGCATTGCACACTCCACCTTTTTTTAACAAAGCCATTATACTAGCAAACAGTCAGTGTACCTAGTGGCATCCTAAACGTGGCTATTGGACTTTTGTCTATACACAATATTGTAAAGATATTTGCAGCACGTCTGCCTGCATTGCACACTCCACCTTTTTTAACTCAGCCATTATACTAGCAATTAGTCAGTGTACCTAGTGGCATCCTAAACGTGGCTATTGGAATTTTGTCTATTCACACTATTGTAAAGATATTTGCAGCACGTCTGCCTGCATTGCACACTCCACCTTTTTTTAACTAAGCCATTATACTAGCAAACAGTCAGTGTACCTAGTGGCATCCTAAACGTGGCTATTGGACTTTTGTCTACTCAAACTAGTGGAAAGATATTTGCAGCATGTCTGCCTGCATTGCACACTCCAACTCATTATAACTAAGCCATTATACTAGCAAACAGTCAGTGTACCTAGTGGCATCCTAAACGTGGCTATTGGACTTTTGTCTATTCACACTATTGTAAAGATATTTGCAGCACGTCTGCCTGCATTGCACACTCCACCTTTTTTTAACTAAGCCATTATACTAGCAAACACTCAGTGTACCTAGTGGCATCCTAAACGTGGCTATTGGACTTTTGTCTACTCAAACTAGTGGAAAGATATTTGCAGCATGTCTGCCTGCATTGCACACTCCAACTCATTATAACTAAGCCATTATACTAGCAAACAGTCAGTGTACCTAGTGGCATCCTAAACGTGGCTATTGGACTTTTGTCTATTCACACTATTGTAAAGATATTTGCAGCACGTCTGCCTGCATTGCACACTCCACCTTTTTTTAACTAAGCCATTATACTAGCAAACACTCAGTGTACCTAGTGGCATCCTAAACGTGGCTATTGGACTTTTGTCTACTCAAACTAGTGGAAAGATATTTGCAGCATGTCTGCCTGCATTGCACACTCCACCTTTTTTTAACTAAGCCATTATACTAGCAAACAGTCAGTGTACCTAGTGGCATCCTAAACGTGGCTATTGGACTTTTGTCTATTCACACTATTGTAAAGATATTTGCAGCACGTCTGCCTGCATTGCACACTCCACCTTTTTTTAACTAAGCCATTATACTAGCAAACACTCAGTGTACCTAGTGGCATCCTAAACGTGGCTATTGGACTTTTGTCTACTCAAACTAGTGGAAAGATATTTGCAGCATGTCTGCCTGCATTGCACACTCCAACTCATTATATTTAAGCCATTATACTAGCAAACACTCAGTGTACCTAGTGGCATCCTAAACGTGGCTATTGGACTTTTGTCTATTCACACTATTGTAAAGATATTTGCAGCACGTCTGCCTGCATTGCACACTCCACCTTTTTTTAACTAAGCCATTATACTAGCAAACACTCAGTGTACCTAGTGGCATCCTAAACGTGGCTATTTCACTTTTGTCTACTCAAACTAGTGGAAAGATATTTGCAGCATGTCTGCCTGCATTGCACACTCCAACTCATTATAATTAAGCCATTATACTAGCAAACACTCAGTGTACCTAGTGGCATCCTAAACGTGGCTATTGGACTTTTGTCTATTCACACTATTGTAAAGATATTTGCAGCACGTCTGCCTGCATTGCACACTCCACCTTTTTTTAACTAAGCCATTATACTAGCAAACAGTCAGTGTACCTAGTGGCATCCTAAACGTGGCTATTGGACTTTTGTCTACTCAAACTAGTGGAAAGATATTTGCAGCATGTCTGCCTGCATTGCACACTCCAACTCATTATAACTAAGCCATTATACTAGCAAACACTCAGTGTACCTAGTGGCATCCTAAACGTGGCTATTGGACTTTTGTCTACTCAAACTAGTGGAAAGATATTTGCAGCATGTCTGCCTGCATTGCACACTCCAACTCATTATAACTAAGCCATTATACTAGCAAACAGTCAGTGTACCTAGTGGCATCCTAAACGTGGCTATTGGACTTTTGTCTATTCACACTATTGTAAAGATATTTGCAGCACGTCTGCCTGCATTGCACACTCCACCTTTTTTTAACTAAGCCATTATACTAGCAAACACTCAGTGTACCTAGTGGCATCCTAAACGTGGCTATTGGACTTTTGTCTACTCAAACTAGTGGAAAGATATTTGCAGCATGTCTGCCTGCATTGCACACTCCAACTCATTATAACTAAGCCATTATACTAGCAAACACTCAGTGTACCTAGTGGCATCCTAAACGTGGCTATTGGACTTTTGTCTATTCACACTATTGTAAAGATATTTGCAGCACGTCTGCCTGCATTGCACACTCCACCTTTTTTTAACTAAGCCATTATACTAGCAAACACTCAGTGTACCTAGTGGCATCCTGAACGTGGCTATTGGACTTTTGTCTATACACAATATTGTAAAGATATTTGCAGCACGTCTGCCTGCATTGCACACTCTACCTTTTTTTAACTCAGCCATTATACTAGCAAACAGTCAGTGTACCTAGTGGCATCCTAAACGTGGCTATTGGACTTTTGTCTATTCACACTATTGTAAAGATATTTGCAGCACGTCTGCCTGCATTGCACACTCCACCTTTTTTTAACTAAGCCATTATACTAGCAAACAGTCAGTGTACCTAGTGGCATCCTAAACGTGGCTATTGGACTTTTGTCTATTCACACTATTGTAAAGATATTTGCAGCACGTCTGCCTGCATTGCACACTCCACCTTTTTTTAACTAAGCCATTATACTAGCAAACACTCAGTGTACCTAGTGGCATCCTAAACGTGGCTATTGGACTTTTGTCTACTCAAACTAGTGGAAAGATATTTGCAGCATGTCTGCCTGCATTGCACACTCCAACTCATTATAACTAAGCCATTATACTAGCAAACACTCAGTGTACCTAGTGGCATCCTAAACGTGGCTATTGGACTTTTGTCTATTCACACTATTGTAAAGATATTTGCAGCACGTCTGCCTGCATTGCACACTCCACCTTTTTTTAACTAAGCCATTATACTAGCAAACACTCAGTGTACCTAGTGGCATCCTAAACGTGGCTATTGGACTTTTGCCTACTCAAACTAGTGGAAAGATATTTGCAGCATGTCTGCCTGCATTGCACACTCCAACTCATTATAACTAAGCCATTATACTAGCAAACACTCAGTGTACCTAGTGGCATCCTAAACGTGGCTATTGGACTTTTGTCTACTCAAACTAGTGGAAAGATATTTGCAGCATGTCTGCCTGCATTGCACACTCCAACTCATTATAACTAAGCCATTATACTAGCAAACAGTCAGTGTACCTAGTGGCATCCTAAACGTGGCTATTGGACTTTTGTCTATTCACACTATTGTAAAGATATTTGCAGCACGTCTGCCTGCATTGCACACTCCACCTTTTTTTAACTAAGCCATTATACTAGCAAACACTCAGTGTACCTAGTGGCATCCTAAACGTGGCTATTGGACTTTTGTCTACTCAAACTAGTGGAAAGATATTTGCAGCATGTCTGCCTGCATTGCACACTCCAACTCATTATAACTAAGCCATTATACTAGCAAACACTCAGTGTACCTAGTGGCATCCTAAACGTGGCTATTGGACTTTTGTCTATTCACACTATTGTAAAGATATTTGCAGCACGTCTGCCTGCATTGCACACTCCACCTTTTTTTAACTAAGCCATTATACTAGCAAACAGTCAGTGTACCTAGTGGCATCCTAAACGTGGCTATTGGACTTTTGTCTATACACAATATTGTAAAGATATTTGCAGCACGTCTGCCTGCATTGCACACTCCACCTTTTTTAACTAAGCCATTATACTAGCAAACAGTCAGTGTACCTAGTGGCATCCTAAACGTGGCTATTGGACTTTTGTCTACTCAAACTAGTGGAAAGATATTTGCAGCATGTCTGCCTGCATTGCACACTCCAACTCATTATAACTAAGCCATTATACTAGCAAACAGTCAGTGTACCTAGTGGCATCCTAAACGTGGCTATTGGACTTTTGTCTATTCACACTATTGTAAAGATATTTGCAGCACGTCTGCCTGCATTGCACACTCCACCTTTTTTTAACTAAGCCATTATACTAGCAAACAGTCAGTGTACCTAGTGGCATCCTAAACGTGGCTATTGGACTTTTGTCTACTCAAACTAGTGGAAAGATATTTGCAGCATGTCTGCCTGCATTGCACACTCCAACTCATTATAACTAAGCCATTATACTAGCAAACAGTCAGTGTACCTAGTGGCATCCTAAACGTGGCTATTGGACTTTTGTCTATTCACACTATTGTAAAGATATTTGCAGCACGTCTGCCTGCATTGCACACACCACCTTTTTTTAACTAAGCCATTATACTAGCAAACACTCAGTGTACCTAGTGGCATCCTAAACGTGGCTATTGGACTTTTGTCTACTCAAACTAGTGGAAAGATATTTGCAGCATGTCTGCCTGCATTGCACACTCCAACTCATTATAACTAAGCCATTATACTAGCAAACAGTCAGTGTACCTAGTGGCATCCTAAACGTGGCTATTGGACTTTTGTCTATTCACACTATTGTAAAGATATTTGCAGCACGTCTGCCTGCATTGCACACTCCACCTTTTTTTAACTAAGCCATTATACTAGCAAACACTCAGTGTACCTAGTGGCATCCTAAACGTGGCTATTGGACTTTTGTCTACTCAAACTAGTGGAAAGATATTTGCAGCATGTCTGCCTGCATTGCACACTCCAACTCATTATAACTAAGCCATTATACTAGCAAACACTCAGTGTACCTAGTGGCATCCTAAACGTGGCTATTGGACTTTTGTCTATTCACACTATTGTAAAGATATTTGCAGCTTGTCTGCCTGCATTGCACACTCCACCTTTTTTTAACTAAGCCATTATACTAGCAAACAGTCAGTGTACCTAGTGGCATCCTAAACGTGGCTATTGGACTTTTGTCTATACACAATATTGTAAAGATATTTGCAGCACGTCTGCCTGCATTGCACACTCCACCTTTTTTAACTCAGCCATTATACTAGCAAACAGTCAGTGTACCTAGTGGCATCCTAAACGTGGCTATTGGAATTTTGTCTATTCACACTATTGTAAAGATATTTGCAGCACGTCTGCCTGCATTGCACACTCCACCTTTTTTTAACTAAGCCATTATACTAGCAAACAGTCAGTGTACCTAGTGGCATCCTAAACGTGGCTATTGGACTTTTGTCTATTCACACTATTGTAAAGATATTTGCAGCACGTCTGCCTGCATTGCACACTCCACCTTTTTTTAACTAAGCCATTATACTAGCAAACACTCAGTGTACCTAGTGGCATCCTAAACGTGGCTATTGGACTTTTGTCTACTCAAACTAGTGGAAAGATATTTGCAGCATGTCTGCCTGCATTGCACACTCCAACTCATTATAACTAAGCCATTATACTAGCAAACACTCAGTGTACCTAGTGGCATCCTAAACGTGGCTATTGGACTTTTGTCTATTCACACTATTGTAAAGATATTTGCAGCACGTCTGCCTGCATTGCACACTCCACCTTTTTTTAACTAAGCCATTATACTAGCAAACACTCAGTGTACCTAGTGGCATCCTAAACGTGGCTATTTCACTTTTGTCTACTCAAACTAGTGGAAAGATATTTGCAGCATGTCTGCCTGCATTGCACACTCCAACTCATTATAATTAAGCCATTACACTAGCAAACACTCAGTGTACCTAGTGGCATCCTAAACGTGGCTATTGGACTTTTTTCTATTCACACTATTGTAAAGATATTTGCAGCACGTCTGCCTGCATTGCACACTCCACCTTTTTTTAACTAAGCCATTATACTAGCAAACAGTCAGTGTACCTAGTGGCATCCTAAACGTGGCTATTGGACTTTTGTCTACTCAAACTAGTGGAAAGATATTTGCAGCATGTCTGCCTGCATTGCACACTCCAACTCATTATAACTAAGCCATTATACTAGCAAACACTCAGTGTACCTAGTGGCATCCTAAACGTGGCTATTGGACTTTTGTCTACTCAAACTAGTGGAAAGATATTTGCAGCATGTCTGCCTGCATTGCACACTCCAACTCATTATAACTAAGCCATTATACTAGCAAACAGTCAGTGTACCTAGTGGCATCCTAAACGTGGCTATTGGACTTTTGTCTATTCACACTATTGTAAAGATATTTGCAGCACGTCTGCCTGCTTTGCAAACTCCACCTTTTTTTAACTAAGCCATTATACTAGCAAACACTCAGTGTACCTAGTGGCATCCTAAACGTGGCTATTGGACTTTTGTCTACTCAAACTAGTGGAAAGATATTTGCAGCATGTCTGCCTGCATTGCACACTCCAACTCATTATAACTAAGCCATTATACTAGCAAACACTCAGTGTACCTAGTGGCATCCTAAACGTGGCTATTGGACTTTTGTCTATTCACACTATTGTAAAGATATTTGCAGCACGTCTGCCTGCATTGCACACTCCACCTTTTTTTAACTAAGCCATTATACTAGCAAACACTCAGTGTACCTAGTGGCATCCTAAACGTGGCTATTGGACTTTTGTCTATACACAATATTGTAAAGATATTTGCAGCACGTCTGCCTGCATTGCACACTCTACCTTTTTTTAACTCAGCCATTATACTAGCAAACAGTCAGTGTACCTAGTGGCATCCTAAACGTGGCTATTGGACTTTTGTCTATTCACACTATTGTAAAGATATTTGCAGCACGTCTGCCTGCATTGCACACTCCACCTTTTTTTAACTAAGCCATTATACTAGCACACAGTCAGTGTACCTAGTGGCATCCTAAACGTGGCTATTGGACTTTTGTCTATTCACACTATTGTAAAGATATTTGCAGCACGTCTGCCTGCATTGCACACTCCACCTTTTTTTAATTAAGCCATTATACTAGCAAACACTCAGTGTACCTAGTGGCATCCTAAACGTGGCTATTGGACTTTTGTCTACTCAAACTAGTGGAAAGATATTTGCAGCATGTCTGCCTGCATTGCACACTCCAACTCATTATAACTAAGTCATTATACTAGCAAACACTCAGTGTACCTAGTGGCATCCTAAACGTGGCTATTGGACTTTTGTCTATTCACACTATTGTAAAGATATTTGCAGCACGTCTGCCTGCATTGCACACTCCACCTTTTTTTAACTAAGCCATTATACTAGCAAACACTCAGTGTACCTAGTGGCATCCTAAACGTGGCTATTGGACTTTTGCCTACTCAAACTAGTGGAAAGATATTTGCAGCATGTCTGCCTGCATTGCACACTCCAACTCATTATAACTAAGCCATTATACTAGCAAACACTCAGTGTACCTAGTGGCATCCTAAACGTGGCTATTGGACTTTTGTCTATTCACACTATTGTAAAGATATTTGCAGCACGTCTGCCTGCATTGCACACTCCACCTTTTTTTAACTAAGCCATTATACTAGCAAACAGTCAGTGTACCTAGTGGCATCCTAAACGTGGCTATTGGACTTTTGTCTACTCAACCTAGTGGAAAGATATTTGCAGCATGTCTGCCTGCATTGCACACTCCAACTCATTATAACTAAGCCATTATACTAGCAAACACTCAGTGTACCTAGTGGCATCCTAAACGTGGCTATTGGACTTTTGTCTAGTCACACTAGTGCAAAGACATTTGCAGCACCTCTGCCTGCATTGCACACTCCAACTCATTATAACTAAGCCATTATACTAGCAAACAGTCAGTGTACCTAGTGGCATCCTAAACGTGGCTATTGGACTTTTGTCTATTCACACTATTGTAAAGATATTTGCAGCACGTCTGCCTGCATTGCACACTCCACCTTTTTTTAACTAAGCCATTATACTAGCAAACACTCAGTGTACCTAGTGGCATCCTAAACGTGGCTATTGGACTTTTGTCTATTCACACTATTGTAAAGATATTTGCAGCACGTCTGCCTGCATTGCACACTCCACCTTTTTTTAACTAAGCCATTATACTAGCAAACACTCAGTGTACCTAGTGGCATCCTAAACGTGGCTATTTCACTTTGGTCTACTCAAACTAGTGGAAAGATATTTGCAGCATGTCTGCCTGCATTGCACACTCCAACTCATTATAATTAAGCCATTACACTAGCAAACACTCAGTGTACCTAGTGGCATCCTAAACGTGGCTATTGGACTTTTGTCTATTCACACTATTGTAAAGATATTTGCAGCACGTCTGCCTGCATTGCACACTCCACCTTTTTTTAACTAAGCCATTATACTAGCAAACAGTCAGTGTACCTAGTGGCATCCTAAACGTGGCTATTGGACTTTTGTCTACTCAAACTAGTGGAAAGATATTTGCAGCATGTCTGCCTGCATTGCACACTCCAACTCATTATAACTAAGCCATTATACTAGCAAACACTCAGTGTACCTAGTGGCATCCTAAACGTGGCTATTGGACTTTTGTCTACTCAAACTAGTGGAAAGATATTTGCAGCATGTCTGCCTGCATTGCACACTCCAACTCATTATAACTAAGCCATTATACTAGCAAACAGTCAGTGTACCTAGTGGCATCCTAAACGTGGCTATTGGACTTTTGTCTATTCACACTATTGTAAAGATATTTGCAGCACGTCTGCCTGCTTTGCACACTCCACCTTTTTTTAACTAAGCCATTATACTAGCAAACACTCAGTGTACCTAGTGGCATCCTAAACGTGGCTATTGGACTTTTGTCTACTCAAACTAGTGGAAAGATATTTGCAGCATGTCTGCCTGCATTGCACACTCCAACTCATTATAACTAAGCCATTATACTAGCAAACACTCAGTGTACCTAGTGGCATCCTAAACGTGGCTATTGGACTTTTGTCTATTCACACTATTGTAAAGATATTTGCAGCACGTCTGCCTGCATTGCACACTCCACCTTTTTTTAACTAAGCCATTATACTAGCAAACACTCAGTGTACCTAGTGGCATCCTAAACGTGGCTATTGGACTTTTGTCTATACACAATATTGTAAAGATATTTGCAGCACGTCTGCCTGCATTGCACACTCTACCTTTTTTTAACTCAGCCATTATACTAGCAAACAGTCAGTGTACCTAGTGGCATCCTAAACGTGGCTATTGGACTTTTGTCTATTCACACTATTGTAAAGATATTTGCAGCACGTCTGCCTGCATTGCACACTCCACCTTTTTTTAACTAAGCCATTATACTAGCACACAGTCAGTGTACCTAGTGGCATCCTAAACGTGGCTATTGGACTTTTGTCTATTCACACTATTGTAAAGATATTTGCAGCACGTCTGCCTGCATTGCACACTCCACCTTTTTTTAACTAAGCCATTATACTAGCAAACACTCAGTGTACCTAGTGGCATCCTAAACGTGGCTATTGGACTTTTGTCTACTCAAACTAGTGGAAAGATATTTGCAGCATGTCTGCCTGCATTGCACACTCCAACTCATTATAACTAAGTCATTATACTAGCAAACACTCAGTGTACCTAGTGGCATCCTAAACGTGGCTATTGGACTTTTGTCTATTCACACTATTGTAAAGATATTTGCAGCACGTCTGCCTGCATTGCACACTCCACCTTTTTTTAACTAAGCCATTATACTAGCAAACACTCAGTGTACCTAGTGGCATCCTAAACGTGGCTATTGGACTTTTGCCTACTCAAACTAGTGGAAAGATATTTGCAGCATGTCTGCCTGCATTGCACACTCCAACTCATTATAACTAAGCCATTATACTAGCAAACACTCAGTGTACCTAGTGGCATCCTAAACGTGGCTATTGGACTTTTGTCTATTCACACTATTGTAAAGATATTTGCAGCACGTCTGCCTGCATTGCACACTCCACCTTTTTTTAACTAAGCCATTATACTAGCAAACAGTCAGTGTACCTAGTGGCATCCTAAACGTGGCTATTGGACTTTTGTCTACTCAACCTAGTGGAAAGATATTTGCAGCATGTCTGCCTGCATTGCACACTCCAACTCATTATAACTAAGCCATTATACTAGCAAACACTCAGTGTACCTAGTGGCATCCTAAACGTGGCTATTGGACTTTTGTCTAGTCACACTAGTGCAAAGACATTTGCAGCACCTCTGCCTGCATTGCACACTCCAACTCATTATAACTAAGCCATTATACTAGCAAACAGTCAGTGTACCTAGTGGCATCCTAAACGTGGCTATTGGACTTTTGTCTATTCACACTATTGTAAAGATATTTGCAGCACGTCTGCCTGCATTGCACACTCCACCTTTTTTTAACTAAGCCATTATACTAGCAAACACTCAGTGTACCTAGTGGCATCCTAAACGTGGCTATTGGACTTTTGTCTACTCAAACTAGTGGAAAGATATTTGCAGCATGTCTGCCTGCATTGCACACTCCAACTCATTATAACTAAGCCATTATACTAGCAAACACTCAGTGTACCTAGTGGCATCCTAAACGTGGCTATTGGACTTTTGTCTATTCACACTATTGTAAAGATATTTGCAGCACGTCTGCCTGCATTGCACACTCCACCTTTTTTTAACTAAGCCATTATACTAGCAAACAGTCAGTGTACCTAGTGGCATCCTAAACGTGGCTATTGGACTTTTGTCTATACACAATATTGTAAAGATATTTGCAGCACGTCTGCCTGCATTGCACACTCTACCTTTTTTTAACTCAGCCATTATACTAGCAAACAGTCAGTGTACCTAGTGGCATCCTAAACGTGGCTATTGGACTTTTGTCTATTCACACTATTGTAAAGATATTTGCAGCACGTCTGCCTGCATTGCACACTCCACCTTTTTTTATAAAGCCATTATACTAGCAAACAGTCAGTGTACCTAGTGGCATCCTAAACGTGGCTATTGGACTTTTGTCTATTCACACTATTGTAAAGATATTTGCAGCACGTCTGCCTGCATTGCACACTCCACCTTTTTTTAACTAAGCCATTATACTAGCAAACACTCAGTGTACCTAGTGGCATCCTAAACGTGGCTATTGGACTTTTGTCTACTCAAACTAGTGGAAAGATATTTGCAGCATGTCTGCCTGCATTGCACACTCCAACTCATTATAACTAAGCCATTATACTAGCAAACACTCAGTGTACCTAGTGGCATCCTAAACGTGGCTATTGGACTTTTGTCTAGTCACACTAGTGCAAAGACATTTGCAGCACCTCTGCCTGCATTGCACACTCCAACTCATTATAACTAAGCCATTATACTAGCAAACAGTCAGTGTACCTAGTGGCATCCTAAACGTGGCTATTGGACTTTTGTCTATTCACACTATTGTAAAGATATTTGCAGCACGTCTGCCTGCATTGCACACTCCACCTTTTTTTAACTAAGCCATTATACTAGCAAACACTCAGTGTACCTAGTGGCATCCTAAACGTGGCTATTGGACTTTTGTCTACTCAAACTAGTGGAAAGATATTTGCAGCACGTCTGCCTGCATTGCACACTCCAACTCATTATAACTAAGCCATTATACTAGCAAACAGTCAGTGTACCTAGTGGCATCCTAAACGTGGCTATTGGACTTTTGTCTATTCACACTATTGTAAAGATATTTGCAGCACGTCTGCCTGCATTGCACACTCCACCTTTTTTTAACTAAGCCATTATACTAGCAAACACTCAGTGTACCTAGTGGCATCCTAAACGTGGCTATTGGACTTTTGTCTACTCAAACTAATGGAAAGATATTTGCAGCATGTCTGCCTGCATTGCACACTCCAACTCATTATAACTAAGCCATTATACTAGCAAACACTCAGTGTACCTAGTGGCATCCTAAACGTGGCTATTGGACTTTTGTCTATTCACACTATTGTAAAGATATTTGCAGCACGTCTGCCTGCATTGCACACTCCACCTTTTTTTAACTAAGCCATTATACTAGCAAACAGTCAGTGTACCTAGTGGCATCCTAAACGTGGCTATTGGACTTTTGTCTATACACAATATTGTAAAGATATTTGCAGCACGTCTGCCTGCATTGCACACTCCACCTTTTTTTAACTAAGCCATTATACTAGCAAACAGTCAGTGTACCTAGTGGCATCCTAAACGTGGCTATTGGAATTTTGTCTATTCACACTATTGTAAAGATATTTGCAGCACATCTGCCTGCATTGCACACTCCACCTTTTTTTAACTAAGCCATTATACTAGCAAACACTCAGTGTACCTAGTGGCATCCTAAACGTGGCTATTGGACTTTTGTCTACTCAAACTAGTGGAAAGATATTTGCAGCATGTCTGCCTGCATTGCACACTCCAACTCATTATAACTAAGCCATTATACTAGCAAACACTCAGTGTACCTAGTGGCATCCTAAACGTGGCTATTGGACTTTTGTCTATTCACACTATTGTAAAGATATTTGCAGCACGTCTGCCTGCATTGCACACTCCACCTTTTTTTAACTAAGCCATTATACTAGCAAACACTCAGTGTACCTAGTGGAATCCTAAACGTGGCTATTGGACTTTTGTCTACTCAAACTAGTGGAAAGATATTTGCAGCATGTCTGCCTGCATTGCACACTCCAACTCATTATAACTAAGCCATTATACTAGCAAACACTCAGTGTACCTAGTGGCATCCTAAACGTGGCTATTGGACTTTTGTCTATTCACACTATTGTAAAGATATTTGCAGCACGTCTGCCTGCATTGCACACTCCACCTTTTTTTAACTAAGCCATTATACTAGCAAACAGTCAGTGTACCTAGTGGCATCCTAAACGTGGCTATTGGACTTTTGTCTACTCAAACTAGTGGAAAGATATTTGCAGCATGTCTGCCTGCATTGCACACTCCAACTCATTATAACTAAGCCATTATACTAGCAAACACTCAGTGTACCTAGTGGCATCCTAAACGTGGCTATTGGACTTTTGTCTAGTCACACTAGTGCAAAGACATTTGCAGCACCTCTGCCTGCATTGCACACTCCAACTCATTATCACTAAGCCATTATACTAGCAAACAGTCAGTGTACCTAGTGGCATCCTAAACGTGGCTATTGGACTTTTGTCTATTCACACTATTGTAAAGATATTTGCAGCACGTCTGCCTGCATTGCACACTCCACCTTTTTTTAACTAAGCCATTATACTAGCAAACACTCAGTGTACCTAGTGGCATCCTAAACGTGGCTATTGGACTTTTGTCTACTCAAACTAGTGGAAAGATATTTGCAGCACGTCTGCCTGCATTGCACACTCCACCTTTTTTTAACTAAGCCATTATACTAGCAAACACTCAGTGTACCTAGTGGCATCCTAAACGTGGCTATTGGACTTTTGTCTACTCAAACTAGTGGAAAGATATTTGCAGCATGTCTGCCTGCATTGCACACTCCAACTCATTATAACTAAGCCATTATACCAGAAAACACTCAGTGTACCTAGTGGCATCCTAAACGTGGCTATTGGACTTTTGTCTATTCACACTATTGTAAAGATATTTGCAGCACGTCTGCCTGCATTGCACACTCCACCTTTTTTTAACTAAGCCATTATACTAGCAAACAGTCAGTGTACCTAGTGGCGTCCTAAACGTGGCTATTGGACTTCTGTATAGTCCCACTAGTGCAAATCTATGTGCAGCACCTCTGCATGACACCCTCCTGCTCTGTTTTTAATGAGCTATAATGATAGCAAAAAATACTGCCATTTTGTGGCATCATAGAACTGGCTGTTGTATTCCATTAGTGCCCCACTGGTGACAAGCTATTTATAGCACCTCTACATGACACCCTCATGCACATTTTGCTACGCTAATGTTATAGCAAACTCATGGAATTCATTGCTGCATTTCATAATTCGGAGGGATAGAAAGTCAGGCTTCCTTTAGCTTTTCCTTCTGTTCATAGACAGCATCTCCAAGAGCAATTTCCCCTCCACGTCTAAGTGTGGAGAGGCAGCTAGTGCGCATGCGTGTGCCGATTTACCCCAGCTGCAGCCTAATTACAGTGTTTCGCCTAGTGAGTATGCTCAGCCTGACTGTGTTATTCCTGACGCTAAGTCTTCATTTCGGGATACAGCGCATGCTCCCACACTAAGTGTGAAAAGCCTCTTTGCACAGGTGCTTGCATTTCGTGCCGGGTCTAAGTCCTGTTTTGTGCCTAGACACCATGCTAAAGCTGATAGTCTTTTTTCAGAGACTGTATTTCATGCTACTGAGCATGCTCAGGAACTTACTGCATCAGAGACTAGGTACGGTAATGAACTCTTGGGCCCTGCCCCTGATGTGGGGGTCCCATATAGACCACAGGGCATCAGCTGTCCTCCCAAATGGCTTGCAGAGGCCCACCCCTATGACTTGTCACCGCATTATTGATGGTCAGACGATGACTGGTGAGGTGTTTGGGTCATGGCAGCCATGAGGTCATCATTGAAGTTGCGGTTCCAAATAGGACGCTACTTATGCCACTCATGACGTGTCACTATACTTTTGTCTCCAGGAGGTGCATTGTGGTTCACCCTGGTTTGGGGCGGACCCAGGTTATAAAAGGGGCTGGAGCCAACAAGGAGGTGCGCAGTCTTCTATTATGCTACGAAAGAGCACACCTCCATGTGTTGAACCCATTGCGGCTTTAGGCCAGAGGTAGGCAGGGATAGGGTGGTGGATGCAGGCCACCACCACAGTTGGTAACGCAGAACGGTTAAGACCAGCTCCTGTCCTACCAGTCCTGCTTGTGCAGCCCAGTGGCATTAACAGGCCTGCTGCTGCTGATGCGCCTGCTGTCCACAGGTGTGGCCCCTACGCACACGGTCAGCATACTCAATGGCCCCTGTGTGGTTAACAGGGAGTTCCTGGGCTGGGTGGGCATGTGGACCCTGTGACGCTAACAGGGCTCCCAGTCTCCAGATCCGAATGGCGTCTAACTCGGTTCAGGATACTATTAGTTTCATAGCCACACAGCTCTGTATCCTCCATCAAACCTTCCAGTTGCCAAACTCTCCTTTTCCAACTGGGAGCACGGTGGACACTGACTGCTGAAGGTGATATATAACTTTCTCTTTCTTTACTTAATAATTTACGTTATATAGCGGTAACATAGTATATACCACTTTATCCAAATCTGCCAGTCCCACTGTAACAGATGGTGTTTCTTCAGCAAATGTTACTGTTGCTTAACCACCAAATCCACGGACCAAAACTTATTTCCCCTTTCCAACACACATGTTCCCCTTTCCACCAGCATCTGTCCTTTTTCAACTCATTTTGGTATATGAACAAAAGTAGAGCTCTGCAGGGACACCGTACTCAACGCCATCTCAGCACAGCAGCCAGCCCTCGGTCCCTCAGATGTGGACAAGTAAAAGACCATTTCCTCCTATCTATGACAAAGCGTTGAGATTCACTCTGTGCAGCACTGGTGTTTAGTGGGAAAGTAGATCTAAGATTGCGTACCACATTCTGCAGATACTCCTGTATACGTGCGTCCATTTCTATGGCACGAATTATTTTGCCAAATTTTGTCTTGTACCGGGGATGTAACAGTGTGGCAACCCAGTATTCTGGATTACTTTGAATTCGTACAATCCGAGGGTCATGTTATAGGTAGTGCAGCAAGAAGCCGCTGATGTGTCTTGTGCATCTAGGAGGACCAAGTCCTTGGTGTGTTGGTGGCAGAGAGGTGAGAATCGTGCCTCCTTCCTCTGCCCTCTCACCACAACCTCGCACAACCGAAATGTGAGCAAGCTCTCACTCATCTGCTGAGTCTTCCATGCCCATCGCAAGTTCGTCCTCCATTTCTTCATTGGCTCCTGCACCTTCCTCAACACTTTTTGCTGATACTATGCACCCTTGTTAATCCCTCTCCCTCACCATGACTGCCGCCTAGGTGCCGCTGACCATCTGGACCTCGTAGATCTTGTTATCCCTTCCGCATATGACTCCTCCTGTACTTCCTCCCCTTCCTCTTGTCCCAACACCTGACTCCGAATAATAATTACAGTGCGCTCCGTCATGTAGATGACCAGAATTGTCACGCTGAGAATGACATTGCCAGTGCTAAACATCTTCGTCGACATTTGTAAACTGTGTAGCAGGGTGCATAGGTCCTTGATCTGACACCACTCCAGCAGCGTGATCTGCACCACCTCTGGATCAAGTTAGGCCAGGCTATATGTCATAACGTATTGCAGCAGGGTTCGGCGGTGCTGCCACAAACGCTGCAACATGTGCAGATTCAAATTCCTGCGTGTGGGCACATCGCATTTCAGGCGTTTAACCAGCAGACCTAAAGACTTCTGTTGCGACGAAAGTTGTTGAGCTGCTGTGTGCGCACGATGGAAGTGAGCACATAGCGAGCGTGCACGCTGCACAAGGCCATGTAGGCCGTGATGGTGTTTTAAAAATTGATGGAGAATTAGGTTCAACACATGAGCCATACAAGGCACGTGTGTCACATTGCCCTGCTGATGGCCCGCAGCCAGGTTTGCATCATTGCCGCACACGGCTGTTAAGTCACCAACGGAGTCCGCTCCGTCAATTTGTACTCCGGTCGCCAGGTGACAACGTGTTCCTTTCATGAATAGTGCTGATGATGGGAGAGGAGTCGATGCCAGCAGCGCAGGTGGACGCAGGTTATGCTCACACACTGGGCTGCATTACCTTGACAGATGCAGAATCTCTGGCTGAATGTAGCTGGTGGGTATCTCACAGATGAAATACCATCATACAGCTACAACCAATGGGAAGACACCACACCCTTTTTTATGCCCATCCAGTCTGCAGACCACTGCCAGACATAGCTATGAACCTCTGGTTAATTTTACCCCCAGTTCAGTTTTATGATTTTGTGTGCTTGTTACCTGACTACTTTTCCTGCTTGCTGTTTATGTACCTTGTTGGCCGATCCGCATTTCACCTCTGCTTGTTTTCTGATTAAGTCCTGCCCGTCCCATTCTGTTCCTGTTCCTCAATTAATGTTTTGACCCTGCCTGACTACTATTCTCTGGAAATGCAGCCTTCCACAGGTATTAATCACCTTGGGCCCTGTGTAATTCCTAATCCCTGTATAGGGGTTAAAGGGTTTCAGGGTTCTAGGGGTCCTACTTGGTGAGTGGCTTCCCTCTAGCCTATCATTAACAGCCCATCTGAGTGTGTGGATCAAGGAAGGCGTTACACCGTGCTCTCTGCAGAAGGCCATGTGGGCCAGGATAGTGCTTTAAAAATTGCTGGACAACCAGGTTCAACACGTGAACCACACAAGCCATGTGTGTCACATTGTCACAGCGAAGGGCCGCACCCATGTTTGCATCATTGTCGCACCCGGCCTTCCCTGGCTGCTGGTTGAGTGGAGACAACCATTGATGAAACTCGGTCTCCAACTTCTCCAACGTCCACAACTTCTCAGCGGTGTGACTCACATTTCCCATACATTTCAAAGTAAACCTTTGACCGCCTGATGGCATTGAGCTCTGCTGCCAGCATAGTAAGGAGGTGTGTGGTATTCCTTGTGCGCAGTTACAAGGAAGGGTGGCCTGACCACACAGGGTTTGCGCCAAGGTGGAAGACCCACACGAAGTTGAAGAGGCAGAAGCAGTGTATTAACTTCTACATACAGAAGAAGGATTGAAACAACTCGTGGGGACGGCAAGACTTGTACAGCAGACCCTTCTCCATCTCTCACCATAGTTTGCCAGTGCCCAGTCAGTGACATGTAATGACCCTGTCTATGCTTACTGGTCCAAGTATCTGTGTTGAAATGCACCCTGTCGCACACAGAGTTTCTCAAGGAAGTGGTGATGTTGTGTGCGACATGCTGGTGTAGCGCGGGCATGCTGTTCTTGGAGAAGCAGTGGTGATTGGGCATCTTGTACTGGATCACAGCGACAGACATAAGGTCTCTAAAATCCTGTGTGTCCACTAGGCGGGAAGGCAGCATTTCGGTAGCCAACAGCTTACAGAGGGATAGAGTCAACCTCTTAGCTTTGTCATGGGTCGCAGGAAGTGGCCTTTTATTTGACCACATCTGAGGGACAGAGATCTGGCTGCTGTGTGTAGACGGTGTTGAGTAGGATGTCCCTGGAAAAATGCAGGTTTGTGAGGAAAGTGCAGGCGGAGACATGATGTTGCCTTCATCCAACGTTGGTGCTATCAATGTCTGAGAGAGCTGTACACACGTACTTGTTTCCCCTTCCAAACCAACTGATGACCTACCAAGCAAACTGCCTGTTGCGGTTACAGTGGTGGAAGTTGTGGGTGGAAAAACAGGTGTGACAGCTGTCCCCACAGTCCTAGAAGATGACGAGCGCGCGGATGCACTGGAAGGGGCAGGCGGTGGATGGTTCGCTCCGCTAGGCCGCATTGCAGCACGGTGAGCTTCCCACCGGGCCATATGATATTTATTCATGTGACGATTCATGGAAGAAGTTGTCAAACTGCTGAGGTTTTGACCTCTACTAAGAGAACCATGACAAATTTTACAGATCACATAATTTGGGCGACCTTTTTCTATGTCAAAAAAGGACCAGGCTAGGCAAGGCTTAGAGGCCATGCGACCTGTTGATCCACCCCGAATAATGCTCAGAGGCAGAGTGGTGGCTGAGGATGCAGTTGTAGACGTGCTACCAGTGCTCCGACTCTGTCCAGGAAGGCGCAAGGTAACTTCGTCGTCGGTTGCATCCTCCTCCACCGCCTCTGTTGACCTCCTCGAGTGTCTGACTGTGGGTTGACAGTAGGTGGGATCTAGAACTTCATCATCAATTGTTGTGTTTGCACTCCCCTCCCCCTCAGACCGAGCCTCTTCTTGCCCTGACCGAATATTTCAGTTGTCATCCCAATCGGGTATCTGCGTCTCATCTTCATCAGTATGTTCCTCATTGTCTATAACCACAGGTGTTGGAAAGGCAGCATTTTGGTAGCCAACAGTTTGCAGATGCTGAAAGTCAACCTCCAAGCCATGTCATGCCCTTCTAAAAGCATGTAAAACACAGCGAGGGGACTCCAACCACAGTCTCCCTCGTTGCCACTAACTGGGCCACACACACCCCACTTGACTGGCATCGGTTGACCCCCCCTTTTGAAAAAGAAAAAGATGCTTTGCATGAAGCACTCTCAAAAATACGCGTGCCTTTCCCGTCCCCTGGCTGACCCAGGGGAAGAAAAGTCCTCTGAGAGCCATGACTTGTTCATCTTGGTTCTTTTAGAAACACAGCGGGGGGACTCCAACCACAGTCTCCCTCGTTGCCACTAACTGGGCCACACACACCCCACTTGACTGGCATCGGTTGACCCCCCCCTTTTGAAAAAGAAAAAGATGCTTTGCATGAAGCACTCTCAAAAATACGCGTGCCTTTCCCGTCCCCTGGCTGACCCAGGGGAAGAAAAGTCCTCTGAGAGCCATGACTTGTTCATCTTGGTTCTTTTAGAAACACAGCGAGGGGACTCCAACCACAGTCTCCCTCGTTGCCACTAATTGGGCCACACACACCCCACTTGACTGGCATCGGTTGAGCCCCCTTTTGAAAAAGAAAAAGATGCTTTGCATGAAGCACTCTCAAAAATACGCGTGCCTTTCCCGTCCCCTGGCTGACCCAGGGGAAGAAAAGTCCTCTGAGAGCCATGACTTGTTCATCTTGGTTCTTTTAGAAACACAGCGAGGGGACTCCAACCACAGTCTCCCTCGTTGCCACTAATTGGGCCACACACACCCCACTTGACTGGCATCGGTTGAGCCCCCTTTTGAAAAAGAAAAAGATGCTTTGCATGAAGCACTCTCAAAAATACGCGTGCCTTTCCCGTCCCCTGGCTGACCCAGGGGAAGAAAAGTCCTCTGAGAGCCATGACTTGTTCATCTTGGTTCTTTTAGAAACACAGCGAGGGGACTCCAACCACAGTCTCCCTCGTTGCCACTAATTGGGCCACACACACCCCACTTGACTGGCATCGGTTGAGCCCCCTTTTGAAAAAGAAAAAGATGCTTTGCATGAAGCACTCTCAAAAATACGCGTGCCTTTCCCGTCCCCTGGCTGACCCAGGGGAAGAAAAGTCCTCTGAGAGCCATGACTTGTTCATCTTGGTTCTTTTAGAAACACAGCGAGGGGACTCCAACCACAGTCTCCCTCGTTGCCACTAATTGGGCCACACACACCCCACTTGACTGGCATCGGTTGAGCCCCCTTTTGAAAAAGAAAAAGATGCTTTGCATGAAGCACTCTCAAAAATACGCGTGCCTTTCCCGTCCCCTGGCTGACCCAGGGGAAGAAAAGTCCTCTGAGAGCCATGACTTGTTCATCTTGGTTCTTTTAGAAACACAGCGAGGGGACTCCAACCACAGTCTCCCTCGTTGCCACTAATTGGGCCACACACACCCCACTTGACTGGCATCAGTTGACCCCCCTTTTGAAAAAGAAAAAGATGCTTTGCATGAAGCACTCTCAAAAATACGCGTGGCTTTCCCGTCCCCTGGCTGACCCAGGGGAAGAAAAGTCCTCTGAGAGCCATGACTTGTTCATCTTGGTTCTTTTAGAAACACAGCGAGGGGACTCCAACCACAGTCTCCCTCGTTGCCACTAACTGGGCCACACACACCCCACTTGACTGGCATCGGTTGACCCCCCCTTTTGAAAAAGAAAAAGATGCTTTGCATGAAGCACTCTCAAAAATACGCGTGGCTTTCCCGTCCCCTGGCTGACCCAGGGGAAGAAAAGTCCTCTGAGAGCCATGACTTGTTCATCTTGGTTCTTTTAGAAACACAGCGAGGGGACTCCAACCACAGTCTCCCTCGTTGCCACTAATTGGGCCACACACACCCCACTTGACTGGCATCGGTTGAGCCCCCTTTTGAAAAAGAAAATGATGCTTTGCATGAAGCACTCTCAAAAATACGCGTGCCTTTCCCGTCCCCTGGCTGACCCAGGGGAAGAAAAGTCCTCTGAGAGCCATGACTTGTTCATCTTGGTTCTTTTAGAAACACAGCGAGGGGACTCCAACCACAGTCTCCCTCGTTGCCACTAATTGGGCCACACACACCCCACTTGACTGGCATCGGTTGAGCCCCCTTTTGAAAAAGAAAAAGATGCTTTGCATGAAGCACTCTCAAAAATACGCGTGCCTTTCCCGTCCCCTGGCTGACCCAGGGGAAGAAAAGTCCTCTGAGAGCCATGACTTGTTCATCTTGGTTCTTTTAGAAACACAGCAAGGGGACTCCAACCACAGTCTCCCTCGTTGCCACTAATTGGGCCACACACACCCCACTTGACTGGCATCAGTTGACCCCCCTTTTAAAAAAGAAAAAGATGCTTTGCATGAAGCACTCTCAAAAATACGCGTGCCTTTCCCATCCCCTGGCTGACCCAGGGGAAGAAAAGTCCTCTGAGAGCCATGACTTGTTCATCTTGGTTCTTTTAGAAACACAGCGAGGGGACTCCAACCACAGTCTCCCTCGTTGCCACTAATTGGGCCACACACCCCCCACTTGACTGGCATCGGTTGAGCCCCCTTTTGAAAAAGAAAAAGATGCTTTGCATGAAGCACTCTCAAAAATACGCGTGCCTTTCCCGTCCCCTGGCTGACCCAGGGGAAGAAAAGTCCTCTGAGAGCCATGTCCACATTGTCAGTGGACAGACGCGTGTGCTTATCTGCCAGCAGACCACCAGCAGCACTGAAGACAGGTTCCGAGAGAACGCTGGCTGCAGGACATGACAAGATCCCCAAGGCGTACGTGGCGAGCTCAGGCAATTTATCCAGATTGGAAGCCTAAAATGAGCAGGGCTCAAGTTGCACAATAATGGAATCGATGTTTCCTTGCATATACTCATATATCTGTGTGTCCTCCTCTTTTTCCTTGTCCAGCTGTTTTGTTTTCGCATGAGTATATGTCCTTGTCACTTTCCCATGTGTTTGTGTTGTGTTGTGAGTTGTTTGTCACCTTTTGGACACCTTTGAGGGTGTTTTCTAGGTGTTTTTCTGTGTTTGTGATTGCCTGCCATTGTTTCCTATTGGCTCGAGTTCGGTTCGTCGAACGTTCGACGAGCCGAACTCGAACGGGACCTCCGTTCGGCGAACCGACCTCGAGCCGAACCGGGACCGGTTCGCTCATCTCTAGTCATCATGTATCTGCCTTCCAATCTCTTTTTGGGTCACATATATTGGTATAGCAGATACATTGACAACCTGATCTTTATCTAGAGAAATGTCAATCACTGTGAGCATCCCATTAGTTTTCCTCAATTCTTGAATGACAATACTCATAATTTGAGATTCACTGTCAATTTTTCTGGTAATTTCACAAATTTTTTAGACGTATCCCTATTTGGTGACATTCATAATAATACTATAGTAACAGGGCTCAATAGGAAACCTATCAGTGGCAATTCAGTATTGTATGCTCCAAGCTGTCATCCTTCTCACATCCCCAAGAATCTACTGGTTGGTGACTTCATTCAAGCCCATAGAGCCTGTTGCAACTATTTTACATATCTTTCTGAATGTGGCATCATTAAGCATAGATTGTCTCTTAGAGGCTGCACAAACAGCACCCGTAATCGGGCTCAATCTATTGCAAATTCCAAAACAAGGTCAGCTCTTCTACAGTCACATTCTGTCACACATACTAACAATGTGACAGATCCAAATAAAATCACATTCGTTACTGCGTTTAGTATTGACTACACAAAAATTGTGTACATTTAAAAAAAAAAAAAAAAAAAATCATTCCTATTCTATACCAAGACAAGAAACTAGCTAAAATTTTGAAGTCAGGTGTACGTTTTTCCGAGCTTAATGTGAGCACCATAGGTAACATCCTATCCCCTAGTCTTTTTCTGACCCACAATGCAGATCAAAGAGATCATTCTAATTTTCATAGTAAATATCTTTGTGGATGTTATAAATGCTGTTTATATTATCTGTATTAATAGTTTTTTCTGATTATAACAATTCACATACATTTAATGTCAAACAATTCATCAGCTGCAGCACAACTCATCTTGTATATTTAGCTAAATGCATTGTATGTAATCTCTGTTATGTCGGTTGTACCACGAGGAAGTTGAAGATTCGCATGACGGAACAAGTTAGAGATGCCATTGCTAACCCCCTATGTAGCAGAACCTCCATGTCTGGACTTTCACGTCATATTCTTGATAGATATCAAAGTATTATTACATGTTTACAGATTATGGGGATCAAGAAAATTAACTGCCCCTTTCATGGTGGAGACTGAGGTGCTTGTCTCCTCAAAAGAGAGGCATTTTGGATCCTAAAATTGGCCACTAGATTTAAAACTCGTTTAAATTATTAGACCGACCTGTCATTTCTGTATTAGGTCATCTCAGATGAATGGGTTACTTCTTATTATAGTTTTTTTCATGGTTTCGTATTGAATGCACATTTATGATAGTTTTTTTTATACATAGAACACATTTAACATCAATTTATTTTCTAATTTTTATCTTTAATAGTATCAAAGTTTTTTTGTTTTCTACACATATGTTGTTGAATTTTGTATCAGAGACCAAGCTGTATATTCAATCATGATATGTTATAATATATATATATATATATATATATATATTTATATATATATATATATATATATATATATATATCTATGTATATATATATATATATATATATATATATATATATAAAATGTAGAGGTAAAACTCTATTTATATTGGTTATTTACTTTATTTTCTTTATTCTAAACAGGATTCCCATTTTTTTTTGTATTTACTTTGTTATATTATTTACCATATTTACTACCTATATATAGGCTATCAATATTTTAGCACGAGTAAATACTGTAGATGCCATGTCCTTTTTGTATAATTTTTATAGTTAGCTTGTTTCCAATCAAGCACAGGAATTAACAATCTTTTTTGCATCTATATACCGCTGGGGAACAGCAAATTTTGAGTGGTTGCATGGCCTACTGGTTGCTTGCCTTCTTGATGAAACAATGAATTTTTATTGTTGCACGACTTAAAAATCGAGTGCCTTCTTCATGCAGCTTTTTTTGGCTTCCCCCATCTTCTGTTGTGACTCTGCTGCAGTCAGCTCCTGTGTGCTGTCTGGCTGCTATTAACACAGGTAGATGTGTCTATATGTATACACCTTTCAAGAAAGCAGGGTAGACCAAAGTGTGTGATAAAATGTTTGTCAATACATACAGTGCTGGCCAAAAGTATTGGCACCCCTGCAATTCTGTCAGATAATACTCAGTTTCTTCTTGAAAATGATTGCAATTACAAATTCTTTGGTATTATTATCTTCATTTAATTTGTCTTCAATGAAGAAAAAAAAAATTGTCATAAAGCCAAATTGGATATAATTCCAAACCAAACATAAAAAAGGGGGTGGACAAAAGTATTGGCACTGTTTGATAAAAATCATGTGATGCTTCTCTAATTTGTGTAATTAACAGCACCTGTAACTTACCTGTGGCACCTAACAGGTGTTGGCAATAACTAAATCCCACTTGCAGCCAGTTGACATGGATTAAAGTTGATTCAACTTCTGTCCTGTGTCCTTGTGTGTACCACATTGAGCATGGAGAAAAGAAAGAAGACCAAAGAACTGTCTGAGGACTTGAGAATCCAAATTGTGAGGAAGCATGAGCAATCTCAAGGCTACAAGTCCATCTCCAAAGACCTGAAAGTTCCTGTGTCTACGGTGCGCAGTGTTATCAGGAAGTTTAAAGCCCATAGCACTGTGGCTAACCTCCCTAGATGTGGAAGGAAAACAAAAATTGACAAGAGATTTCAACACAAGATTGTGCGGATGGTGGATAAAGAACCTCGACTAACATCCAAACAAGTTAAAGCTGCCCTGCAGTCTGAGGGTACAACAGTGTCAACTTGTACTATCCGTCGACATCGGAAAGAAAAGGGACTGTATGGTAGGATACCCAGGAGGACCCCACTTCTTACCCCGAGACATAAAAAAGCCAGGCTGGAGTTTGCCAAAACTTACCTGAGAAAGCTTAAAACGTTTTGGAAGAATATTCTCTGGTAAGATCAGACAAAAGTAGAGCTTTTTGGGAAAAGCCATCAACATAGAGTTTACAGGAAAAAAAGAGGCATTCAAAGAAAAGAACACGGTCCCTACAGTCAAACATGGCGGTGATAAGGCCGTAATTTAGGTTGATGCAATCTAATCATGCATCCCTCTTAAACTGTCTGCAGTCCAAATTATGAGTCACTCGTGGTAGCATGCATTACCCTCTCTTTCACACACCAGAGACGTGCTCAGATATGAATAGAAAGTAAGACTGATTTATTTCCGGAAGTGTTACAAATATATATAACCTTATTGGCTAGGTGCCAAGAATACGTAACACGTCTCCTATTGGATAAAGTAGAACAGCTTATTCTGTGATCTACAATTTACTGTAATGTGCTTGGTTCCTCATTTATATTAAGCAATGTCAGCATGATTCACTGGTCACAAGAATAGCCCAGACTGTCTGTCTGAGTCTTATGCCAAGAGATATGTGGGGTACAGTTCAAACAACATCTTAAATCTTGTTCTTTATGGATATCTCCATGTAACTCCTATATACTCATAATAATGATAATCTTGTCCATAACAGTCCCCCCTTTGGAGATAGCCAAAAAGTCTTTCCATACTTTTCCAGGTCTATTGATCTGTCCTAATGCTGATGGTTACCTCACTCACATACGAGATACCCCATCCCCTGTGGATGAATCTCCCCACCCAACAGACTATGCATAGGAAGCCAGATCCTGACCGTATTCTCTAGACTGTCCTCATGGCTATGTTCCGCTGGCACACGTTATTCAGGAAGGGGGAACGTGGCAGTAGTCCTCTAATGGGCTAATATTTATCAGGGTTGGTTTCACTCAAAGTCTTATGCTCCTCAGTCCTCAGGCGGTAATGGTGGGACATCATCAAAGGTGAGATGTACAGTCGTCTTCCGGTCCACATGCTTAGATATCATCGTCCTGGCACAAAGTATCGGGTAGAAGAGGGAAGACAGCCATCTCCTGGTCTCAGGCAGGTCCGACATCTCTTTGTAGTGGAATGCATGGATCTTCGTCCGAAAGAAAAAGAGTGAGAGGAGAGAGAGAGAGAAAGAGAGAGAGAAAGATTGAGAAGAGAGGGAGAGAGAGAGAGGAAAAGAGAAAAGAGAGAGAAAAAGAGAGAGGAAAAGAGGAGAGAGAAAAAGAAAAGAGAGAGAAATCTAGATCTGGTTGGATCTGGAGGAGAAAACTCAAAAACGTGTATTAGGCAAATGTTTAAACAAACAACAAGCTTAGTTGAAGTATCTGGGGGTACTTCTAAACAGGATTTCATAGGACCTCAACCTAGTGATCCCTGCTGGGGTGTGTCTGACACTGAACAATGCAAGCGAAGACTCTCATGCCCTTGCCTTCTACACTGCCCCATCCTCCCAACCTTCCCTCTATTCTGTGGCTGGTATGGGGTGTGTAGAGTCAGTTCTGTGTCTAAGGCCTGCCATATCTCTTTGGCTGGCAGTGAAAGCAGGTCACTAGCCACTTTCTATGGTCTCCGGGAGCCCACAGCTGCACCCTATCTCAGTCCTCTTCTTCTTCTGGGACTTGCTCTTGTAGGGTCAGGACAACGTTTTCTCAAGACTTTCCATCCTTCCTTTCTTCTTCACATCTGGGTCATTCAAAAAGCACAGATTGACTGACTGTTTCTCTCGTAAGTGGTCTTGGGACTTCTTTGGATGTTCTGTCAGTGAGGGCACTTCTTACTGCTTCCCTTGACTCCTCCAATGTAGGCCTCAACCCTGCTCACCGCGACTCTGTCTGGCAATAGCAAAGCTTCCATCCGTTCTTCTATGGCCTCATGGCGGCGTACAGTTCCATTGTCAGTGATCAAGTCTCTTATCCTCCACAGAGTAGATGCTGGCTGCCATCTTGCAGGCTTCAGCGAGAGCACATACATCTGCTTCTTCACAGACAGGCATGCGGGTAGCGACTGCTCTATCAGCACAGCGTCTTCTGCTACCAGCACCATACCCATGTGGAACCGTCTTCTTGATGCACATCTTGATCCATCCGCAAAGATGTTAAGTCAGGGTATCGAATCCAGAGTTTCAGCTATGCCAGAGTCGACTACCTCTTCCACCAAGGTGTCAGAGGTGGGACACTCCCCCCTTGGAAGAGGGAGAAGTTCAGCAGGATTAAGGACCCCACACCGAGAGATGGTGACTTTGTCAGGGAGCAGTGATGTCATACGGGCACTGATCTTCAACTGGTGCTTTAGGTAGGTGTTCAATCTGGCTGAGTAGTGTTCAAAGGACTGCTATCTTCCTCCATTGCAAACATGTAGAATGACTTCTGGGCTGGAGATGACATGATTATACTCTTCAGGTGACTGTAACTGTAACTCAGGTGACTGTGACTGTAGCTCAGATGACTGACTGTAACTCAGGTGTTACCAGCTGTAGTTGTTTGCATATGGGCTCTCGGAGACCTGATACAAAGGACTATACCCAGGTTTGTAAGAAAGAGCAATGGGTGTAACTTTGGGGTCAGGAGAACATTGAAATTCTAAAAACTAAAATCCCCTAAAATCCCGGGGAAAGAGAAAAAAGCACAAGAGGGTTTGGAAACTACCAAGCAGCACCCCCTGACTACATCTACACAACTAGGAAAAAGCAGTGGAGCGTATCTACTCTACCTCTCCTGTGCTGACCCTGTAACTCGGGGCAATGCACTCTCCCTCATCCCGACGGTAGACCTGATGGTGGTCAGGGTCGAGCCTCCAGCGTATCCCTATCTCCTGTCAGACCCTGCAAACTAAGACACAAAGGATTACTGGGTGCTGCCAACGAAAACTTTAATATATGTCAACTCCTGATGATCAATGTCCCCTTGGGACCACATGAACCTTCACCCTCTCTATCAGGGAACTCTTGTGCAAGACACCAGGCAGGATAACATACAAGTGAAAATATCTCAAAACTAGGCTAAGTAACTAACTAAGTTCTGCCATATGCAGAAAAATATTCACTGTCCACCAGGAAATATTCACTGTCCACCAGGACTAATAGTGAGCAGTCTATATGGTCTACTAAATTGTATAACATACAGAAAAAACAAATATGCAAAAGTGAAGGGAAAAGGTCCACAGGACTATCAGCAATAACCTCTGCTAAGGTTCATTAGTGGAAAAATGGAGTGTGTGTGTTCCAGGTCCCTGTCTCCCCCCCTCTGCAGTGCCTGCTATGTCGGCAATAAACAGAGCAGTGACTTTGGCTGCTAAAACAAAAAAATGGGGAACTGGGTGTCGGCTGGACCAAAAATGGCGTCTAAAGATGAACTATGTAGTGTCTGAGTTAAAACGTCCACTAAAGATAATTACCGATAAGAAACAGCCGCTAAAAGAGGAAGTAGGTGTTGGCCAAAAATGGCGTCTGAAGAGTCCTGGGAGGGAGTGAAAAGAAAGATGTCATGTATTGTGACATCTACATTCAGGAGGTATTCAATCTGTCACCGGGAATATGGATTATATAGGGACCCCTGGGCTGACCCTGTAACTAGGGACCCTGTACTCGCCCTCATCTCGACGGTAGACCTGATGGTGGTCAGGGCCGAGCCTCCAGCGTATCCCTATCTCCTGTCAGCCCCTGCAATAATATCCCCATACCATACCCCACCCAGGGCAGAGTGACAGAAAGAAATCTACATTCAGAACAGAAAATAATGGGGTGGGGTAAGTCCACCCTATCTATCAACTTATGTTTCTTGTTTCCTATTTTCACAGACAGGTAAAATACACATAGTGCAGTTGCTAGATTCAGAATTACTCATCAATTCACATCTAGAATTCTCCATTTCAACATACGTGTGTCATTTACAACTAAACTTCACCGAATTTCATTCACAGGACTGAAATGGAAACTAACACTTCCCTGTTTTTTTTTTTTTTCTTTCTTTTCAACTCTCCTACGGTGTTTCACACCAAAAACTGCGTACATTATACATAAAACATCTTCCAGTGTCACTTGGGTGATAAGGTACATACACCCTCACTGCAAACCTGGCTCCATTACTGGCCAGAAAGAATCCCCAGCTTTAATCTGGGTGAAAACATCTTTCAGGGAAAACTATATATGAGATTTTATGTCAGAGAGAGAATTCACGATATACATACACCTCCATGAGAACGGTCTATCGACTACTCAATAATTCCGATTAAGACCAAAGTTTAGGGGTCTTCCCCAATGTATTCAATTCTAGGTAAGAATACATTGACATCCACTAAAACAAGACCAGTGAATACGCATACAACGTTCAACTCACTGCTTAGCAGGAAAACCGTACCAGGTAACAGTCAGGGCTCTTTCACCCACTTGTTCCTTAACACTGCACCTGTACATCAGGTCCAAGGTATCAAACATCAATTATTGATGACACGTCACTCATAGGTGTATATATCTCAGTGTTCCTTCACAAGGACTGCAGCCTCTTGAGGCTTCCATGTCACATATTTAGGGCGTTCTTGTCTGGGACTATCGGAATAATGCTGCGATGCCATGTGTGGCCTGACGTCCTCAAATAAGGACAGCACCTGTGGTTTACCTCTACTAGGGACAGTGTTGGTGGTGGGGTGGATCATTGATAAATCATTGTCATCTTCCTGACCCCCCCCCTCGGTGTCTTCTGTTGCTCCAGCAACAAATAGGCCAGTGGCCTTAGAACTGAAGATGGCTGGAAAAGGGAACTGGGTGCGGCCCAACCTGAAATGACGTCTGGGCAGGCTAGGGAGGGCGTTTGGTGGGCAGGGGGACAAACTACACAAGTCCAACCCTCTGAGGATGACATATAGGGTGGTGGGCATTGCTTTCTAATGGGCTTGGCCATTTTCTGAGCTGGTGCAATATGCAATATAGAAATATCTACTAACATCTTTTGACGTTCTATACCATGCTTCACTTCAAACCCTCTTCAACAACCTAACACAAATTTCCGCAACCTCGCAAACCTCATACCCATTCACCCAGCCCCCGCTCCCCCAGTCCCACTAACAGGAGCTCTATGGAACGCTCGCTCTGTCTGCAACAAACTATCCTACATTCATGATCTGTTCATCACTAATAAACTCTCCTTCCTCGCCATCACAGAAACCTGGCTCACCCCCTCTGACACTGCCTCTCCTGCTGCACATTCTTATGGTGGTCTCCAACTCTCTCACACCCCCTGCCCTAGTAACAAGCATGGTGGAGGAGTTGGTTTGCTCCTGTCCGACCAATGCTCCTTTACAACAATTCCTCTACCACCCTCTGTCACGCTCCCCTCTTTTGAGGTGCACTCCGTACGCATCTACGCCCCCTCCAACCTTCAGCTGGCTGTCATTTACCGCCCTCCAGGGCCAGCCACTGCCTTTTTTGACCATTTCACCACCTGGCTACTACACTTCCTTTCCACCGACATCCCCACCATCATTATGGGTGATTTCAATATTCCCATTGACACTTCCCACTCATCTGTCTCCAAACTTCTAACACTCGCTTCCTCCTTCAGCCTCACCCAATGGTCTTCTGCAGCTACTCACAAAGATGGCCACACGCTGGACCTCATCTTCACTCGCCTCTGTTCCCTATCTAACCTCTCTAACTCACCTCTCCCCCTGTCTGACCACAACCTACTCACATTCTCTTCCCTCTCTTCTCCAAGTATGCAACCCCCCCTCCACAAATTTTCATACCCTCGCAGAAATATCAAACACATTGATTTACACGCCCTTTCTCAGTCCCTTCTCCCCCTCACAGACATTGCATTTCTACATGATGCAGATGCCGCTGCAACTTTATACAACACTACAATCTCTGCAGCTCTCGAATCAGCTGCCCCCCTCACACACACCAAAACCCGCACAATCAACAGGCAACCCTGGCACACAAGGCAGACTAAAGAACTTAGACGGGCTTCCAGAATTGCTGAGCGCAGATGGAAGAGGTCTCATTCCACTGAGCACTTCATTGCATATAAAGAGTCCCTCACCACTTTCAAGTCCACACTCACTGCTGCAAAACAAACCTACTTCTCATCCCTCATATCTTCTTTCTCTCACAACCCTAAACAGCTATTCAACACTTTCAATTCTCTCCTCCGTCCTCCGGCACCACCTCCCTCTCCTCTCATCTCAGCTGAAGACTTTGCCTCTTTCTTCAAGCGGAAGATTGACAACATCAGAGCAAGCTTTGGCCCACAATCCCCACAGCCACTCATCATAGCTACTCATCCCTCTTCCTCCAAATCCAGCTTCTCCACCATGACAGAAAACAATCTCTCCACTCTACTCTCAAGATCACATCTAACCACCTGTGCACTGGACCCGCTCCCATCGCACCTCATCCCCAACATCACCGCAGTCCTCATCCCAGCCCTAACCCATCTCTTCAACCTATCACTAGCAAGTGGTGTATTCCCTTCATGCTTTAAACATGCCTCTATTACACCCATCCTCAAAAAGCCCTCCCTTGACCCATCCTCTGTGTCAAACTATCGCCCCATATCCCTTCTCCCCTATGCCTCAAAACTACTGGAACAGCATGTCCATCTTGAATTGTCCTCATACCTCTCCTCCTGCTCCCTCTTTGACCGGCTTCAATCTGGCTTCCGACCACATCATTCTACCGAAACTGCCCTAACCAAAGTCACCAATGATCTACTAACCGCCAAAGCCAAGCGACACTACTCTATCCTCCTCCTCCTGGACCTGTCCTCTGCCTTCGACACAGTAGACCATTCCCTCCTACTACAGATTCTCTCATCTCTGGGCATCACAGACTTGGCCCTATCTTGGATCTCCTCATACCTAACCGACCGAACTTTCAGCGTCTCCCATTCTCACACCACTTCCTCAGCTCGCCCCCTATCTGTCGGTGTCCCTCAAGGCTCAGTTCTTGGACCCCTGCTGTTCTCCATCTATACCTTCGGCTTGGGACAGCTCATAGAGTCCCACGGCTTCCAGTATCATCTCTATGCCGATGACACACAGATCTACCTCTCTGGACCTGACATTACCTCTCTACTAACCAAAATACCACAATGTTTGTCTGCTATTTCATCCTTCTTCTCTGCACGATTCCTAAAACTTAACATGGACAAAACAGAGTTTATTGTCTTTCCTCCTCCTCACTCACCTCCTCCAACAAGCCTTTCCATCAAACTTGATGGTTGCTCACTCACACCAGTCTCACAAGCTCGTTGCCTTGGAGTAACCCTCGACTCTGCTCTATCCTTCAAGCCACACATCCAAGCCCTCTTCAACTCATGCCGATTACAACTCAAAAATATCTCCCGGATCCGTGCTTTTCTTAACCAAGAATCTTCAAAAACATTAGTGCATGCCCTCATCATCTCCCGCCTCGACTACTGCAACCTCCTGCTCTCTGGCCTCCCTTCCAACACTCTTGCACCCCTCCAATCTATCCTAAACTCTGCAGCCCGCTTAATCCACCTCTCCCCTCGCTACTCCCCAGCCTCGCCACTCTGCCAATCCCTTCACTGGCTTCCCATCGCCCAACGACTCCAGTTCAAAACATTAACCATGACATACAAAGCCATGCACAACCTGTCTCCTGCCTACATCTGTGACCTAGTCTCCCAGTACCTACCTGCACGCAACCTTAGATCCTCACAAGATCTCCTTCTCTGCTCCTCTCTTATTTCCTCTTCCCACAATCGTGTACAAGATTTCTCCCGTGCATCCCCCATACTCTGGAACGCTCTACCTCAGCACATCAGACTCTCCACTACCGTGGAAAGCTTCAAGAGGAACCTCAAGACCCACCTCTTCCAACAAGCCTACAACCTACAATAGCCCTCAGCCCAGTAGACCACTGCGCAACCAGCTCTGTCCTCACCTATTGTACCATCACCCATTCCCTGTAGACTGTGAGCCCTCGCGGGCAGGGTCCTCTCTCCTCCTGTACCAGTCTGTCTTGTACTGTTAATGATTGTTGTACGTATACCCTCTTTCACTTGTAAAGCGCCATGGAATAAATGGCGCTATAATAATAAATAATAATAATAATAATAATGCTTCAGCATCCATAAGGAGATCTTTATCTTTCAAGATCCCTCGCTTGTTTAACAAAACATCTTTCCATTCCTTCTCGTTCGCTTACTAATTCTTCTGCCGTTAACTTGACAGGTGTGGACTGATTAGACCCCATGCTTCAAGGGTATACGACCCAAAACTAACACGTCAATCTGGATGTCTGCTATGCCGTAATCCACTTCCTCTTCTGGACCATAGACTATACACATCCACAGAATACACAGAATTTCTACCTCAGTCCACAAACCACAACACAAACGAGCTGTTTTACCAGGAAGGTGTGTCACGTGGGTGATAAAAACCAAATTCACCCTCACTATCTCTTACTTCATGTACTAGTAACCTCTGTTCACACTATATACACCTTATTCTAACGGTCCGTCCAGAACATCAATAATACTGTTTAAAACCAAAGTCACGGGATTCTGCCAATGTTCCTCCTACCTAGGATCGCGGAGAACATCAAATACAGTCAGGGTCTCACCATGACACTGTACCGGCCAAAACCAATCCCCCTATCGCCTCCTCTCTGTGGAAGACGCACTAGGATACAGTCAGGGCGCTTACCGTAACTCTGTACCTAGCCTTCAGTCTTATCAATTACTGACTATCAACCGGACACGTTACCCACCCGTGTATCTCACAGTATACATAAACAGGTAATTTTTCCAAGTTTCTCCTTCACTCATAGACAGCTCTCACTACATTACGTGACACTTCCTCTTTCTGGCAGCTATACGAACAAAGCACATAGAACTTCACGGTTCTCGTAACCAGCAAGTACTCCACCTGCTGCAAATAGACAGACATTTCAACAGGTAGACAATACAATGACATAACGATAAGGACACTATATACACCATCCAGGTGGCTGATCTCACCTGCAGATATAACCATATATATCCATATATATGTATCCAGCGTATATCACAACTTCCTCATTTTCCTCTACTTTCAACTCAGAGAAAAACGAAACTATAGAACTTCTGCTTTTCTCAAAGAGCAGACAAAAACCACATTACATAAATTACAGACAGCTTAAGGTGAACCTGACCACCTTGGTGTGGGATCTCTTAGGACGGCTTATCTCATGCGAGATGGCGGTCATTAGGTGTCTAGACTGGGACAGCCCAACCCCCCCTTCGAAATGCAAGTACACGCAAGAGGTTTGCAAGGTGAGATTATACAAATTTTCTCACCTGCAGCTGGAGTTGCGCAATTCTCCACCTCTCGTGTAGTTGCCTTCCGACTGAAGGTGTCAGCATGGCTGTCCGTCATCCAGAGCTCCGTCCTAAGGTTCGTTGGGCGCCAAATGATAAGGCCGTAATTTAGGTTGATGCAATCTAATCATGCATCCCTCTTAAACTGTCTGCAGTCCAAATTATGAGTCACTCGTGGTAGCATGCATTACCCTCTCTTTCACACACCAGAGACGTGCTCAGATATGAATAGAAAGTAAGACTGATTTATTTCCGGAAGTGTTACAAATATATATAACCTTATTGGCTAGGTGCCAAGAATACGTAACACGTCTCCTATTGGATAAAGTAGAACAGCTTATTCTGTGATATACAATTTACTGTAATGTGCTTGGTTCCTCATTTATATTAAGCAATGTCAGCATGATTCACTGGTCACAAGAATAGCCCAGACTGTCTGTCTGAGTCTTATGCCAAGAGATATGTGGGGTACAGTTCAAACAACATCTTAAATCTTGTTCTTTATGGATATCTCCATGTAACTCCTATATACTCATAATAATGATAATCTTGTCCATAACAGCGGAGGTTCCCTGATGTTTTGGGGTTGCCATGCTGCCTCTGGCACGGGACTGCTTGACCGTATGCAAGGCATTATGAAGTCTGAAGACTACCAACAAATTTTGCAGCATAATGTAGGGCCCAGTGTGAGAAAGCTGGGTTTTCCTCAGAGGTCTTGGGTCTTCCAGCAGGACAATGACCCAAAACACACTTCAAAAACCATTAGAAAATGGTTTGATAGAAAGCACTGGAAACTACTAAAGTGGCCAGCAATGAGTCCAGACCTGAATCCCATAGAACACCTGTGGAGAGATCTCAAAATGGCAGTTTGGAGAAGGCTCCCTTATAATCTCTGGGACCTGGAGCAGTTTGCCAAAGAAGAATGGTCTAAAATTCCAGCAAAGCATTGTAAGAAACTCATTGATGGTTACCGGAAGCGGTTGTTCGCAGTTATTTTGGCTAAAGGTTGTGCAACCAAGTATTAGGCAGGCTTTACACGTTGCAACATCGGTAACGATATATCATCGGGGTCACGTCGTTAGTGACGCACATCCGGTGCCGTTACCGACATCGCAGCGTGTAAACCCTAGGAGCGACGATCACCGATCACAAAAACTTCAAAAATCGTTGATCGGTGACACGCCGCTCCTTTTCATAATATCACTGCTGCTGCCAGTACGATGTTGTTTGTCATTCCTGCAGCACCACACATTGCTGTGTGTGACACCGCAGGAATGACAAACATCTCCTTACCTGCCTCCACCGACAATGCGGAAGGAAGGAGGTGGGCGGGATGTTATGTCCCGCTCATCTCCGCCCCTCCGCTTCTATTGGCAGGCCGCATAGTGACGTTGCGGTGACGCCGAACGGAAATCCCCCTTGAAGGAGATATTGTACGGCGGTCACAGCAACGTCGCTGACCAGGTATGTGCGTGTGAAGCTGCCGTAGCGATAATGTTCGCTACGGCAGCAATCACCACACATTGCATGTGCAACGGAGGCGGGTGTTATCGCGCTCGACATCGTTAGCAATTGCTAATGATATGTGGTGATCGCTGCCGTAGCGAACATTATTGCTACGGCAGCGTCACACGCACATACCTGGTCAGCGACGTCGCTGTGACCGCCGAACAATCCCTCCCTCAAGGGGTAGGTGCGTTCAGCATCACAGCGACATCACGGCGACGTCACTAAGCCAATAGAAGCGAAGGGGCGGAGATGAGCGGGACATGACATTCCGCCCACCTCCTTCCTTCTGCATTGACAGTGGTCGCAGGTAAGGAGATGTTTGTCGTTCCTGAGGTGTCACACACAGCGATGTGTGGTGCTGCAGGAATGACAAACAACATCGTATCTGCAGCAGTAACGACATTAGGGAAATAAACGACGTGACACAGATCAGCGATTTTTTTTTTACGCTTTTGCGCTCGTTCATCGTCGCACCTAGGAGTTACACATTGTGATGTCGCTACCGACTCCGGATGTGTGTCACTAACGACGTGACCCCAACGATATATCGGTAGCGATGTCGCAACGTGTAAAGCAGCCTAAAGGCTACTTTACACGCTGCGATATCAGTCCCGATATCGCTAGCGTGGGCACCCGCCCCCATCAGTTGTGCGACACGGGCAAATCGCTGCCCGTGTTGCACAACATCGCCCAGAGCCGTTACACATACTTACCCGCCCGGCGACGTCGCTGTGACCGGCGAACCGCCTCCTTTCTAAGGGGGCGGTTCGTTCAGCGTCACAGTGACGTCACAGCTGCGTCACTGATCCGCCGCCCAATAGAAGCGGAGGAGCGGAGATGAGCGGGAGGTAACATCCCGCCCACCTCCTTCCCTTCGCATAGCGGCCGGGAGGCAGGTAGGAGAGCTTCCTCGTTCCTGCGGCGTCACACATAGCGATGTGTGCTGCCGCAGGAGTGACGAATAACTTCGTTAGTGCTGCAGTAACGATTATCGAGAATGGACCCCCATGTCACCTATGAGCGATTTTGCACGTTTTTGCAACGATGCAAAATCGCTCATCGGTGTCACACGCAACAACATCGCTAATGCGGCCGGATGTGCGTCACCAAATCCGTGACCCCAACGACTCCGCATTAGCGATGTCGTAGCGTGTAAAGCCCCCTTTAGTCTAAGGATGCCAATACTTTTGTCTGGCCCATTTTTGGAGTTTTGTGTGAAATGATCAATGATTTCATTTTTGTTTCATTTTCTTTGGTGTGTTTTCATTGCAAGCAAAATAAATGAAGATAATAATAACAAAGAATTTATGATTGCAATCATTTTAAATAAGAAACTGAGTATTATCTGACAGAATTGCAGGGGTGCCAATACTTTTGGCCAGCATCGTATATTTTAATATACATTGAACATTGCATATATCTAATAATTGAATTTCTTTCTTACATATAATCTTCTGTTACTGATCTAATGTTTATGTCAATGTTGTCCCCAAATATTTAGCAGTCTATCAAAAATGCCTATTGTACTCATTGTATGATATAGTAATTAGTAGTGTGCCTCTCTTATTCATGATTGTATTATATACGTTTAAGATGTCTTTTCTTATTTACTGTACATATTTGCTTTTTGTGCAAATTCAAAGTATAGTCTGTTAAGGTTTGGGGTCCTTTTGATTCCCGAACTGATACCAGTTCCATCATTAACTCCCACATTGGGGTCGGTCGACTCGAGGTGTCGGGCTGACAGGCATCAGGTGGCTACAGTGTTGTACCATCCTGAACCCAAGTGCTCATTTAACGCTACGCGCATGTGTGGGACCTGTAGCCTCTCCTGCACTAAGTGCGGAATTACCGCTATATGGCTACAGCTCAGTGAGCAGACTGTGCTGCATGTATGCATGGGTTCCTGCGCCATTTTATCCTGCAGAGTCAGTGGTATGAGTGTGTGTGATTAGGACAGTGATAGGCAGGGCTAGGGCATCGGTACTGGATGCCAAAATTCTCTAATAATGTGGCGCGGTTAGGGTCAGCTCCTGTCCTACCAGTCCTCGGCTGCCCAGTGACGCTAACTCGGTGTCCCACTCGGTCTGATGTTCCCCTTACACATGTGACCGATAGTCTGCAGAGTTTGTGGCAGATTCGTGTGTCTGTGTGTGTGTATCAGGGCCAGGTGTCGGTACCAGGTATTCGTATCTCGGTAAACCTGTGTCTTGGCACGGTGAGGGTTAGCCTATGTCCTATCAGTCCTTGGGCAACCGGTAATGCTAGCTGAGTGGCCCACATGATCTGACGTGCCCCTATGTACGTGACCGGTAGTCTGCAGTGTCAGTGGTAGACTTGTGTGTGTGTGTGTGTGTGTGTGTTACCTCTCGGTCTGACATGTCCCTTCACAAGTGACCAATACCTGTGTACCTGTGAAGCTAACAGGGACTCACTATACAGTTAGGTCCAGAAATATTTGGACAGTGACACAAGTTTTGTTATTTTAGCTGTTTACAAAAACATGTTCAGAAATACAATTATATATATAATATGGGCTGAAAGTGCACACTCCCAGCTGCAATATGAGAGTTTTCACATACAAATTGGAGAAAAGGTTTAGGAATCATAGCTCTGTAATGCATAGCCTCCTCTTTTTAAAGGGACCAAAAGTAATTGGACAAGGGACTCTAAGGGCTGCAATTAACTCTGAAGGCGTCTCCCTCGTTAACCTGTAATCAATGAAGTAGTTAAAAGGTCTGGAGTTGATTACAGGTGTGTGGTTTTGCATTTGGAAGCTGTTGCTGTGACCAGACAACATGCGGTCTAAGGAACTCTCAATTGAGGTGAAGCAGAACATCCTGAGGCTGAAAAAAAAGAAAAAATCCATCAGAAAGTTAGCAGACATGCTTGGAGTAGCAAAATCAACAGTCGGGTACATTCTGAGAAAAAAGGAATTGACTGGTGAGCTTGGGAACTCAAAAAGGCCTGGGCGTCCACGGATGACAACAGTGGTGGATGATCGCCGCATACTTTCTTTGGTGAAGAAGAACCCGTTCACAATATCAACTGAAGTCCAGAACACTCTCAGTGAAGTAGGTGTATCTGTCTCTAAGTCAACAGTAAAGAGAAGACTCCATGAAAGTAAATACAAAGAGTTCACATCTAGATGCAAACCATTCATCAATTCCAAAAATAGACAGGCCAGAGTTAAATTTGCTGAAAAACACCTCATGAAGCCAGCTCAGTTCTGGAAAAGTATTCTATGGACAGATGAGACCAAGATCAACCTATACCAGAATGATGGGAAGAAAAAAGTTTGGAGAAGAAAGGGAACGGCACATGATCCAAGGCACACCACATCCTCTGTAAAACATGGTGGAGGCAATGTGATGGCATGGGCATGCATGGCTTTCAATGGCACTGGGTCACTTGTGTTTATTGATGACTTAACAGCAGACAAGAGTAGCCGGATGAATTCTGAAGTGTACCGGGATATACTTTCAGCCCAGATTCAGCCAAATGCCGCAAAGTTGATCGGACGGCGCTTCATAGTACAGATGGACAATGACCCCAAACATACAGCCAAAGCTACCCAGGAGTTCATGAGTGCAAAAAAGTGGAACATTCTGCAATGGCCAAGTCAATCACCAGATCTTAACCCAATTGAGCATGCATTTCACTTGCTCAAATCCAGACTTAAGACGGAAAGACCCACAAACAAGCAAGACCTGAAGGCTGCGTCTGTAAAGGCCTGGAAAAGCATTAAGAAGGAGGAAACCCAGCGTTTGGTGATGTCCATGGGTTCTAGACTTAAGGCAGTGATTGCCTCCAAAGGATTCGCAACAAAATATTGAAAATAAAAAATTTTTTTTTGGATTTGGTTTATTTGTCCAATTACTTTTGACCTCCTAAAATGTGGAGTGTTTGTAAAGAAATGTGTACAATTCCTACAATTTCTATCAGATATTTTTGTTCAAACCTTCAAATTAAACGTTACAATCTGCACTTGAATTCTGTTGTAGAGGTTTCATTTCAAATCCAATGTGGTGGCATGCAGAGCCCAACTCGCGAAAATTGTGTCACTGTCCAAATATTTCTGGACCTAACTGTACGTTGGGGTGTGACCTTAAACATCCCCTTCGTTCACATTTGAGTTTTCCTTAGTTGCTGTATCATCCTCCAGTCCCGTAGTGGCCTTGTCATCTGGCCAGCGGACTTCGGGTGATGATTGGCTTCATATTATTTTATATCCAATCATTCCCTCCGTAACATAGTCTTTTTCATATTTTTCACAATTATCAACCACAGTTTTTCTGTGTTTTTTTTTTTCTATTTTGCATCATCTTAATATCGCTACACTCACATGTTTTGATTGTGTTAATAAGGTTTTCCACCTCACCCAACATTTGCTATGAAGGGGATTTTCATTTGTATATAAGGTTTAATTAAGAACATATCTTTGCCATGAATAAAAGCTTTTCTTTGCTTGAAACGCGTTGAAGTTTCCATCTTCTTATTATGCCCCAATAGGTCTCTGTAGTGGGTTTTTAATTTCTATAATAAACATTTCCTTTTATTATTGCTGGAGCTGGATTCCTCAACTTCTATTTGCATTTCAGCTGGGACCGAGTTATCCGAGCACTGCATCCTTTATTTCCCCCCAGGGAGTTGAACTATTTTCTTTGATTCTATGAAATTTCAAAGTTTGAAAATTGCAAAATTTTCTAAATTTTAACCAAATTTCCAATATTTTTACAAATAAATGAGAAAAATATTGGCCTAAATTTACAACTACCATTAATTACAATATGGCACCAAAAAAAAAGTCAAAATCGCCAGGATCCGTAGAAGCATTCCAGATTTATAACCTGTAAAAATGACACTGGTCAGGATGGCGAAAATGGCCTGGTCATGAAGGTGAAAACCATGCTCTGGGGTAAAGAGGTTAAAATAACTAGGAATGTTTGGTTTTCAAAACAGAATGGTAAGAGGAGACTTAAAAGTGGTCAACAAATATCTGAAAGGTAGTCACAGTGCAGAGGGAACTACCCTATTCCCAGAAACACAAGGAAGTACAAGGAGCAATGGATAAAACTAAAAGGAAAAAAATACAGATTAGACCTTATGAAAAGCTTTCTGACAGCGAGGGTAGTTAGAGAGTGGAACAGGCTACTATGGGAGATAGTGAGCTCTCCATCAATGGAAATCTTCAAGCAGAATCTGGATAAACATATAACTGTGATGATTTAGGAAAACCTGGGAGTTGCACCCAATGGCCCTTGAGGTCCCTTCCAACTCTACCATTCTATGAGAGTGAATGGGTAAAAAATTAAGCCCCTTATTGTTGACTGAACTTTCAGAATTGGTTAATTCATTACTTGAAATACTAATTAATAAATCAATTTTTTCCTTGTTACTTTTCGATATTTCCCTTTGATTTCCTTTTCCATGCTGACACTTTTGCTGAATGTATCTTTTCGTCTTGTGCACTGGTTCCTCCTAAAAATCGAGCACATTACTCTTTTTATTCACAACAGAAGGAAGTACCATTCTACCACCTTTACATTTTTACGATTATGATGCATTTTAGAGGAATAATTTCCTGAATCAAGCAATCTAATTTTCAAAGGACTATTTCTCTTCCTCTTCTCAGATCAAGAATACACACGATTATACAAATAATCTTTAGTATCTCGCTCAAACTTCTTTAATTTATTCCGAATTACTGTGGTTCTTAACTTTTCTATATTGATTTTAAATTCAGCACGGGTCTTATTTGTTTCCTTAGTATTATTTTGCTTCAATTCCTCTTCATTCTTCTTAATCTCTTCTCTTACTGTTGCTATTGCCATTTGTACAGTAGGTGTTTAATAGTGAGCAGCATTAAATCTAGTGAATGTCTATTACACAATGCATACCTATTCTGTAGATATACTGTATTGTCTCTTAATATCATTGGGGAAACAGGATTTCTCAACCCTCTAGGTATTCTTGACACATATTTAGTAAGGGTGTATGTATGTAGGGTTAAATAAACCTCATTTAATAAACCTCATTTTTTTTCAATTGCTCAAGTTTGCTAAATCTCCAGGCTGATTACTTTGGGTGGAGTTGAGGTACAGCCCAGAAGTTAAAGCATTTTGTAGGGTACGTTCTCTTTCTGCATCTGCAAACATAAGAGTCTCAGCTCTATTTTCAGTCAGTTCTAATATTTCATTAAGCAACATCGTCTCTATCTCAATGTACTTTCAATAAGCCAAGACAGAAAAAAATCCATATATTAATGATTCTTTTTAAGCTACTATTTTAACAGTGGGCTAAAAATATAAATGAATCTTCACTTGCATTTGCCACATTATCAGCTGTTCTAGTAACACTGCTCACAGTCTAATAAAAACAGAAATCACGGCACAACAATGTCTCTTTTCTTAATTCATTAATTTTTATATATTTTTATATTAAAAATGTCTTCACATCACAGTGCACGATAAATAGATAAACTTTTCTTCTTATTGCAATATAGTTTATCCAGACACAATTGTTCCATAGATAATACCAATAAGTACATTTCGTAATTCCATATAATAGTTCAATAGTCTGGATTAAACACAAAAACGTGATCTTCAATACAATAATGCTGCAATAAATCCAAAAAAGGATTATCTTACTCATACTGCACAGCTCCAATCAGGGTAGTGCTTTAATATTCCATGCTGGGTGCGGCGGATCCATGCAGGGTCAGTTGCCATATAATGCGCTGCAGCGTTTCAATGAGTCAGTATACCAACAAATCAGCCTTCTGCAGTGACCCAGCAGATGAGTTAGGGTAGACAGATGTGAACACCTGTGGAGACATTTCGGGGTAATCTCCTTTCACAGACCTGAAATCTTCTTTCCTTTTGGTTCTTAAATCGGTATACATCATGTGACCCAACCACAATCACATACAACAAGGGAAAAAAAGAATGATGAACTCTCCTGGCCCAATAAGTTTCTCAATTTTCACTATCCACCAAATTTCTTATTTTTTATATTTTATTCTCTGCTTCCCTTCCCCCTTGTTGTTTAACTTAGTGTTTTAATATCCTAATGTGTGAACAGCTCTGCAGACTCATCCATCTGTGGTTCCCCACAGTTAGTTGAGCAGTTGGAGAGTTTGAACGTGAGAAGAAACAAAGGTAATTGGGGGGCCATCTCTGAGAACTGTACTGTGTGTGATTATGAGGTAGAGGAAGAGGAGAGCCCACTGGATGAAGCACTGGTCATGTGTGGCGCCCTGGACAAGCCAGGTCGTCACAGGTACTGCAACAACACACCCCACACCCCGGGTTAGGCACATCAGCCAGACACAAATCATTGTTGCCTCCCTCCAGGGGCTGATGTCCACACCAGGTTGGGTGAAGCCAGGCGGTTGGCCCCACCCACTGAGGAGTTCACAGTCTTGGAGACGGGAAAGGAAGTCAGAGGAGTCGAGTTAGGGAGAGTGAAGAGGAAGGAGTGAAGTGGTAGTGGAGCAGACTGACCATGTCCGGGTACGTGGCCCGGGCACCTAAGAGCAAGGTTGGCAGATGGTGGTGACCGTCTGCAGGAGAGGCCGATCGACGCGGAACCGTAGGACCGGGGTCGGGCGGTGGCCCGCCGGTACCGAACCGGGGAGTGAAGAGAAGCCAGCACCATCCGGCAGGGTTTGCGGACCCTGACCAGGCTTGGAGTCGCCGTTAAACTGGTCAAATCTGTTAGCGACCGGAACCTCCGGGGTTTCCTAGCAGCAAAGACCCGAGTGAAGGCAACCGCTCAACCAGAAAAGGGAAATACAGCTACCGCCAAGGCTAGAATTCCCAGGGCCAGAGCCTGCGGGCAAAAGGAGCCCCTCCGGCGCCTATCCAAGCTGGGGAGCGGGTTACCGGTGGGAAGCCATCGGAACCGAAAAAACTTTACAGGTGCAGGGAAAGCCAGTCACCGCCAACCGACCGGGAGTGACCACCGCAGCCTGATGCGGGACCCGTCCATCCAGCCGTTTGTTTTACCAGAGACTCCGTATACGTTATTGGCTGAGTGAGTACCACCGTGCCGTCTGGCACTGCGCTGCCCCCGTGACCCTGCACCTCACCAACCCTGCCATCCACATTCCAGTCACCTCACCGGGCCCCGGGACCACCAACCCCCCTACCCACGGAGGGGAGAGAAACATCTCAGCTGCTGCCTGTCATCGCTCCCGGGATCCCCATCCGGAGCAGTGGTGGTGTCCCAACCTCACCACAAACCGTGGGTGGCGTCACGAACCGACTTCCCAAACCCCCAAAAACTATCCCCTTTCACTCACGGGCGAGGAGCGCCGCTCGAGTCCCCGGATCCGGCTCACCGCTCGAGCCACCGAGCTTAAGCAGCGAGTAGCAGCAGCGCCGGACCCGACCGCTAGCGAGAGCACAGCAGCGAGCGACGGCGCCCTCCCCGCCCGCGACACATGCACTGTACACATGCACTTTCTGAGCCTCATATACAAGTTGTATCACTGTGCGGCTGCCAAATAAAGGGAGTCGAGTAGCCCAGCCAGTAACAGACGTTGTCATGTGTCTATGGATAGGATGAGCTGGTGTTTCCTCAGTAAAGCTTTCAGTGACATTAGCACCTACCTCATGTACTACTCGAACACTACGCCTTTTCCCTCTTCCACTACACCACGGGCAGGGGCGTACATAGAAATCATGGGGCCCCATAGCAGAATTTCTAATTGGGCCACCCCTAAAAATTAATAATAATAAATAAAAATATTCAGCTGGGACACAGAAGAGCATATTTCACAACTTTACAGCCCTTACCAAGTAATTTTCCTCTTATTGAAGCCCCTAGATTCATCTCTCATTACAGCCATAAAATATGATTGCAACAAAAGTGCCCCCCAAACACGGTCGGTATCTTACACCAGTATTTGGTCAGTATCTTACATCAGTATTTGTATCCAAATCCAGGAGTGGGTGATAAATACAGAAGTGGTGCTGTCTTTCTATTCTATGTTTCCTGTGATTGTTCTACTCCTGGTTTTGGCTACACATACTGAGGTAAAAACTCACCAAATACTCAACATGTGCATGGGGCTTTAGAAGAGAATAATGGGCCTCAGATAGTCCTCCATATAGTAAAATGAAGAGGTGTTTACTTGTTTTCACCAGACAACCTCTGTAAGTGCATATGTGCTACAGTGTAATAATCACAGGACAGGGAGGGGTTAAACATTCAAGTATTTAATCTCTATTGGACATAAAGAATCTTTCCCATATTGATATCAGAGAGAAAATGTGACCTCCATACACAACACAATCCACTATACCAAGACCAATAATACCACATACAAGGGGGAAATACCCCCACACCATGACCAGACAACATATTACCACCACATAGTGACCGAATACAACCACATACAAAGGAAGAAATACTGCAAAACTATGACCAGACCACATAGTGACCGAATAATACCAAATGCAAGGGAGAAATACCGCCATACTGTGACTAAACCACATGGTGACCAAATAATACCCCATACAACAGAGAAATACCACCATATCGTGACCAGATCACATATAAACACAACATAGTGACCGAATACAACCACATACAATGATCAAATACCAACATGCCATGACCAGACCACATAGTGACAGAATAATACTACAATAATGATCATGAATAAAATCCACAATACTAATAACACTAATATTACCATCAGTGCCATTATACACAGGAGCTCTGTATATAATGTCAGTGTACAGTTAAGCAGTACAGTGATCAAAAGTGCCATTATACACAGGAGCTCTGTATATAGTGTCAGTGTACAGTTAAGCAGTACAGTGATCAAAAGTGCCATTATACACATGAGCTCTGTATATAGTGTCAGTGTACAGGTAGGTAATACAGTGTTCAAAAGTGCCATTATACACAGGAGCTCTGTATATAGTGTCAGTGTACAGGTAATACAGTGATCACCAGTGATATTATACACAGAAGCACTGTATATAGTGTATGTGTATAGTGTACAGGTAATACAGTGATCACCGGTGACATACACAGGAATTCTTTATATAGTGTACAGCTAATACAGTAATCATTGGTGACTTTATAGACAGGAGATTTGTATATAGGTAATACAGTGATCACCAATGACATTATACACAGGAGTTTTGTATATAGTGTGTGTGTGTGTGTGTGTGTGTGTACATGTAATACACTGACTTACCAGTGACGTCTCTAGCGGACGTTGTTCACCTTCGCTTTTCCTCTCCATCTGGTGCTGACCGCCATCATTTCTTCCAGCCAGAACATGCCTCTGCAGAAAATAACACACAGTCATCTATAGCTGATCACTCCCAGGGCAAATTCCACACTGTTTCCCCAATTTCTAAACTACATCAGACTTTTGTTCCCACCATGGAAGACAGTATCCTAAAAAATAAACTATATTTCATCAGTAATAATGTCCCCTAATTTGCCCCTATAATAATTATCTCCACTATTTGCCATCATAAGCCAATAATGTATGTTCCTCACTCTGGCCCCATATAGTAATTATGTCCCCCATCCTGGCCCCCTGTATTTAATAATGTATCTAATCCTGGCCCCCTATATTTAATAATGTTTCCTATCCTGGGCTCCTATGTTCCTCCATCCCAGGCATTTAGACTGCCCCATCCTGGTCTCCTATGTTCCTCCATTCCAGGCCCTCTAAGTGACCGATCCTGGGCTCCTATAGCCACTACTCTGTCCATTCACAGAGGGAAGAACAAAAAGATTCTTCTCACCTCCCTGCGCTTGCCTCTCCACCCTGCGGCTTCATATCCCGTGTGGTCAAATGGCCAGCCCACCATCATCCGAGGCCACGTGATGACATCAGAGCGCGGTGCACAGCAGCGATATTTAAAGATGTGATGTAGACCAACATACATGCATACACATGCAGACAGGCACACACTGACACATGCATACAGACATACACACACGCACACATACAAAGATGCACTGACATGCAAACATATGTAGACACTCATACATGCACACACGCTTACATAGACAAACAGATATACAAAGACAGACAAATGCATGCAGACAGGCACACAGACACATGCATACAAATGCACACAGACATGAACACTCATGCAGACAAGCACACACACTCATACATACGTAAACACACAGGCATGAACACACAAAGACATGTACACAGACACACATATGCAGACACAGAAATGTGCACATACACACATATACGCTTATATACATAGACACACAAACAGGCACATGTACACATAGGCAGGCACACAGATATGTACACATGCAGAAAAATTTACATACATGCAGACAGGTGCACGTAGACCCACATGCACATATTCACATAGACATGCATATGAACACAGACATACACACATACATAATCATTCAAACAGATGCACGCACACAGACACGCACAAAAACGCAGCCAGTCACATGCATGCACACAGATACATACAAACATATGTAGACATGCACAAGTATGCAGACAGGCACATACACACATGGATACACACAAACATATGTAGACATGCAGAAGGGCAAACACATGCAAAGACACCCACACATATTTAGACACATTCACAAGCCTGCACATACTGTATGTGGTGTGTGTATGTGGAGTGTATGCGGTGAATAGGTATGTTGACACACAAACGTAGGCACATACATGCACACAGAATACAGACATGCAGAAAAGGACAAATAAATAGACACACAGGCATATACATACACACATGTACACAGATGCATACTCATTCATACAAAAAAAGTCAAAAACAGACAATTATGCGCACACACACTCATATATATAATATATATATACACACACACACATTTTATATATATATATATATATATATATATATATATGTATATATATATATACACACACACTCACTCACATATATACACACATGGATATACACTCATACATACAGATGCACACTCATATACACACACACACACACACACACACATATACTCATATATACAAACACACACACACACACATGCAGATACTCATACGTATATTATATATTTACACACATGCATATACACAGTCATACATGCATACACACATACATATGCACACACTCATACACACATATGCTCATATATATACACACACACTCTCATCTATATAATATATATACACACTCATTTTTATATATATATATATATATATATATATATATATATATACATACAGTTAGGTCCAGAAATATTTGGACAGTGACATAAGTTTTGTTTTTTTAGCTGTTTACAAAAACATGTTCAGAAATACAATTCTATATATAATATGGGCTGAAAGTGCACACTCCCAGCTGCAATATGAGAGTTTTCACATCCAAATCGGAGAAAGGGTTTAGGAATCATAGCTCTGTAATGCATAGCCTCCTCTTTTTCAAGGGACCAAAAGTAATTGGACAAGGGACTCTAAGGGCTGCAATTAACTCTGAAGGCGTCTCCCTCGTTAACCTGTAATCAATGAAGTAGTTAAAAGGTCTGGGGTTGATTACAGGTGTGTGGTTTTGCATTTGGAAGCTGTTGCTGTGACCAGACAACATGCGGTCTAAGGAACTCTCAATTGAGGTGAAGCAGAACATCCTGAGGCTGAAAAAAAAGAAAAAATCCATCAGAGAGATAGCAGACATGCTTGGAGTAGCAAAATCAACAGTCGGGTACATTCTGAGAAAAAAGGAATTGACTGGTGAGCTTGGGAACTCAAAAAGGCCTGGGCGTCCACAGATGACAACAGTGGTGGATGATCGCCGCATACTTTCTTTGGTGAAGAAGAACCTGTTCACAACATCAACTGAAGTCCAGAACACTCTCAGTGAAGTAGGTGTATCTGTCTCTAAGTCAACAGTAAAGAGAAGACTCCATGAAAGTAAATACAAAGGGTTCACATCTAGATGCAAACCATTCATCAATTCCAAAAATAGACAGGCCAGAGTTACATTTGCTGAAAAACACCTCATGAAGCCAGCTCAGTTCTGGAAAAGTATTCTATGGACAGATGAGACAAAGATCAACCTGTACCAGAATGATGGGAAGAAAAAAGTTTGGAGAAGAAAGGGAACGGCACATGATCCAAGGCACACCACATCCTCTGTAAAACATGGTGGAGGCAACGTGATGGCATGGGCATGCATGGCTTTCAATGGCACTGGGTCACTTGTGTTTATTGATGACATAACAGCAGACAAGAGTAGCCGGATGCATTCTGAAGTGTACCGGGATATACTTTCAGCCCAGATTCAGCCAAATGCCGCAAAGTTGATCGGACGGCGCTTCATAGTACAGATGGACAATGACCCCAAGCTTACAGCCAAAGCTACCCAGGAGTTCATGTGTGCAAAAAAGTGGAACATTCTGCAATGGCCAAGTCAATCACCAGATCTTAACCCAATTGAGCATGCATTTCACTGGCTCAAATCCAGACTTAAGACGGAAAGACCCACAAACAAGCAAGACCTGAAGGCTGCGGCTGTAAAGGCCTGGCAAAGCATTAAGAAGGAGGAAACCCAGCGTTTGGTGATGTCCATGGGTTCCAGACTTAAGGCAGTGATTGCCTCCAAAGGATTCGCAACAAAATATTGAAAATAAAAATATTTTGTTTGGGTTTGGTTTATTTGTCCAATTACTTTTGACCTCCTAAAATGTGGAGTGTTTGGAAAGAAATGTGTACAAGTCCTACAATTTCTATCAGATATTTTTGTTCAAACCTTCAAATTAAACGTTACAATCTGCACTTGAATTCTGTTGTAGAGATTTCATTTCAAATCCAATGTGGTGGCATGCAGAGCCCAACTCGCGAAAATTGTGTCACTGTCCGAATATTTCTGGACCTAACTGTATATATATATATATATATATATATATATATATATATATATATGTATACAGTATATACACAGTGTGTATGTGTATATATATATATATATATATATATATATATACGCACACACACACACTCTCTCTCTCTCTCTCTCTCTCTCTCTCTCTCTCTCTCTATATATATATATATATATATCTATATATATATATATATATATATATATATAGATATATATATATATATATATATAGATATATATTTATATATTACATATACACACATATACACACTTATATATAGATATACACACATACATATACACACTCATATGTACTGAATATACACACATGCATATACACACACTCATATAGATTTATAAGACATATATATACACATACACACACATATATATATATACTGTATATAGACACACACACACACACACACACATACTATCTTTCTATCTATCTATCTATCTATCTATCTATCTATATATACACACACACATATATGCACACACACATATACACACACACGCACACATACACAGGAGGAGTTCTACCTTCCCCTGGCTTGTCTCCGATCCGGCATGCAGGCTCCATTGATCCTCTCCGGCAGAAAGCTGGAGTCTAGGGCGCACAGCTTGACGTCACATTTAGCAGACACGGCAGCGTCTGTTAACTGTGACACTCTCGGGGCTTCACAAGAACATCTGAAGGTGCAGTGCAGCTCAGGGCGACATAGAAAAAACAGGCGGCCCCATAACAGCTGCTTGTGGTGCCGCATGGGGACCCCTGCCGTAGCCCAGCCAGCCGATAGCAGAGGCGGGTTAACCAGCCCTACATGAAGCACGGGGGGGGCCACTGAGGACCCGGGGCCCTCCGGTGGATACCCCGCTGTTCTTGCATACTCACCTCACCTCGGGCCCCCGTCGCTGCTACTAGTTCACCAGATGTCTGTGCTCTGCCTAGTACTTCAACATAGTGGCGGCTGGCACTTACTAGTGACGTCACCGCTGTGTTGAAGAACTGTCAGAGCACAGCGGGGACAATGATGAGAAGCAGCGCTGCGCTCTGTGTCATCGTCGCTTTCAAATGTATCGGCATCTGCGATACATTTGAAAGTGCGATCCTGAGGGGGGCCCGGTGCTGGAGCCCCTCCAGCTCACGGCCCCGTAGCAGTCGTGTGGCCTGCCTCTATTGACGGTACGCCACTGACCACGGGATTTCCCACTTATGTTTGATTTCCTGTGGTCTGTGCTTGTCTCCAGAAGTGTGGCTCCTTAAGTGTCTAGCAGAAATATACCAGAAATGTAATTCCATGATAACCATCCTTGAAAGTTTTTGCCAAATTTTCTGCAACTGAAACGCTGCGTTTTTAACAGCATTGTGCGCACAAGAAATCACAATTTCCCATAGACGTTGCTTGAAAATCAAAACGCATGCATTTTGGCATTAAAACGCTGCAGTTCAAAATGCTGCGGAAACGCATGAAAAAACGCAAAGTACGCACATAGCCTTATAGTGGAGTCATGAACATCGACCTTAACTGAGGCAAGGATATGACAAACTATGGAAGGAGAAGCACAATATGGTCTTACCGAAATTAATGAAGAGATTAAATGTGAACAATTCAACTATAGAGGTTGTGCCAGTCACAACCCCTACAACTATATAGGTAAGGATGGTTGACCTTAGGGAGAACAACATCCAGCACCACAGAGCACCATCACGTGTTTTCTCAACGCAGTGATTCTAGAGCAATGCCCCCTGGGAAATATGCAAAACAAGGAATCCGCGGAGACACCATCACATGTTTCTCAACGCTAGCAGGTAACTAGCCAGGTCTTTCACCGGGAAAGAAAAACCACGGGAAGGGCAGTCTCCAGTCAAGGAAACCACCTATGCCAAAACATGGTATCCATCCACAGACAGCTGTTTCGGGGTATTTGCCCCTCATCAGTGTGGAGTAAGAAAATGGCTAGTGGGAGCAATGCCTAGTAGAAGACTATATAGGTAAGGATGGTTGACCTTAGGGAGATCAACATCCAGCACCGCGGAGCAATGCCCCCTGGGAAATATGCAAAACAAGGAAGCCGCGGAGACACCATCCCATGTTTCTCAACGCTGGAAGGTAACTAGCCAGGTTTTTCACCGGGAAGGAAAAACCACGGGAAGGTTTCTCTGCGGCTTCCTTGTTTTGCATATTTCCCAGGGGGCATTGCTCTAGAATCACTGCGTTAAGAAAACACGTGATGGTGCTCCGCGGTGCTGGTGTCACGGGCGGAGAGGACGCCACTGCGCTCGATGCTGCGCTCTCGCTAGCGCTCGGGTCCGGCGCTGCTGCGATGGCTGCTCGGTGGCTCGAGCGGTGGGCCGGATCCGGGGATTCGAGCGGCACTCCTCACCCGTAAGTGAAAGGGGGTAGTTTGGGTTTGGGGATTTGGTCCGTGACGCCACCCACGGCTTGTGGTGAGGTTGGGGCACCACCGCTGCTGATGATGGGCATCCCGGGAGCGATGACAGGGAGCAGCTGAGATGTTGTTTTCTCCCTCAGTGGGTAAGGGTTGGTTGTCCCAGGGCCCGATGAGGTGATGGGGGTGTGCAGGGTTGGTGAGGTACAGGGTCGTGGGGGCAGCGCGGCGTGGTGCCAGATGGCACAGTTGTACTCACTCAGCCACAAAGATATGCAAAGTCTCTGGTAAAACAAACGGCTGGATGGACGGGTCCCGCAGCCGGCTGCTGTAGTTTCTCCCGGAGGGTTGGTGGTGGCTGCCTTTCCCTGCACCTGTGTGTTTGTTCGGTTCCGGTGGATTCCCACCGGTAACCTGCTCCCCAGCGTGTATATGTGCCGGAGGAGCCCTTTTGCCCGCAGGCTCTGGCCCTTGGAACTCTAGCTGTGGCAGTAGCTGTATTTCCTTTTGCTGGTTGGACGGTTGCCTTCAATCGGGTCTTGGCTGTTTGGAAACCCCTGGGGTTCCGGTCACTAACGGATTTGATCTTTAATGGCGGCTCCAAGCCTGGTCGGGGTCCGCAGGCCCAGCCTGAGTGTGCTGGCTTCTCTTCGCTCTCCGGTTCGGTACCGGCAGGCCACCGCCCGACCCCGGTCCTACAGTTCTGTGTTGATCTGCCTCTCCTGCAGACGGCCACCACTGTCTTCCAACCTTGCTCTTGGTGCCCGGGCCACACACCCGGACACGGTCAGATCGCTCCTTCACTACCACTTCACTCCTCCTCTTCCCTAACTGAACTCTGAACTGAACTGCCTTCCTTTTCCCGCCTCCAGGACTGTGACCTTTTCAGTGGGTGGGGCCAACCGCCTGGCTCCACCCCACCCGGTGTGGACATCAGCCCCTGGAGGGAGGCAACAAGGATTCCGTGTCTGGCCGATGCGCCTATCTCGGGGTGGGGGTGCATGTTGCAGTACCTGTGACGACCTGGCTAATCCAGGGCGCCACACTGGATGTTGATCTCCCTAAGGTCAACCATCCTTACCTATAAAGTCTTCTACTAGGCATTGCTCCCACTAGCCAGATTCCTACTCCACACTGACGAGGGGCAATTACCCCAAAACAGCTGTCTGTAGATGGATACCATGTTTTGGCATAGGTGGTTTCCTTGACTGGAGACTGCCCTTCTCGTGGTTTTTCCTTCCCGGTGAAAGACCTGGCTAGTTACCTGCCAGCGTTGAGAAACGTGATGGTGTCTCCGCGGCTTCCTTGTTTTGCATACAATCCCTATAACAGCAAGGAATATTATATACTTATGTAATACTTAACTGAGGCAAGTGAGGCCTGTAGTTCTTTGAATGTTGTTGTAGGGTCTTTTATGACCTCTTTGATGAGTCACTGCTGCACTCTTGAGGTAACGTTGGTCGGCTGTCCACTAATGGGAAGGTTCACCACTGTTCCATGTTTTCGCTACTTGTGCATAATGGCTTTCACTGTGGTTCACTGGTTTCCCAAAGCTTTAGAATTTGCTTTATAACCTTTTCCAGACTGATAGATCTGAATTACTTTATTTCTCATTTGTTCCTGAATTTCTTTTGCTCGTGACATGATGTCTAGCTTTTGAGGATCTTTTGGTCGATTTCACATTGTCAGTCAAGTGGAATTTAGGTGATTTCTTGATTGAAAACAGGCGTGACTGTAATCAGGACTAGAGTTGAGCGCGGTTCGTGGTTCGTGGTTCTCCAGTTCGCGGCTCGAGTGATTTTGGGGCATGTTCTAGATCGAACTAGAACTCGAGCTTTTTGCAAAAGCTCGGTAGTTCTAGAAACGTTCGAGAACGGTTCTAGCAGCCAAAAAACAGCTAAATCATAGCTTGGTTTCTGCTGTAATAGTGTAAGTCACTCTGTGAATCAAACTATTATCACATTTCAGTGTATAGTGTGCGTGAACAGCGCCTTCAGATCACTGCTGTTTCTATAATGGCGATCGCCATTTTTTTTTTTTTTTTTCTTGTCTTCCTTCCCTAAGCGCGCGCGTCTTGTGGGGCGGGCCAGCATGTCAGCCAATCCCAGACACACACACAGCTAAGTGGACTTTGAGCCAGAGAAGCAACGGCATGTGTGATAGGATCTGCATGTCACATGTCCCTGCATTATAAAACCGGACATTTTCTTCACGGACGCCATTATCTGCCTTCTGCGTCTTTGGTGTCAGACATCACTGTCGCAGCTCCGTCTTCCTGAGTCCTATAGCCGATACAGCTGTATGCGCTGCATACACAGCGTTAGACAGCTTAGGGAGAGCACTTTATAGCAGTCCTTTTAAGGGCTCCAACCGGCAGGGTCAGAGAGCCATAGGTGACAGGTCCTGCAAACAGCAACAGCGTCTGTGTAGCCCAGGTCAGGGATTTCCTACCTGCATTTCACCATTAGGAGGGAATAGAAAGGCAGGCTTCCATTCCTCTACCCAGAGCACCACAATCCTGCCACTGTACCCTCTTGTCCTCTGCACACTCCAACTGATAACTAAGCCATTATACTAGCAAACACTCAGTGTACCTAGTGGCATCCTATACGTGGCTATTGGACTTTGCTATAGTCCCACTAGTGCAAAGACATTTGCAGAGCACGTCTGCCTGCGTTGCACACTACAACTCATTCTAACCAAGCCATTATACTAGCAAACACTCAGTGTACCTAGTGGCATCCTATACGTGGCTATTGGACTTTGCTATAGTCCCACTAGTGCAAAGACATTTGCAGAGCGCGTCTGCCTGCGTTGCACACTACAACTCATTCTAACCAAGCCATTATACTAGCAAACACTCAGTGTACCTAGTGGCATCCTATACGTGGCTATTGGACTTTGCTATAGTCCCACTAGTGCAAAGACATTTGCAGAGCGCGTCTGCCTGCGTTGCACACTACAACTCATTCTAACCAAGCCATTATACTAGCAAACACTCAGTGTACCTAGTGGCATCCTATACGTGGCTATTGGACTTTGCTATAGTCCCACTAGTGCAAAGACATTTGCAGAGCGCGTCTGCCTGCGTTGCACACTACAACTCATTCTAACCAAGCCATTATACTAGCAAACACTCAGTGTACCTAGTGGCATCCTATACGTGGCTATTGGACTTTGCTATAGTCCCACTAGTGCAAAGACATTTGCAGAGCGCGTCTGCCTGCGTTGCACACTACAACTCATTCTAACCAAGCCATTATACTAGCAAACACTCAGTGTACCTAGTGGCATCCTATACGTGGCTATTGGACTTTGCTATAGTCCCACTAGTGCAAAGACATTTGCAGAGCGCGTCTGCCTGCGTTGCACACTACAACTCATTCTAACCAAGCCATTATACTAGCAAACACTCAGTGTACCTAGTGGCATCCTATACGTGGCTATTGGACTTTGCTATAGTCCCACTAGTGCAAAGACATTTGCAGAGCGCGTCTGCCTGCGTTGCACACTACAACTCATTCTAACCAAGCCATTATACTAGCAAACACTCAGTGTACCTAGTGGCATCCTATACGTGGCTATTGGACTTTGCTATAGTCCCACTAGTGCAAAGACATTTGCAGAGCGCGTCTGCCTGCGTTGCACACTACAACTCATTCTAACCAAGCCATTATACTAGCAAACACTCAGTGTACCTAGTGGCATCCTATACGTGGCTATTGGACTTTGCTATAGTCCCACTAGTGCAAAGACATTTGCAGAGCGCGTCTACCTGCGTTGCACACTACAACTCATTCTAACCAAGCCATTATACTAGCAAACACTCAGTGTACCTAGTGGCATCCTATACGTGGCTATTGGACTTTGCTATAGTCCCACTAGTGCAAAGACATTTGCAGAGCGCGTCTGCCTGCGTTGCACACTACAACTCATTCTAACCAAGCCATTATACTAGCAAACACTCAGTGTACCTAGTGGCATCCTATACGTGGCTATTGGACTTTGCTATAGTCCCACTAGTGCAAAGACATTTGCAGAGCGCGTCTGCCTGCGTTGCACACTACAACTCATTCTAACCAAGCCATTATACTAGCAAACACTCAGTGTACCTAGTGGCATCCTATACGTGGCTATTGGACTTTGCTATAGTCCCACTAGTGCAAAGACATTTGCAGAGCGCGTCTGCCTGCGTTGCACACTACAACTCATTCTAACCAAGCCATTATACTAGCAAACACTCAGTGTACCTAGTGGCATCCTATACGTGGCTATTGGACTTTGCTATAGTCCCACTAGTGCAAAGACATTTGCAGAGCGCGTCTGCCTGCGTTGCACACTACAACTCATTCTAACTAAGCCATTATACTAGCAAACACTCAGTGTACCTAGTGGCATCCTATACGTGGCTATTGGACTTTGCTATAGTCCCACTAGTGCAAAGACATTTGCAGAGCGCGTCTGCCTGCGTTGCACACTACAACTCATTCTAACCAAGCCATTATACTAGCAAACACTCAGTGTACCTAGTGGCATCCTATACGTGGCTATTGGACTTTGCTATAGTCCCACTAGTGCAAAGACATTTGCAGAGCGCGTCTGCCTGCGTTGCACACTACAACTCATTCTAACCAAGCCATTATACTAGCAAACACTCAGTGTACCTAGTGGCATCCTATACGTGGCTATTGGACTTTGCTATAGTCCCACTAGTGCAAAGACATTTGCAGAGCGCGTCTGCCTGCGTTGCACACTACAACTCATTCTAACCAAGCCATTATACTAGCAAACACTCAGTGTACCTAGTGGCATCCTATACGTGGCTATTGGACTTTGCTATAGTCCCACTAGTGCAAAGACATTTGCAGAGCGCGTCTGCCTGCGTTGCACACTACAACTCATTCTAACCAAGCCATTATACTAGCAAACACTCAGTGTACCTAGTGGCATCCTATACGTGGCTATTGGACTTTGCTATAGTCCCACTAGTGCAAAGACATTTGCAGAGCGCGTCTGCCTGCGTTGCACACTACAACTCATTCTAACCAAGCCATTATACTAGCAAACACTCAGTGTACCTAGTGGCATCCTATACGTGGCTATTGGACTTTGCTATAGTCCCACTAGTGCAAAGACATTTGCAGAGCGCGTCTGCCTGCGTTGCACACTACAACTCATTCTAACCAAGCCATTATACTAGCAAACACTCAGTGTACCTAGTGGCATCCTATACGTGGCTATTGGACTTTGCTATAGTCCCACTAGTGCAAAGACATTTGCAGAGCGCGTCTGCCTGCGTTGCACACTACAACTCATTCTAACCAAGCCATTATACTAGCAAACACTCAGTGTACCTAGTGGCATCCTATACGTGGCTATTGGACTTTGCTATAGTCCCACTAGTGCAAAGACATTTGCAGAGCGCGTCTGCCTGCGTTGCACACTACAACTCATTCTAACCAAGCCATTATACTAGCAAACACTCAGTGTACCTAGTGGCATCCTATACGTGGCTATTGGACTTTGCTATAGTCCCACTAGTGCAAAGACATTTGCAGAGCGCGTCTGCCTGCGTTGCACACTACAACTCATTCTAACCAAGCCATTATACTAGCAAACACTCAGTGTACCTAGTGGCATCCTATACGTGGCTATTGGACTTTGCTATAGTCCCACTAGTGCAAAGACATTTGCAGAGCGCGTCTGCCTGCGTTGCACACTACAACTCATTCTAACCAAGCCATTATACTAGCAAACACTCAGTGTACCTAGTGGCATCCTATACGTGGCTATTGGACTTTGCTATAGTCCCACTAGTGCAAAGACATTTGCAGAGCGCGTCTGCCTGCGTTGCACACTACAACTCATTCTAACCAAGCCATTATACTAGCAAACACTCAGTGTACCTAGTGGCATCCTATACGTGGCTATTGGACTTTGCTATAGTCCCACTAGTGCAAAGACATTTGCAGAGCGCGTCTGCCTGCGTTGCACACTACAACTCATTCTAACCAAGCCATTATACTAGCAAACACTCAGTGTACCTAGTGGCATCCTATACGTGGCTATTGGACTTTGCTATAGTCCCACTAGTGCAAAGACATTTGCAGAGCGCGTCTGCCTGCGTTGCACACTACAACTCATTCTAACCAAGCCATTATACTAGCAAACACTCAGTGTACCTAGTGGCATCCTATACGTGGCTATTGGACTTTGCTATAGTCCCACTAGTGCAAAGACATTTGCAGAGCGCGTCTGCCTGCGTTGCACACTACAACTCATTCTAACCAAGCCATTATACTAGCAAACACTCAGTGTACCTAGTGGCATCCTATACGTGGCTATTGGACTTTGCTATAGTCCCACTAGTGCAAAGACATTTGCAGAGCGCGTCTGCCTGCGTTGCACACTACAACTCATTCTAACCAAGCCATTATACTAGCAAACACTCAGTGTACCTAGTGGCATCCTATACGTGGCTATTGGACTTTGCTATAGTCCCACTAGTGCAAAGACATTTGCAGAGCGCGTCTGCCTGCGTTGCACACTACAACTCATTCTAACCAAGCCATTATACTAGCAAACACTCAGTGTACCTAGTGGCATCCTATACGTGGCTATTGGACTTTGCTATAGTCCCACTAGTGCAAAGACATTTGCAGAGCGCGTCTGCCTGCGTTGCACACTACAACTCATTCTAACCAAGCCATTATACTAGCAAACACTCAGTGTACCTAGTGGCATCCTATACGTGGCTATTGGACTTTGCTATAGTCCCACTAGTGCAAAGACATTTGCAGAGCGCGTCTGCCTGCGTTGCACACTACAACTCATTCTAACCAAGCCATTATACTAGCAAACACTCAGTGTACCTAGTGGCATCCTATACGTGGCTATTGGACTTTGCTATAGTCCCACTAGTGCAAAGACATTTGCAGAGCGCGTCTGCCTGCGTTGCACACTACAACTCATTCTAACCAAGCCATTATACTAGCAAACACTCAGTGTACCTAGTGGCATCCTATACGTGGCTATTGGACTTTGCTATAGTCCCACTAGTGCAAAGACATTTGCAGAGCGCGTCTGCCTGCGTTGCACACTACAACTCATTCTAACCAAGCCATTATACTAGCAAACACTCAGTGTACCTAGTGGCATCCTATACGTGGCTATTGGACTTTGCTATAGTCCCACTAGTGCAAAGACATTTGCAGAGCGCGTCTGCCTGCGTTGCACACTACAACTCATTCTAACCAAGCCATTATACTAGAAAACACTCAGTGTACCTAGTGGCATCCTATACGTGGCTATTGGACTTTGCTATAGTCCCACTAGTGCAAAGACATTTGCAGAGCGCGTCTGCCTGCGTTGCACACTACAACTCATTCTAACCAAGCCATTATACTAGCAAACACTCAGTGTACCTAGTGGCATCCTATACGTGGCTATTGGACTTTGCTATAGTCCCACTAGTGCAAAGACATTTGCAGAGCGCGTCTGCCTGCGTTGCACACTACAACTCATTCTAACCAAGCCATTATACTAGCAAACACTCAGTGTACCTAGTGGCATCCTATACGTGGCTATTGGACTTTGCTATAGTCCCACTAGTGCAAAGACATTTGCAGAGCGCGTCTGCCTGCGTTGCACACTACAACTCATTCTAACCAAGCCATTATACTAGCAAACACTCAGTGTACCTAGTGGCATCCTATACGTGGCTATTGGACTTTGCTATAGTCCCACTAGTGCAAAGACATTTGCAGAGCGCGTCTGCCTGCGTTGCACACTACAACTCATTCTAACCAAGCCATTATACTAGCAAACACTCAGTGTACCTAGTGGCATCCTATACGTGGCTATTGGACTTTGCTATAGTCCCACTAGTGCAAAGACATTTGCAGAGCGCGTCTGCCTGCGTTGCACACTACAACTCATTCTAACCAAGCCATTATACTAGCAAACACTCAGTGTACCTAGTGGCATCCTATACGTGGCTATTGGACTTTGCTATAGTCCCACTAGTGCAAAGACATTTGCAGAGCGCGTCTGCCTGCGTTGCACACTACAACTCATTCTAACCAAGCCATTATACTAGCAAACACTCAGTGTACCTAGTGGCATCCTATACGTGGCTATTGGACTTTGCTATAGTCCCACTAGTGCAAAGACATTTGCAGAGCGCGTCTGCCTGCGTTGCACACTACAACTCATTCTAACCAAGCCATTATACTAGCAAACACTCAGTGTACCTAGTGGCATCCTATACGTGGCTATTGGACTTTGCTATAGTCCCACTAGTGCAAAGACATTTGCAGCACGTCTGCCTGCGTTGCACACTCCAACTAATTATAACTAAGTTGCATTGTCAGGGATATTTATTCTTTATTATTCTGCTGTTAATAAAGCTAGACCACCACTGCAATCTTCACCACCTCTCAATTTTTACTACCACATTTTCAGTCCACAATCTTGTCGCAATCAACATGTGTGGCAAAATGACAGATGCTGGTGGAAAGGGGAAGAGGCGTGGTGGAAAAGGCAAAAAAGGTTTTGTCCGTGGGGAAGGTGGCAAAGCTCCATTATCATCTGCTGAAGATAGACCATCTACCAGCAAAAGTAAGATGTCTACTACTTACCGTGGACAATCCGATGTGCTCCCTTTTTTACGGACACGAACAACAGGAAGAAAGGTAGATGATGGGCAAAAAAGGAAAATGCTTGAATGGATCTCAAGTGGTCCAACAAGTGCCCTCTCAGCCACTTCAAGTACCGCATCCAAAAAACACCAGTCCTCTGAGTTGTCATCCCAATCACACTTGATTTCTCCCAGCTCTGAAGTCTCCATCAGCCCTGCACAGTATGGTGGAACTGAGATGGCTGAGTCTGCAGAGCTGTTCAGTCACACTATAGCCTGGGAATCAGAGGTCTGCTCCCAAGCTACAGTGAGTACAGAACAGGAAATGGTCTGCAGTGATGCCCAGAACCTTTGTGACTCAGATTCAGGCCGTGAGGACCAAGTTTCTGAGCATAATGTTGACCCTTTGTCACAAACTGTAACACCTGTGGTTATAGACAATGAGGAACATACTGATGAAGATGAGACGCAGATACCCGATTGGGATGACAACTTAAATATTCCGTCAGGGCAAGAAGAGGCTCGGTCTGAGGGGGAGGGGAGTGCAAACACAACAATTGATGATGACGTTCTAGATCCCACCTACTGTCAACCCCCAGTCAGGCACTCGAGGAGGTCAACAGAGGCGGTGGAGGAGGATGCAACCGACGACGAAGTTACCTTGCGCCTTCCTGGACAGAGTCGGAGCACTGGTAGCACGTCTACAACTGCATCCTCAGCCACCACTCTGCCTATGAGCATTATTCGGGGTGGATCAACAGGTCGCATGGCCTCTAAGCCTTGCCTAGCCTGGTCCTTTTTTCACATCGAAAAAGATCGCCCAACTCATGTGATATGTAACATTTGTCATGATTCTCTTAGTAGAGGTCAAAAGCTCAGCAGTTTGACAACTTCTTCCATGAATCGTCACATGAATAAATATCATAAGTCCCGGTGGGAAGCTCACCGTGCTGCAATGCGGCCTAGCGGAGCGAACCATCCACCGCCCGCCCCTTCCACTGCATCCGCGCGCTCTTCATCTTCTAGGACTGTGGGGACAGCTGCCACACCTGTTTTTTCACGCAAAACTTCCACCACTGTAACCGCAACAGGCAGTTTGCTTGTAAGGTCGTCAGTTGGTTTGGAAGGGGAAACAAGTGAGTGTGTACAGCTCTCTCAGACATCGATAGCACCAACGTTGGATGAAGGCAACATCATGTCTCCGCCTGCACTTTCCTCACAAACCTGCATTTTTCCAGGGACACCCTACTCAACACCGTCTACACACAGCAGCCAGATCTCTGTCCCTCAGATGTGGTCAAATAAAAGGCCACTTCCTCCGACCCATGACAAAGCTAAGAGGTTGACTCTATCCCTCTGTAAGCTGTTGGCTACCGAAATGCTGCCTTTCCGCCTAGTGGACACACAGGATTTTAGAGACCTTATGTCTGTCGCTGTGCCCCAGTACCAGATGCCTAGTCGCCACTACTTCTCTAAGAAAGGTGTGCCCGCGCTACACCAGCATGTCGCACACAACATCACCGCTTCCTTGAGAAACTCTGTGTGTGAACGGGTGCATTTCACCACCGATACTTGGACCAGTAAGCATGGACAGGGACGTTACATGTCGCTGACTGGGCACTGGGTAACTATGGTGATAGATGGTGAAGGGTCTGCTGCACAAGTCTTGCCGTCCCCACGACTTGTGTGTCAATCCTCTGTCTGTCCAAGTTCCGCCACTGCTTCTGCATCCTCCACCTCATCTGGGTCCTCCACCTCCGCCCCAAGCCTGCCTGGTCAGGCCACCAGCGTTCTCACTGCGCAGAAGGAATCACGCACCCCTCATTACTATGCTGGCAGCAGAGCGCAACGGCATCAGGCGGTCTTTAGCTTGACATGTCTTGGTAATAAGAGTCACACAGCTGAGGAGTTGTGGTCAGCTTTGCGGTCCGAGTTTAATAAATGGTTGTCTCCACTCAAACTGCAGCCTGGTAAGGCCGTGTGCGACAATGCTGCAAACCTGGGTGCGGCACTTCGCCTGGGCAAGGTGACACACGTACCTTGTATGGCTCACGTGTTGAACCTTGTCGTGCAGCAATTTTTAACACACTATCCCGGCCTAGATGGCCTTCTGAACAGGGCACGAAAACTGTCAGCTCACTTCCGCCGTTCAAGCGCCGCAGCAGAGCGACTTGCATCGCTCCAGAAGTCTTTCGGCCTGCCGGTTCATCGCCTGAAATGCGATGTGGCGACACGCTGGAATTCAACTCTCCACATGTTACAGCGACTGTGGCAGCACCGCAGAGCCCTGGTGCAATACGTCATGACGTATAGCCTGGGCCAACGAGATGCAGAGGTGGGGCAGATCACCCTGATGGAGTGGTCTCAGATCAAGGACCTATGCACCCTTCTGCACAGTTTCGACATGGCGACGAATATGTTTAGCGCTGACAATGCCATTATCAGCATGACGATTCCAGTCATTTACATGCTGGAGCACACGCTAAACACTATTCGGAGTCAGGGGGTGGGACAACATGAAGGGGAGGAACTACAGGAGGATTCATATGCGCAAGGGACAACAACATCACCAAGGTCCAGACGTTCATCATCACCAACGCAGCAGGCATGGGACCATGGGGGACAGGGATCGACAAGGGCGCATAGTAGCAGGCGAAATGTTGAGCAAGGTGCAGGAGAACATGAAGAAATGGAGGACGAACTGTCCATGGACATGGAAGACTCAGCGGATGAGGGAGACCTTGGTCAAATTTCAGTTGAAAGAGGTTGGGGTCAGATGTCAGAGGAAGAAAGAACGGGTAGCACCTCTATGCCACAAACACAGCATGGACTTGGTCCGCATGGCTGCGCAAGACACATGAGTGCCTTTTTGTTGCACTACCTCCAACATGACAGTCGTATTGTCAAAATTAGAAGTGATGATGACTACTGGATTGCCACACTATTAGATCCCCGGTACAAGTCCAAATTTTGTGACATAATTCCAGCCATAGAAAGGGACGCACGTATGCAGGAGTATCAGCAGAAGCTGTTACTAGATCTTAGCTCGGCTTTTCCACCAAACAACCGTGCAGGTGCAGGGAGTGAATCTCCCAGTTGTAACTTGACAAACATGGGACGGTCTCGTCATCTTCAACAGTCTACCCGTACCAGTAGGACCTTTTCTGGTGCCGGTAACAGCAATTTTATGGAATCTTTTCATAATTTTTTTAGACCCTCTTTTGCAAGGCCACCAGAGACAACAAGTCTGACACATAGTCAACGGCTGGAGAGGATGATACAGGAGTATCTCCAAATGAACATCGATGCCATGACTGTGCAACTGGAGCCTTGCTCCTTTTGGGCTTCAAACCTACAAAAATGGCCAGAGCTCGCAACTTACGCCTTGGAGATTTTGTCGTGTCCAGCTGCCAGCGTTGTCTCTGAACGTGTATTCAGTGCTGCTGGGTGTGTGCTGACAGATAAGCGCACGCGTCTGTCCAGTGACAATGTGGACAGACTGACGTTCATCAAAATGAACAAGTCATGGATCCAGAAGGAATTTACTACCCCTGTGTCATCCTGGGGAGAGTAAATGCTTGTGGATTTGGAATGTGCTTGATGCAAATCAAAACATCCTGTTTGCAACTAGGGCCCAAGTGCTGCCACTGATGGGGTGGGTGTCTGTGTGGCCCAATTTTTGGAAAAAAGGGAGACTCCGCTTGGAGTAACCCTTGCTTGCTGTGTTTTTAAAAGAAGCCAAGATGAACAGAGCTGGGATCAGGAAAGACTTTGCTACCTACCCCGGTGTCATCCTGTGGACGGCTAAGAATAGCGTATTTTTGAATGTGCTTGATGCAAATCAAAACATCCTGTTTGCAACTAGGGCCCAAGTGCTGCCACTGATGGGGTGGGTGTCTGTGTGGCCCAATTTTTGGAAAAAAGGGAGACTCCGCTTGGAGTAACCCTTGCTTGCTGTGTTTTTAAAAGAAGCCAAGATGAACAGAGCTGGGATCAGGAAAGACTTTGCTACCTACCCCGGTGTCATCCTGTGGACGGCTAAGAATAGCGTATTTTTGAATGTGCTTGATGCAAATCAAAACATCCTGTTTGCAACTAGGGCCCAAGTGCTGCCACTGATGGGGTGGGTGTCTGTGTGGCCCAATTTTTGGAAAAAAGGGAGACTCCGCTTGGAGTAACCCTTGCTTACATTGTTTTTAAAAGAAGCCAAGATGAACAAGTCATGGGTCAGCAAAGACTTTGCTACCTACCCCGGTGTCATCCTGGGGACGGCTAAGAATAGCGTATTTTTGAATGTGCTTGATGCAAATCAAAACATCCTGTTTGCAACTAGGGCCCAAGTGCTGCCACTGATGGGGTGGGTGTCTGTGTGGCCCAATTTTTGGAAAAAAGGGAGACTCCGCTTGGAGTAACCCTTGCTTACATTGTTTTTAAAAGAAGCCAAGATGAACAAGTCATGGGTCAGCAAAGACTTTGCTACCTACCCCAGTGTCATCCTGGGGACGGCTAAGAATAGCGTATTTTTGAATGTGCTTGATGCAAATCAAAACATCCTGTTTGCAACTAGGGCCCAAGTGCTGCCACTGATGGGGTGGGTGTCTGTGTGGCCCAATTTTTGGAAAAAAGGGAGACTCCGCTTGGAGTAACCCTTGCTTACATTGTTTTTAAAAGAAGCCAAGATGAACAAGTCATGGGTCAGCAAAGACTTTGCTACCTACCCCGGTGTCATCCTGGGGACGGCTAAGAATAGCGTATTTTTGAATGTGCTTGATGCAAATCAAAACATCCTGTTTGCAACTAGGGCCCAAGTGCTGCCACTGATGGGGTGGGTGTCTGTGTGGCCCAATTTTTGGAAAAAAGGGAGACTCCGCTTGGAGTAACCCTTGCTTGCTGTGTTTTTAAAAGAAGCCAAGATGAACAGAGCTGGGATCAGGAAAGACTTTGCTACCTACCCCGGTGTCATCCTGTGGACGGCTAAGAATAGCGTATTTTTGAATGTGCTTGATGCAAATCAAAACATCCTGTTTGCAACTAGGGCCCAAGTGCTGCCACTGATGGGGTGGGTGTCTGTGTGGCCCAATTTTTGGAAAAAAGGGAGACTCCGCTTGGAGTAACCCTTGCTTGCTGTGTTTTTAAAAGAAGCCAAGATGAACAGAGCTGGGATCAGGAAAGACTTTGCTACCTACCCCGGTGTCATCCTGTGGACGGCTAAGAATAGCGTATTTTTGAATGTGCTTGATGCAAATCAAAACATCCTGTTTGCAACTAGGGCCCAAGTGCTGCCACTGATGGGGTGGGTGTCTGTGTGGCCCAATTTTTGGAAAAAAGGGAGACTCCGCTTGGAGTAACCCTTGCTTACATTGTTTTTAAAAGAAGCCAAGATGAACAAGTCATGGGTCAGCAAAGACTTTGCTACCTACCCCGGTGTCATCCTGGGGACGGCTAAGAATAGCGTATTTTTGAATGTGCTTGATGCAAATCAAAACATCCTGTTTGCAACTAGGGCCCAAGTGCTGCCACTGATGGGGTGGGTGTCTGTGTGGCCCAATTTTTGGAAAAAAGGGAGACTCCGCTTGGAGTAACCCTTGCTTACATTGTTTTTAAAAGAAGCCAAGATGAACAAGTCATGGGTCAGCAAAGACTTTGCTACCTACCCCGGTGTCATCCTGGGGACGGCTAAGAATAGCGTATTTTTGAATGTGCTTGATGCAAATCAAAACATCCTGTTTGCAACTAGGGCCCAAGTGCTGCCACTGATGGGGTGGGTGTCTGTGTGGCCCAATTTTTGGAAAAAAGGGAGACTCCGCTTGGAGTAACCCTTGCTTACATTGTTTTTAAAAGAAGCCAAGATGAACAAGTCATGGGTCAGCAAAGACTTTGCTACCTACCCCAGTGTCATCCTGGGGACGGCTAAGAATAGCGTATTTTTGAATGTGCTTGATGCAAATCAAAACATCCTGTTTGCAACTAGGGCCCAAGTGCTGCCACTGATGGGGTGGGTGTCTGTGTGGCCCAATTTTTGGAAAAAAGGGAGACTCCGTTTGGAGTAACCCTTGCTTACATTGTTTTTAAAAGAAGCCAAGATGAACAAGTCATGGGTCAGCAAAGACTTTGCTACCTACCCCGGTGTCATCCTGGGGACGGCTAAGAATAGCGTATTTTTGAATGTGCTTGATGCAAATCAAAACATCCTGTTTGCAACTAGGGCCCAAGTGCTGCCACTGATGGGGTGGGTGTCTGTGTGGCCCAATTTTTGGAAAAAAGGGAGACTCCGCTTGGAGTAACCCTTGCTTGCTGTGTTTTTAAAAGAAGCCAAGATGAACAGAGCTGGGATCAGGAAAGACTTTGCTACCTACCCCGGTGTCATCCTGTGGACGGCTAAGAATAGCGTATTTTTGAATGTGCTTGATGCAAATCAAAACATCCTGTTTGCAACTAGGGCCCAAGTGCTGCCACTGATGGGGTGGGTGTCTGTGTGGCCCAATTTTTGGAAAAAAGGGAGACTCCGCTTGGAGTAACCCTTGCTTACATTGTTTTTAAAAGAAGCCAAGATGAACAAGTCATGGGTCAGCAAAGACTTTGCTACCTACCCCGGTGTCATCCTGGGGACGGCTAAGAATAGCGTATTTTTGAATGTGCTTGATGCAAATCAAAACATCCTGTTTGCAACTAGGGCCCAAGTGCTGCCACTGATGGGGTGGGTGTCTGTGTGGCCCAATTTTTGGAAAAAAGGGAGACTCCGCTTGGAGTAACCCTTGCTTACATTGTTTTTAAAAGAAGCCAAGATGAACAAGTCATGGGTCAGCAAAGACTTTGCTACCTACCCCAGTGTCATCCTGGGGACGGCTAAGAATAGCGTATTTTTGAATGTGCTTGATGCAAATCAAAACATCCTGTTTGCAACTAGGGCCCAAGTGCTGCCACTGATGGGGTGGGTGTCTGTGTGGCCCAATTTTTGGAAAAAAGGGAGACTCCGCTTGGAGTAACCCTTGCTTGCTGTGTTTTTAAAAGAAGCCAAGATGAACAGAGCTGGGATCAGGAAAGACTTTGCTACCTACCCCGGTGTCATCCTGTGGACGGCTAAGAATAGCGTATTTTTGAATGTGCTTGATGCAAATCAAAACATCCTGTTTGCAACTAGGGCCCAAGTGCTGCCACTGATGGGGTGGGTGTCTGTGTGGCCCAATTTTTGGAAAAAAGGGAGACTCCGCTTGGAGTAACCCTTGCTTGCTGTGTTTTTAAAAGAAGCCAAGATGAACAGAGCTTGGATCAGGAAAGACTTTGCTACCTACCCCGGTGTCATCCTGGGGACGGTTAAGAATAGCGTATTTTTGAATGTGCTTGATGCAAATCTAGCTGTGAAGTGTACAACTGGGGCCCAAGTGCTGCCACTGAAGGGGTGGGTGTGTGTGGGGCCCAATTTTTGGAAAAAAGGGAGACTCCGCTTGGAGTAACCCTTGCTTGCTGTGTTTTTAAAAGAAGCCAAGATGAACAGAGCTGGGATCAGGAAAGACTTTGCTACCTACCCCGGTGTCATCCTGGGGACGGATAAGAATGGCGTATTTTTGAATGTGCTTGATGCAAATCTAGCTGTGAAGTGTACAACTGGGGCACAACTGCTGCCACTGAAGGGGTGGGTGTGTGGGGCCCAATTTTTGGAAAAAAGGGAGACTCCGCTTGGAGTCACCTTGCGGTGTTTTACATGACTTTAGAAGGGCGTGCCATGCCTATATCTGTGTGTCCTCCTCTTTTTCCTTGTCCAGCTGTTTTGTTTTCGCATGAGTACATGTCCTTGTCACTTTCCCATGTGTTTGTGTTGTGTTGTGAGTTGTTTGTCACCTTTTGGACACCTTTGAGGGTGTTTTCTAGGTGTTTTACTGTGTTTGTGATTGCCTGCCATTGTTTCCTATGGGCTCGAGTTCGGTTCGTCGAACGTTCGACGAGCCGAACTCGAGCCAGACCCCCCGTTCGGCGAACCGCCTCGAGCCGAACCGGGACCGGTTCGCTCATCTCTAATCAGGACTGGGTGTAGCTGGGGAAATTTAACTCAGATTCGCAAAGATGTGATAAACCACAGTTAATTTATATTTTATCCCGCTCACCCCCAACAGATTTTCCATTTTTTGTTTTGTTTTTTTTTTTTTTGCTCCCCTTCTTCCAAGAGCTGTAACCTTTTTATTTTTCCATCAATCTTGCCATATTAGAGCTTGTTTTTTGTGGGACGAGTTGGACTTTTAAATAAAATCATAAGTTTCACCATATAGAGTACTGAAAATGGAAAAAAAAATCCAAGTACGGGAAAACTAAAAAAAAGAGCGATTGTGTGATTGTTTTTGGGATATTTCATTTACCGTGTTCACAATATGGTAAAACTGATGTGTTAATGTGATGCATCAGGTCAGTACGAGTTCGTTGGCACCAAACATGTATAGCTTTATTTTTATCTAAGGGGTTAAAAATAATTCAGACGTTTGTCCAAAAAAAGTGGTGCACTTTTTGTGCCATTCTCCGCGTCAGTTTTCAGTATCTATGGCTCAGTAATGGCTTATTTTTTCCATCTTGAGCTGCAGTTTTTAATGGTGCCATATTTGTACCGGTGCTATGTTTTGATCGCCTGTTATTGCATTTTGTGCAAAATTTGCGGAGACCAAAAATGATGATTTTGGCTTTTGAAATTTTTTTGCTGCTACACTGTTTATTGATCAGATTAATTGATTTTATATTTTGATAGACTGGGCATTTCTGACACCAAATGTGTGTATATTTTTTATTTTTTTAACACTTTCATTTTCAGTTGGGCGAATGGGGGGTAATTTGAACTTTTAAGATTTTTTATTTTTTAGTTGTTTAAAACTTTTTTTTACTGTTTTACTAATCCCCCTAGGGGACTATAATGATCAGCAGTCTAATCGCTAATTCATTTCTCTTGATCAGAGCTGCACAGCTAAGACCAGGAGAAATGCACATCTTCTGTAACATCCACAGCTGTGATCACCAGAAATACAGACCTCTTGTAACCTGCAGCACTCAGCTGCCTGTTACAGAAAGTGACTCATGTGAGCTACAGGAGTCATCGCATGACCCTGTGCTACCATGGCAACCATCAGCTCACAGTGATCACGTCACAGTGCTGCCAATGAAGCCGGGTGAGTAAAGATTTACCGCGACTGGCATTTAAATGGCTCTGTCACATTTTGACAGCGCCATTTAAGGTGTTAACAGGCACAGGTGGATAGCGCATCCGCTTATGGCTGCGAGGCACACGTCAGCAGTAGAGATGAGCGAACCGGTCCCGGTTCGGCTCGAGGTCGGTTCGCCGAACGGAGGTCCCGTTCGAGTTCGGCTCGTCGAACGTTCGTCGAACCGAACTCGAACTGCATAGGAAACAATGGCAGGCAATCACAAACACAGAAAAACACCTAGAAAACACCCTCAAAGGTGTCCAAAAGGTGACAAACAACTCACAACACATGGGAAAGTGACAAGGACATATACTCATGCGAAAACAAAACAGCTGGACAAGGAAAAAGAGGAGGACACACAGATATAGGCATGGCACGCCCTTCTAAAATCATGTAAAACACCGCAAGGTGACTCCAAGCGTAGTCTCCCTTTTTTTCCAAAAATTGGGCCCCACACACACCCACCCATTCAGTGGCAGCAGTTGTGCCCCAGTTGTACAATTCACAGCTAGATTTGCATCAAGCACATTCAAAAATACGCCATAATTAACCGTCCCCAGGATGACACCGGGGTAGGTAGCAAAGTCTTTCCTGATCCCAGCTCTGTTCATCTTGTCTTCTTTTAAAAACAATGTAAGCAAGGGTTACTCCAAGCGGAGTCTCCCTTTTTTTCCAAAAATTGGGCCCCACACACACCCACCCCTTCAGTGGCAGCAGTTGTGCCCCAGTTGGACACTTCACAGCTACATTTGCATCAAGCACATTCAAAAATACGCCATTCTTATCCGTCCCCAGGATGACACCGGGGTAGGTAGCAAAGTCTTTCCTGATCCCAGCTCTGTTCATCTTGTCTTCTTTTAAAAACAATGTAAGCAAGGGTTACTCCAAGCGGAGTCTCCCTTTTTTCCAAAAATTGGGCCCCACACACACCCACCCCTTCAGTGGCAGCAGTTGTGCCCCAGTTGGACACTTCACAGCTACATTTGCATCAAGCACATTCAAAAATACGCCATTCTTATCCGTCCCCAGGATGACACCGGGGTAGGTAGCAAAGTCTTTCCTGATCCCAGCTCTGTTCATCTTGGCTTCTTTTAAAAACACAGCAAGCAAGGGTTACTCCAAGCGGAGTCTCCCTTTTTTCCAAAAATTGGGCCACACAGACACCCACCCCATCAGTGGCAGCACTTGGGCCCTAGTTGCAAACAGGATGTTTTGATTTGCATCAAGCACATTCAAAAATACGCCATAATTAACCGTCCCCAGCATGACACCGGGGTAGGTAGATAAAGTCTTTGCTGACCCATGACTTGTTCATCTTGGCTTCTTTTAAAAACAATGTAAGCAAGGGTTACTCCAAGCGGAGTCTCCCTTTTTTCCAAAAATTGGGCCCCACACACACCCACCCATTCAGTGGCAGCAGTTGTGCCCCAGTTGTACAATTCACAGCTAGATTTGCATCAAGCACATTCAAAAATACGCCATAATTAACCGTCCCCAGGATGACACCGGGGTAGGTAGCAAAGTCTTTCCTGATCCCAGCTCTGTTCATCTTGTCTTCTTTTAAAAACAATGTAAGCAAGGGTTACTCCAAGCGGAGTCTCCCTTTTTTCCAAAAATTGGGCCCCACACACACCCACCCCTTCAGTGGCAGCAGTTGTGCCCCAGTTGGACACTTCACAGCTACATTTGCATCAAGCACATTCAAAAATACGCCATTCTTATCCGTCCCCAGGATGACACCGGGGTAGGTAGCAAAGTCTTTCCTGATCCCAGCTCTGTTCATCTTGGCTTCTTTTAAAAACACAGCAAGCAAGGGTTACTCCAAGCGGAGTCTCCCTTTTTTCCAAAAATTGGGCCACACAGACACCCACCCCATCAGTGGCAGCACTTGGGCCCTAGTTGCAAACAGGATGTTTTGATTTGCATCAAGCACATTCAAAAATACGCCATAATTAACCGTCCCCAGCATGACACCGGGGTAGGTAGATAAAGTCTTTGCTGACCCATGACTTGTTCATCTTGGCTTCTTTTAAAAACAATGTAAGCAAGGGTTACTCCAAGCGGAGTCTCCCTTTTTTCCAAAAATTGGGCCCCACACACACCCACCCCTTCAGTGGCAGCAGTTGTGCCCCAGTTGGACACTTCACAGCTACATTTGCATCAAGCACATTCAAAAATACGCCATTCTTATCCGTCCCCAGGATGACACCGGGGTAGGTAGCAAAGTCTTTCCTGATCCCAGCTCTGTTCATCTTGGCTTCTTTTAAAAACAATGTAAGCAAGGGTTACTCCAAGCGGAGTCTCCCTTTTTTCCAAAAATTGGGCCCCACACACACCCACCCCTTCAGTGGCAGCAGTTGTGCCCCAGTTGGACACTTCACAGCTACATGTGCATCAAGCACATTCAAAAATACGCCATTCTTATCCGTCCCCAGGATGACACCGGGGTAGGTAGCAAAGTCTTTCCTGATCCCAGCTCTGTTCATCTTGGCTTCTTTTAAAAACAATGTAAGCAAGGGTTACTCCAAGCGGAGTCTCCCTTTTTTCCAAAAATTGGGCCCCACACACACCCACCCATTCAGTGGCAGCAGTTGTGCCCCAGTTGGACACTTCACAGCTACATTTGCATCAAGCACATTCAAAAATACGCCATTCATATCCGTCCCCAGGATGACACCGGGGTAGGTAGCAAAGTCTTTCCTGATCCCAGCTCTGTTCATCTTGGCTTCTTTTAAAAACAATGTAAGCAAGGGTTACTCCAAGCGGAGTCTCCCTTTTTTCCAAAAATTGGGCCCCACACACACCCACCCCATCAGTGGCAGCACTTGGGCCCTAGTTGCAAACAGGATGTTTTGATTTGCATCAAGCACATTCCAAATACACAAGCATTTACTCTCCCCAGGATGACACAGGGGTAGTAAATTCCTTGTGGATCCATGACTTGTTCATTTTGATGAACGTCAGTCTGTCCACATTGTCACTGGACAGACGCGTGCGCTTATCTGTCAGCACACACCCAGCAGCACTGAAGACACGTTCAGAGACAACGCTGGCAGCTGGACACGACAAAATCTCCAAGGCGTAAGTTGCCAGCTCTGGCCATTTTTCTAGGTTTGAAGCCCAAAAGGAGCAAGGCTCCAGTTGCACAGTCATGGCATCGATGTTAATTTGGAGATACTCCTGTATCATCCTCTCCAGCCGTTGACTATGTGTCAGACTTGTTGTCTCTGGTGGCCTTGCAAAAGAGGGTCTAAAAAAATTATGAAAAGATTCCATAAAATTGCTGTTACCAGCACCAGATACGGTCCTACTGGTACGGGTAGACTGTTGAAGATGACGAGACCGTCCCATGTTTGTCAAGTTACAACTGGGAGATTCCCTCCCTGCACCTGCACGGTTGTTTGGTGGAAAAGCCAAGCTAAGATCGAGTAACAGCTTCTGCTGATACTCCTGCATACGTGCGTCCCTTTCTATGGCTGGAATTATGTCACAAAATTTGGACTTGTACCGGGGATCTAATAGTGTGGCAATCCAGTAGTCATCATCACTTCTAATTTTGACAATACGACTGTCATGTTGGAGGTAGTACAACAAAAAGGCACTCATGTGTCTTGCGCAGCCATGCGGACCAAGTCCACGCTGTGTTTGTGGCATAGAGGTGCTACCCGTTCTTTCTTCCTTTGACATCTCCCCCCAACCTCTTTCAACTGAAATTTGACCAAGGTCTCCCTCATCCGCTGAGTCTTCCATGTCCATGGACAGTTCGTCCTCCATTTCTTCATGTTCTCCTGCACCTTGCTCAACATTTCGCCTGCTACTATGCGCCCTTGTCGATCCCTGTCCCCCATGGTCCCATGCCTGCTGCGTTGGTGATGATGAACGTCTGGACCTTGGTGATGTTGTTGTCCCTTGCGCATATGAATCCTCCTGTAGTTCCTCCCCTTCATGTTGTCCCACCCCCTGACTCCGAATAGTGTTTAGCGTGTGCTCCAGCATGTAAATGACTGGAATCGTCATGCTGATAATGGCATTGTCAGCGCTAAACATATTCGTCGCCATGTCGAAACTGCAGAAGGGTGCATAGGTCCTTGATCTGAGACCACTCCATCAGGGTGATCTGCCCCACCTCTGCATCTCGTTGGTCCAGGCTATACGTCATGACGTATTGCACCAGGGCTCTGCGGTGCTGCCACAGTCGCTGTAACATGTGGAGAGTTGAATTCCAGCGTGTCGCCACATCGCATTTCAGGCGATGAACCGGCAGGCCGAAAGACTTCTGGAGCGATGCAAGTCGCTCTGCTGCGGCGCTTGAACGGTGGAAGTGAGCAGACAGTTTTCGTGCCCTGTTCAGAAGGCCATCTAGGCCGGGATAGTGTGTTAAAAATTGCTGGACGACAAGGTTCAACACGTGAGCCATACAAGGTACGTGTGTCACCTTGCCCAGGCGAAGGGCCGCACCCAGGTTTGCAGCATTGTCGCACACGGCCTTACCAGGCTGCAGGTTGAGTGGAGACAACCATTTATTAAACTCGGACCGCAGAGCTGACCACAACTCCTCAGCTGTGTGACTCTTATTCCCAAGACATGTCAAGCTAAAGACCGCCTGATGCCGTTGCGCTCTGCTGCCAGCATAGTAATGAGGCGTGCGTGATTCCTTCTGCGCAGTGAGAACGCTGGTGGCCTGACCAGGCAGGCTTGGGGCGGAGGTGGAGGACCCAGATGAGGTGGAGGATGCAGAAGCAGTGGCGGAACTAGGACAGACAGAGGATTGACACACAAGTCGTGGGGACGGCAAGACTTGTGCAGCAGACCCTTCACCATCTATCACCATAGTTACCCAGTGCCCAGTCAGCGACATGTAATGTCCCTGTCCATGCTTACTGGTCCAAGTATCGGTGGTGAAATGCACCCGTTCACACACAGAGTTTCTCAAGGAAGTGGTGATGTTGTGTGCGACATGCTGGTGTAGCGCGGGCACACCTTTCTTAGAGAAGTAGTGGCGACTAGGCATCTGGTACTGGGGCACAGCGACAGAGATAAGGTCTCTAAAATCCTGTGTGTCCACTAGGCGGAAAGGCAGCATTTCGGTAGCCAACAGCTTACAGAGGGATAGAGTCAACCTCTTAGCTTTGTCATGGGTCGGAGGAAGTGGCCTTTTATTTGACCACATCTGAGGGACAGAGATCTGGCTGCTGTGTGTAGACGGTGTTGAGTAGGGTGTCCCTGGAAAAATGCAGGTTTGTGAGGAAAGTGCAGGCGGAGACATGATGTTGCCTTCATCCAACGTTGGTGCTATCGATGTCTGAGAGAGCTGTACACACTCACTTGTTTCCCCTTCCAAACCAACTGACGACCTACCAAGCAAACTGCCTGTTGCGGTTACAGTGGTAGAAGTTTTGCGTGGAAAAACAGGTGTGACAGCTGTCCCCACAGTCCTAGAAGATGAAGAGCGCGCGGATGCACTGGAAGGGGCAGGCGGTGGATGGTTCGCTCCGCTAGGCCGCATTGCAGCACAGTGAGCTTCCCACCGGGACCTATGATATTTATTCATGTGACGATTCATGGAAGAAGTTGTCAAACTGCTGAGGTTTTGACCTCTACTAAGAGAATCATGACAAAGTTTACAGATCACATAATTTGGGCGATCTTTTGCTATGTCAAAAAAGGACCAGGCTAGGCAAGGCTTAGAGGCCATGCGACCTGTTGATCCACCCCGAATAATGCTCATAGGCAGAGTGGTGGCTGAGGATGCAGTTGTAGACGTGCTACCAGTGCTCCGACTCTGTCCAGGAAGGCGCAAGGTAACTTCGTCGTCGGTTGCATCCTCCTCCACCGCCTCTGTTGACCTCCTCGAGTGCCTGACTGGGGGTTGACAGTAGGTGGGATCTAGAACTTCATCATCAATTGTTGTGTTTGCACTCCCCTCCCCCTCAGACCGAGCCTCTTCTTGCCCTGACCGAATATTTAAGTTGTCATCCCAATCGGGTATCTGCGTCTCATCTTCATCAGTATGTTCCTCATTGTCTATAACCACAGGTGTTACAGTTTGTGACAAAGGGTCAACATTATGCTCAGAAACTTGGTCCTCACGGCCTGAATCAGAGTCACAAAGGTTCTGGGCATCACTGCAGACCATTTCCTGTTCTGTACTCACTGTAGCTTGGGAGCAGACCTCTGATTCCCAGGCTATAGTGTGACTGAACAGCTCTGCAGACTCAGCCATCTCAGTTCCACCATACTGTGCAGGGCTGATGGAGACTTCAGAGCTGGGAGAAATCAAGTGTGATTGGGATGACAACTCAGAGGACTGGTGTTTTTTGGATGCGGTACTTGAAGTGGCTGAGAGGGCACTAGTTGGACCACTTGAGATCCATTCAAGCATTTTCCTTTTTTGCCCATCATCTACCTTTCTTCCTGTTGTTCGTGTCCGTAAAAAAGGGAGCACATCGGATTGTCCACGGTAAGTAGTAGACATCTTACTTTTGCTGGTAGATGGTCTATCTTCAGCAGATGATAATGGAGCTTTGCCACCTTCCCCACAGACAAAACCTTTTTTGCCTTTTCCACCACGCCTCTTCCCCTTTCCACCAGCATCTGTCATTTTGCCACTCATGTTGATTGCGACAAGATTGTGGACTGAAAATGTGGTAGTAAAAATTGAGAGGTGGTGAAGATTGCAATGGTGGTCTAGCTTTATTAACAGCAGAATAATAAAGAATAAATATCCCTGACAATGCAACAACGGCCCTTAAACTGGCAGCAAAAATTGCTAGTATAATGGCTTAGTTATATGAGTTGGAGTGTGCAACGCAGGCAGATGCGCTCTGCAAATGTCTTTGCACTAGTGGGACTATAGCAAAGTCCAATAGCCACGTATAGGATGCCACTAGGTACACTGAGTGTTTGCTAGTATAATGGCTTAGTTATATGAGTTGGAGTGTGCAACGCAGGCAGATGCGCTCTGCAAATGTCTTTGCACTAGTGGGACTATAGCAAAGTCCAATAGCCACAGATAGGATGCCACTAGGTACACTGAGTGTTTGCTAGTATAATGGCTTAGTTATGAGTTGGAGTGTGCAATGCAGGCAGATGCGCTCTGCAAATGTCTTTGCACTAGTGGGACTATAGCAAAGTCCAATAGCCACGTATAGGATGCCACTAGGTACACTGAGTGTTTGCTAGTATAATGGCTTAGTTATGAGTTGGAGTGTGCAATGCAGGCAGATGCGCTCTGCAAATGTCTTTGCACTAGTGGGACTATAGCAAAGTCCAATAGCCACGTATAGGATGCCACTAGGTACACTGAGTGTTTGCTAGTATAATGGCTTAGTTATATGAGTTGGAGTGTGCAACGCAGGCAGATGCGCTCTGCAAATGTCTTTGCACTAGTGGGACTATAGCAAAGTCCAATAGCCACGTATAGGATGCCACTAGGTACACTGAGTGTTTGCTAGTATAATGGCTTAGTTATATGAGTTGGAGTGTGCAACGCAGGCAGATGCGCTCTGCAAATGTCTTTGCACTAGTGGGACTATAGCAAAGTCCAATAGCCACAGATAGGATGCCACTAGGTACACTGAGTGTTTGCTAGTATAATGGCTTAGTTATATGAGTTGGAGTGTGCAACGCAGGCAGATGCGCTCTGCAAATGTCTTTGCACTAGTGGGACTATAGCAAAGTCCAATAGCCACAGATAGGATGCCACTAGGTACACTGAGTGTTTGCTAGTATAATGGCTTAGTTATGAGTTGGAGTGTGCAATGCAGGCAGATGCGCTCTGCAAATGTCTTTGCACTAGTGGGACTATAGCAAAGTCCAATAGCCACGTATAGGATGCCACTAGGTACACTGAGTGTTTGCTAGTATAATGGCTTAGTTATATGAGTTGGAGTGTGCAACGCAGGCAGATGCGCTCTGCAAATGTCTTTGCACTAGTGGGACTATAGCAAAGTCCAATAGCCACAGATAGGATGCCACTAGGTACACTGAGTGTTTGCTAGTATAATGGCTTAGTTATGAGTTGGAGTGTGCAATGCAGGCAGATGCGCTCTGCAAATGTCTTTGCACTAGTGGGACTACAGCAAAGTCCAATAGCCACGTATAGGATGCCACTAGGTACACTGAGTGTTTGCTAGTATAATGGCTTAGTTATATGAGTTGGAGTGTGCAACGCAGGCAGATGCGCTCTGCAAATGTCTTTGCACTAGTGGGACTATAGCAAAGTCCAATAGCCACGTATAGGATGCCACTAGGTACACTGAGTGTTTGCTAGTATAATGGCTTAGTTATATGAGTTGGAGTGTGCAACGCAGGCAGATGCGCTCTGCAAATGTCTTTGCACTAGTGGGACTATAGCAAAGTCCAATAGCCACAGATAGGATGCCACTAGGTACACTGAGTGTTTGCTAGTATAATGGCTTAGTTATGAGTTGGAGTGTGCAATGCAGGCAGATGCGCTCTGCAAATGTCTTTGCACTAGTGGGACTATAGCAAAGTCCAATAGCCACGTATAGGATGCCACTAGGTACACTGAGTGTTTGCTAGTATAATGGCTTAGTTATGAGTTGGAGTGTGCAATGCAGGCAGATGCGCTCTGCAAATGTCTTTGCACTAGTGGGACTATAGCAAAGTCCAATAGCCACGTATAGGATGCCACTAGGTACACTGAGTGTTTGCTAGTATAATGGCTTAGTTATATGAGTTGGAGTGTGCAACGCAGGCAGATGCGCTCTGCAAATGTCTTTGCACTAGTGGGACTATAGCAAAGTCCAATAGCCACGTATAGGATGCCACTAGGTACACTGAGTGTTTGCTAGTATAATGGCTTAGTTATATGAGTTGGAGTGTGCAACGCAGGCAGATGCGCTCTGCAAATGTCTTTGCACTAGTGGGACTATAGCAAAGTCCAATAGCCACAGATAGGATGCCACTAGGTACACTGAGTGTTTGCTAGTATAATGGCTTAGTTATGAGTTGGAGTGTGCAATGCAGGCAGATGCGCTCTGCAAATGTCTTTGCACTAGTGGGACTATAGCAAAGTCCAATAGCCACGTATAGGATGCCACTAGGTACACTGAGTGTTTGCTAGTATAATGGCTTAGTTATGAGTTGGAGTGTGCAATGCAGGCAGATGCGCTCTGCAAATGTCTTTGCACTAGTGGGACTATAGCAAAGTCCAATAGCCACGTATAGGATGCCACTAGGTACACTGAGTGTTTGCTAGTATAATGGCTTAGTTATATGAGTTGGAGTGTGCAACGCAGGCAGATGCGCTCTGCAAATGTCTTTGCACTAGTGGGACTAAAGCAAAGTCCAATAGCCACGTATAGGATGCCACTAGGTACACTGAGTGTTTGCTAGTATAATGGCTTAGTTATATGAGTTGGAGTGTGCAACGCAGGCAGATGCGCTCTGCAAATGTCTTTGCACTAGTGGGACTATAGCAAAGTCCAATAGCCACAGATAGGATGCCACTAGGTACACTGAGTGTTTGCTAGTATAATGGCTTAGTTATGAGTTGGAGTGTGCAATGCAGGCAGATGCGCTCTGCAAATGTCTTTGCACTAGTGGGACTATAGCAAAGTCCAATAGCCACAGATAGGATGCCACTAGGTACACTGAGTGTTTGCTAGTATAATGGCTTAGTTATGAGTTGGAGTGTGCAATGCAGGCAGATGCGCTCTGCAAATGTCTTTGCACTAGTTGGACTATAGCAAAGTCCAATAGCCACGTATAGGATGCCACTAGGTACACTGAGTGTTTGCTAGTATAATGGCTTAGTTATGAGTTGGAGTGTGCAATGCAGGCAGATGCGCTCTGCAAATGTCTTTGCACTAGTGGGACTATAGCAAAGTCCAATAGCCACGTATAGGATGCCACTAGGTACACTGAGTGTTTGCTAGTATAATGGCTTAGTTATATGAGTTGGAGTGTGCAACGCAGGCAGATGCGCTCTGCAAATGTCTTTGCACTAGTGGGACTATAGCAAAGTCCAATAGCCACAGATAGGATGCCACTAGGTACACTAAGGGGCACTTTGCACACTGCGATATCGCAGGTGCGATGTCGGTGGGGTCAAATTGAAAATGACGCACTTCCGGCATCGCATGCGACATCGCAGTGTGTAAAGGCTGGATGATACGATTAACGAGCGCAAAAGCGTCGTAATCGTATCATCGGTATAGCGTCGGCGTAATTCATAATTACGCTGACGCAATGGTCCGATGTTGTTCCTCGCTCCTGCGGCAGCACACATCGCTGTGTGTGAAGTCGCAGGAGCGAGGAACGTCTCCTACCGGCCTCACTGCGGCTTCCGTAGGATATGCGGAAGGAAGGAGGTGGGCAGGATGTTTACATCCTGCTCATCTCCGCCCCTCCGCTCTGATTGGCCGCCTGCCGTGTGACGTCGCAGTGACGCCGCACGACCCGCCCCCTTAACAAGGAGGCGGGTCGCCGGCCACAGGGACGTCGCACGGCAGGTGAGTGTGTGTGTGAAGCTGGCGTAGCGATAACTTTCGCTACGCCAGCTATCACCACATATCGCTGCTGCGACGGGGGCGGGGGCTATCGCACTCGGCATCGCAGCATCGGCCTGCGATGTCGTAGTGTGCAAAGCCCGCCTTAGTGTTTGCTAGTATAATGGCTTAGTTATGAGTTGGAGTGTGCAATGCAGGCAGATGCGCTCTGCAAATGTCTTTGCACTAGTGGGACTATAGCAAAGTCCAATAGCCACGTATAGGATGCCACTAGGTACACTGAGTGTTTGCTAGTATAATGGCTTAGTTATATGAGTTGGAGTGTGCAACGCAGGCAGATGCGCTCTGCAAATGTCTTTGCACTAGTGGGACTATAGCAAAGTCCAATAGCCACAGATAGGATGCCACTAGGTACACTGAGTGTTTGCTAGTATAATGGCTTAGTTATGAGTTGGAGTGTGCAATGCAGGCAGATGCGCTCTGCAAATGTCTTTGCACTAGTGGGACTATAGCAAAGTCCAATAGCCACGTATAGGATGCCACTAGGTACACTGAGTGTTTGCTAGTATAATGGCTTAGTTATGAGTTGGAGTGTGCAATGCAGGCAGATGCGCTCTGCAAATGTCTTTGCACTAGTGGGACTATAGCAAAGTCCAATAGCCACGTATAGGATGCCACTAGGTACACTGAGTGTTTGCTAGTATAATGGCTTAGTTATATGAGTTGGAGTGTGCAACGCAGGCAGATGCGCTCTGCAAATGTCTTTGCACTGGTGGGACTATAGCAAAGTCCAATAGCCACGTATAGGATGCCACTAGGTACACTGAGTGTTTGCTAGTATAATGGCTTAGTTATATGAGTTGGAGTGTGCAACGCAGGCAGATGCGCTCTGCAAATGTCTTTGCACTAGTGGGACTATAGCAAAGTCCAATAGCCACAGATAGGATGCCACTAGGTACACTGAGTGTTTGCTAGTATAATGGCTTAGTTATGAGTTGGAGTGTGCAATGCAGGCAGATGCGCTCTGCAAATGTCTTTGCACTAGTGGGACTATAGCAAAGTCCAATAGCCACGTATAGGATGCCACTAGGTACACTGAGTGTTTGCTAGTATAATGGCTTAGTTATATGAGTTGGAGTGTGCAACGCAGGCAGACGTGCTGCAAATGTCTTTGCACTAGTGGGACTATAGCAAAGTCCAATAGCCACAGATAGGATGCCACTAGGTACACTGAGTGTTTGCTAGTATAATGGCTTAGTTATGAGTTGGAGTGTGCAATGCAGGCAGATGCGCTCTGCAAATGTCTTTGCACTAGTGGGACTATAGCAAAGTCCAATAGCCACGTATAGGATGCCACTAGGTACACTGAGTGTTTGCTAGTATAATGGCTTAGTTATATGAGTTGTAGTGTGCAGAGGACACGAGGGTACAGTGCCAGGATTTTGGGGCTCTGGGTAGAGGAATGGAAGCCTGCCTTTCTATCCCTCCTAATAGGGAAATGCAGGGAGGAAATCCCTGACCTTGGCTACACAGACGCTGGCGCTGTTTTCAGGACCTGTCACCTTAACTCTGACCCTGCCGGTTTGAGCCCTTAAAAGGACTGCTATAAAGTGCTCTCCCTAAGCTGTCTAACGCTGTGTATGCAGCGCATACAGCTGTATCGGCGATAGGACTCAGGAGGACGGAGCTGCGACAGTGATGTCTGACACCAAAGACGCAGAAGGCAGATAATGGCGTCCTGGAAGAAAATGTCCGGTTTTATAATGCAGGGACATGTTACATGGACATCCTATCACACATGCCGTTGCTTCTCTGGCTCAAAGTCCACTTAGCTGTGTGTGTGTCTGGGATTGGCTGACATGCTGGCCCGCCCCACAAGACGCGCGCGCTTAGGGAAGGAAGACAAGAAAAAAAAAAAAAAAATGGCGATCGCCATTATAGAAACAGCAGTGATCTGAAGGCGCTGTTCACGCACACTATACACTGAAATGTCATAATAGTGTGATTCACAGAGTGACTTACACTATTACAGCAGAAACCAAGCTAGGATTTAGCTGGTTTTTTGCTGCTAGAACCGTTCTCGAACGTTTCTAGAACTATCGAGCTTTTGCAAAAAGCTCGAGTTCTAGTTCGATCTAGAACAGGCCCCAAAATCACTCGAGCCTAGAACTGGAGAACCACGAACCACGAACCGCGCTCAACTCTAGTCAGCAGTACATATCAGCTGACATGTGTGCGGATTGTCGCTGGCTGCCTGCAGCAGCCGGTGGAGATTACAACTATATGTGTTAAAACATAATATTACTGCCCACAGTCGTTAAGGGGTTAAGAGAGGGCAATCATTTATTCACTCAGAGTCTTGCAGGTTTAGATTTCTTCATTGCTTAATAATAAAAACCTTCATTTATAAACTGCATTTTGTATTTACTTATGTAATTTTGGTCTGATAGTTATATATGTTTGGTGATCTGAAACATTGAAATGTGACAAACATGAAAGAATAAGAAATTAGGAAGGGGGCAAACACTTTTTTAAAGCACTGTACATACATGTATAAATGTAGAGATGAGCGAACCTTTTAACGCTCAGTTCACCGAGCCTTACCGAACAAATGCTACATTTGCCAAACGGTTTGGGCGAATCTTTTCAAACCTCATTGGATTCAATGGGAGGCCACACCTAAGGCAGAGAAAACACCTTTAGGGGGTCAAAAAGCTTCCAAAACAGCAAAAATACATTTTATAGTGCAGCCCCACTGTTTTCGCATAGCCATTAGCGTCCTACACTATTGACATAAGAAACAGAGAGAATGATGAGGGACATGTGTAGGGCTAGTGCTCCACTACTCCTGTTAGTGCAGACAAGACACAACTTGGAGACCCATCTTAGAGTCTTGAAGTTTAAAAACATTTCAGGCAGAAAGAAGGACAGTAGCATCAGTTGCCTACCCCCCACATTTCCCCATAGTGTGTTAGCACAGCAAGGAGGTATGGTCCATGCAATGCACAGGATGTGGTCTGGCATTTCCATTTTAAAAAGTGAGCACACAGTGATTTCTCCAGCAGCGCATTCAGGCCGAAATTTCTGTACAACAAGGTTGAGCACGTGAGCCATGCTATGCACATGTGATGTTGCCCAGGCGTACAGCTGCCACCAGGTTTTCACCGCTATTGCACATGGTCTTCCAGGCTCCAGGTTCAGTGGAGACAGCCATTGATCAAACTCGGCCTGGATAGTAGACCACAACTCTGCAGCTTTGTGACTTCATTCTCCAATGCACATTAATTTAAGCACTGCCTAATTGCCCACAGGATGTGGCCTGGCATTTTCATTTTAAAAATTAAGAGATGCATGAGTGACAAGCATAGGTCTGTTGTTCCCAGAACTCTGATACTACAGACAAAAGACAATTTAGAGACATTACTTGGAGTCTTCACATTTCCAAAAATTAAGGTCAGGCAACGGGAGAACTGGCAACAATTGGCACAGAGTAAAATTAGTGGAAGGTCTGAACCAATATTTCTTCCCTAGAGACAGCAAGATGACAGGTAGGCATAGGCCTCTTGCTCCCAGAACTGTGGGGCCACCGACAAAAGGCATTTGGATACCATTCCTTGAGTCTCCACAGTTCCAAATATTAAATTCAGGCAACAGAAAAAGTGTCAACAATTAGCAAAGACTACAAATAGTCCAACAAAGCAACATGGCTGCATGGAACCAACCCTGGAACAAGGCCTGAACCAGCATTTCTACCTTCACCTGAGAAAGCAAGATGACAGACAGGCGTAAGCTTTTTGCTCCCAGAATGTCACAATTGTCTCCTTGTTTTTGGATACTAGACGCAGCTTGAGACCTGGAGCCCCTTATCTCTATATAGGGATCTGCATTTAATGTAATTTAATTTCCTGTGGCACTGAAGTTGTTAATGCCAGTTTTTCTGTTTGCAGCTCTGCTGCAGTTGAGGTCAGCTGCACCTGCTTTGTAGTCACATCCCCTTGTGCTTTAATAGGCAGGTATCCCAGCAAGCTTTGCTGACTAAACAAACCATTTGTATGAAAGCCGTCCTGGTGGAAGGAAGCTGCTGTGGATGTTGCAGAAGTTGTATCCTCTCCATATTGGTTCTTTATCCCTTGTTCGTCTTTCCTCTCCCTGTGCATATTAGTGCAGTGGTGGAGCTAGCGTCTGCCACCAGCCAACGTACAAGTCAGAGCCACTAGCTGCCTACAGGATTTTTTTTTTAGGGTCCCAGGTCCCTGTTCGGTGACAGTTGAGGAAACTGTATAGGACCTGGTTAGGTGCATAGGGTCAGTGGCAGGTGAGTGCATGAGGTGTCCATCTACCCCACTCAATAGAGCTAGGGTCCACCATTGTTATTGTGTCTCTGGTGTTCCCCTCTCCCTGTTGTACTGTTGTTTGTTGTGCGTCCAGACTTCAGTTGGTCTGAACACATCCGCAACGTGTCAAAGCGGGACACAGAATCCTTGCGCTACAGACAAAAGACAATTTGGAAACTCTATTATTATTATAGTCAGCCATATACATTTTTCCCTACATCATTACCACTCAGGCGACTGCACTCACTCAACTGCTCCAGACCTTCTCACAGACTAAGAGCCGCCAAGGCTTGAAACGCGTAAGACGTTTTTTAATTACCCCCTGAATGTTCATCTAACCCTTGTTGGTTTTTATGTTTATTGTGAAATAAAATGGAATTTTAATTATTTACCTTGGACGTGTTGCTGGATAGAATTCCTTTCCACCATGTTGCTTCTCTCAGGAGATGTCTAACATGCGTGCTGAACTTTTGCAGCAGTTGCAGAAAATTTTTGGGTTTCTAGCCTTGGTTCACACTCAAGTTAATCCAGAACCCAAGATAGTATTCTTGGATAAGTTCTCTGATGGGAGGGATAAATTTACCACCTTTAGGGAGGCCTGTATATTATATTTTAGGATCCTCCCTCTCACTTCCGGGAGGAAAGAATAGAGAGTGGGGATTGTAGTCTCCCTGTTGCGGAGAGATTCCCAGTCCTGGGCCTTTTCTCTGCCGACCGACTCTCCATCTTTACGGGCAGTAGATGACTTTTTGCGGCTTTGGCCTTGGTGTATGGAGACTCTGATGGTATCATGCTTGCGGAGTCAAAACTCCATAGACTCCATCAGGGTGCTCAACCTGTGGAAGAATATTGCTCAGAGTTAGGGAAGTGGGCCACAGACACCCAGAGGAATGACCAGTGCTTGGGAGTCATTTCTGCCAGGGGTTGTCTGGTAGGCTTAGGGACTCTTTGGTGCAATAGTCCTCCCCAGAATCACTGGAGGTCGCCATGGCCCTCACCATTAGAGTAAATTAACGCCTCAGGGAGAGACCATCCAGGACCCTGTCCCCTGACGTTTTCCCCAATTAGAAGCTCACACTGGTGCAAGCTGACAAACCTATGCAGTTGGGGGAGCCTCCCCTCAGACTGATCAAATGCAAAGTACGGCACTCCTGGTTTGGTGAGGTGCACAGATAGGATTGAACTCTGTAGTATAAACAAAACAAAGAATCCAACACTCAAATTTTGCACAAGTGAGTCAAAAATTTTAATGCGGCAAGAATGGTGTACAACAACGTGACATCTCAGTTTCAAAAGGAATGTTCCTTAAAATGTACACTGTCAGGGCAATCAGGCAAGGAATAGGCTACTGCAGGTCAGTGGGAGTGACCAGGATTGGATGCAGTGCAGTCCAGATGCCACACTGGATGCAGGAGGAGAGAGCTGTGGAAAAGTGATCTAATCGCTAATAGTGGGGCTGGTACTAAGTCACTTGCGGTTTGTCCTGTTTCTCCTGTGGGGATAAGGGGCATTACATCGGTGCCTATCCAATAAGACCTAAGCCAACTCCATCTGGCAAAAAGCTGCCTCTTCCTGGCTGGGTGGAGGGAAATGATCAGGCTGTGTACATTTCCTCAATCTACAGTACAGACCAAATGTTTGGACACACCTTCTCATTCAAAGAGTTTTCTTTATTTTCAGGACTCTGAAAATTGTAGATTCACATTGAAGGCATCAAAACTATGAATTAAAACATGTGGAATGAAATACTTAAAAAAGTGTGAAACAACTGAAAATATGTCTTATATTCTAGGTTCTTCAAAGTAGCTTTTGCTTTCATTTCTACTTTGCACACTCTTGGCATGCTCTTGATGAGCTTCAAGAGGTAGTCACCGGAAATGGTTTTCCAACAGTCTTGAAGGAGTTCCCAGAGATGCTTAGCACTTGTTGGCCCTTTTGCCTTTGCTCTGCGGTCCAGCTCACCCCAAACCATCTTGATTGGGCTCAGGTCTGGTGACTGTGGAGACCAAGTCATCTGGCGTAGCACCCCATCACTCTCCTTCTTAGTCAAATACCCTTACACAGGCTGGAGGTGTGTTTGGGGTCATTGTCCTGTTGAAAAATAAATGATGGTCCAACTAAACGCAAAGCGGATGGAATAGCACGCCACTGCAAGATGCTGTGGTAGCCATGCTGGTTCTGTATGCCTTCAATTTTGAATAAATCCCCAACAGTGTCACCAGCAAAGCACCGCCACACCATCACACTTCCTCCTCCATGCTTCACGGTGGGAACTAGGCATGTAGAGTCCATCCGTTCACCTTTTCTACAAAGACACGGTGGTTGGATCCAAAGATCTCAATTTTGTACTCATCAGACTAAAGCACAGATTTCCACTAGTCTAATGTCCATTCCTTGTGTTCTTTAGCCCAAACACGTCTCTTCTGATTGTTGCCTGTCCTTAGCATTGGTTTCCTAGCAGCTATTTTACCATGAAGGCCTGCTGCACAAAGTCTCCTCTTAACAGTTGTTCTAGAGATGAGAATGTGTCTCCAAACTTTTGGTCTGTACTCCACATGTCCCAGTTCACTATCACAGCAGAAGTGGCTATTGGTGGGAAGACTGAAACGATCTCTGTGCTGGTGGACAGTGGAGCCGGTGCCAATTTGGTGGATTCTTGCTTTGCTCAGACTTGGGTTCTGACACATAGTGCGCTGATGAGATCCATTCCCATCAAGGCGATTGACACAGCTCTGCTCAGCCAGAGAGAGTTCACCCATATCAGGCCAAATATTAACCTGCGAGTGAGATCGGTGAATAGTGAACATCTGTTCTGCTATGTTTTAGAGGGTCTGCCCACCTCCATCGTGCTGGGACATCCCTGGTTAAAAAGGCATAACCCCGTGATTAACTGACAGTCAGGTGAAATAGTCAGTTGGGGCAGTTTTTGTGAGCACAAGTGCTTGGGTGCAACCATTTCTGCAGTTCTTATTAAAAAACTGTCACCCTGTCCACCAGTAGTACAGTCATGCCTAGAGTTGAGCGCGGTTCGCGGTTCGAGGTTCTCCAGTTTGCGGCTCGAGTGACTTTGGGGGCTGTTCTAGATCGAACTAGAACTCGAGCTTTTTGCTAAAGCTCGATAGTTCTAGATTCGTTCGAGAACGGTTCTAGCAGCAAAAAGACAATCTAATTACTAGCTGGCTTTCCGCTGTAATAGTGTAAGTCACTCTGTGACTCACACTATTATGAAATTTCAGTGCATAGTGTGCAGGAACAGCGCATTCAGATCACTGCTGTTTGGATAATTTTTTTTTTTTCCTTGTCTTCCTTCCCTAAACGCGCGCGTGTAGTGGGGCGGGCCAGCATGTCAGCCAATCCCAGACACACACACAGCTAAGTGGACTTTTAGCCAGAGAAGCAACGGCATGTGTGATAGGATGTCCATGTCACATGTCCCTGCATTATAAAAAAGAGTATCTGCCCGTCCGTACGCCATTATCTCTTCTGCGTCTGGGTGTCAGACACCGCTGGCGTAGCTCCTGTCTCCGATACTGCTGTGTACGCTCTATGCACAGCGCTATACAGAATAGGGATAGAAGTTTCTATTAGTCCTTTTAAGGGCTAATACCGGCAGGGTCAGAGCCATAGGTGACAGTCAGGGCCGTGAAAACAGATTTTAACAGCTACACAAGATGACAGCGTCTGTGTAGCTAAGGTCAGGGATTTCCTCGCTGCATTTCCCCATTAGGAGGGATAGAAAGGCAGGCTTCATTTCCTCTACCCAGACCCACAACCCTGCCACTGTACCCTCCTGCCCTTTGCACACTCAAGCTCATTGTTACAAAGGCATTATACTAGCAAACACTGAGGAAACTTAGTGGCATCCTAAACGTGGCTGTTGGACTTCTGTATTGTCCCACTAGTGCAAAGATATTTGCAGCACGTCTGCCTGCATTTCACACTCAAACTCATTGTTACTAAGCCATTATAATAGCAAACACTGAGGAAACTTAGTGGCATCCTAAAAGTGGCTGTTGGACTTCTGTATTGTCCCACTAGTGTAAAGATATTTGCAGCACGTCTGCCTGCATTGCACACTCAAACTCATTGTTACGAAGCCATTATAATAGCAAACACTGAGGAAACTTAGTGGCATCCTAAAAGTGGCTGTTGGACTTCTGTATTGTCCCACTAGTGCAAAAATATTTGCAGCACGTCTGCCTGCATTGCACACTCAAACTCATTGTTACAAAGCCATTATAATAGCAAACACTGAGGAAACTTAGTGACATCCTAAAAGTGGCTGTTGGACTTCTGTATTGTCCCACTAGTGCAAAGATATTTGCAGCACGTCTGCCTTCATTGCACACTCAAACTCATTGTTACAAAGCCATTATAATAACAAACACTGAGGAAACTTAGTGGCATCCTAAAAGTGGCTGTTGGACTTCTGTATTGTCCCACTAGTGCAAAGATATTTGCTGCACGTCTGCCTGCATTGCATACTCAAACTCATTGTTACAAAGCCATTATAATACCAAACACTGAGGAAACTTAGTGGCATCCTAAAAGTGGCTGTTGGACTTCATTAGTGTCCCACTAGTGCAAAGATATTTGCAGCACGTCTGCCTGCATTGCACACTCAAACTCATTGTTACAAAGCCACTATAATACCAAACACTGAGGAAACTTAGTGGCATCCTAAAAGTGGCTGTTGGACTTCATTAGTGTCCCACTAGTGCAAAGATATTTACAGCACCTATGCATTGAACATCCAAGCTCATTGTTACAAAGCTATTATACTAGCAATTTATGCTGCCTGTTTAAGGGCCGTAGTTGCATTGTCAGGGATAACTATTGTTGTTTATTCTGCTGTTAATAAAGCTAGACCACCGCTGCAATCTACACCACCTCTCAATTTTTACTACCACATTTTAAGTGCACAATCTTGTCGCAATCAAAATGAGTGGCAAAATGACAGATGCTGGTGGAAAGGGGAAGAGGCGTGTTGGAAAAGGAAAAAAGGGGTTTGTCCGTGGGGAAGGTGGCATAGCTCCATTAACATCTGCTGAAGATAGACCATCTTCCAGCAAAAGTAAGATGTCTACTACCTACCGTGGACAATCCGATGTGCTCCCTTTTTTACGGACACGAACAACTGGAACAAAGGTAGCTGATGGCCAAAAAAGGAAAATGCTTGAATGGATCTCAAGTGGTCCAACAAGTGCCCTCTCCACCACCTCAACTACCACATCCAAAAAACACCAGTCCTCTGAGTTGTCAGCCCAATCACACTTGCATTCTCCCAGCTCTGAAGTCTCCATCCGCCCTGCACAGTATGGTGGAACTGAGATGGCTGAGTCTGCAGAGCTGTTCAGTCACATTATAGCCTGGGAATCAGAGGTCTGCTCCCAAGCTACAGTGAGTACAGACCAGGAAATGGTCTGCAGTGATGCCCACAACCTTTGTGACTTGGATTCAGGCCGTGAGGACCAAGTTTCTGAGCATAATGTTGACCCTTTTTCACAAACTGTAACACCTGTTGTTATAGACAATGAGGAACATACTGATGACGATGAGACGCAGATACCAGATTGGGATGACAACTTAAATATTCGGTCAGGGCAAGAAGAGGCTCGGTCTGAGGGTGAGGGGAGTGCAAACACAATTGATGAGGAAGTTCTAGATCCCACCTACTGTCAACCCACAGTCAGGCACTCAAGGAGGTCAACAGAGGCGGTGGAGGAGGTTGCAACCGACGACGAAGTTACCTTGCACCTTCCTGGACAGAGTCGGAGCACTGGTAACACGTCTACAACTGCATCCTCTGCCACCACTCTGCCTCTGAGCACTAGTCGGGGGGGCTCAGCAGGTTGCATGCCCTCTAAGCCTTGCCTAGCCTGGTCCTTTTTTGACATAGCAAAAGATCGCCCAAATTATGTGATCTGTAAAATTTGTCATGATTCTGTTAGTAGAGGGCAAAACCTCAGCAGTTTGACAACTTCTTCCATGAATCGTCACATGAATAAATATCATATGTCCCAGTGGGAAGCTGACCGTGCTGCAATGCGGCCTAGCGGAGCGAACCATCCACCACCTTCCAGTGCATCCTCGCGCTCTTCATCTTCTAGGACTGTGGGGACAGCTGTCACACCTGGTTTTCCACGCACAACTTCCAACACTGTAACCGCAACAGGCAGTTTGCTTGGTAGGTCGTCAGTTGGTTTGGAAGGGGAAACAAGTGCGTGTGTACAGCTCTCTCAGACATCGATAGCACCAACGTTGGATGAAGGCAACATCATGTCTCCACCTGCACTTTCCTCACAAACCTGCATTTTTCCAGGGACACCCTACTCAACACCGTCTACACACAGCAGCCAGATCTCTGTCCCTCAGATGTGGACAAATAAAAGGCCATTTCCTGCGACCCATGACAAAGCTAAGAGGTTGACTTTATCCCTCTGTAAGCTCTTGGCTACCGAAATGCTGCCTTTCCGCCTGGTGGACACAAAGGATTTTAGAGACCTTATGTCTGTCGCTGTGCCCCAGTACCAGATGCCCAGTCGCCACTACTTCTCTAAGAAAGGTGTGCCTGCGCTACACCAGCATGTCGCACACAACATCACCGCTTCCTTGAGAAACTCTGTGTGTGAACGGGTGCATTTCACCACCGATACTTGGACCAGTAAGCTGGACAGGGACGTTACATGTCGCTGACTGGGCACTGGGTAACTATGGTGATAGATGGTAAAGGGTCTGCTGCACAAGTCTTGCCATCCCAACGACTTGTGTGTCAATCCTCTGTCTGTCCAAGTTCCGCCACTGCTTCTGCCTCCTCCACTTCATCTGTGTCCTCCACCTCCTCCCCAAGCCTGCCTGGTCAGGCCACCAGCGTTCTCACTGCGCAGAAGGAATCACGCACCTCTCATTACTATGCTGGCAGCAGAGCGCAACGGCATCAGGCGGTCTTTAGCTTGACATGTCTTGGAAATAGGAGTCACACAGCGACTGAGTTGTGGGCAGCTCTGGAGACTGAGTTTAATAAATAGTTGTCTCCACTCAACCTGCAGCCTGGTAAGGCCGTGTGCGACAATGCTGCAAACCTGGGTGCGGCCCTTCGCCTGGGCAAGGTGACACACGTGCCTTGTATGGCTTACGTGTTGAACCTTGTTGTCCAGCAATTTTTAACACACTATCCCGGCCTAGATGGCCTTCTGACCAGGGCAGGAAAACTGTCTGCTCACTTCCGCCGTTCAACCGCCGCAGCTGAGCGACTTTCATCGCTCCAGAAGTCTTTCGGCCTGCCGGTTCATCGCCTGAAATGCGATGTGGCGACACGCTGGAATTCGACTCTCCACATGTTACAGCGACTGTGGCAGCACCGCCGAGCCCTGGTGCAATACGTCATGACGTATAGCCTGGGCCAACGAGATGCAGAGGTGGGGCAGATCACCCTGATGGAGTGGTCTCAGATCAAGGACCTATGCACCCTTCTGCACAGTTTCGACATGGCGACGAATATGTTTAGCGCTGACAATGCCATTATCAGCATGACAATTCCAGTCATTTACATGCTGGAGCACACGCTAAACACTATTCGGAGTCAGGGGGTGGGACAACAGGAAGGGGAGGAACTACAGGAGGATTCATATGCGCAAGACACAACAACATCACCAAGGTCCAGACGTTCATCATCACCAACGCGGCAGGCATGGGACCATGGGGGACAGGGATCAACAAGGGCGCATGGTAGCAGGCGAAATGTTGAGGAAGGTGCAGGAGAACATGAAGAAATGGAGGACAAACTGTCCATGGACATGGAAGACTCAGCGGATGAGGGAGACCTTGGTCAAATTTCAGTTGAAAGAGGTTGGGGGGAGATGTCAGAGGAAGAAAGAACGGTTAGCACCTCTATGAAGTGATGATGACTACTGGATTGCCACACTATTAGATCCCCGGTACAAGTCCAAATTTTGTGACATAATTCCAGCCATAGAAAGGGACGCACGTATGCAGGAGTATCAGCAGAAGCTGTTACTCGATCTTAGCTCGGCTTTTCCACCAAACAACCGTGCAGGTGCAGGGAGTGAATCTCCCAGTTGTAACTTGACAAACATGGGACGGTCTCGTCATCTCCAACAGTCTACCCGTACCAGTAGCACCGTATCTGGTGCTGGTAACAGCAATTTTATTGAATCTTTTCATAATTTTTTTAGACCCTCCTTTGCAAGGCCACCAGAGACAACAAGTCTGACACATAGTCAACGGCTGGAGAGGATGATACAGGAGTATCTCCAAATGAACATCGATGCTATGACTTTGCAAATGGAGCCTTGCTCATTTTGGGCTTCAAATCTTGAAAAATGGCCAGAGCTCTCCAGTTACGCCTTGGAGATTTTGTCGTGTCCAGCTGCCAGCGTTGTCTCTGAACGTGTCTTCAGTGCTGCTGGGTGTGTGCTGACAGATAAGCGCATGCGTCTGTCCAGTGACAATGTGGACAGACTAATGTTCATCAAAATGAACAAGTCATGGATCCAGAAGGAATTTACTACCCCTGTGTCATCCTGGGGAGAGTAAATGCTTGTGGATTTGGAATGTGCTTGATGCAAATCAAAACATCCTGTTTGCAACTAGGGCACAAGTGCTGCCACTGAATGGGTTAGTGTCTGTGTGGCCCAATTTTTGGAAAAACAGGGAGACTCCGCTTGGAGTAACCCTTGCTTACATTGTTTTTAAAAATGATCCAAGATGAACAGAGCTGGGATCAGGAAAGACTTTGCTACCTACCCCGGTGTCATCCTGGGGACGGTTAAGTATGGCGTATTTTTGAATGTGCTTGATGCAAATCTAGCTGTGAAGTGTACAACTGGGGCACAAGTGCTGCCACTGAAGGGGTGGGTGTGTGTGGGGCCCAATTTTTGGAAAAAAGGGAGACTCCGCTTGGAGTAACCCTTGCTTGCTGTGTTTTTTAAAAGGAGCCAAGATGAACAAGTCATGGTTCAGCAAAGACTTTGCTACCTACCCCGGTGTCATCCTGGGGACGGTTAAGTATGGCGTATTTTTGAATGTGCTTGATGCAAATCTACCTGTGAAGTGTACAACTTGGGCACAAGTGCTGCCACTGAAGGGGTTAGTGTCTGTGTGGCCCAATTTTTGGAAAAAAAGGGAGACTCCGCTTGGAGTCACCTTGCGGTGTTTTACATGATTTTAGAAGGGCGTGCCATGCCTATGTCTGTGTCTCCTCCTTTTTTTCCTTGTCCAGCTCTTTTGTTTTCGCATGAGTATATGTCCTTGTCACTTTTCCATGTGTTTGTGTTGTGTTGTGAGTTGTTTGTCACCTTTTGGACACCTTTGAGGGTGTTTTCTAGGTGTTTTTATGTGTTTGTGATTGCCTGCCATTGTTTCCTATGCGGTTCGAGTTCGGTTCGTCGAACGTTCGCCGAACCGAACTCGAACGAGACCTCCGTTCGGTGAACCGAACTCGAGCCGAACCGCGACCGGCTCGCTCATCTCTAGTCATGGCCAAAGGTTTTGAGAATGATACAAATATTAATTTTTACAAAGTCTAATGCTTACGTTTTTCTAATGGCAATTTGCATATACTCCAGAATGTCATAAAAAGTGATCATCTTAACAGCATTTACTTGCAAAGTCAATATTGGCTAAGAAAATGAACTTTAACCCCGAAAACATATATTAACAGCATTGCATTCCTGCTTTAAAAGGAGTAGCTAACATTGTTTTAGTGATTGTTCTATTTACACAGGTGTGGGTGTTGATGAGGACAGGGCTGGCGATCAATCAGCCATGATTAAGTAAGAATGACACCACTGGACACTTTAAAAGGAGGCTGGTGCTTGGTATCATTGTTTTTCTTCAGTTAACCATTGTTATCTCTAAAAAAACACGTGCAGCATGCCAGGGAGAATTGCAGAGGTCCTGAAGAAGAAGGGTCAACACTGCAAATATTGACTTGCTGCATTAAATCATTCTAACTGTCAATATAACCTTTTGGTACTCATAATATGATTGCAATTATATTTCTGTATGTGATGTAAACATCAGACAAACACAATTACAAACCAGAGGGCAACAGATCATGTGAAAAAATAATTTTGGTGTCATTCTCAAAACTTTTGGCCATGACTGTACATACCTAGGTATCAAGGGAAAGAGATGGTGTGCTACCCCCACCTAATGTGAAGATTAGGCATCAGTTTGTCCCCTGTAGAGGTGATCAGAAGAGGGTATGTGCCACCCCTGTGTCAGCAGCCGGTTGCTGCTCAGATCCGGGCCTTCAGGGGTGGTGGCTCGAGGGTCTCCGGACCCGGGGGTCTCGCGGACACACCAAATAAATGGGGGAGACATAGATGTACGGGCTAGGCCGTAATAAGTTTGTGACGCCACCCACGGTGTGTGGTTAGGTGGGACACCACCGCTGCTGTTATGGGGCACCCGAGGGAGATGTCGTGCAGCAAGTTGTTAACCCCTCTGTGGGCAGGGATGGTGGCGCCGGGACCCAATTGGCGTGTGCAAGGGATGGTGTCCGCAGGGGGTGCTGGTGTACTCACTGTTACTAAAACACACAAGTCTCTGGTAAACCAAGGTGATGGTGGCCGATGCCACGGCCGGTTGCGTTTTAGTCCCTCACCCAGCTGATGGTCTCTATCCTTTTCCTGCACTGCTGTGTGTAAGGTGGACTTTCCTAGTGTGAATCTCAGGAGTCCGCTCCCGGCTGGATGTGGCCTAAGGAGCCGTGCCCGAAGACGCTGGCCCGTGGGATCTCTGGGCCCTGGCGGTGACCTCTTATCCCTAATCGGTGGGCTGTTGTCTTCTATGAGGGACTTTGGGTGGGACAGGACCTCTAGTCCTGGCCTCAATCAGTTAATTAACCAGCTCCAGTTGGTTCTGGTCCTGGCTTCAGGGTCCGAGTGCCCCCCTTTGTGCTACGGTTTCCGGGTCGGTTCCCCGTGTCGGTACTGGTGAGCTACAACCCTGTGCCGGTCCACCTCGGTTCCGCCGAGCCGTCTTCCCGTCTCCTGCTGATAGAGACCACCGTCTGCCTCCTAACCAGTGGCACCAGGGCTCCTACCCTGGTACCGTTCAACTTGAACTTCACTGCTGGAGCTACCCCTAGCTCCAGCCCACACTCCTCTCCAAACTGAACTCTAAAGCTTCACTACTCTTTTTCCCGCCCCGGGCTGTCAGGACCCCTGGGTGGGCGTGTCCCAACCGCCTGGTCACGCCCACTGGTGTGTCTATTTTTCCCTAAGGGGGGGTGACTAGGGTTTTCTGGTTGGCTGTGTGTTTCCTAATGACGGCAGGTGTAATGCGGGGTCCTAACTGTGACTACCTGATTTTGCCAGGGCGTCACAGGTAGACGTTCCCATTAAGTGTGCATTACCAAAGCATAAGTTGTGGAATGGATAGAGAGACTCCTCAGTTGTCGATTCAGTCTGGAGTCTTTCCGCTATTACCACGTGCACACATGGTAATAAACGTCCAGGTCCAGACCTGGCTGAAAATGACTGTGTGTGTGTCCACTAAAAATACCAGGTAGAAGTGTATGTCTGGGGCTTTAGACCCAAGGTTTGTCAGTACTTTTAGGGTAACTAACATTCTTAATCCCATGGCCGTGCAGCTGGAGCTTCTCCTAGCATTTAAAACACATGAAGTAGTCCACAGGTCTTTGCTCCAGAAATGTGTGTTGTCTCCTACTGGGAACAGGAAGGATCTGTTCACATTTGAGGTTGACTATGTTACCAGTCTTGAGAGTCCAGAGGCCTCTCGTTAAATAAGAGGTACTGTCACGATTGTCTCCTTGTTTTTGGAGGCTAGTGGCAGCTTGAGGTTTGGAGCCCCTTATCTCTTATCTCTATATTGGGCTCTGCATTTAAATGTCATTTCATTTCCTTTGGCACTCAAGTAGTTAATGCCAGTTTTTCTGTTTGCAGCTCTGCTGCAATTGAGGTCAGATGCACCTGCTTTGTAGTCACACCCCCTTTTGCTTAAATAGGCAGGCATCCCAGCAAGCTTTGCGGACTATACAAGCCATTTGTATGAAAGCCATGTTGCTAGCGTCTGTCACCAGCCAACACACTACTCAGGGACACTGTAGGGTTTTTCTTGGGGTCTCAGGTTCATGTTCGGCGACAGTTGAGAAAACTGTATAAAGCCTAGTTAGGCACATAGGGTCAGTGGCAGGTGAGTGTAGGAGGTGTCCATATACCTCACTCATTAGAGCTAGGGTCCACCTTTGTTATTGTGTCCCTGATGTTCCCCCCTAACTGTTGTACTGTTTGTATTTTTTGTTGTGTGTCCAGACTTCAGTTGGTCTGAATGCATCCACCACATGTCAAAGCGGGACACAGAATTCTTGCGCTACAGACAAAAAACAATTTGGAAACTCTACTTGGAGTTTCCTCATTTCTAAAATTTATGGTCAGGTAACTGGAACACTGGCAACAATTGGCAAAGACTAATAATAGTGGAATGCCACAACATGTATGCTTGGGACTGGCCCTGGAACAAGACCTGACCAACATTTCTACCTTCACCAGGGACAGCAATATGGAAGATAGACATAGGCCTCTTGCTCTCAGAACCCTGGCACTACAGACAAAAGGCAATTTGGAGACCCTATTTAGATTCTCCACATTTGCAAAAAATAAGGTTTGGCAACAGGAAAAGTGGCAGCAATTGACACAGACTACAAATAGTCCAACAAAGCAACAATGGCTGTGTGGGACTGGCGCTGTAACAATACCTGAACCAGCATTCCTACCTTTACCAGAGGCAGACAGATGACAGATAGGCATAGGACTCTTGCTCCCAGAACCCTGGCACTACAGACAAAAGATAATTTGGAGACCCTACTGGGAGTCTCCACATTTCCAAAATTAAATTCAGGCAACAGAAAAAGTGGCAAGAATTGGAACAAACTATAAATAATCCAATGCCGCAACATGGCTGCGTGGGACTGGCCTTAGAACAAGACATTAATTAACATTTCTACCGTCACCAGAGACAGCAAGATGACAGACAGGAGTAGGCCTCTTGCTCCCACAACCCTGGCACCACTTCTACTCTGTTCTACTGGTGCATGCGATGGTCTAAAAATGTGTGCCAAACCTCACAAACTTCTGCCACTTGAACTGCTGCTGTTGCCAATGTTTCAGCATTGACAACGTGGCGTTCCCGTGGTTTGAATTCTAGAACTGCGATGCACACTGTGTGCCTCACTGCTGTCACTAATGTTAAGATGGTCTACAAGCTTGTTTCAATACTCCAGCATCTCTATGTCCCTTTCCAGGGATGGAAGCATCTTGCTAAATTAACTCTTGTACCATGGATTTAACAGAGTGGCAACCCAGTAGTCAGCAGTTTTTCTAATCCTAACATTCACAACGACATCATGTTGCAGATAGCGCGCTTGTGTTGGATGCTCCCATAATGTCCAAGTCCATGTTGTGTTAATGGCGGGGAAACACTCAAGCTTGCTTCCTCTGTCCCTTCCCACCAAACATGGGCAAAAGAGATGGGATCAAGATCTTCTTCATCCCCTGAGTTTTCTGCTCCCATCACCTCTTCCTCTTCCATTTGTCCCTCGACTCCTGCACGTTGACTACCAGTTTGTCTGTTACTAGTGATGCTGATAATGGCATTGTCAGCGCTAACTATCTTTGTAGCCATTTTGAAACTGTGCAGGAGGGCTCAGAGGTCCTTCATCTGTGCCCACTTTGCAATCGGGATTTCAACCACGTCCGCACTGTGTGCCTCATGGTATAGTTTACCAGGGCTTGCTGCTGCTGCCACAGTCAATGCATCATGCATATCCCATATCAACCAGTTAACCGGTAGCTGAAAGACCTTTGCAGATTTACAAGTCGATTAGCTGTGGGGTGCGAATGCTGGAAGTGAGCACACAATGACCGTGCCTTCTGCAGAAGCACATCCAGGCTTGGACAGTGGGCTAGAAATTTCTGTACAACCAGGTTGAGGACGTGAGCCATGCAATGTACATGTGTGATGTTGCCCAGGCATAGGGCCACCAGCATGTTTCACCATTATCGCACACGGCCTTCCCTGGCTCCAGGTTCAGTGGAGACAGCCATTTATAAAACTCAGCTCAGATAGTGCTTTAACCCTTTCACGACCGGCCGATTTTTCGCTTTCCGTTTTTTTTTTTCGCCATTCTTTTTCTGAGAGACTAACTTTTTTATTTTTCAGTCAATATGGTCATGTGAGGGCTCATTTTTTGCGGAACGAGCTGTACTTTTAAATGAAACCATCAGTTTTACCATATTGTGTACTAGAAAATGGCAAAAAAATTCCAAATGCTGAAAAATTGCAAAAAAAGTGCGATAGCACTATAGTTTTTGAGATATTTTATTCACTGTGTTCACTATATGGTAAAACTGATGTGTGGGTGTGATGCCTCAGGTCAGTGCGAGTTCGTAGACACCAAACATGTATAGGTTTACTTTTATATAAGGGGTTAAAAAAAAATCGGAAGTTTGTCCGAAAAAAGTGGCGCACGTTTTACGCCATATTCCGTGACCCGTAGCGTTCTCATTTTTCGGGATCTTAGGCTCAATGACGGCTTATTTTTTGCGTCTCGAGCTGACGTTTCTAATGGTACCATTTTTGCGCATATGCTATATTTTGATCGCCTGTTATTGCATTTTGCATAAAACTTGTGGCGACCAAAAAACGTAATTTTGGCGTTTGGAATTTTTTTGCCACTACGCCGTTTACCAATCAGATTAATTGATTTTATATTTTTATATATCGGGCATTTCTGAACGCGGCAATACCAAATATGTGTATATTTATTTTTTTTAACTCTTTATTTTCAATGGGGGGAAAGGGGGGTGATTTGAACTTTTAGGGTTTTTTTTTATTTTTTAAAACTTTTTTTTACTTTTTTTTTTTTAATTTCACTAGTCCCCCTAGGGGGCTATAGCGATCAGCAATCCGATCGCTCTTATCTATCTGCTGATCACAGCTATACAGCTTTAAACAGCAGATACAGTCACTTCCTGTTTCACTGACCTCAGGGCTGGGTGAAAACGAAAGTGAAACGTCATAGCTGCAGGCATCATCACATGACCCTGTGCTACGATGGCAACCACCGAATGTCATGTGATCACTCACGTGACTTCCAGTGGGGGCGGCGGTAAGTGAAAATCTTCACCCCACGTATATACATCTCGCTGCCAGACTTTGGCAGCGAGATGTAAGGGGTTAATGTTATGGGTGGAATGCGGCACACGTCAGCTGTTGAAAACAGCTGATATGTGTGCCGATCGCCGCCGCCTGCCCGCGGCAGGGGGCAGGGCTTAACGGGACACACTCCATGACAGATATATCCGTCCATGGTCGTGAAGGGGTTAAAAAAAATCGGTTCTAGCACAGATCCCTGCAGCATTTCACTGCTGAACATAGCCCATTTAGAGAATGTAACATTTATGACTACTCTTTGTTTCCTATCTTTTAGCCAATTCCTACCCAGTTGCATATAGTTTCCTTTCGTCCTTGCTTCTGGAGCTTTAGTGTAAGGCTGTGGTACAGTATCAAATGCCTTTGCAGAATCCAAATAAATCACGTCAGCTGCATTACCAATATCTAGGTTTGCACTTACCCCCTCATAGAACCCCAACAGGTTGGTTAGACATGACTTATCTTTCATGAATCCATGCTGTTTGTCAGTTATTATATTATTTTCTGCCAATATTTTTGCATATCATCCCTTAAAATGCCCTCAAAAACTTTGCATACTACTGATGTCAGGCTTACTGGACGGTAGTTGCCTGGATCTAGCCTCTTACCTTTCTTCAATATCGGTACCACATCAGCAATCCTCCAATTCTGAGGCACCAACCCTGTTACAAGCGAGTCTAAAAAGATGAGAGACAGCGGTCTGTTGATTACCGAGCAATTTACTCAGACGTTGGCGTACTTCTTCTTGTGTTAAATTAATTATATCGGGTGGTGAACTTTGATTTTTCATTTGTTGAATGATCCCTGCTACAGTCAGTTCCTTGGTGAACACAGATGAGAAATGCCTATTTAATATCTCTGTCTTTTGTTTGTCCTCTATAACTAACTTATTATATTTTAAGGGGCCAATACTATCCTTTGTTTTCCTTTTGGCATTAATGTATTTATAAAAGATTTTGGGATTTATATTAATGTCATTGGCTTGTTTTGCTTGTTTCATTTCTTTTTTACATTTCCTATTGATATCTTTATACTTCTGAAATGCTATTTCTGTATTCACAGCCTTTAAGATTTTAAACGCCCTTTGTTTTTGTTTTATTATACTTTGTACAGTCTTATTTATCCATAGTGGTTTCTTTTTATTCCTGGACATTTTATTACCAGAGGGTATAAGTTTTTTACAGGACTCTAGTAGTATATCCTTAAACTTACCCCATTTATGTTCGGTATCGCCAGTTACCATGACTTTGTCCCAATCCACACATTTAAGCTCTTCCCTTAATTTGTTGAAATCAGCTTTCCTAAAATTCCAGGTTTTAGCATTTCCCCTTTGAAATGTTCTATTGAATATTTCTTTGAAGCTTACCATATTATGATCGCTGGTGCCCAAGTGCTCCCAGACCTGTAGATCTGAAATTGTATCCGGTCTATTTTGACAGGACCAGATCTAGCAAATTATCTCCCCTGGTCAGTTGATCTACCATCTGAGAGAGGAAATTGTTTTGAATAGTAGATAAGAACTTACAGCTTTTAGCACAACCAGAAGATTCTATGTCCCACTGTATGTCTGGATAGTTGAAATCCCCCATAATAAGAACCTGATTATTATTATTAGCCGCCTTTGCAATTTGTTCCAGCATTTCACCCTCTATTTGTTCAGGTATGTTAGGAGGCTTATAGCATTAAATCTAGCGAATGTCTATTACACAATGCATACCTATTCTGTAGATATATTGTATTATATTATAACTGGGGAAACAGGATTTCTCAACCCTTAAGATATTGTTGACATTTCGAAATATTTAGCAAGGGTGGATGCATGTAGGGTTAAAAAAAACTATTTTTTCTTCAATTGCTCAAGTTACTTTGTTAAATCTCCAGGCTGATTACTTTGGGTAGAGTTGAGGTACAGCCCAGAAGTTAAAGCATTTTGCAGGATACGTTCTGTTTCTCTGTCTGTAAACATAAGAGTCTCTGCTCTATTTTCAGTCAAATATAATATTTCATTAACCCCTTCATCCATGGGGGATTTTCCATTTTTTCTTTTTTTTGCTCCCCTTCTTCCAAGAGCCGAAACTTTTTTATCCATCAATCTTGCCATATGAGGGCTTGTTTTTTTGCGGAACAAGTTGTACTATTAAATGAAATCATAAGTTTTACCATATAGTGTACTGAAAAACAGCAAAACTTCCAAATGCGGAAAAATTGCAAAAAAAAGTGTGATTGTATTGTTTTTGAGATATATTGAGATACCATATGCTCACTATATGGTAAAACCGATGTGTCAGGTGAACAAAGAAATGATCCCGCTTCAAGTTTCCATAAAAACACAGCTTTAATGAAAAGCTTTTTTAAAATACAAAGAATATTTTTCTTGTAATTAAGATAAGCCACAAAAGTATACCATCTCTGAGTCAGGAAAAATCAAAAGGTTCTTTAAACCGGACACAGACGCGTTTCAAGCACATGGCTCTTAGACCTTGGTGAACAGGGTATACAGCTCAAAGGTTGATATAGGGGAGGGAAACAATTAGTTTAACATCTGAACACCTGAAATCCCACAATCAACAATGAGGCAGGTTGCAAAGGACTTTGAATAGAAACAATTTAAAAGAACACACAATACAACATTAAACATTGCAGTATACATAAATATACTATAATAATAATCAACATAACACAGAAACATTTAAAGCATGATCAACTCATTTTTCCTCCTAATTGAGAAATGTACATATTCTGAAGAAAAAAATCCACAACCAATTATTTCTTGCCACGGAAGTTTAATTTCTGAGATATTATAAGTTTTTAAGAAACTGAAAAGTTATCTCTCATGAACACCTTCATGATATTTCCGATTGTCAGGTTGGAATGTATCTAATGCAGCAAAACATTTTATCAATACTCATAACTGCAGTACCCAATTTTTTCGCACATTTGCAATTTAATCTGTAAAATAACGTGCACGTGGTGGGGATAGAGAAATGATGCTTCGTAATAGAGAAGCTTATTAGATTTTTCAACTAGGGACTGAGGCACCCATGGGGTTAAATGTCAATGAATTGATGTTACATTATTAAAGACAAAAATCTTTGCACCCTATTCAGACTATATATGTGGTGTTAGAATTGTATCTAAAAGGACCCTGTTTTCAGGACAATGTCTGTCATCCAGTTTTTTTAAAAATCCACTATAATTATGGCCAATATAATATTTATGGCCAAAAATAATCAGTTATCATTGATGTGGAAATTTTTCCTGCAAAATATGGATGGGTTTCTTTTGTTTTTTGTTTTTTTTATAAAGTCTTCAATGATATTGGAACTAATTTTAGAAGAGTCCCTATTTTAGGATAACATGTGTCATCTAGTTTACCATATATTCATATTAATCCGTAAATTAAAACTTTCAAGTCCAAATATAATTGGTTATCATAAATGGGGGAATTTTTCCTGTAAAATATGTAGGTATTTATGAATATATAAAAAAATGCACACGCGGTAGTGATATAGAAATGATTCCTTGTCATACCAAAACTTATTGGATTATTTATTGTTACAAAAAAATCCTTGCACCCTGTTCAGACCATGCATTATATGTTTCCCCATAGTATGAGAACGGTTTCTAGATAAGCTCCGACTCTAGGATAACTTTTCAGTTTATTAATAACTTATAATATCTCAGAAATTAAACTTCCATGGCAAGAAATAATTGGTTATTATAAATGTGGAAATTTTTCTGCAGAATATGTACATTTGTCAATTGGGAGGAAAAATGAGTTGATATTGCTTTAAATGTTTCTGTATCATGCTGATTATTATGGAATATTTAGGTATACTGCAATGTTTAATGTTTTATTGTGTGTTCTTTTAAATTGTTTCTATTCAAAGTCCTTTCCAACCTGCCTCATTGTTCATTGTGGGATTTCAGGTGTTCAGATGTTAAACTGTTTCCCCTATATCAACCTTTGAGCTGTATACCCTGTTCACCAAGGTCTAAGAGCCATGTGCTCGAAACGCGTCGGGTGTGAGGTTTAAAGAACCTTTGGATTTTTCCTGACTGAGAGATGGTATACTTTTGTGGCTTATCTTTATTACAAGAAAAATATTCTTTATATTTTAAAAAAGTTTTTCATTAAAGCTATGTTTTTATGGAAACATGAAGCTGGATCATTCCTTTGTTCACCTGTGCCTCAGACTATGAACAACAGCGGGATCTTGTGCTCCAACACCGCCAGGAGTGCGGACGTCTTGTGGTGAGCTGGATATTTTTTTCTTCACACTTAAAACTGATGTGTCGGTGCGATGCCTCAGGTCGGTACATGTATAGGTTTACTTTTATCTAAAGGGTTAAAAAATTCACAGGATTTACAAAAAAACGTGGTGCACTTTTTGCGCCATTTTACACGACCCATGATGTTCTCATTTTTCGGGATCTGGGGCTCAGTGATGGCCTTTTGTTTGTATCTCGAGCTGATATTTTTAATGCTACCATTTTTGTGCAGCTGCTACGTTTTGATCGCCTGTTATTGCATTTTGCGCAGAATTTGCAGCAACAAAAAACGTAATTTTGGCATTTGGAATTTTTTTACCGCTACACCATTTACCGTTCAGCTAAATTGATTCTATATTTTGATAGATCGGGTATTTCTGAATGCGGCGATATCAAAGGTGTGTATTTTCTTATTTTTTTTAACCCTTTCATTTTCAGCAGGGCAGATGGGGTGATTTGAACTATTAGGGTTTTTTTTGTTTGTTTTTTTAATTTTCTAAAGCTTTTTTATTTCTTTTGTACTAGTCCCCCTTGGGGACTATAAGGATCAGCAGTCGCATCACATTAATTTCTCTTGATCAGAGCTGCACAGCTGAGATCAGGAGAAATGCTCATCTTCTGTAACATCCAGCACTTAGATAGCTATTACAGGAAGTGTGTCATAATAGTACAGGAGTCATCACATGACTCTGTGCTACCATGGCAACCATCACGGAGCTTCAATGGCAGCAGGTAAGTGCGCGTTACCCACTCCAGGCATTTAAATCATGCTGTCATATTTTGAGAGCGATTTAAGGGGTTAATAGGCGCAGGTGGATCGCGGATCCACCTGCACCTGCAAAGCACACATGTCTGCTGTACAAATCAGCAGACATGTGCAGAAATCACTGCAGGCTCACTGCAGCAACTGGTGGTGATCACCCCTTCATTATTTAGGGTGTACGGGTACGTCAACGGTCATGAAATGGTTAAACAACATTGTTTTTATTAGAGATTAACGAACCTGTTTGATAAAGGTTCACCAATTTCAAATTTTGTACGAGCCTTAGACTGCTCGGTCCAGGCTCGGCAACCTCGAGCACATTCCCCAAAAGTCAGAAATGTTTGGTTTTGTTCGTTTTCTGTCCCCGAATGCTTGCCGCATTTCCAGAAATGCTTGTGTAATGCTCTGGAAAACCAGGTAGATATACACATAGGCCTCTGCATAACACCTATCCCACAAAGGGTTGAATCAGCCGACCTGAAACCCTAGTCACCCCCCTCAGGGAAGGACAGACACACCAGTGGGTGGGACCAGGTGGTAAGGGAACGCCCACCTAGGGGTCTGGAGAACCCGGGGCGGGAAAAACAGTCAGTTAAGTCTAGAATAGAGTGGAGTGGAGGTGAAGCTGACAGGTGCCAGAGTCGGAGCCCTGACACCTTGGCTAGGTGGCAGGCGGTAGCCAGAGTCTACAGGAGATGGGAAAATGGCTGCCGGAGATCCGAGGTGGACCGGGACATGGTTGGAGCCCACCGGTACTGACACCGGAGAACCGACCTGGAAACCGTGTGCACAGAGGGGGTACTTGGACCCTGAAGCCAGGACCGGCACCGACGGCCTTGCTAATTAACCAATTGAGGGCAGGATTTTAGGTCCTGTCCCAACCTAAGTCCCGAAAAGTAGACAACCACCCACAGAGAGGAATAGGGCAACCACCAGGGCCCATAGATCCCAAGGGTCAGCGTCAGACAGGCACGGCTCCCAACCAAAGGACCGGGAACGGACTCCTGTGTTTCAAACCGGGAAGTCCTACCTACAACACACTGAGTGCAGAGGAGAGAGACTTTGACTACCAGCCCGGGTGTGGGATCAGATACACCCGTCTTCGGCAGCCGGCCACCATCACCTTGGTTTACCACAGGACTTGTGTGCTTTATTCGACTGTGAGTAACATCCCTGGCCTGGCCGGGTGCGCCGGCCCCTGCAATCACCATCCTCAGCATAGAGCCACTGGGCTCCGGGACATCCATCCCTACCCATGGAGGGGTTAACATTCAGCTTCCAGCCCAACGTCCCCGGGAGCCCCGCAACGGCAGAGGTGGTGCTGCATCTCACCACACACTGTGGGTGGCGTCACAGACATTTTACAACCAATCCCGTATAAATGCGTCACCCTTTATTCGGAGTGTCCGCGAGACTCCCGGGTCCGGAGAACCCCTCGAGCCGTACCGTAGATCCGGATCCGAGCAGCACTGGCTGCTGACACGGGGGCGGCACACTTGTTTAATAGCATTTTCTGCTTTTGGATAGGATTCTGGTGCTGTCTGATGTGGGGATGTGTAAAATCTGTGGAGGAGGCGGGGACTAAACAGTAGCTGCATGTGAAAACATGATGACTCGCCAAGCTTCCTGTGTGTGTAAGATGCTCCTGTGGTAACGTGTTGTGTAAATATTCTGCCTCAAAGGTCCTCAGTAGAATGCTCCGTGGGTACAGTTTTGGCTCTGGGCTTTTTAAATAGCCCACCGCCAGGCAGATGAGTATGTCTGAGTGTAAGTGTGTCAGTAATGGGATCAACTTCTGGTACAGTTTAGCATCTGCTCTTTCCCCCACACAGCGACAGGACTTGCAGGTCTTCTATGTCTCTATAGCATTCATTCCAATTCCTTGGTCCATTATTTAAAGGGAACACTTTGTTATTGTAGGCTTATTTAAGTTAATCAATCACATATTATGCCTTTTAGTATATACCAAATACTTCTATGTTACCATAATTATGTTACCACACTTGTATGGCTATATATCCTATCATTGATATTATTGAAAATACATATTTGGTAATAATTAAAACCATTTTAAACTTATGTTTACCTTCATAGGAATTTTGTTTTGCTACATTTTATTTTGAATATCAAAATTCCAGCACTACATGGATTGCCCAACATGTTCTACTTTATTATAGCCTGTTCTTTTTATGTGTGTATTTTTTTTTTCTGCTTTTGTGAATAGTACATACAGTATATGTTTTTTATGTGAAAGCTTTGAACATTGAGAAATATGTTTGTACATTTTTTTTTCATATAATGACACAAATTTTATTTTTTTTATTGTACTTATAGTGGGAAATGATCTGATGAAGGTCATCCATGACCGGAACATCATTTGTTTGATTGTGACACAAAATATCACGCCTGTTAAAATAAAAAAATATTTCACTTCATCCACAAACCTTGACTGCCGGATTCTCTTCTTAATTGATTACGGGGTTGGACCCTGTCCGAGCACCAGCTTTAAAGATGGGAGTGTCGTATTTCCACAGTCAAAACAGTGGTGCTGCACTGTAAAACGTATTTTTGCTGTTTTGGAAGCTTTTCGACCCCTTAAAGGTGTTTTATGTGTCTTATGCTTGGCCTTCCATTGGATCCAATGGAGTTCAGAAAGGTTCAAGAAAGGTTTGAAGTTCAGTTCGATAAAGGTTTGACCAACATACCCCTTGTTCGGATCAGTTCTACGAACCGAACCGCGAAAGGTTCGCGCAACCCTAGTCTTTTTTCTCAATGTACTTTCAATAAGCCAAAACAGGAAAAAAAATCTATGTAATAATAACTCTTTTTAAGCTACTTTTTAACAGTGGCTTAAAAGTATAAATGAATCTCTACCTGCATTTGCTGTATAAGTAGCTGTTCTTGCAATGCTGCTCACTGTTAAAAAAAAAAAAATAGAAATCACAGCACAACAATGTCTCTTTTATTAAATCATTATTTTTATTTTTTTATTTATTAATACTGTATATTAGTGATGAGCGAGTACCAAAAAGCTCGGGTGCCCGAGGCTCGGGCCGAGCATCCCAAGATACTCGTGTACTCGGCCCGAGCACCGAGCCCAATGTTATCCTATGGAAGACCCGAGTATTTTTCTGAAATGACCCCCGGCAGCATGTAGAAACCCTAAAAATGTCACAAAAGTCTCAGAAGAGTGCTCAAATGACATGGCAAAAGCATGGGGAACACCCCTTGAAGCATTTATCACTCAAAAGTCACAGCTGTGAACAATTTTGTCTGAGTTTTACGCCATTTTTACGGACTCACCAGAAAACCTTCCAAAATGACACCAAAATGAATTTTCATGGCGGAAATGTTAAGGGCACAAACCCAATAGTGAGATAGAGCTGGTGTATGTTACTTTTCGAGATTATTACATGAAAGATTTTACGTAAAAAGATTGTGTGGCACTCCGATGTCCAAAACGCACGTTTTCTGCTTTTTACTAGCGATGTCGGTCATTTTTTTTTTTTCATTCTATCTCCCTCAGTCCGTCGGTCGGTCTCGCTCTGTCTGTCTCTCTCTGTCTGTCTGTCGGTCTCTCTCTGTCTTGTCTGTCCCTCTCACAGTCTGTCGGTCAGTCTACCACCTCTCTCAAACTTACCGTTCCCCGATCACTGCCGCGGCGCTGCACAGCTGTTCACTAAACTCCGGCAGCTTTTCCTCTTTTGAAAAAGCTGGCCGTTCATTAATCAATCTCGTATTCCCTGCTTTCCTGCTTTTCGGCGCCTATGATTGGTTGCAGTGAGACACGCCCCCACGCTGAGTGACAGGTGTATCACTGCACCCAATCACAGCAGCCGGTGGGCGTGTGTATACTGTGCAGTGAAATAAATAATTAAATAATTTAAAAAAAGGCGTGCGGTCCCCCCAATTTTAATACCAGCCAGATAAAGCCAGACGGCTGAAGGCTGGTATTCTCAGGATGGGGAGCTCCACGTTATGGGGAGGCCCCCAGCCTAACAATATCAGTCAGCAGCCGCCCAGAATTGCCGCATACATTAGATGCGACAGTTCTGGGACTGTACCAAGCTCTTTCCAATTTGCCCTGGTGCGTTGGCAAATCGGGGTAATAAGGAGTTAATGGCAGCCTATAGCTGCCAATAAGTTCTAGATTAATAATGTCAGGCGTCTCCCTGAGATACCTTCCATGATTAATCTGTAAATTACAGTAAATAAACATAAACACCCGAAAAAATCCTTTATTAGAAATAAAAAACACAAACCAATTCCCTCGTAACCAATATAATAAGCCCCAAAAAGCCCTCCATGTCCGGCGTATTCCATGGACCTCCAGCGTCGCTTGCAGCTCTGCTGCATGCAGGTGACAAGAGCTGCAGCAGACACCGCCGCTCCTGTCAGCTTTACACAGCAACTGAGGTGAGTAGCGCGATCCCTGCAGCCGGCCGATCAGCTGATCGCTCCCTGCAGCCGGCTGATCGCTCGCAGCGCCGGGTGATCAGCTGATCGCTCCCAGCACGGGGGTAAACCGATCACTCCCAGCGCCGGGTGATCAGCTGATCGCTCCCAGCACGGGGGGTAGACTGATCACTCCCAGCGCCGGGTGATCAGCTGATCGCTCGCAGCGCCGGGTGATCAGCTGATCGCTCCCAGCACGGGGGGTAAACTGATCACTCCCAGCGCTGGGTGATCAGCTGATCGCTCCCAGCGCCGGGTGATCAGCTGATCGCTCCCAGCCGAGTGGGGAAGTGTCGGGCTCCCTTCACACGTGGCCAGGGTAAATATCGGGTAAAGCGCTTTCCTTGGTTACCCGATATTTATCTTGGTTACGGGTCCAGGGAGCCAGAGAGAGCATGCACAGTGAAATCCTAAGGATTCCGCTGCTCAAAAAAACGTTACATGCTGCGTTCCTCCTGCTGGGCGGAAGCAACGGAGCGTCACCCAGAGGAAGCAATGCAGGTCCTTTTGGCACAATCCGTCATCCATACAAGTCTATGGTTAACAGCGGAATCCGTTAACGGATTTTGCTGTTTTCCAAAAGGGCGGATTGTGACAGAAGGAAACCAACTCAAGTGTGAAAGTACCCATAATTATTTATTTCACTGCCCAGTATACACACGCCCACCGGCTGCTGTGATTGGGTGCAGTGAGACACCTGTCACTCAGCGTGGGGGCGTGTCTCACTGCAACCAATCATAGGCGCCTGTGGGCAGGAAAAGCAGGGAATACGAGATGGCTGTGTGCAGAGCACAGCGCGCCCGCCGGTATAAAGGCTCGGTCACGCTGTGCGGGCCGGCCAATCACTGCAATTCCACAACTAACAGGGCTGTGGCATTGCAGTGGTCTGCCAGCCAATCCCTGCATGAGGGCTGGCTCTCAAAAGAGCGGCAACATGCAGGGATGAAGACCACGAGTACAGCACGAGTATCGCGAAATTACTCGGTACCCGCCGAGTAGCCCGAGTACAGTGATACTCGTGCGAGTACCGAGTAGTAACAAGCATACTCGCTCATCACTACTGTATATTATAAATGTCTTCAATCCAATATTAACAATTACGATCACTTCACACCACAGTGCAGAGTAAATGCAGAAACTTTTCTTCTTATTGCAGTATAGTTTCTCCAGACAAAATTGTTCTATAGGTAATATTAATAGGTACATTTCGTTATTCCATACAATAGTTCAATAGTCTGCATTAAATACATAAACATGATCTTCAAGATAAGCATGCTGAAATAAATCCAAATTAGGATTATCTTACTCATACTGCACAGCTCCAGTCAGGGTAGTGCTTTTATCCATGCTGTGTGCAGTGGATCCATGTGGGGTCAGTTATTATATATTGCGCTGCAGCGTTTCATTGAGTCAGTAAACCAACATATCAGCCTTCTGCAGAGACTCCGCAGACAAGTTAGAGTAGACAGATGTGTGCACCTGTGCGACCAGAAGGAAAGATGATTTCAGGTCTGAGAAAGGAAAGGACCCCACTATTCCTTTTTCAGACCTGATATCATCTTTCCTTCTGGTCCTTAAATTGGCACACACCACATGACCCAACCACCAAGTGCATACAACAAAGGCTGAAAAGAATAAAAACAATATGAACTCTCTTGGCCCAATATGTTCCCCAATCTTTACCATGCACAATATTTCTTAATTTTTAGATTTTATTCTTTGCTTTCCTTTCCCCTGTTTTTAGTGTTTGAACATCTTACCTAAACACCTACCCATGTCAATTTGAAAAATATTGTGCACCCTCTAAGTTTTAAATGTTTCTTTTGAGATATGCCAGTAGGAGGACCATGTGATTTGTTCCTTTCGCTCATTAGCAGCTTATCATTGCTACCCTTTCTGCCACTTGAGAATGCCCTCTTAGATATTGCATTAATTTGTTTGGTCGCATAAATAATCTCTCTCTATTCAGTACTGGTGTGATTGGGGTGGCACAGTTGTCAGTGAAGTATGACAATCATATTCTCCTTTGTCATGTGTCATGCATCGTCTTTTTATTGAAGAGCAGCAATTGTTTTTATTATATGCTTTATATTGCTTACAACTTGGTAGTCAAACATGCCTGTCTCCATATACACATCCTATAAGCACGTCACTTACTTAAGTACTTAAGGCCCATTGTGGCTGGCCACACCCCTCTCTCCTCCCCTAAGTGAAGTACGTGTCACATGTGCAACGCCATATCATGATATGCCCCTAGTAGTTCTCTGGTGTGCTCTCTTTTTAGACACTCCCCGCAGTAGCAACATACACTCTCCCCAGGCTTCTTCATCTTTTGACATGCCCCTGATTGGACTCTTAATATCCACAGATCGTTTCATCTGTGGATACTCTTCCGGAATCCATGCATGCGTTCCACGGATATCACTACTTACGTGCATACTGGAGGTTGTGTATAGGCCCTTTTGGGCGCCATTAGATTTGCAAATGTATTATGCTACATACAGTATGGTGGATACTGCGGTATCCTGCTATCCAATCAACCACTACCTATGCAGCATGGGCTGCCTGTTTTAGCTCCAACCCCACTCTGAGACATTTAAATCTTTGAGAAGCAACATCTGGTAAAGCTTCCGGGATTATTTGAGAAGCGTGTGCTCACAAAGCCATGTTGGCTGGGCTACAATTCCACTCTTGTCTCTCCTGATGAGTGATTGAATGAAACGTGTAGGAAGTCTGTGGGAACACTATCATTGGGACTACTATACCTTGGCATATTGTGAGGCTGAACATGAGTTACCCCCCCTCCTTCTTCCTCCTGATCATTGAGCTCTGATATTACTAGATTTACATTGTCTTTTGGGTCAAAATGTGTATTTTTTTAATTGTTTATAAAATGGATACATTCAAGGAACAGCCTTGAAGGATCTTATTAGATGAGATTGTTCCTATCTCCTAAATTATGTTGGCACAGTGACCATATTTCATAGAATCATAGAATGGTAGAGACCTCAAAGGCCATCGTGTCCATCCCCGTGCAAGTGCAGGTTATCCTAAATCATCCCAGCTATGTTTATCCAGTTTCTGCTTGAAGATCTCTTTTGATGGAGAACTCACCACCTCCCATGGTAGCCTGTTCCCCTCTCTGACTGCCCTCACTGCCAGAAAGTTATTCCTAATGTCTAATCTGAATCTCCCTCTGTTTAGTTTCATCCCATTGCTTCTTGTACTTCCTTGTGCTAATGAGAATAGGGTGGTTCTCTCTGCACTGTGACTACCTTTTAGATATTTGTAGACTGCTATTAAGTCTTCTTTCAGCCTTCTTTTTTGCAAACTAAACATTCCTCATTCTTTTACTCAGTCTTCATATGACATGGTTTGCAGTCCTTCTACCATCTTGGCTGCTCTTCTCTTGACTTGCTCCAATATATCATTGTTTTATTTGAATTGGGGTGCCCAGAACTGTGCACAGTATTCCAGGTGGGGTCTGACCAGGGCAGAGTATAGGGGAATAGTTACCTCTCTTGATCTAAATTCAATGCTTGCCTTGATACATCCCAGAATTTTGTTGGACTTTTTAGCTGCATCACCACACTGTTGGCTCGTGCTGAATCTGGGATCTACTATTATGCCCAAATCCTTTTCCCTGGTGCTATCACCTAATTCTATTCATCTCATACTATATATGATTTTTTATTTATTTTACCCAAATGTAGGACTTTGCATTTGTCCCTGTTAAACACCATTCTGTTTGCCTCGGCTTATTGTTCGAGTGTGTCTAGATCCTTTTGAGTATGCTCTCTTTCCTCTCTAGTGTTGGCTACTCCTCCTATCTTAGTATCATCTGCATATTTTATGAATTCCCCAATAATTCCGTTGTCCAGATAATTTACAAAGACCGCACTGTGCCCAGGACAGAGCCTTGCGGCACTCCATTTTTAACTTTCCTACAGTTTGATGTGTAGCCATTTAGTATTACTTGTTGTGCCCAATCATTAAGCCAGTTGTAAATCCATCTAACTGATTTTTTTTCTATTCCATATTTGATCATTTTTTCAAAGAGGATGTTACAGTCATATGAAAAAGTTTGGGCACCCCTATTAATGTTAACCTTTTTTCTTTATAACAAATTGGGTTTTTTCAACATCTATTTCAGTTTCATATATTTAATAACTGATGGACTGAGTAATATTTCTGGATTGAAATGAGGTTTATTGTACTAACAGAAAATGTGCAATCTGCATTTAAACAAAATTTGACCGGTGCAAAAGTATGGGCACCTCAACATAAAAGTGACATTAATATTTTGTAGATCCTCCTTTTGCAAAAATAACAGCCTCTAGTCGCTTCCTGTAGCTTTTAATGAGTTCCGAGATCCTGGATGAAGATATATTTGACCATTCCTGTTTACAAAACAATTCCAGTTCAGTTAAGTTTGATGGTCGCCGAGCATGGACAGCACGCTCCAAATCATGCCACAGATTTTCAATGATATTCAGGTAGATTTGGAGCGGTGTTTTGGATCATTGTCTTGCTGAAATATCCATCCCCTGCATAACTTCAACTTCGTCACTGATTCTTGCACATTATTGTCAAGAATCTGCTGATACTGAGTTGAATCCATGCGACCCTCAACTTTAACAAGATTCCCGGTGCTGGCATTGGCCACACAGCCCCAAAGCATGATGGAACCGCCACCAAATTTTACTGTGGGTAGCAAGTGCTTTTCTTGGAATGCCGTGTTTTTTGCCTCCATGCATAACGCCTTTTTGTATGACCAAACAACTCAATCTTTGTTTCATCAGTCCACAGGACCTTCTTCCAAAATGTAACTGGCTTGTCCAAATAAACTCTGTTTGTGGCGTGCTTGCAGAACCGGCTTCATTCGCATCACTCTCCCATACAGCTTCTCCTCATCTCCTTGTGCAACGTGCGCTGTATTGTTGACCGATACACATTGACACCATCTGCAGCAAGATGAAGCTGCAGGTCTTTGGAGGTGGTCTGTGGATTGTCCTTGACTGTTCTCACCATTCTTCTTCTCTACCTTTCTGATATTTTTCTTGGCCTGCCACTTCTGGGCTTAACAAGAACTGTACCTGTGTTCTTCCATTTCCTTACTATGTTCTTCAGAGTGGAAACTGACAGTTTAAATCTCTGAGACAACTTTTTGTATCCTTCCCCTGAACAACTATGTTGAATAATCTTTGTTTTCAGATCATTTGAGAGTTGTTTTGAGGAGCCCATGATGCCACTCTTCATAGGAGTTTCAAATAGGAGAACTACTTGCAAGTGGCCACCTTAAATACCTTTTCTCATGATTGGATACACCTGCCTATGAAGTTTAAAGCTCAATGAGGTTACAAAACCAATTTAGTGCTTTAGTAAGTCAGTAAAAAGTAGTTAGGAGTGTTCAAATAAAAAAATTGATAAGGGTGACCATACTTTTGCACCGGTCAAATATTGTTCAAATGCTGATTGCACATTTTCTGTTAATGCAATAAACCATTTCAATTCAGAAATATTACTCAGTCCTTCAGTTATTAGAAATATGAAACTGAAATAGCTGTTGCAAAAACCCAAATTGTTATAAAGAAAAAAGGTTAACATTAATAGGGGTGACCAAACTTTTTCATATGACTGTATGTGATACTTTATCGAATGCCTTACTGAAGTCAAGGTATACTACTGTATATCCACAGCATTCCCATGGTCCAACTAATCAGTGACTTTGTTAAAGAAGGAAATCAGGTAGGTCTGACAAGATTTATTTGTCATAGAGCCGTGCTGGATTTGGTTGATTAATGCCTTCCTATCCAGGTACCTAAGTAAATGTTCTTTGACAATTTGCTCGATGATTGTTTCCTGCAATAGAGGTCAGGCTTACTGGCCTCTAATTCCGCAGATCCTCCTTTTTCTCCTTTTTGTAGATAGGAACCACATTTGCCCTTTTCCAATCTAGAGAGACCACTCCTGCTTCCCATGACTTATTAACCCCTTCACGACCTTGGACGGATCTATCCGTCCAGGATCGTGTCCCGTTAAGCCCCGCCCCCTGCCGCGGGCAGGCGGCGTGGATCGGCACACATATCAGCTGTTTTCAACAGCTGACATGTGTGCCTGCTAGCCGCGAGTGGAATCGCTTCCACCCGCGGCCATTAACCCCTTAAATCTTGCTGCCAAAGTCTGGCAGCAAGATTTAAATGCATGCGGCCATGTTTCTTACTTACCGCCGCCCCCCACCGGAAGTCACGTGTGTTATCACGTGACTATCGGTGGTTGCCATCGCAGCACAGGGTCATGTGATGACGCCTGCTGCTATGATCTTTCACTTTCATTTTCCCTCGGCCGAGAGCAGAGGGAAAACCAAAGTGAGTGAATCTGCTGTTTACAGCTGTATTGCTGTGATCAGCAGATAGATAATAGCGATCGGATCACTATAGCCCCCTAGGGGGACTAGTAAAATAAAAAAAAAGTAAAAAAAAAGTTTTAAAAAATAAAAAAAAAAAACCCTAAAAGTTCAAATCACCCCCCTTCCCCCCCATTGAAAATTAAAGGGTTAAAAAATAAATAAATATACACATATTTGGTATCGCCGCGTTCAGAAATGCCCGATCTATCAAAATATAAAATCAATTAATCTGATTGGTAAACGGCGTAGTGGCAAAAAAATTCCAAACGCCAAAATTACGTTTTTTGGTCGCCGCAAGTTTTACGCAAAATGCAATAACAGGCGATCAAAACGTAGCATCTGTGCAAAAATGGTACCATTATAAACGTCAGCTTGAGACGCAAAAAATAAGCCATCACTGAGCCATAGATCCCAAAAACTAAGAACGCTACGTGTTTCGGAAAATGGCGCAAAACGTGCACCACTTTTATTGGACAAACGTGTGAATTTTTTTTAACCCCTTAGATACAAGTAAACCTATACATGTTTGGTGTCTACAAACTCGCACCGACCTGAGGCATCACATAGATACATCAGTTTTATCATATAGTGAACACAATGAATAAAACATCCCAAAAACTATTGTGCGATCACACTTTTTTTGCAGTTTTTCCACACTTGGAATTTGTTTGCTATTTTCCAGTACAATATATGGTAAAACCTATGGTTTCATTTAAAAGTACAACTTGTCCCGCAAAAAACAAGCCCTCATATGGCAAGATTGACGGAATAATAAAAAAGTTACGGCTCTCGGAAGAAAAGGAGCAAAAAACAAAAAACGCAAAAACGGAAAGTGCCCGGGGGCTGAAGGGGTTAAAGATTATGGCAAGCTATTATTTCCTCAGCTATCTCTTTCAAGACTCTAGGGTGTAAATCATCTGGACCTGAGGACTTGGTTTCCATTAACTTGGCTAAGTGTTCTAATATCAATCCTTTGCTTATTGTCAACTTGGACTCCTCCTGACTATCATTTAGATCTTTTTTCTTGTTGATGCTTGCATTAGTTTTTTGGGAGAACACAGATACAAAATACGAATTTAGTAGCTCCACCAGCTGGTCCACCTTGTTTACTGTTTCACCTTTTTGATTCTTCAAAACTAATAATCCCCATCTTCCAGTTGTTGCATGTTTTCATTTTCTTTTTAAGCAAGTGGTGTAATTTTTTTGGTCATCCAACCTGGTTTGTTTAGGTCTTATCCATTTTTCTTCATTTTAGGTATTGTTAGTTCTTTTGCATTAAAGATTTCCTTACGCAAGATTTCTCATTCTTCTTGTGCAGTTTTGTGTTTAAGAATTATGTGCCATGGAATTCTAACAAACCTTGCCTTTAGGTTGTTGAAGTCTGATCAGCTAAATTGAATCCTTGAAGTCTCTGTCTTCTCAGGTGTTCCCCCACTTGCAACCTGAAATTCAAGGATAACATGATTGCTAAGTCCGTGTCCCTATTACCCTTAGGGTACCGTCACACTTTAGCGATGCAGCAGCGATCCGACCAGCGATCTGACCTGGTCAGGATCGCTGCTGCATCGCTACATGGTCGCTGGTGAGCTGTCAAACAGGCAGATCTCACCAGCGACCAGTGACCAGCCCCCAGTCAGCAGCGACGTGCAAGTGACGCTGCGCTTGCACGGAGCCGGCGTCTGGAAGCTGCGGACACTGGTAACTAAGGTAAACATCGGGTATGGTTACCCGATGTTTACCTTAGTTACCAGCTCACTCCGCTTAGCGTGTGCAGGGAGCAGGAGCCGGCACTGGCAGCATGAGAGCTGCGGAGGCTGGTAACGAAGGTAAATATCGGGTAACCACCTTGGTTACCCGATGTTTACCTTGGTTACAGCTTACCGCAGGCTGTCAGACGCCGGCTCCTGCTCCCTGCACATTCAGGATTGTTGCTCTTTCGCTGTCACACACAGCGATGTGTGCTTATCAGCGGGAGAGCAACAATAAAAAAACGAACCAGCACTGTGTGTAACGAGCAGCGATCTCACAGCAGGGGCCAGATCGCTGCTCAGTGTCCCACACAGCGAGATCGCTAATGAGGTCACAAAAAACGTGACTCAGCAGCGATCTCAGTAGCGATCTCGCTGTGTGTGAAGTACCCCTTAGTCCCTTAACCCTTATCTTCCTTGTTTGTTAGGACTAAGTTCAAGATGGCCATTCCCCTCGTATTATCTTCAACCAGCTGGGAGATGAAGTTGTCTGCAAGGGAGGACAAAAATTGGATGGAGCCTTTACTCATACCTGTGAGGGTTTCCCAATGAATGTCTGGGTAGTTGAAATCTCCCATTATCACTATTTCATGTTTCTTTGAGAATGTGGCCATTTGATGTGGAAAAAAAAAATCTCATCCATATCCTCTGTTGGATACAGTGGTCTATAATAAACACCTATTATAATGTCCTTCACCATGTTTCATGAATTCTTAACCAAATATTTTATATTCGATTCTCATTCTCTGAAACTTTAATTTCTGTGATGTGTTCTTTTTTGACATACAATGCAACTCCTCCTTCTATTCTTCGTGAATAATTTGTATTCTTTCATCTATATATTCCAATCATGCGTGTCACTCCACCAGGTTTCTGTGATGCTGATGACATCATAATTTTCTTTCTGTATTACTAACTCTAGTTCTCCTTGTTTGTTTCCCATGCTTTGTGCATTTGTGTAAAAACATTTTAGTTTCTGCTCTGTGGCTCCCCTTTTCTTATATTCTTCCAGAATCTAAGAAAAGGGGTATCCTGTTCTCTGTCCCCTTTACCATATCTCTTTAGTATCCTTGTTTAGTATGTCCTTTAGCTGCATGTTCTTGTCTGGCATTTTTCTTTCCATCCCATCTTCTTCTAGTTTAAAGCCCTCCTGATAAGTTGGGGAAGTCTTTTGGCAAATGTGTGGGCTTTTTTTATGCTCCTGAGTGTTTCTGGGTAACTGCGTTTCTTCTTTTGTTGTAATGGTATCTTCTTGAATTGAGCCATTTTCGTCATTCTGCATGAGTGTTTCATGACCGGTTCCTAAGATGAGTGGGTGGTTATGGTATGGTGATTAGTGTTGAGCCACCCCCATAGTGTTCGAGTTCGGTTCAGTTCGTCGAACGGTGGCTTAGTTTGACGTTGAACGAACATTCGACGAACACCTTCAAACCCCATTGAAAACAATGGCAGGCAAACAAAAACACATACAAACACAATATACATGTACACCATGTGCAAATACAGTTAATAAACATTGCCAATAACACTTACAGGTCCCCGTGATGCATCCTGCACTCTGTCTGCCGCCGCTTTTCCTTACGATCATTGCTGCGCCCTCTCGGTAACCAGCACTGATGATAGGACCTTCTGTCACGTCATCATAGCATGTGACCAGTCACGTGTCTATTATCTAATTGGCTACAGACTGGTGACATGGCTAGACGTCATGCTAGGTCCTGTCAGTGCATCTCTCTGGTATGCGGTGCTCCTTTGAGCATCTCCATGTACCGGCGAGATGCTTCAGCACATGGTAGACTCCCCAACCCTGCATGTTAGCGCTCTTTACAGAGTCAGCCCACATGCAAGGACTGGATGCTACAGCCAGTTACTATAGCAACGGTGGCAGCGGTGACGTCATTGCTTACAACCCGCAGCCTCTGTTCACTCACTGAGTGATTAGACTGCAGGGGAGCAGCAGCATCTTCCTCCCATGCAGTGATGTCTGATGTAGCAGAGCTGCATGGGTTGAAGGAGAAAGAAGACCTAGATCATTAAGGGTTGAGAGGGAGTAATAAACATGGAGTCTCTAAGTGTGTCTGTGTATTTATTTCTATTAAAGCATTTTTTCTCTGTGTGGTGTCTTTTTTTAACCCTTTATTGGAGATTCTTAATGGCCGGGTCAAACTTGCCTGACATCAAGAATATCTGGCTTAATACTAGCTAGTAAAACAAAGCTACACTAGTGGATGAAGTATTCTGAGACTTGCAGTTCTGCTCCCCCTACCTCTCCCTCCAGCATACAGTCCTGGATGGAGGATGCTGAGCCTTGTAGTTCTGCAGCTGCTGTCTGCTTTCCTCCATACAGACAGTAGACAGCAGCTGCAGAACTACAAGGCTCAGCATACTCCACCCAGGACTGTATGCAGGAGTTTTTTTGCCCCCCCCAAAAATTACGTGGGCTTCGCCATGTTTTTGTATGCTAGCCAGGTACAGCAGGCAGCTACGAGCTGCCCCAACCCCCAGCTGCCTATTTGTACCTGGCTGGGAACCAATTATTTCATGAATTTCATGAAATAATTAAAAACAAAAATGACGTGGGCTTCACCCAATTTTTGTGTCCAGCCCGGTACAACTAGGCAGCTGGGAATTGGAATCTGCAGCGCAGGGTGCCCAAGCTTTCTGGGCACCCCTGGTGCGAATTGCAGTCCTCAGCCGCCCCAAAAAATGGCGCTTTCATAGAAGCGCCCTCTTCTGGCGCTGTATCCAACTCTTCTCGCTGCCCTGGTGACGGGTGGCTCGCTGGGTTATAATGAGGTTAGGGCTAGCTGTATATTATCAACTGGCCCTAAGCTCGAAATTCATGGTGTCACGCCAATATTAGACATGGCCACCATAAATTTCTAGGACAGATAAAAGAAAACACAACACACAAAAAAATATTTTTATTAGAAATAAAACACAACACAATTAGTAACTCCATCTTTATTGAAATAAAGAACCACCCCCCGCAGTAATCCTGAATAAAGGATCCCGCGCCGTCCAATCCGGATCCAATATCAGCTGGAAGGCAAAGTGATCAGATGATGTGTCAGGTTCAAGGGCCTGAATCACATGACACAGCAGCTGATTGTACAAACGGTTTTATACAATCAGCTGATGCATCAGTGCAAAAAAACCAAACAAACTACACACTTCTGTGCAGACTAATGTCTGACAAAAGCAGCTGATAGTTTAGCCGGCCGGCCGGGGAAGAAGAAGGGGGAAGGGGAAGGGGAAGGGGAAGAAGAAGAGGGGAAGGGGAAGAAGAAGAAGGGGAAGGGGAAGAAGAAGAAGAAGGGGAAGAAGAAGAAGAAGAAGAAGAAGGGGAAGAAGAAGAAGAAGGGGAAGAAGAAGAAAAAGAAGGTGAAGAAGAAGGGGAAGAAGAAGGGGAAGAAGAAGAAGAAGGGGAAGAAGAAGAAAAAGAAGAAGAAGAAGGGGAAGAAGAAGAAGAAGGGGAAGAAGAAGGGGAAGAAGAAGAAGAAGAAGAAGGGGAAGAAGAAGAAGAAGAAGGGGAAGAAGAAGAAGAAGAAGAAGAAGAAGGGGAAGAAGAAGAAGAAGAAGAAGAAGGGGAAGAAGAAGAAGAAGAAGAAGAAGGGGAAGAAGAAGAAGAAGAAGAAGAAGGGGAAGAAGAAGAAGAAGAAGAAGAAGGGGAAGAAGAAGAAGAAGAAGAAGAAGAAGAAGGGGAAGAAGAAGAAGAAGAAGAAGAAGAAGAAGAAGAAGAAGGGGAAGAAGAAGAAGAAGAAGAAGAAGAAGAAGAAGAAGAAGAAGAAGAGCAATGCAGCCTCATTCCGTGAACTGCTCCGATTTTAGAGGTGTGTCCCGCGGCTCACAGATGATGTCCGGCTCCTCCCCTCAGTGCATAATTAAATTAAATTATTATTATAAATAAATAATAATTATAATTTAAAATTAAAAATAAATTAAATTCTTTACCAGGACGGGACGGCTGGGACTCAAACTCGTGAACTAACTCTCCTTAGGCAGTAGCTCTATCCATTGAGCCATTGCCTCTAATGAAAAGCAATATAAATCAAAAAATACCTTTAGAACCATAAGGGGTTCAAAAAAGGAATTGGTGTCTTTTTCTTTAAAATAATTATTTTTATTCACAATTCTTAGTTAAGTTAAGATTATAACTTTATAATCCAATGGCATCCCCTGAAGAAAGCACGCTGAAACGTGCGTCGGGATATTGCGATATACCAAACAACCCTGACCATTTTCAAGGTATTTTGATTATAACAACAAACTTTGCACTTTGCTAGCACTTTATCTCTATAGGCTATTCTCTTTTTATACCTTTATCACCATACCTAATTAGTGGCATTTAGGAAGATAGAGCACTTTTGCACTTTTGTATATATATTATATATTCCATAGGTTATTTAATTATGGTGGTTCATACAATTTGGTCTTAAACTTTATTGTGTTGTATTTTTTGGTTTTATCGCTGCTGTTCAAACATGGGTATTTGATCCTGTCCTTTTACACAGATATTTATGAGTATGTGCTAGTTGTATTTTTTAACTAAGAATTGTGAATAAAAATAATTATTTTAAAGAAAAAGACACCAATTCCTTTTTTGAACCCCTTATGGTTCTAAAGGTATTTTTTGATTTATATTACCGTTTAGGGTGTACTTGCACGGAATATTTTGATTAATCATCTCTAATGAAAAGCATAGGAAAATTTGGTAATCTTGACCTCTATACTTCAGTAGAGAATCTAAAAGCAGATTGTTCAGCTGCAAGGATGGATGGATGGATGGTGAAAGGAGGAAACACTGGCACCATTCAGCGAGCTAACCGCTCAATCTTCCTATTTCAGGTTTATAAACCCATTATATGGCTTGTAAATTTCCTTGCATTCTGGCCACGGTGCTCATTCCAATGTAAGGCCACGCCTTTCCCCCTGACCTGATGGTCGAATAAAACAGCTTTTTTTACCGCATATTTGGTGAGTGCCTTCCGTCTCTTTTTACATGGACTGGATGGGTGGATGGATGGGCGGATGGATGGATGGGCGGATGGACGGATGGATGGATGGGCGGATGGATGGATGGATGGGCGGATGGATGGATGGGCGGATGCATCGATGGATGGATGGATGGGCGGATGGATGGACGGATGGGCGGATGGATGGATGGGCGGATGGATGGATGGATATATGGATGGGCGGATGGATGGATGGATGGATGGGTGGATGGATGGATGGATGGACGGATGGATGGATGGGCGGATGGACGGATGGGCGGATGGATGGATGGATGGGCGGATTGATGGATGGATGGGCGGATGGATGTATGGGCAGACAAACACCGGCAGTACCGCACTCATCATCCTCGCACACACGCAGGCACTATGGCACTCATCACCGCACACACGCAGGCACTAAAACCCCTATCATCACTGCACACGCAGGCACTATGGCACTCATCCTCACAAACCTGCAGGCACTACAACCCCCATCATCGCCGCACACGCAGGCATTGCCTCAGTGACGTCCCTGCTGACAGCGCGGCTCACTTCATTGCTCCGTGGATCTGACATAAAGCGCTCGTGTTCTCCGGCGCTCCTGTCAGCTTCATGTAGCAGAGCTGGATGCGTCGTGGGACCGTTAACGGATTCCGCTGTTTTCCAAAAGGGCGGATTGTGACGGAAGGAAAAAACCGCATGTGTGAAAGTACCCTTAAGGAGACTCTTCTTTCTTCCCAGAATGCTCTGAAAATATGCAAAAGAAGCTTCCTGTGCTTCAATCTATGGTTTTGTAATGTCCTCAAATAAGCAACACCCGGCTAATCCCAGCAATTGTGCAGCTTAAGGAGACTCTTATTTCTTCTTTATTCATTGAGCTCTGATATTACTGCCTTACATTTATCCTTAGGGTCACACCTGTCTATTCTGTTGAATCTCTGCAGAAGACAGATATGTTGGTATGCTGACACATTGAGTCCTTGTAGTGCAGTATATGGTAACTGACACGGCTTGGATCTGCCGTCCCCTACATGAATTATAAAAACTCTATCCAGAATAGAGCTGCACAGTATGCATAAAATAATACTATTTTGCATTTATTGCAGCGTTGTTGTATTTTTGAAGATAACATTTTTGTGTGTTTAATTTAGACTATTGAACTATTGCATGTAATAATGAAAAGTACCGATTTGATATTATCCTCAGAACCATTTTGTGTGGATGAACTATAATGCAATTAGAAAATTGTGCAACACTATGGTGTGATGCAGAGGTATAACGATCAATGTCACAGGGGTCGTAGCCGGGCCCAAGGGTTGGTGGACTGCCAATCCCTGTGCCGGCTTCACTAGATGTGCGTCGCAGAGACCCATTGGGTCCCTGCGCTTCAATACAAACTATCAACCAAACAGTGGCTGGCAGCTGACTTAAGCAGTAACATTGTGACGCCCTGGGCAAGCCAGGGGTCACAGGTCATCACACCACCACACCCTACACCCCAGTTAGGCACACCTAAGCTAAACAAAAATCCTTGTTGCCTTCCTCCAGAGGCTGATGTTCACACCAGGGGGTGGGCCAGGCGGTTGGCTCCGCCCACCGAGGAGTTCACAGCTGTGGAGGCGGGAAGTACCAGGCAGATTAGCCCAGGCAGGGCTCGAGTGAAGGTTAGCTCAGGAGGAGCTTGAGTAAACAGCTAAGTGAAAGTGAAGTAGAAGTGGAAGTGGTAAAGGAGAAACTGAAGGAAGGTGAAAGGTGACAGAAAGAAAGCCTGAAGAGAGAGTCCAGCTGTGTGCAGGACAGAGTCAGCAAGGTCAGCAACGACGGTGACTGTCTGGAGGGGGACCGTTTGGAAGTTCCTGGAAGGACCGCGGACGGGTCGTGGCCCGGCGGTCTGGAGCAGTGTACCAAAGGACAGTCAGCACCAGGGCAGGGGCCTCTCGGACCCCGGCAAGGCTAGGAGTCGCCATAATTTGCCGAATCCGTCAGTGAAGGGGACGTAGATCCCCCAACAACCAAGTCCCGATTGAAGGCAACAGTCCAACCATATTAGGAGAAACACCGCCACCGCCAGGGCACCTGTTTCTCAGGGCCAGCGCCTGCGGGCAAAGAGTAGAGCTCCCCCCGGTCCAGCTTGAAGCCGGGGAGCGGGTTACCGGTGGGGACCCATCGCGACCGACATAGAAACAAAGGTGCAAGGAAAAGGGACATCACCGTCACCTACTGGGAGAGCAAGTGCAGCCGTCCGTGGGAACCGTCTTTCCAGCCGTGTGGTTTACCGTAAAACTGTGTCAACGTCTCAGGCTGAGTGAGTACCACAGTGCCGCAAGGCACAGCGCTGCACCCGCGTCCCTGCGCCCACCAGGCCCTGCATCTCCCATCTCACCACCGGGCCCCGGGATCACCAACCCCTACCCACGGAGGGGCAACACAACACCTGGCTGCTCTGCATCACCATCCCCGGGATCCCCATATTGAGCAGCGGTGGTGAAATCACCACAACCGTGGGTGGCGTCACGGACAATAAACAATCCCCACACCCAACAAACCCCTCTCACTCACGGGCGAGGAGTGCCGCTCGAGAACCCCCGGGATCCGACCTACAGCTCGAGCCACCATTGAGCAGCGGCCGCCGGACCCGAGCAGAAGGGGGTGAGCGTAGTGTGCTGACACCCTCCTCCCCGCCCGCGACAACATGACTGGAGGTGCATGAAAGTGAAATCATGTGTTGCTATAGTACGGTCAGTGATATTAGCTGCCGGCCATTGCACACTGGCTACAGAGGAGTATGCTGCTTGATGTGGAAGCCAGGGAAGGGGTGAGTAGAATGTTTGTTTTTGCGATAGAGACAAAATGGAGACATAGATAACAGGAAAGTTACATATTTACCAAGATAGGGACATATATACTTGAATGGGGCCCAGGATGGGGACATACATAGAAGGATAGGGACATATAAACCAGGGTGGGGATATATGTACAAGGAAGGGGCCCAAGATAAAGACATATCTACCAAAATGGAGACATATATGTGACGCCCTGGCCTATGAGGTCATCACAAGGGTGCAGTGCGATCTCCCCTTCGGCATGGTACCCGCTCATCCTTGGTTATGGGTCCTGTCCCTTTGGTGTTGCTAAGAACAGGTATACACAAATACTGAGGAACACTCTGCACCACACCCACCAGACACCCATTGCACAGCCTGAGGGGAATAGGGCCGCCCAGATGGACGGATGGTAGAAGGAGGGCCAGAAGTGTCAGTTGTAGTCAGAAAGTGTCAGTGAGCAGTGACAGGAAAGGTCATGCTGCGGAGCTGGGCTGCTGTACCCGTCCCAGGTGCCAAACGTTGGCCTGGCCTGGAATGAGCTGGAACCGTGCACTGCCAGGATGCAGCAAGACCTCCATTAAATGGAGACATCACAGGTGCAAAGGGAGATTGTAGTAAAATTGCACACTTGTGGCTTGCATAGGTCACTGTTCACACATGCAGGTACACAGTATCTGGTATGCAGCCTATTAGTTACGCCCATCACAATCGATGCAAGCGGGCTACGCCAGTACTGAATATGTGTTCCATGCAGGGACAGTGAGTATAATATGCATGGCCTAACATTAAGAGGCCCGGCTGCATCCTGTATAAAATATTCTGTGCAAAAGAATATATAAATATATGAGGTATTGGTAGGTAACATGCATCCTGGCAGTGCATTAGTCTTTTTGGCCTGGGCAGTTTACATCTTCTGCCATTAGTCTGTGAGTTTTTGCTTAACTTTTGGAGGTTATTCCTCTTTTTGGTGTTTTTTAAGGAGCTGGAACCCCGGTCGTAGGGGGTAGTGGCAGGGGGCACGGTACTACCACGGAGGGCAGTTCGGCCGCCTTGTGCTACAACCGGGCAGGAGCCAGGACACGACGAGGTACGCGGACCCTAGGCTGGGAAGTAGCATTATGCAGCCCAGTAATTCACCTGACGAGGATGGAATCTTCATGAATCTCTCTCCACCCGCTCCAAAATCGGGGGTACTAGCGCAACAGAGGGATAGGACTTCTCAAAACCATCCAGAAAATCCCAAGCGTGAACCCTGAGAGCAAGCTCACTCTGCTAGTCATGCAGGTGAGCGGGACCTGAGTAGTTTTAGGCGAAAGGGATCCACCAAGTGTAAACACAGTGCCAAGGGACAAGGCTTCAGACCAACCAGCAATGCCAAAAGGGCACGGACCCAGCGTGTTTGAACTAAGACTGCAGGGCATTCAAGACTTTGGTTTACCCGGTTTCAGTGTCAGCATCTCTGGACTGTGTGAGTACATTGTGCCCCTTTGCTTCCAACGGGTCCCCAGCCTGCCATCACCGAGCCCCGGGACACCTTCCCCCTGCCCATGGAGGGGTTAACATCACCAGCTGCCGTCCCATCGCTCCCGGGCACTCTCCCTCTCTCCTAAACGCAGCAGCAGTGGTATCCTATTTTACCACAACCCGTAAGTGGCGACACAAACACTATCCAATCCACCCTTTCAACCCCCTTTTTATTTTCGAGAGGCCGTGCGACCCCGCCTCGGGTCCGGAGACCCCTCGAGCCACTGCGGATCTGGATCCGAGCTGCCCGTCGGCTGTCGTGCGTGCGGTACATATATACCAGGATGAAGTCTAGGATGGAGACATACGACCTCGTATATACCAGGAAGGGGACATATTTACTGATATGGGGACATAGATATCAGGATGAGGACATATAAACTAAAATATGGACATATATACCAGGGAGGGGCCAGGATAAGAACATACATACCAGAGTGGGGACATATATACCAGGATGGGGCCTAGGATGGGGACACATATACCAGGATGGGACCAAGGATGGTGGATATATTTACCAGGATGAGTACATACTGTATATACCAGGATGTGGGTCATGTATACCAGGAAAGGAGACATATTTACCAAAATAGGCTCAGGATGGGGGACAATTACCAGGATTGGGGACATATATATCAGGATGGGTGACATTTTTACCATGAGGGAGCCCAGAATGGGTTACATTAAAACAGGATGGGGGACATTACTACCTAATGGTGGGAGGACAACTCAAATATCTGTATAGGATTTAAAATGCTACAAGGGCCCATACATCTGACCAACATGTCCAAGGCCCAAATTTTGCACAGGTCCTATTGAACTCTATGTACGTTATTGTTAATAATAAATTAAAGAAATTTCAATATATAAATATATAAAAAATTCATGAATTAAGAAAAGCTACATTGTTGTGCCATGTTTTATATTATTATTTGACTGTGATCAGCATTAGTGCAAAAGCTGTAAATACAGCATGTTTGGGTGAAGTTAAATCTATATTTTTAAGCTACTATTATTATGATGTGGATTTTTTTTCTGTCTTTGCTTATTGAAAGTAGAGTTGAGCGCGGTTCGCAGTTCGAGGTTCTCCAGTTCGCGGCTCGAGTGATTTTGGGGGCTGTTCTAGATCGAACTAGAACTCGAGCTTTTTGCTAAAGCTCGATAGTTCTAGATACGTTCGAGAACGGTTCTAGCAGCAAAAAGACAAGCTAATTACTAGCTGGCTTTCCGCTGTAATAGTGTAAGTCACTCGGTGACTCACACTATTATGACATTTCAGCGTATAGTGTGCGGGAACAGCGCATTCAGATCACTGCTGTTTGGATAATGGCCATTTTTTTCCTTGTCTTCCTTCCCTAAGCGCAGGCGTAGTAGTGGGGCGGGCCAGCATGTCAGCCAATCCCAGACACACACACAGCTAAGTGGACTTCTAGCCAGAGAAGCAACGGCATGTGTGATAGGATGTCCATGTCACATGTCCATGCATTATAAAAACGGACATTTTCCTCCAGCACGCCATTATCTGCCTTCTGCGTCTTGGTGTCAGTCACCGCTGGCGTAGCTCCTGTCTCCGATACTGCTGTGTGCGCTCTATACACAGCGCTATACAGAATAGGGACAGAAGTTTCTATTAGTCCTTTTAAGGGCTAATACCTGCAGGGTCAGAGCCATAGGTGACAGTCAGGTCCGTGAAAACAGATTTTAACAGCTACAAAAGATGACAGCGTCTGTGTAGCTAAGGTCAGGGATTTCCTCGCTGCATTTCCCCATTAGGAGGGATAGAAAGGGAGGCTTCATTTCCTCTACCCAGACCCACAACCCTGCCACTGTACCCTCCTGCCCTTTGCACACTCAAGCTCATTGTTACTAAGCCATTATACTAGCAAACACTGAGTAAACTTAGTGGCATCCTAAAAGTGGCTGTTGGACTTCCATTAGTGTCCCACTGGTGCAAATCTATGTGCAGCACCTCTGCATTGCAAACTCAAACTCATTGTTACTAAGCCATTATACTAGCAAACACTGAGTAAACTTGGTGGCATCCTAAAAGTGTCTGTTGGACTTCCATTAGTGTCCCACTGGTGCAAATCTATGTGCAGCACCTCTGCATTGCACACTCAAATACATTGTTACTAAGCCATTATACTAGCAAACACTGAGTAAACTTGGTGGCATCCTAAAAGTGTCTGTTGGACTTCCATTAGTGTCCCACTGGTGCAAATCTATGTGCAGCACCTCTGCATTGCACACTCAAATACATTGTTACTAAGCCATTATACTAGCAAACACTGAGGAAACATAGTGGCATCCTAAAAGTGGCTGTTGGACTTCCATTAGTGTCCCACTGGTGCAAATCTATGTGCAGCACCTCTGCATTGCACACTCAAACTCATTGTTACTAAGCCATTACACTAGCAAACACTGAGGAAACTTAGTGGCATCCTAAAAGTGGCTGTTGGACTTCCATTAGTGTCCCACTGGTGCAAATCTATGTGCAGCACCTCTGCATTGCACACTCAAACTCATTGTTACTAAGCCATTATACTAGCAAACACTGAGGAAACTTGGTGGCATCCTAAAAGTGTCTGTTGGACTTCCATTAGTGTCCCACTGGTGCAAATCTATGTGCAGCACCTCTGCATTGCACACTCAAATGCATTGTTACTAAGCCATTATACTAGCAAACACTGAGGAAACATAGTGGCATCCTAAAAGTGGCTGTTGGACTTCCATTAGTGTCCCACTGGTGCAAATCTATGTGCATCACCTCTGCATTGCACACTCAAACTCATTGTTACTAAGCAATTATACTAGCAAACACTGAGTAAACTTAGTGGCATCCTAAAAGTGGCTGTTGGACTTCTATTAGTGTCCCACTGGTGCAAATCTATGTGCAGCACCTCTGCATTGCACACTCAAACTCATTGTTACTAAGCCATTATACTAGCAAACACTGAGGAAACTTAGTGGCATCCTAAAAGTGTCTGTTGGACTTCCATTAGTGTCCCACTGGTGCAAATCTATGTGCATCACCTCTGCATTGCACACTCAAACTCATTGTTACTAAGCCATTATACTAGCAAACACTGAGGAAACTTAGTGGCATCCTAAAAGTGGCTGTTGGACTTCCATTAGTGTCCCACTGGTGCAAATCTATGTGCATCATCTCTGCATTGCACACTCAAACTCATTGTTACTAAGCCATTATACTAGCAAACTATGCTGCCAGTTTAAGGGTCGTAGTTGCATTGTCAGGGATAGTTATTGTTGTTTATTCTGCTGTTAATAAAGATAGACCACCGCTGCAATCAACACCACCTCTCAATTTTTACTACCACATTTTAAGTGCACAATCTTGTCGCAATCAAAATGAGTGGCAAAATGACAGATGCTGGTGGAAAGGGGAAGAGGCGTGTTGGAAAAGGAAAAAAAGGGTTTGTCTATGGGGAAGGTGGCAAAGCTCCATTAACATCTGCTGAAGATAGACCATTTTCCAGCAAAAGTAAGATGTCTACTACTTACTGTGGACAATCCGATATGCTCCCTTTTTTACGGACACGAACAACTGGAACAAAAGTAGATGATGGCCAAAAAAGGAAAATGCTTGAATGGATCTCAAGTGGTCCAACAAGTGCCCTCTCCGCCACCTCAACTACCGCATCCAAAAAACACCAGTCCTCTGAGTTGTCATCCCAATCAAATTTGCTTTCTCCCAGCTCTGAAGTCTCCATCCGCCCTGCACAGTATGGTGGAACTGAGATGGCTGAGTCTGCAGAGCTGTTCAGTCACACTATAGCCTGGGAATCAGAGGTCTGCTCCCAAACTACAGTGAGTACAGACCAGGAAATGGTCTGCAGTGATGCCCAGAACCTTTGTGACTCTGATTCAGGCCGTGAGGACCAAGTTTCTGAGCATAATGTTGACCTTTTTTCACAAACTGTAACACCTGTTGTTATAGACAATGAGGAACATACTGATGACGATGAGACGCAGATACCAGATTGGGATGACAACTTAAATATTCGGTCAGGGCAAGAAGAGGCTCGGTCTGAGGGTGAGGGGAGTGCAAACACAACAATTGATGAGGAAGTTCTAGATCCCACCTACTGTCAACCCACAGTCAAGCCCTCGAGGAGGTCAACAGAGACGGTGGAGGAGGATGCAACTGACGACGAAGTTACCTTGCGCCTTCCTGGACAGAGTCGGAGTACTGGTAGCACGTCTACAACTGCATCCTCAGCCACCACTGTGCCTCTGAGCACTAGTCGGGGTGGATCAGCAGGTTGCATGCCCTCTAAGCCTTGCCTAGCCTGGTCCTTTTTTGACATAGCAAAAGATCGCCCAAATTATGTGATCTGTAAAATTTGTTGTGATTCTGTTAGTAGAGGGCAAAACCTCAGCAGTTTGACAACTTCTTCCATGAATCGTCACATGAATAAATATCATATGTCCCAGTGGGAAGCTCACCGTGCTGCAATGCGGCCTAGCGGAGCGAACCATCCACCGCCTGCCCCTTCCAGTGCATCCGCGTGCTCTTCATCTTCTAGGACTGTGGGGACAGCTGTCACACCTGGTTTTCCACGCACACCTTCCACCACTGTAACCGCAACAGACAGTTTGCTTTGTAGGTCGTCAGTTGGTTTGGAAGGGGAAACAAGTGCGTGTGTACAGCTCTCTCAGACATCGATAGCACCAACGTTGGATGAAGGCAACATCATGTCTATGCCTGCACTTTCCTCACAAACCTGCATTTTTCCAGGGACACCCTACTCAACATCGTCTACACACAGCAGCCAGATCTCTGTCCCTCAGATGTGGACAAATAAAAGGCCATTTCCTGTGACCCATGACAAAGCTAAGAGGTTGACTTTATCCCTCTGTAAGCTCTTGGCTACCGAAATGCTGCCTTTCCGCCTGGTGGACACACAGGATTTTAGAGACCTTATGTCTGTCGCTGTGCCCCAGTACCAGATGCCCAGTCGCCACTACTTCTCTAAGAAAGGTGTGCCCGCGCTACACCAGCATGTCGCACACAACATCACCGCTTCCTTCAGAAACTCTGTGTGTGACCGGGTGTATTTCACCACCGATACTTGGACCAGTAAGCATGGACAGGGACGTTACATGTTGCTGACTGGGCACTGGGTAACTATGGTGATAGATGGTGAAGGGTCTGCTGCACAAGTCTTGCCGTCCCTACTACTTGTGTGTCAATCCTCTGTCTGTCCAACTTCTGCCACTGCTTCTGCCTCCTCCACCTCATCTGGGTCCTCCACCTCCGCCCCAAGCCTGCCTGGTCAGGCCACCAGCGTTCTCACTGCGCAGAAGGAATCACGCACCCCTCATTACTATGCTGGCAGCAGAGCGTAACGGCATCAGGCGGTCTTTAGCTTGACATGTCTTGGAAATAGGAGTCACTCAGCGGCTGAGTTGTGGGCAGCTCTGGAAACTGAGTTTAATAAATGGTTGTCTCCACTCAACCTGCAGCCTGGTAAGGCCGTGTGCGACAATGCTGCAAACCTGGGTGTGGCCCTTTGCTGGGCAAGGTGACACACGTGCCTTGTATGGCTCACGTGTTGAACCTTGTTGTCTAGCAATTTTTAACACACTATCCCGGCCTAGATGGCCTTCTGACCAGGGCACAAAAACTGTCTGCTCACTTCCGCCGTTCAACCGCCGCAGCTGAGCGACTTGCATCGCTCCAGAAGTCTTTCGGCCTGCCGGTTCATCGCCTGAAATGCGATGTGGCGACACGCTGGAATTCGACTCTCCACATGTTACAGCGACTGTGGCAGCACCGCCGAGCCCTGGTGCAATACGTCATGACGTATAGCCTGGGCCAACGAGATGCAGAGGTGGGGCAGATCACCCTGATGGAGTGGTCTCAGATCAAGGACCTATGCACCCTTCTGCACAGTTTCGACATGGCGACGAATATGTTTAGCGCTGACAATGCCATTATCAGCATGACAATTCCAGTCATTTACATGCTGGAGCACACGCTAAACACTATTCGGAGTCAGGGGGTGGGACAACAGGAAGGGGAGGAACTACAGCAGGATTCATATGCGCAATACACAACAACATCACCAAGGTCCAGACGTTCATCATCACCAACGCGGCAGGCATGGGACCATGGGGGACAGGGATCAACAAGGGCGCATGGTAGCAGGCGAAATGTTGAGGAAGGTGCAGGAGTACATGAAGAAATGGAGGACGAACTGTCCATGGACATGGAAGACTCAGCGGATGAGGGAGACCTTGGTCAAATTTCAGTTGAAAGAGGTTGGGGGGAGGTGTCAGAGGAAGAAAGAAAGGTTAGCACCTCTATGCCACAAACACAGCGTGGACTTGGTTCGCATGGCTGCGCAAGACATATGAGTGCCTTCTTGCTGCACTACCTCCAACATGACCCTCGTATTGTCAAAATTAGAAGTGATGATGACTACTGGCTTGCCACACTATTAGATCCCCGGTTCAAGTCCAAATTTTGTGACATAATTCCAGCCATAGAAAGGGACGCACGTATACAGGAGTATCAGCAGAAGCTGTTACTCGATCTTAGCTCGGCTTTTCCACCAAACAACCGTGCAGGTGCAGGGAGTGAATCTCCCAGTTGTAACTTGACAAACATGGGACGGTCTCGTCATCTTCAACAGTCTACCCATACCAGTAGCATCGTATCTGGTGCTGGTAACAGCAATTTTATTGAATCTTTTCATAATTTTTTTAGACCCTCCTTTGCAAGGCCACCAGAGACAACAAGTCTGACACATAGTCAACGGCTGGAGAGGATGATACAGGAGTATCTCCAAATGAACATCGATGCCATGACTTTGCAAATAGAGCCTTGCTCATTTTGGGCTTCAAATCTTGAAAAATGGCCAGAGCTCTCCACTTACGCCTTGGAGATTTTGTCGTGTCCAGCTGCCAGCGTTGTCTCTGAACGTGTCTTCAGTGCTGCTGGGTGTGTGCTGAAAGATAAGCGCACGCGTCTGTCCAGTGACAATGTGGACAGACTAACGTTTATCAAAATGAACAAGTCATGGAGCCACAAGGAATTTACTACCCCTGTGTCATCCTGGGGAGAGTAAATGCTTGTGGATTTGGAATGTGCTTGATGCAAATCTAAACATCCTGTTTGCAACTAGGGCACAAGTGCTGCCACTGAAGGAGTGAGTGTCTGTGTGGCCCAATTTTTGGAAAAAAGGGAGACTTCGCTTGGAGTAACCCTTGCTTACATTGTTTTTAAAAATGATCCAAGATGCACAGAGCTGGGATCAGGAAAGACTTGCAACCTACCCCGGGGTCATCCTGGGGACGGTTAAGTATGGCGTATTTTTGAATGTGCTTGATGCAAATCTAGCTGTGAAGTGTACAACTGGGGCACAAGTGCTGCCACTGAAGGGGTGGGTGTGTGTGGGGCCCAATTTTTGGAAAAAGGGAGACTCCGCTTGGAGTAACCCTTGCTTACATTGTTTTTAAAAATGATCCAAGATGAACAGAGCTGGGATCAGGAAAGACTTTGCTACCTACCCCGAGGTCATCCTGGGGACGGTTAAGTATGGCGTAATTTTGAATGTGCTTGATGCATATCTAGCTGTGAAGTGTACAACTGGGGCACAAGTGCTGCCACTGAAGGGGTGGGTGTGTGTGGGGTCCATTTTTTGGAAAAAAGGGAGACTCCGCTTGGAGTAACCCTTGCTTGCTGTGTTTTTTAAAAGGAGCCAAGATGAACAAGTCATGGTTCAGCAAAGACTTTGCTACCTACCCCGGTGTCATCCTGGGGACGGTTAAGTACAGTTAGGTCCAGAAATATTTGGACAGTGACACAATTTTCGCGAGTTGGGCTCTGCATGCCACAACATTGGATTTGAAATGAAACCTCTACAACAGAATTCAAGTGCAGATTGTAACGTTTAATTTGAAGGTTTGAACAAAAATATCTGATAGAAATTGTAGGAATTGTACACATTTATTTACAAACACTCCACATTTTAGGAGGTCAAAAGTAATTGGACAAATAAACCAAACCCAAACAAAATATTTTTATTTTCAATATTTTGTTGCGAATCCTTTGGAGGCAATCACTGCCTTAAGTCTGGAACCCATGGACATCACCAAACGCTGGCTTTCCTCCTTCTTAATGCTTTGCCAGGCATTTACAGCCGCAGCCTTCAGGTCTTGCTTGTTTGTGGGTCTTTCCGTCTTAAGTCTGGATTTGAGCAAGTGAAATGCATGCTCAATTGGGTTAAGATCTGGTGATTGACTTGGCCATTGCAGAATGTTCCACTTTTTAGCACTCATGAACTCCTGGGTAGCTTTGGCTGTATGCTTGGGGTCATTGTCCATCTGTACTATGAAGCGCCGTCCGATCAACTTTGCGGCATTTGGCTGAATCTGGGCTGAAAGTATATCCCGGTACACTTCAGAATTCATCCGGCTACTCTTGTCTGCTGTTATGTCATCAATAAACACAAGTGACCTAGTGCCATTGAAAGCCATGCATGCCCATGCCATCACGTTGCCTCCACCATGTTTTACAGAGGATGTGGTGTGCCTTGGATCATGTGCCGTTCCCTTTCTTCTCCAAACTTTTTTCTTCCCGTCATTCTGGTACAGGTTGATCTTGGTCTCATCTGTCCATAGAATACTTTTCCAGAACTGAGCTGGCTTCATGAGGTGTGTTTCAGCAAATTTAACTCTGGCCTGTCTATTTTTGGAATTGATGAATGGTTTGCATCTAGATGTGAACCCTTTGTATTTACTTTCATGGAGTCTTCTCTTTACTGTTGACTTAGAGACAGATACACCTACTTCACTGAGAGTGTTCTGGACTTCAGTTGATGTTGTGAACGGGTTCTTCTTCACTAAAAAAAAGTATGCGGCGATCATCCACCACTGTTGTCATCCGTGGACGCCCAGGCCTTTTTGAGTTCCCAAGCTCACCAGTCAATTCCTGTTTTCTCAGAATGTACCCGACTGTTGATTTTGCTACTCCAAGCATGTCTGCTATCTCTCTGATGGATTTTTTCTTTTTTTTCAGCCTCAGGATGTTCTGCTTCACCTCAATTGAGAGTTCCTTAGACCGCATGTTGTCTGGTCACAGCAACAGCTTCCAAATGCAAAACCCCACACCTGTAATCAACCCCAGACCTTTTAACTACTTCATTGATTACAGGTTAACGAGGGAGACGCCTTCAGAGTTAATTGCAGCCCTTAGAGTCCCTTGTCCAATTACTTTTGGTCCCTTGAAAAAGAGGAGGCTATGCATTACAGAGCTATGATTCCTAAACCCTTTCTCCGATTTGGATGTGAAAACTCTCATATTGCAGCTGGGAGTGTGCACTTTCAGCCCATATTATATATATAATTGTATTTCTGAACATGTTTTTGTAAACAGCTAAAATAACAAAACTTGTGTCACTGTCCAAATATTTCTGGCCCTGACTGTATGGCGTATTTTTGAAAGTGCTTGATGAAAATCTAGCTGTGAAGTGTACAACTGGGGCACAAGTGCTGCCACTGAATGGGTGGGTGTGTGTGGGGCCCAATTTTAGGAAAAAAAGGGAGACTCCGCTTGGAGTAATCCTTGCTTACATTGTTTTTAAAAATGATCCAAGATGCACAAAGCTGGGATCAGGAAAGACTTTGCTACCTACCCCGGGGTCATCCTGGGGACGGTCAAGTATGGCGTATTTTTGAATGTGCTTGATGCAAATCTAGCTGTGAAGTGTACAACTGGGGCACAAGTGGTGCCACTGAATGGGTGGGTGTGTGTGGGGTCCAATTTTTGGAAAAAAGGGAGACTCCGCTTGGAGTAACCCTTGCTTGCTGTGTTTTTTAAAAGGAGCCAAGATGAACAAGTCATGGTTCAGCAAAGACTTTGCTACCTACCCCGGTGTCATCCTAGGGACGGTTAAGTATGGCGTATTTTTGAATGTGCTTGATGCAAATCTAGCTGTGAAGTGTACAACTGGGGCACAAGTGCTGCCACTGAAGGGGTGGGTGTGTGTGTGGCCCAATTTTTGGAAAAAAAGGGAGACTCCGCTTGGAGTAATCCTTGCTTACATTGTTTTTAAAAATGATCCAAGATGCACAAAGCTGGGATCAGGAAAGACTTTGCTACCTACCCCGGGGTCATCCTGGGGACGGTCAAGTATGGCGTATTTTTGAATGTGCTTGATGCAAATCTAGCTGTGAAGTGTACAACTGGGGCACAAGTGGTGCCACTGAATGGGTGGGTGTGTGTGGGGTCCAATTTTTGGAAAAAAGGGAGACTCCGCTTGGAGTAACCCTTGCTTGCTGTGTTTTTTAAAAGGAGCCAAGATGAACAAGTCATGGTTCAGCAAAGACTTTGCTACCTACCCCGGTGTCATCCTAGGGACGGTTAAGTATGGCGTATTTTTGAATGTGCTTGATGCAAATCTAGCTGTGAAGGGTACAACTGGGGCACAAGTGCTGCCACTGAAGGGGTGGGTGTGTGTGTGGCCCAATTTTTGGAAAAAAGGGAGACTCCGCTTGGAGTAACCCTTGCTTACATTGTTTTTAAAAATGATCCAAGATGCACAGAGCTGGGATCAGGAAAGACTTTGCTACCTACCCCGGGGTCATCCTGGGGACGGTTAAGTATGGCGTATTTTTTAATGTGCTTGATGCAAATCTAGCTGTGAAGTGTACAACTGGGGCACAAGTGCTGCCACTGAAGGGGTGGGTGTGTGTGGGGCCCAATTTTTGGAAAAAAGGGAGACCCTGCTTGGAGTAACCCTTGCTTCCTGTGTTTTTTAAAAGGAGCCAAGATGAACAAGTCATGGTTCAGCAAAGACTTTGCTACCTACCCCGGTGTCATCCTGGGGTCGGTTAAGTATGGCGTATTTTTTAATGGGCTTGATGCAAATCCAGCTGTGAAGTGTACAACTGGGGCACAAGTGCTGCCACTGAAGGGGTGGGTGTGTGTGTGGCCCAATTTTTGGAAAAAAGGGAGACTCCGCTTGGAGTCACCTTGCGGTGTTTTACATGATTTTAGAAGGGCGTGCCATGCCTATATCTGTGTCTCCTCCTCTTTTTCCTTGTCCAGCTCTTTTGTTTTCGCATGAGTATATGTCCTTGTCACTTTCCCATGTGTTTGTGTTGTGTTGTGAGTTGTTTATCACCTTTTGGCACCTTTGAGGGTGTTTTCTAGGTGTTTTTATGTGTTTCTGATTGCCTGCCATTGTTTCCTATGCGGTTCGAGTTCGGTTCGAACGTTCGCCGAACCGAACTCGAACGAGACGCCCGTTCGCCGAACCGAACTCGAGCCGAACCGCGACCGGTTCGCTCATCTCTAATTGAAAGTACATTGAGATAGAGACGATGTTGCTTAATTAAGTATTAGAACTGACTGAAAATAGAGCTGAGACTCTTATGTTTACACATGCAGAAAGAGAACGTACCCTACAAAATGCTTTAACTTTTGGGCTGTACCTCAACTCCACCCAAAGTAATTAGCCTGGAGATTTAGCAAATTTGAGCAATTGAAGAAAAAAGAGGTTAATTTAACCCTATATGCATCCACCCTTGCTGAATAATTAGAACTGTGAAGAGTATCTAGAGGGTTGAGAAATCCTGTTTCAAATGATACAGAATATTTGCAGAATAGGTATGCATTGTGTATTAGACATTTGCTTAGTTTAATGCTGCTCACTATTAAACATCTACAAATGGCAATAGCAACAATAAGAGACGAGAATGAGAATAATGAAGAGGAAAGTTAAGAACTACAATGCTTCAGAATAAATTAAAGTATTTATCCAGTACTATAACTCATTCTATTTTATATTTATCATTTGTACTATTATGTGCCACGGAATGCATTATACTTTTATTATAGTAATAGAAAGATTGTATCATGCAGATAGCCAGCAGCAGCTCAGATGTTTATATGGATCTTTCCCCTCCCCAAGATTACTCTGTGCTTACACTACATGGTCCATAATGCATTGCTGCAGCCGGTTTGCCAGCACTTAGCACGGCCCCTCTATTCTCCACCCTGTGCTGCTTAAGATATTGGTAGATATCAAATGTCAGAGTAGCCCAGGGTAAGTATCAGCCCCGATGAGGCAATTGCTAGATGGCCAGTATAACCCTGTCACTGCTTTCGCTATGCAAATTTCAGCACTTTTTAGCTGCCCAAGCCAATGAATGGATTACCTAAACTCTTTGCTTTTGAAATGCAGATTGCAGCACTTCACTATGTGTTGGCCCCTGCCATTACTGCTGAATGAAAGTGTCAACTCAGCTTGCATAAAGCTGGGTTTACACACTGCAACATCGCAAAGGACATCGCTGTAACGTCACCGGTTTTGTGACGTAACAGCGACCTCCCTAAGTCTCTGGTGAGCTGTCAAACAGGCAAACCTGGCCAACAACGCAACAGCGATCCGGACCTGCAGAGCGACCTAGCTGGTTGTTGGGGACGTTGATAAGCAGCTTTTTGAAAAGGAAGTTGCTAACAAAGTCGCTGCAAAGTCTTTCACACACTGAAACTTTCTAGCGATGCATGCTGCACGGCTGGAAACAAAGGACCTAGGAATGGTCCTGAACGATTTGTAGCGATTACAACTTCACAGCAGGGGCCAGGTCGCTGATAGGTTTCACACACTGCAATATCGCTGGGGAGGTCGCTGTAACGTCACAAAACCGGTGACGTTACAGCGATGTCGTTTGCGATGTTGCAGTGTGTAAACCCAATTATTTGTATAATCATGTGTATACTTGGTCTGAGGAAAGATAAAGAAATCAGCCTTTGAAAATGAAATTGGTTACTTCAGGAAGTTATTCCTCTATAACGCATGATAATTATAAAAATATGAAGGTGATAGAATAGTCCCTCCTTCTGCTGTGAATGTAATGCAGTAATGCAGCAGATTTTTAGGAGGAACCAGTACACAAGACAAAACAGATACATATAGCAACAGTGTCAGCATGGAAAAGGAAGTCAGAGGGAAATATTAAAAAATGACGGTATGGAGAAAATGTATTAATTAGTATTTAGGGATGAGCGTATATATTCGTCACTATTCGGCATCCGACGGATAATAGGGTATCCAAGGTATTCGCTATCCGACGGCTAATATGGTATTCGCTCCGATACTTTCATTTTAATTTTGGGACTTCCTGACGTCTTTCTCCAGCCAATGAACACATCTGGCATTGCTTGCCCTCACAGTAATGCCGCAGCCATCTTTGTTGTGTAACTATAATTGGCTTGGCCGCACGGCATCATAGGGGCTATATAAGGCTGCTGCCATGTTGTGCATACGCATTCATTCGGGATCTGCCAGTGTAGCTAGACTGTACTGTGTGCGGTACAGCGTTTTTCCAGCCAACTAATACTAGTCCTTCTAAGGGCTAAAGCTATTTAGCATTAGCAGTTAGCGACTGTAAATCATAGAAACAGGTATAGTACAGTGCAGTTCGTTCTATGAGATGGTGTTTCTGCTGCAAAATCTAAATAGTCTTTATAAGGGCTGAAGACAGTTTCCACTGTGTGCTATCAGCTGTGTAAATCATAGAACAAGGTATAGGGACAGTGTTACTGCATTGCTTAGTTAGGTGACAGCCGTTCCTGTTTTAAAGCTGCAAAAAAAAAAAAAATCCTCTTATTAGTGCTGCATACGGTCTGTTACTGCAGTGTGTGATATAGGGACAGCTTATTCACAGGCAGGGAGAGATTTAAAGCTGTCCTGACATCTGCTACTAATAATCAACAATCTCAGCACTGCTACATCCCATGTGTCTGTTATACTAGCAATAGGTATTACAACTTGCAAAAAAAGTCCCAAAATTGTAAAAACAACGGGTTCAGGTGTAGTGTAGTGCCTGTCAGCAACGTGTAAAGCCTAGATGCACCGATAAACGATCGCAAAAGCGTCGAAAATCGGTGATCTGTGCAGTGTCGGTCATTTCCATAATTTCGCTGCAGCGACAGGTACGATATTGTTCCTCGTTCCTGCGGCAGCACACATCGCTGTGTATGAAGCTGCAGGAGTGAGGAACATGTTCTTACCTGCCTCCAGCAGCTATGGGAAGGAAGGAGGTGAACGGGATGTTTATGTTTACGTCTTGCTCATCTCCTCCCCTCCGCTTCTATTGGCCGCTTGCCGTGTGACGTCGCTGTGACACCGCACGACCCGCCCCCTTAGGAAGGAGGTGGGTCACCGGCCAGAGCGACGTCGCAGAGCAGGTAAGTGCATGTGAAGCTGCCGTAGCGATAATGTTCGCTACGGCAACTATCACAAGATATCGCATGTGCGACGGGGGTGGGTACTATCGCACTCGGCATCACTATCATCGGCTAGCAATGTCGCAGCGAGCAAAGTACCCCTTAGTGTTACCCAACTTTTATTAAAACTTTGTGTCATGGGGCACAACTTCTGCCTCAAGGCCAGTACCTTCCTATCAGCCACCTAGTGTAATTTTGGGGGCTTCAAATCTTACAGAACCTACATAGTGGCTTGCTCTTATTAATACACAGTCTCAGAGTTACCCAATTTTTATTAATACTTGGTGTCAGGGTCACTATTTGTGCCTCAAGGCCAGTACCTACCTAGCAATAACCTAGCATACTTTGGGGGGCTTCATATCTTACAGAACCTACATAGTGGCTTGCTGCAACTAACACACAGTCTCAGTGTTACCCAATTTTTATTAAAACTTGGTGTCAGGGGCACAACTTCTGCCTCAAGGCCAGTACCTTCCTAGCAGCCACCTAGTGTAATTTTGGGGGCTTCAAATCTTACAGAACCTACATAGTGGCTTCCTCTTATTAAAACACAGTCTCAGTGTTACCCAATTTTTATTAATATTTGGTGTCAGGAAGGTACTGGCCTTGATGCACAAATAGTGCTCCTATCAGCCACCTAGCGTAATTTTGGGGACTTCATATTTTACAGAACCTACCTAGTGGCTTGCTTTTACTAAAACACAGTCTGAGTGCCAAAAAACAATAGTAAAAAAAAGTGTTGTCAATCCTCGTTTTCAATTGGGGCTGAAAGACATTCACAACATCTTTGTCGACTCCTCCACGTGGTAAGTTTGTCCAATAAAGGTACCTTTTGGTTTTTAGACTTACAGAAACAGCTATTGTGAGAAACTATTAACACAAGTTTAACAACCCGGCACTCTTGCGCCCTGAACAGTGCGAACAGGTAACGAGTTGGCTAGCAGAAAATGCCTCCAGTTACTTGTCGAGTAGCAAATCCCAAGGGTCCACACAGACAGACTTGAGTAGCCCAGAGGCTGGCCCATCGAATCCTCAGCCTGGTCCTCCTTCCTCACAACATCAGTATTCTAAGGAAACATATGACACCAAGAGCAGGTTACTCTGAGGAACTGTATACGGGATCCTTTGACCTTCCTTGCCTCTCACCGCGCAACACCAATAATGCAGGTGAGGCCGTGGTGTGCAGTGATACACAGATCTTTGAGCACCCAAGGCCAGAAGAAAGCCATATTGTTGGCCGTGACATGCTGAACAATCAGGTGGAAGTGTTGGAGGATGATGAGACACAGTTCCCCTCAGGTCAGCCTGAAACCTCCATTCCCGAAGATGTTGACCTTCAGGAATTTGAAGACGACCTGGTCGATGATGAGGTGACTGATCCAACATGGACAGGTGGCATGCATTGCAAGAGCAGCAGTGCAGAGGAGCATGTGCCCATAGTCCGCAAAAAGGCTGTGAGATGTAGGATTTCGACCACTGCCAGAGGTCAATCAACTGTGCACATGACACAACCATCTGTGGCATCTGAGTCCAAGGGTCCTTGTTTTTCAGGCAGGGGCCACTGCCGCTTCTGGGGCCACTCGGATCCGGGTTCGCTGCTGCAGCTCGAGTGGTGACCGGACCCGGGCTCGCATGGCCGTCCGTCCTCACAACCATCGGAAGGGGATATTTACAGGGGATTTGATGTGTCGGTGACGCCACCCATGGGTTGTGGTGAGGGATGGTGACTCCGCCGCTGTCTGGTGATGGGGTGCCCGGGGCTGATGGAGCGGGGCAGCAAGATGGGATCCCCTCCACGGGTAGGGGAGGTGTAGTCCCGGGGCCCGATGTTGGTACACGGGAGTAATGGCTGCTGGAGGTGGCGTGCCGGGTTGGACCGGGGATCAATGGTGTATGCACAGTTCAGTAATCACACACAAGTCCAGTGGTAAACCAAGTTGCCGGTCACCTTCAGTGGGTGTACTTGGGTCCCACACCTGAGTGTAGCAAACAGGGGTCCCTTCCTCCTGCACTTTGTGTTTGTCTTCTGTGGGACGACTCCGCATGGAACGGGGAAGTCCAATCCCAGTACTGTGTATGTTTGGGAGCTGTGGCCCGCGAAATCTGATCCCCGGGATTTACATGGGCTCCGACGGACACCCCATCCACCGCGCTGGGCTTCCGCCTCGCTCCCTGGGCTTCTGGAGAACAAGGCCTGAAACCTCGTCCTCTGCTGGTTGATTGACAAGGAGTATGCAACCTTCCTCATCCTAGGGTCCAGGCACCTCGTCTGTGCACAGCCTCCGGGCCAGATTCCCGCTGTCGGCAGCGGTGGGCTACACCCCTGCCCTGGTCCACTTTAGGTCTCCCGCGACCGGATCTCCGTCACCTGTGGCCCTGTTTACTGTCTGCCACCTAGCCAGATAGTCCAGGGGCCTCTACCCCTGACTCCACTTCTCTGTCTCTACGCAACTATCAACTAAACTGACATGTTCCTGCCCCTGACACCTCATGACCCCTAGGTGAGCGATCTCATCCGCCTGATCCCGCCCACTGGTGTGTCCTTATTATCATGAGGACGTGGCTAGGCTTTAATGGCTGTGTGTTGTACCTGGGTGTGGGTTTTTGCTGGTATCAAGGAGGTGTACTACATTTGTGACTACCTGGTTTTGCCAGGGCATCACACTTGCACCACCTCAGAAACCTCAGAGTCCAAGGGTCCGTGCTGCAATTGTGTGGGAGTTTTTTTCCAAGAGTCCTTCAGACCAAACGGTTGCCATTTGTCAAATCTGTCAGACCAACCTTAGCAGAGGCAAAAATACTTCCAGCTTGGGCACCTCCAACATGAGAAACCATATGTTAGCCAAGCACACCACTAGGTGGTTGACAGCTCTAGGTGAAAAACACAATTTCCAGACTCAAAACTCTGCCACATCCCCTGGGCTGCCTGATTCCCAAACTGGTGTGCAAGAAGGTGGGGCTGATGCCTCCTTCTCCCAACCTGATGTTGGCCAAACTCAATCATCAACGACATCAGCTTCAATGTCCCAGCGTTCCGTTCAGTTGTCCTTACCACAGACCTTCGAAAAGAAGCGAAAATACCCCGTTACGCACCCAAGGGCAGAAACCAAAACTGCACACATTGCATGATTGATAGCCCTTGAGATGTTGCCGTATCGGCTTGTGGGAACAGAGGCTTTCCGCGACCTTTTGGTGGTGTTAGAAAATCGGTACTCTGTGCCTAGCTGCCACTATTTCTCTTGTGCCGTCCCTGTGCTCCACAATCACGTGTCTTTAAACATCAAACGGGCTCTCACCAACGCCATAACAGGGAAGGTCCACTTAAGCACAGACACGTGGACAAGCGGAAGTGACAGTGACGCTACATCTCACTGACTGCACACTGGGTGAACCTGGTGGCGGCTGGTAAAGAGTCTGAGCCGGCAACATCCCATATAATTCCCACACCCAGAATAGCGTGGCCCACTTCAATCACAGTTTCAGTAGCCTCCTACGCAACAACAACTCCCTCCTCCTCCTACTCTTCATCTGGCTCCTGTGCATCCTCCTCAACATCCGCCGGTGTCCAACCGTCGACATCATTCCCCAGCTGGGATCTCTGCAGCACTGCCTCGGCTAAGCAGCAAGACGCTCTACTGAAGCTCATCTGTATCGGTGACAAATTGCACACGGCACCTGAGCTTTTCAAAGCAATAACTAAGCAGACAAATGAGTGGCTTGAGCCTTTGGACCTCTGTCCAGGGATGGTAGTGTGCGATAATGGTCGTAATCTGGTGGCGGCTTTAAAGCTTCGAAAGCTTGTACACGTTCCTTGTATGGCCCACGTTGTAAATTTAGTAGTTTAGCACTTTCTGAAGAAATACCCTGGGATACCAGACCTACTTACCAAGGTACGACATATTAGCGCACATTTCCGCAAGCCATCTCTCTCTTTTGCTGACCTGGCAGTGCTGCCTCAGCGCTTACACTTGCCTCGTCACACACTAATATGTGACCTCCCTACGAGATGGAATTCAACCTATCATATGTTGGCCAGGATCCATGAGCAGCAGAGGGCAGTATCCCAATTCCAGCTGGAACATGCCCATCAGACGCAGCTGCCAGACATAAGTACTGCCGAGTGGGTGTGGATTGCAGACATTTATCAGGTATTGGAGAATTTTGATTACTGTACCAACATTGTGAGCAGTGAGGATGCTGTTATCAGCATTACCTTTCCACTGATTTGTTTATTAAAACGCTCTCTGGATAGTCTGACGGACCAAAGTGTTCATGCACCCGAGTTGTCTGTAGATCCAGACTTCCCAATGGTTGCTAGTAATCCACACAACCTCGGCCAACAAGCTCAGGCCACCTTTGCTCAGCATCATGAGGATGAGGATGAGTAGGATGATGAAGAACAAGAATGCTTTGAAGTTGGTAACCAAGGGATTGACAACCCAAGCTTCAGGGCGGTCCAGCATGGATGGCCTGAGGAGGAGCAGGAGGAGGAGAGAGAAACTGAGGAGGAGAGGAGATTTAGGGAGACAAAATGTATTCTTAGCAGTGACACAAAGGTTTCCAGTTCGGAGTCTGGGACACATGGCACAGTTCATGTCACACTGCATTTCTCATGACTGTCGGCTAGTCCACATTTTGGCATACAACAAATACTGGTTATGTACCTTCCTTGACCCATGCTACAAAGACAAATTTGCTTCACTACTTGTGGAGGCAAATAAGGATTGTACTACGGAAACATTCAAGAGGGCGGTAGTGGAGCAGTTGATGAAACAAATATCCTCAGATCATGCTGGTGTCAGAGGTAGAGTGTCATCTCACGCAACAGGATTACAAGAGAGGGCTACACATAGTAGGAGCAACACAGGCGGGGGACTATTGTGCCAAAACTGGTCCATTTTCCACAAACCGTCAACTGCGAATCAGATAACGGTTGAGGGAACGATGACAAGGAGGGAACAGTTAAGTAAGATGGTGAGGGACTATGTAGGTGACCGTATTAGCGTGCTTTCAGAGTCTACTCTTCCCTATTGTATTTCCAAGCTCAACACTTGGCCAGACCTCACGTTATACAATTTGGAAGTGCTAGCTTGCCCTGCTGCGAGTGTGTTGTCTGAGCATGTTTTCAGCTCAGCGTGGTCAATAATAATAGATAGTCGCACACGACTATCCACAGAAAGTGCAGACAGTTTGACGATGATCAAAATGAACCATAGATGGATTGCCCCAGAGTATCTCAGGCCACCTGTTAACAAGACCCAATAATAAGTGTAGCCCCAAAATTTGGATTTATTAAGTTCAAATAAGTTCCTTTGTTTCTCATTCAAGACTATTTTGTCTTCTATCATTAAATGACACCGCATGACTAATGTAACTTGTTATGCTGCTGCCATGTAATTGTTTGGCCCAATCACCCAGGGCAATATTTTTCAAGCCTTTGTACATTATGCACTGGCACAAGCATTGTCGAGGCTACACTATCTACAACAATTGGCCAGACAGTCTCTATTTGTGTTCTTTATTGATTCTGTGCGGTGTGTTAGGGTACCTTCACACTTAGCGATGCAGCAGCGATCCGACCAGCGATCTGACCTGGTCAGGATCGCTGCTGCATCGCTACATGGTCGCTGGTGAGCTGTCAAACAGGCAGATCTCACCAGCGACCAGTGAACAGCCCCCAGGCAGCAGCGACGTGCAAGCGACGCTGCGCTTGCACGGAGCCGCCGTCTGGAAGCTGCGGAGACTGGTAACTAAGGTAAACATCGGGTATGGTTACCCGATGTTTACATTAGTTACCAGCGCACACCGCTTAGCTGTGTGTGCAGGGAGCAGGGAGCCGCGCACACTGAGCGCTGGCTCCTTGCTCTCCTAGCTACAGTACACATCGGGTTAATTAACCCGATGTGTAATGCAGCTACATGTGCAGAGAGCAGGGAGCCGCGCACACTGCTTAGCGCTGGCTCCTTGCTCTCCTAGCTGCTGTACACATCGGGTTAATTAACCCGATGTGTAATGCAGCTACATGTGCAGAGAGCAGGGAGCCGCGCACACTGCTTAGCGCTGGCTCCTTGCTCTCCTAGCTGCTGTACACATCGGGTTAATTAACCCGATGTGTACAGCAGCTACATGTGCAGAGAGCCGGAGCCGCCAGCACAGGCAGCGTGAGAGCTGCGGAGGCTGGTAACTAAGGTAAATATCGGGTAACCACCTTGGTTACCCGATGTTTATCTTGGTTACAAGCTTACCTCAGCTGTCAGATGCCGGCTCCTGCTCCCTGCTCGCTTCATTTGTCGCTCTCTCGCTGTCACACACAGCGATCTGTGTGTCACAGTGGGAGAGCGCCTTTGAAGAAAACGAACCAGGGCTGTGTGTAACGAGCAGCGATCTCGCAGCAGGGGCCAGATCGCTGCTCAGTGTCACACACAGCGAGATCGCTAATGAGGTCACTGCTGCGTCACAAAAAGCGTGACTCAGCAGCGATCTCGGCAGCGAGCTCGCTGTGTGTGAAGCACCCCTTACACATGGCCCCCTGCAAAATCAGATTTTTTTTTTAGCTCCTTGGCATGTTATTCTCTATTGTTTATCCTGCCAATTGTTTTAAAATAAGCTCATGGGAGCTGTTGGGAGTATCTTATGATGTTTTGCTACATGGTGTCTGAACCGCTACACTCTGGGGGAATTTAATGTATTAAACTCCTTGGCATGTTATGTCCTGTTGCTTATCCTACCAATTTTTAAAAAAAAAAAGCTGTTGGGAGTACCTACTTATGCAGTGCTCTATAGTGTCTGAACCATTATCCACTAAAGGAACTTAATGTATTAAACTCCTTGGCATGTTATGCCCTGTTGCTCATGCCACCAATTTTTGTAACCCCTTCAGCCCCCAGCCTGTTTTCACCTTAAAGACTATGGCATTTTTTTGCAATTCTGACCAGTGTCACTTTGACAGCTTTTAACTCGGGAACGCTTCAACGGATCCTGGCGATTCTAACTTTGTTTTTTTTTGTGACATATTGTACTTCATGTCAGTGATAAATTTAGGCCGATATGTTTTGCATTTAATTGGGAAAATTATGAAAATTTGGCAAAAATTTGGTACATTTCGCAATTTTCAAAATTTGAAATTTGTTGCCCATAAATCTGAGAGATATGTCACACAAAATAGTTACTAAGTAACATTTCCCACATGTCTACTTTACACCAGCGCAATTTTTTAAACAATTTTTTTTTCGTTAGGAAGTTAGAAGGGTTCTAAGTTCATCAGCAATTTTTCATTTTTCCAACAAAATTTACAAAAAAAATTTTTTTAGGTACCACATCACATTTGGAGTGACTTTGAGAGGCCTAGGTGACAGAAAATACAAAAAGTGACCTCATTCTAAAGTATGCATCACTCACAGTGCTTAAAACTACATCCAAGAAGTTTATTAACCCTTTAGGACCTTCACAGCAACCAAAGCAATGTGGAAGGAAAAAATGAAAATTTTACTTTTTTACACAAAAATGTTATATTAGCCATAACATTTAGCATTTTCACAAGGGTATGAGAAAAAAATTCACCATAAAATTAATTGTGCAATTTCTCCTGAGTACACCGATATCTCATATGTGGGGGAAATCAATTGTTTGGGCGTATGGCAAGGCTCGGAAGGGAAGGAGCATCATTTGAATTTTTGAAAGCAAAATTGTCTGGAATAATTAGCGCATGCGATGTTGCATTTGGAGACCCTCTGAGGTGCCTAAACAATGGAGCTCCCCCACAAGTTAACCCAGTTTGGAAACTAGACCCTTCATGGAATTTATACAGATGTTTAGTGAGCACTTTGAACCTCTGGGGGCTTCACAAAAGTTAATAACTTTGAGCAGTGAAAATTAAAAAAAACAAAAAACAAAATTGTTACTTCAACCAGGTAGATTTTTTTTCACAAGGGTATCAGGAAAAATTGCAACATAAAATGTATTGTGCATTTTCTCCTGAGTACACCGATACCTCATATGTGGTGGAAATCAAATGTTTGGGCGAACAGCAGAGCTCACAAGTCAAGGAGCGTTATTTGACCTTTTGCAAACGCAAAATTGTCTGGAATCATTAGCGGATGCCATGTTGTGTTTGGAGTCCCCCTAAGGTGCCTAAACAATAGAGCTCCCCCACAAGTGACACCATTTTGGAAACTAGACCCCTCATGGAATTTATCTAGATGTTTAGTGAACACTTTGAACCCCTGCAGGTATCACAAAAGTTCAGAATGTTCAGCCGTGAAAATATTTTTTTATTTTTTTTTTTACCACAAAATTGCTATTTCAACCAGGTAGCTTTTTTTTCCACAAGGGTATCAGGAAAAAATGCTCCATCAAATGTATTGTGCAATTTCTCCTGAGTACACAGATACCTCATATTGTGGTGGAAAGTAATTGTTTGGGCACACGGCAGGGCTCAGAAGAGAAGGAGCGCCATTTCACAGCAAAATTGGTTGGAATTATTAGCAGATGCCATGTTGTGTTTGGAGTCCCCCTGAGGTGCCTAAACAATAGAGCTCCCCCACAAGTGACACCATTTTGGAAACTAGACCCCTCATGGAATTTATCTAGATGTTTAGTGAACACTTTGAACCCCTGGAAGCATCACAAAAGTTCAGAATGTTCAGCCGTGAAAATATTTTTTTATTTTTTTTTTACCACAAAATTGCTATTTCAACCAGGTAGCTTTTTTTTCCACAAGGGTATCAGGAAAAAATGCTCCATCAAATGTATTGTGCAATTTCTCCTGAGTACACAGATACCTCATATTGTGGTGGAAAGTAATTGTTTGGGCACACGGCAGGGCTCAGAAGAGAAGGAGCGCCATTTCACAGCAAAATTGGTTGGAATTATTAGCGGACGCCATGTTGCGTTTGGAGACCCCCTGAGGTGCCTAAACAATAAAGCTCCCCCACAAGAGACCTCATTTGGAAACTAGGCCCCCCCCATGGCATAAATCTAGATGGTTAATGAGCACTTTGAACCCTCACGTGCTTCATACATTGAGCCATAAAAACAAAAAAGTACTTTTTTTTGCCACAAAAATGTTATTTTAAGCTCAATTTTTAAATTTTTACAGGGGTAACAGGATACAATGGACCACACAATTTGTTGGGCAATTTGTCCTGAGTACGCTGATACCTCATATGTGGCAGAAAACCACTGTTTGGGCACACGGCAGAGCTCCAAAGGGAAGGAGCATCATTTGACTTTTTAAATGGAAAATTAGCTGGAATCGTTAGCCGTACCATGTTGCGTTTGTAGCTCCCCCACATGTGACCCCATTTTGGAAACTAGACCCCCCCATTAAAAAAAATATTAGTTTTGCGAAATAAAAAATAAGGACACTAATACGGGTGTCAAATGGTACGATCTATCGTGCGATTGCACGAGCGATCGTACCCGCCCCGTCAATTAGTTGCCCGTGGCGCACAAAGTCGTTAAACCGCCGTCACACGTACTTACCTCCCGGACGACCTCGCTGTAGGCGTCAAACATCCTCTTCCTGAAGGGGGAGGGACGTTCGGTGTCACAGCAATGTCACACAGCGGCCGGCCAAAAAAAGCGGAGGGGCGGAGATGAGCAGGACGTAAACATCCCGCCCACCTCCTTCCTACTGCATTGCTGCCGGGACGCAGGTAAGCTGTGTTTATCGTTCCAGGGGTGTCACACAGAGCGATGTGTGCTACCCCGGGTACGATGAACAACCAGCGCAAAGTAGAATAAACGTTTTTTTAAAAATGTGGGACGTTTAAACAATTTGCGATTTGCAATCATTTACAGACGCTCGTAGGTGTCACACGGGACGACGTCGCAAACTATGCCGGATGTGCGTCACGAAAACTGTGACCCCGACAACATATCGCACGACAGATCATCTCCTGTGACGCCCGCATAAGGCAAGTGCCACACGTGAGAGCGATGCACGAATCTTGCATCGCATCATCCGGCACAGCCGCAAACTCCTGTCTGGAAGAGATCGACAGTGCCGGATGATGCGATGCGAGACTCGTGCATCGCTCTCCTGTGTGGCACTGGGCTGACCCTTACAATATTCAGTAAAAAAAATACTGTAGTTGACGATTACTACAGTTTCATTTTACTGGCTGTAAACTAAGTTTATTTGTACTTCTTTCTTAGTTTACAGAAAAAAAATTAGGATGCACACACGGATGTGCTGCAAAAGGGGGGGGGGAGTTGGTAGGATGGAAAAAAGGATGGATGGAGGATGGGAGAGAGCGCGGTGGATGGATGAGCGGCAGAGGATGGGAGAGGGTTCAGCGGATGGAGTGGTGGAAGATGGGAGAGGGCGTGGCGAATTGAGGAGTGGTGGAGGATGGGAGAGGGCATGGCGGATGGAGGAGAGGAGGAGGATGGGAAAGGGCGCGGCGGATGGAGGAGAGGAGGAGGATGGGAGAGGGCGCGGCGGATGGAGGAGAGGAGGAGGATGGGAGAGGGTGTGGCGGATGGAGGAGAGGAGGAGGATGGGAGAGGGTGCAGCGGATGGAGGAGAGGAAGAGGATGGGAGAGGGCGCAGCAGATGGAGGAGCGGTGGAGGATGGGAGAGGGCGCGGTGGATGGAGGAGTGGCGGAGAATGGGAGAGGACGCGGTGGATGGATGAGCGGCAGAGGATGGGAGAGGGTTTAGCGGATGGAGTGGTGGAAGATGGGAGAGGGCGTGGCGAATTGAGGAGTGGTGGAGGATGGGAGAGGGCATGGCGGATGGAGGAGAGGAGGAGGATGGGAAAGGGCGCGGCGGATGGAGGAGAGGAGGAGGATGGGAGAGGGCGCGGCGGATGGAGGAGAGGAGGAGGATGGGAGAGGGTGTGGCGGATGGAGGAGAGGAGGAGGATGGGAGAGGGTGCAGCGGATGGAGGAGAGGAAGAGGATGGGAGAGGGCGCAGCAGATGGAGGAGCGGTGGAGGATGGGAGAGGGCGCGGTGGATGGAGGAGCAGCGGAGGATAGGAGAGGGCACAGCGGATGGAGGAGCGGCGAAGGATGGAAGAGGGCGCAACGGATGCAGGAGCTGCGGAGGATGGAGGGGAGTGTGGAAGGGGAGTGGGAGGTGAGATTGGGGATTGCTACCTTACAGGATGGATCTAGGCAGCAGGATCACAGCAGATGGAAGAAGCAGCAGATCAGAGAGGGGGAGAGGTGGGAGAGGGGGCAGTAGATGAAGAGAATGAGACAGTGCGGGCAGCAGATTGGGGAGGGGCACAGCGGCTGATGGAATGCGGCGGCAGATGCAGGGGGGTAGTGACAGATGCAGGATGGCAGTGACTTATGCAGGGGGGGCAGTTTCAGATGCAGGGGGGCAGTGGCAGATGCAGGGGGGCAACGGCAGATGCAGGGGGGCAGTGGCTAATGGGGGACGGCGCAGGAGCAGATGCAGGGGGCGGCGGTAGATGCAGGGGGGGCAGCGTCAGATGCAGGGGGGGCAGCAGAAGGAACAGAGCAGCGGCGTCACATCCAGGGTAGCGGCGATGCAGGGGCGCAACAGATGGAGAGCGGCGGATGATCTGGGGCAGTGGCTGCGGCGGTGCATGATCGGGAACAGTGGATTATCTGGGGCTGTGACTCACAGATGGTCTCCCGTATGGATCATTCTCCTCAGCTTCACGGATGGAGAAGCTGAGGAGAGTGATCACCTACAGATCACCGATCCCAGATCTATGGTGATTGGAGAGATTGGTCACAAGGCCAATCTCTCCAATCAGAGCTGGGGGAGGGTGCAGCAAAGGTCACCCAGCTCCAGCCAATGATCAGTGCTGTAGCTGCACTGATCATAGCTGGATTTCAATATTTCAGCCATTTTCAATGGCTGTGATTGGCTGACAAACGCCACATAGCCAATCACAGCCTCTGTAGGTCCGGGGAGGAGACACCACCCCTACTGAGGTCAGGTACACGTCCTCTCGTTCCCGAATCTACAGGTTTTGAAAACCGCTCGCGGTCACCGGGGCTCTGGGGCCGCAATTTCGCCATGACGGATATATCTGTGATGGGTCTTTAAGTACCAGGGCACCATGACGGATGTATCCGTCAAAGGTCGTGAAGGGGTTAAAAAGCTGTTGGGAGTACCTTGTGATGCTTATCTACATGGTGTCTGAACCACTAAAACCTAGGGGAACTCAATGTATTAAACTCCTTGGCATGTTATGCCCTGTTGCTTATCCTACCAATTTTTTTAAAAACAAACTGTTGGGAGTACCTACTGATGCATTGCTCCATGGTGTCTGAACCATTATCCCCTGAGGAAACTGAATTTTTTTAAATCCTCGATGTTAGCTGGTGGAATAAAGCTTGCGTTCCAGAGGGAAACAACTGCCCCTTCCATTGGGATGCCTGCTTCCAAAACTGGTGTGCAAGAAGGTGGCGCTGATGCCGTCTTCTCAGAACCTGATGTTGGGCAAACTCAATCATCAACCACCATATCAGCTTCGATGTCCCAGTTTTCCGTTCAGTTGTCCATAACACAGACCTTCAAAAAGAAGCGAAAATACCCACCCAAGGGCAGAAACTATAACTGCACACATTGCACGATTGATAGCCCTTGAGATTTTGCCGCATCGGCTTGTGGAAATAGAGGCTTTTTGCGACCTTTTGGCGGTGTGAGAAAATGAATGTATTAAACTTCTTGGCATGTTATGCTCTGTTGCAAATCCTACCAATTTTTTTAAAAAAGCTGTTGGGAGCTGTTGGGAGTACCTTGTGATGCTTAGCTACATGGTGTCTGAACCACTACACCCTAGGGAAACAGAATGTATTAAACGCCTTGGCATGTTATGCCCTGTTGCTTATCCTACCAATTTTTTTTAAAAAAAAAAAGCTGTTGGGAGCTGTTGGGAGTTTCTACTGATGCAGTGCTCCATAGTGTCTGAACCAATATCCCTTGGGGAACCAGAATTTTTTTAAATCCTCGGTGTTAGCTAGTGGAATATAGCCTGAGTTCCCGAGTGAAACAACTGCCACTTCCACGGTGCTGCATGCTTCACAAACTGCGGTCTAGGAAACAGGTGATGATGCCTCCTGCTCCCAACCTGCTTTTCGTCAACTGCAATCATCATCAACGACATCAGCTTCGATGTCCCAGCATGGCGTTCGTTTGTCCATAAAACCTACATTACAGAATCATTTGAATAAAATTTGAATAGAGGGCCACTGGAGCCGGTGGTGTTGGTGGAGGAGGAGGAGGAGAGCAAGGCCAACATCCAAATGGCCACATTAGCAATAGCACTAGAAATTGTTATGGAGTACGTATTCCAACTTTCACACTAATGATATAGGGGACGCAGAAAACTACAAATGACTGCCATTCCTCCTCAATGTATGTTACAGGGCCCACCTGAGAGCCCTAAGAAGTCTGAGATTTGAGGACAGCCAGTGGCCCTCTAAGGGCCACTGTAGCCGTGAGTGCTGGTGGAGGAGGAGGAGGGCAAGGTCAACATCTTAACGGGCACATTGTAGCTGACCTTTTAAAGTGCTGTCAAATATGTCCCAAAAAAGGAGGTGTGAGACAGACACCAATATAATGTATGTTACAGCCCTTTCTAATCAAAAAAGAAGGAAAAATATAAAAACGAAATGTGTGAACATATGCTAAAGTGGGTTTTTTTGGAGGACGGGGCTTGATTTGACGTTTTATTACAGTTATTAGGCACTAGAAACTGTTTCTTAGCAATTTCCCCTCTTTTACTTTGGTTTGAGAGCTGTTCTGGCAACTACATAAACGCCGTGTGCTGCTCTGACCACGTTATTCAAAGACACCGGAAATGCAGTCAGGCAGCTTCTACAGGCTGTGCCCATACTGTTTCAGCCTTTTCCCATCCATTTCATCCTTTTCCTCAGTCACCACAGGTCACCGACAGGTCCGACATAAATTTATTCTGGTTTCCCATAGACTTACATTGGGGGTCGAATATTCGCGACTACTCGAATAGCGATGAGGTATTCACCGGATATCCGTCAAAGCAAATAATAGGGTATTCGATCATACCTATTAGTATTTCAAGTAGTGAAATAACCAATTCTGAAACTTCAGACATCAATAAGTGATAGATTTTTTAAAGGCTTTGTAAGGTCTTTAAGATGTTCTTTGATGAGCGAATCCCTGTGTATTTGGCTTCAGCCGCATTTGGCTGCTGTCCAGCCAGTACCTATAGTGAATGAAATGGAGGCACGCCCCCAGTATTCGAGTTTGGTTCGTCAAACGGTGGGTGTGTTCGAACGTTCAACGAACGTTCGTCGAACACCGTTGAACCCCCTTTGAAAACAATGGCAGGCAAACACAAACACATACAAACACATAGAAAACACTTTCTAAGGTGTCCAAAAGGGGACAAACAACTCGCAAGATACCACAAACACATGGAAAAGTGACAAGTACATATACTCATGCTGAAAAAAAAGCTGGACGAGTAAAAGGAGGGGAAGACACAGACATAGGCATGTCATGCCCTTCTAAAATCATCTAAAACACAGAAAGGGGACTCCAACAAGAGTCTCCATTTTTTCAAAAAATTTGGCCACACACCACTTAAGTGGCATCAATTGTCCCATAGTTGCAACCTTAAAATGTTGATTTGCATGAAGCACAATCAAAAATCCACAAGCCTTTACTCTCCCCAGGATGACACAGGGGTAGAAAATTCCTTGCGGATCCATGACTTATTCATCTTGAATATCTGTCAGCACACACCCAGCAGCACTGAAGACACGTTCCAAGAGAACGCTGGCTGCAGGACACGACAAGATCTCCAAGGCATAAGTGGCAAGCTCAGGCCATTTTTCCAGATTGGAAGCCCAAAATGAGCAAGGCTCCAGTTGCAGAGTCATGGCATCGATATTCATTTGCAGGCGTTGACTATGTGTCAGACTTCTTGTGTCTTGTGGCCTTGCAAAGGATGGTCTAAAAAATTCATGAAACTATTTCATAAAATTGCTGTTACTACCAGATACGGTGTTGCTGGTATGGTTTGAGTTATGATGACTCGACAGTCCCATGGTTGGCAAGTTAGAACTGTGAGATTCACTCTGTGCACCACTGGTGTTCGGTGGAGAAGCCAATCTCATATTGTGTAACAGCTTCTGCTGCTACTCCTGCATACGTGCGTCCCTTTCTATGGCAGGAATTATTTCGCCAAATTTTGACTTGTACTGGGGATCTAAGAGTGTGGCAACCCAGTAGTCAGCATTACTTCGAATTCTGACAATCCGATGGTCATGTTGTAGGTAGTGCAGCAAGAAGGCACTCATGTGTCTTGCGCATCCAGGAGGACCAAGTCATTGTTGTGTTGGTGGCGGTGAGGTGAGAATCATGCTTCCTTCCTCTGCCCTCTTCCCCAAACCTCGCACAACAGAAATGTGAGCAAGGTCTCCCTCATCTGCTGAGTCTTCCATGCCCATCGCCAGTTCGTCCTCCATTTCTTCCTGGGCTCCTGCACCTTCCTCAACAGTGTAGCTGCTACCATGCGCCCTTGTTAATCCCTCTCCCCCACCGTCCCATGCCTGCCGCCTTGATGCTGCTTACCGCCTGGACCTTGTAGATCTTAGTAACCCTTCCGCATATGAATCCTCCTGTACTTCCTCCCCTTCCTCTTGTCCAACCACCTGACTCCGAATACTGTTTAGAGTGTGCTCCAGCATGTCAATGACTGGAATGGTCATGCTCATAATGGCATCGTCAGTGCTAAACATCTTCGTCGCCATGTGGAAACTGTGCGGAAGGGTGCATAGGTCCTTGATCTGAGACCACTCCAGCAGCATGATCTGCCCCACCTCTGGATCTCATTGGCCAAGGCTATAAGTAATAACGTATTGCACCAGGGCTCGGCAGTGCTGCCACAGTCGCTGGTACATGTGGAGAGTCGAATTCCAGCGTGTCGGCACATCGCATTTCAGCCGGTGAACCGACAGGCCGAAAGACTTCTGGAGCGATGCAAGTCTTTCAGCTGCGGGGTGTGAACGGCGGAAGTGAGCACATAGTGACCGTGCCCTCTGCAGAAGCCGATATAGACCGGGATAGTGGGTTAAAAATTGCTGGACAACAAGGTTCAACACGTGAGCCATACAAGGCACGTGTGTCACATTGCCCTGACGAAGGGCAGCACCCAGGTTTGCAGCATTGTCGTACATGGCCTTCCCTAGCTGCAGGTTGAGTGGAGACAACTGACGCCCTGGCAAAACCAGGTAGTCACACAGTTTCAGGCCCCCACACAACACCTCTCCCACAGAGGGTTAAACCAGTCAACCTGAAACCCTAGTCACCCCCTCAGGGAAGGACAGACACACCAGTGGGCGGGACCAGGCGGATGGAGAACGCCCACCTAGGGGTCTGGAGAACCCGGGGCGAGAAAACAGTTTAAGCCTAGTGGAGAGTCTAGTTGGAGTTCAAGTTTGGAGTGGAGGTACCAAGCTGACAGGCATCAGGGTTGGAGCTCTGTCATGCTGGCTAGGTGGCAGATGGTGATCAGTGGCAGGAGGAGACGGGAAGACGGCTGAACGAACTGTGTGTTTATTGTCTCCATACATCAGTGCAACCTCATCCAGCACCAGGACAATCGAACTTTAAGTGTGCTGATCCCTGCACAACACTGGGCCCCGAGGCATCCATCGCTACCCACGGAGGGGTTAACATCCAGCTGCCATCACATCTTCCCTGGGCACCCCATAACAGCAGCGGTGGTGCTACATCTCACCACACACCGTGGTGGCATTACAAACAGTTAACAACAAATCTCGTACAATTACGTCCCCTTTTTATTCAAAGTGTCCGCACGACCACCGGGTCCGGTAGAGTCCCTCAAGCCATACCGCAGATCTGGATCCGAGCAGCATCGACTGCTGGCACGGAAGCGGCACACTTCCATTGCTGAAACTCGGTCTCCAGAGCTGACCACAATTCGTCAGCTGTGTGACTCACATTTCCAAGACATTTCAAAGTAAAGACAGCCTGATGCCGTTGAGCTCTGCTGCCAGCATAGTAAGGAGGTGTGCGGGATTCCTTGTACGCAGTTACAACGTGGGTGGCCTGACCAGGCAGGCTTTGGGCGGAGGTGGAGGACCCAGACGAGGTGTAAGAGGCAGAAGCAGTTGAGGAACTTCTACATACAGAGGATTGAAGCACAAATTGTGGGGACGGCAAGACTTGTACAGCAGACCTTTCTCCATCTCTCACCAGAGTTACCCAGTGCCCAGTCAGTGACATGTAATGCCCCTGTCCATGCTTACTGGTCCAAGTATCTGTGGTGAAATGCACCCTGTCAAACACAGAGTTTCTCAAGGAAGCGGTGATGTTGTGTGCGACATGCTGGTGTAGCGCAGGCACACCTTTCTTGGAGAAGTAGTGGCGACTGGAAATCTTGTACTGGGGCACTGTCTCAAAAATCCTGTGTGTCCACCAGGCTGAAAGGCAGCATTTCTGTAGCCAACAGCTTGTAGATGCTGAAAATCAACCTCTTAGCTTTGTCATGGCTAGGAGGAAATGGTCTTTTACATGTCTACATCTGAGGGACCAAGGGCTGGCTGCTGTGCTGAATCGGCATTGAGTAAGGTGTCCCTAGCAAACTGCTGGTCTGTGAGGAAAGTGTAGGCAGAGACATAATGTTGCCTTCCTCCAAAGGTTGTGCTCTCAATGTCTGAGAGAGCTCAACACCAGCAGCGGTTTCCACTTCCAAAACAACTGACGACCTGCCAATCACATTGTCTGTTGCGGGTAAAGAGGTGGAAGGTCTGCGTCCAAAAGCTTGTGTCACTGCTGTCCCCACAGTCACAGAGGATGAAGAGCACATGGATGCACTTGAAGGGGCAGATGGTGGTTAGCCCAATCCGCTAGGCTGCATTGTAGCACAGTGAGCTTCCCACTGCAACTTATGCTTCATATCCATGTGACGGTTCATGGACAAAGTACTCAAACTAGTGAGTTTTTGGCCTCTACTTAGAGATTGGTGACGAATTTTACAGATGACATGACTTGGTTGATCCTTTGCAATGTCAAAAAAGGACCAGGCTAGGCAAGGCTTAGAGCCCATGCGACCTGCAGAGCCACCCCAACTTCTGCTCAGAGGCAGAGTTGTGGCTGAGGATGCAGTTGTTGATGTGCTTCCAGTGCTTTATCTCTGTCCATGAAGGCGCAACCTAACCTCGTCGTCAGTAGCATCCTCTTCCACCTCCTCTGCTGACCTCATCGATTGGCTGACTGTAGATTGACAGTAAGTGGGATCTACGACCTCATTATCACCCTATGTGTTTGCACTCCCCTCGTCCTCAGAGCCAACCTATTCCTGCCCTGACCGAATACTTAAGTTGTCATTCCAATCAGGTATCTGAGTCTAATCGTCATCAGCATGTTCCTCATCGTCTCCACCAAGAGGAGTTACAGTTTGGGAATGAGGGTCTACATTATGCTCAGAACCTTCTTCATCTGGGCCTAAATCTGACTCACAAAGCTTCTGGGCATCAGTGCAGATCATTTCCTTGTCTGGACTCACTGCAGCTTTGGAGCAGATCGCTGATTCCCAGGCTATAGTGTGACTGAACAGCTCTGCAGACTCAACCATCTCTGTTGCCCCATACTCTGTAGGGTGGGTGGAGACTTGAGAGCTAGTAGAAAGCAAGTGCGATTGGGGTGACAACTCAGAGGACTGGAGCCTGTGGGATGTTGAAGTTGAGGTGGAGGAAAGGCCACTTGATAGAACACTTGAGATCCATTCAAGCATCTGCTGTTTTTGTGCCTCGTCTACCTTTGGTAACAATGGTCGTTTCAATAACAAAGTGATCATATCAGATTGTCCACGGAAAGTAGTAGACATCTTACTTTGGCTGGAAGATGGTCTTTCTTTAGCAGATGTTACTGTTGCTTTACCACCTACCCCACGGACACAAACTCTTTTTCCCCTTCCAACACGCCTGTTCCCCTTTCCACCAGCATCTGGCCTTTTGCCACTCATTTTGTTTGTGAACAAATTGGACACTGTTTGTTGCAGTTAAAAATTGGATAGTAGAAATGGAGAGGTGGGGTAGCTTTCTTGACAGCAGTGGTATGTCGCTGACTATCACAGACACTGATACTATGCCCCAAAGAATTGCCTGGACTACCTGCAATTAAAAATTGTCTAGCAGAAATGGAGAGGTGGTGTAGCTTTCTTGACAGCAGTGGTGCATCACTGACTATCACAGACACTGATACTATGCCCCAAAGAATTGCCTGAGCTCATTTAGACAGACGCTGTGAAAAACCCTTGCACAGCGCTGGCACAGATCTGTATAGCAAAATTGCTATGAACTGCTCTAATCTAGCCCTGAAAAGGGCTAAAATTAAAACTAGTCCCTAATTCCTAAACCAATGTCTCGATTGCATTTTATAGCACCCACAGCAGCAGCGGGAGTGGTGACTGACACACCCGCAACACTGAGATAATGGTGGCGATGGGGAATATGGCCGGGTCTTATAGGGCAAGGACATGTGACATGCACAGCCAATGAAACATGCCCTTGCTTGTCTGGCAAAAATCCACTTTGCTGTGTTTGTGTCTGTGATTGGCTGACAGCCTGGCCCACCCCACTGTACGCGCGGTTAGGAAAAAAAAAATGACGATCGCCATTCTTTCAGCACTCAGCAGCACTGATCTAAACCTTGTCCCTCCGCACACTATACGCTGAATTTTGATAATATCATTATTAACAGTGACTGACAGTATTACAGTGAAAAGCCAGCTAGTAACTAGCTACACTTGTGGTGATCGTACCGTTATCGAACGGTCGAACGACTCGAACATCGCCCAAAACAACTCGAATTTGAAATTGGCGAACGGTTTGATTCGAACATCGCTCATCTCTAGTGCTCACTCGATCTCCATTCACTGTACCGGCTTCCATCCTAGACAATTAAGTTTGTTGAAAGGCTGCAGGGCTGCCAATTAGCAAACCTTGTAGCTATAGCCCCTCTATCAGTCATTAGCATAGGTTTCTAATAGCGAAACAGAAGGTGCACTGCCTAATACACAAGGATTTGCTCATTCATAGCAGCAACGTATCAAACTTTAATGAAATGTGGATTTATTCTACTTAGGCCTCCCACATATACAGTCAGGAAAAATTGGCATCTTCAACTTGTAGGGGTACTTTGCACACTACGACATCACAAGCCGATGCATGCGATGCAGAGCGCGATAGTCCCTGCCCCCGTCGCAGCAGCAATATCTTGTGATGGCTGCCGTAGCAAACATTATCGCTACGGCAGCTTCACATGGACTTACCTGCCCTGTGACGTCGCTCTGGCCAGTGACCCGCCTCCTTCCTAAGGTGGCGGGTCTTGCGGCGTCACAGCGACGTCACACAGCAGGCGGCCAATAGAAGCAGAGGGGCAGAGATGAGCGGGACGTAAACATCCCGCCCACCTCAGTCCTTCCGCATAGCCGGCGTGAGCCGCGGTGATGCAGGTAAGCTGATGTTCCTCGCTCCTGCGGCTTCTCACACAGCGATGTGTGCTGCTGCAGGAACGAGGAACAACATCGTACTGTTGCTGCAGCGAAATTATGAAAATGTCGGACACTGCACCAATGATACGATTATGAAGCTTTTGCTTTCATTAATCGTATCAAAAAGGATTTACACACTACGATATCAACAGCGAGGGCAGATGTGCGTCACTTTCAATTTGACCCTACCGACATCGCAGCTGCAATGTCGTAGTGTGCAAAGTACCCTGTAGTGTTACAGCAATGGAGAGACAGCAAGCAGTATTACGGTTGTAAGCTGCTGTCGAATCGGCAGGTGTTAGCTAGGATATTTTTGCTGCATTATACAGAATTGCAACCAAAATGTGCTAGTGCTACCATCACAGTCAATGAAGTGCTTTGGTAATGGGGAGAAGCGAGAATACAACAAGGCAATAATATCACGTGATCAGTAATTTGAAGAGTCTGTTTGGTCAATGGAAGAATCTCAAGAAAAATGCTAAACGTATCCACGGAGAAGAAAGTTGTTAATAAACATAATGATTTGTTTGATGTCGCCCATGCTGATGCCATGAAATTTATAAAATTTCAGGAAGATTGTGGCTTCTTGCTTGTTCAAAGAGAAAAAGGTTGTCGTGAAAGCATGGGTCCATTAGACAGAAAGATGGCCAAGGTCAAGGATAGAAGATTTATGAGAGAACTACAGGAAGAGAAATGAAGAAAAAAAGGAAACTGAGCAAGTTCAGCAGTCGACAGCATCAGTGGAACTTTTCAGCAGTAGAAGCAGTTGCAACGACAGCAGCTCTTCTGACAATCATAGTGATGAAGGCAAAGGCATTTTAGTCCCAAGAAACGTAAGTCGGTAAATCCTGTCAACATTGTGACTCTAAACAGAATAAATACCAGTGATAGAAATTTTTGATATAAAGGGCTGGAAGAACCGGGTTTGATGCCGCGCTAAAAACCACGAGCAAGTGTTAATTAAAATTATCCTCTTTATTTAGATCATTCCTACGCGTTTCAGAGGCTCCTCTGCCTCCTTCCTCAGGGAAAAGAATCTTACAGACAGAGAGGGTTTATCCTTATGAAGTAGCGAAACAGAAAAAACCCAATCATGACATCATCATTACATATGTTCCTGTGCGATGACTCATTGCCTCGTGGAGTAAAGCTATGTTATGATACATACAACAATGATTTTAAAATATTACGCATAAGAAACAATGAACATTATTAAAGAGTAAAATGAATGAAAAATAAAAATAAAAATAAAAATTAAAAATTCTTATTTGAATAAATGTTTGTCTGAGTTTCATTTAAAAAAAAAAAAAAAAAAAAGGGTCTTTATATGTATATGAACAAATGGAGAAGTTATTTTATATTTTATTTATTTATTTTATTTATTTATTTTATTTTCTTTTGTATATATAAGGAAAGGAAAAAGTTCTTATTTATGTATGAGAATGTATATGTGAAAAGAATGAACTGAGGGAAAGAGGATTATTTCCCGTATCCGAGGCAGATTCAAACCCATAGATTTGTGTCTGTGTTCTCATGCGCTATTAAACTACCAATGCTCCATATGACTTGGTGTTGAGAACAAACACCGGTAAACTCCTGGATGATTAGGGAATTAGAAAAAGGTGTATATTTAAGAAATTCAAAAGTATAGAAAGATTCAAGTTTGTGACATGCTATTAAGTATATATGGAATACAGTATATATAAGATTGTGAAGATTTATTACATTGCCTTCTAAAGGAAATATATTTAATATAGTTCAGATTAACGATATGTGATGGTGTATTTATAAAAATATAATAATGAGTGATGTTAATCGATATGATTCCATTATGGGGGATGACATAAAAAAAAAAAAATGAGTATGCAAGTTTAGAAATAGAAATAAAGAGCGAAAACCTGTGATGCACATACGTGAAAAGACAATTTCTCTGTCTGGAAGGGTGAAGTGAGTTCAGGCCGTGGGAAAAAATGGACCGCGCATGATCATAATATATATAAGGAGCAAGTTCCTCACTGAAGGGGGTGATGTGAGGTCAGACCGTGGGAAAAGAAATAAGTGCATAAAGTGCCGATTCATAAAAGGAACAAGATGTTGGAGATAATGAGAAGGGATGTGAAAGGTATTAGCCGGCAATAAGAAGTCGGGGAGTGGAATCTAATTGGATTACAAACCCATGTGAATATTAGAATATATGACAATTGTGAATATCAATATGGGATGTGACACAAAAATTACGAGCAAAGGTATAAAATAAACATAGGGATCTCTGATACAGAACAACTACACATACATACATATCAACACATATATATGTATATGTGTATACACATGCGTGTATATCTATATGAAATCAGGAAAATTATTGAAGGTCTAGAGAAGAATTTAGAATAAGGATACAAATATATAAAAATATGAAAAAAATATGTATATATAATAAATATACCCTGATTATACAATAAAGATATGTGAATGTGTATAAAAATATGAAAATATATCAATATAAAGATATAGTAAAAATATATATTAAGCAAACAAGATAAAAAATTCATGAAAGTGTCTGAAAACAGGACAAATATGTATTCTCCCAAGAAATATTATATATATAAAAAATATGCATAATATGTGAAAAAGGTAAAAACTGAAGTTTTGAAATAAGAATGGATTAAATTATAAATAAACCTATGAGCACTTGGGAATGTTTGGAAACATAAATGCTTACAGTTACAATAAAAACATACACTATAAAAGCATAATTCATCAAAAATAATGAAATTTCTAAGGGAAAATAATTATAAATATATAAAATTCTTTTTGAAAATCCTTATTAAAATTATTTTTTTAAAAAACTTTTTCAGAAAAATATATATAATAGGATATATGATAGGATGATAACACTAAAAACAAGAGGAAGCTGTGAGAAACGATGTCAGTTAAGAACCTAAACATGACACATAGAATAGATCAGCTACCCGAGGAAAATGTGTATGATCTTAGCATTAAAGATAAAACATGGGGATGCAGAGGCGGTAGTTAATAGAACAGATCAGTCACTTCGTTTAAGCCAAAGGGCTTCAGTGTATTTAACCTGTGTATCCAAAACGTTTCCTTTCTGCTAAGGACCTCTGCTCTATCCTTCACACTTATGGGAATCTGTTCTATGGGTGTTATTTTGAAATCTAAACTTTTATTGTGAAAAATTGTACAATGTTTAGATAAACCATGTTGTAAAAAACCTGTTCTTATATTGTAGCGATGAGAGTTCAGCCTATTGTGGAGTGCCTGAGATGTCCTACCCACATATTGTTTGTTTAAAAAAGTTGATGCCAATGGGTACATCCACTATGGGAGTGAGCATTATGTGAAGTGGCTATCTAATATTCCTCCAAACCAATATAAGCGCATAAGGCGGAATTGTACCACTGACAGTGATTTTAAAGAGCAAGTAGGGGTTTTAAGGGAGCGGTTCCTAGAAAAAGAATACCCTAAGACGCTGGTCCGGAGAGCTTATCAAGAGACTTTAAAACTTAAACAATCTGATTTGATCCAGAGAGATTCTGATCCTTGCTCTTTGAGGGTTTTGAAGGACAAAGGACTGTTGAAACCTGACAAAGGGAAGCAGGAGTTTGCTCTGAATTTTATTACTACCTACAGTGGGGATAATGTCAGTATAAGGGATACCCTTGCTAAACATTGGGGCATTTTGCTCAATGATCCCATTTTAAAGCCTTTTTTACCCTCCAAGCCAGGGGTCACCTTCAGGCGGGCCCCTACGATCAAAACGATAATAGCTCCAAGCAGGCTTAAACCTGAGATACTGAACCCAGATCCCGTGTCATTAGTGGGTTCTTTTAAATGTGGCTCAAAAAATTGCTTATGCTGCAAGAGCATTAGCCATGGGAGGACTACTTTTTGTTCTCTAGGGAATTCGGAAAATTTCAAAATCAATAATCGTCTAACATGCCAGTCTGACCATGTTATATACCTGGTTGACTGTTCATGCGGCAAACAATATGTGGGTAGGACATCTCAGGCACTCTACAATAGGCTGAACTCTCATCGCTACAATATAAGAACAGGTTTTTTACAACATGGTTTATCTAAACATTGTACAATTTTTCACAATAAAAGTTTAGATTTCAAAATAACACCCATAGAACAGATTCCCATAAGTGTGAAGGATAGAGCAGAGGTCCTTAGCAGAAAGGAAACGTTTTGGATACACAGGTTAAATACACTGAAGCCCTTTGGCTTAAACGAAGTGACTGATCTGTTCTATTAACTACCGCCTCTGCATCCCCATGTTTTATCTTTAATGCTAAGATCATACACATTTTCCTCGGGTAGCTGATCTATTCTATGTGTCATGTTTAGGTTCTTAACTGACATTGTTTCTCACAGCTTCCTCTTGTTTTTAGTGTTATCATCCTATCATATATCCTATTATATATATTTTTCTGAAAAAGTTTTTTTAAAAAAATAATTTTAATAAGGATTTTCAAAAAGAATTTTATATATTTATAATTATTTTCCCTTAGAAATTTCATTATTTTTGATGAATTATGCTTTTATAGTGTATGTTTTTATTGTAACTGTAAGCATTTATGTTTCCAAACATTCCCAAGTGCTCATAGGTTTATTTATAATTTAATCCATTCTTATTTCAAAACTTCAGTTTTTACCTTTTTCACATATTATGCATATTTTTTATATATATAATATTTCTTGGGAGAATACATATTTGTCCTGTTTTCAGACACTTTCATGATTTTTTTATCTTGTTTGCTTAATATATATTTTTACTATATCTTTATATTGATATATTTTCATATTTTTATACACATTCACATATCTTTATTGTATAATCAGGGTATATTTATTATATATACATATTTTTTTCATATTTTTATATATTTGTATCCTTATTCTAAATTCTTCTCTAGACCTTCAATAATTTTCCTGATTTCATATAGATATACACGCATGTGTATACACATATACATATATATGTGTTGATATGTATGTATGTGTAGTTGTTCTGTATCAGAGATCCCTATGTTTATTTTATACCTTTGCTCGTAATTTTTGTGTCACATCCCATATTGATATTCACAATTGTCATATATTCTAATATTCACATGGGTTTGTAATCCAATTAGATTCCACTCCCCGACTTCTTATTGCCGGCTAATACCTTTCACATCCCTTCTCATTATCTCCAACATCTTGTTCCTTTTATGAATCGGCACTTTATGCACTTATTTCTTTTCCCACGGTCTGACCTCACATCACCCCCTTCAGTGAGGAACTTGCTCCTTATATATATTATGATCATGCGCGGTCCATTTTTTCCCACGGCCTGAACTCACTTCACCCTTCCAGACAGAGAAATTGTCTTTTCACGTATGTGCATCACAGGTTTTCGCTCTTTATTTCTATTTCTAAACTTGCATACTCATTTTTTTTTTTATGTCATCCCCCATAATGGAATCATATCGATTAACATCACTCATTATTATATTTTTATAAATACACCATCACATATCGTTAATCTGAACTATATTAAATATATTTCCTTTAGAAGGCAATGTAATAAATCTTCACAATCTTATATATACTGTATTCCATATATACTTAATAGCATGTCACAAACTTGAATCTTTCTATACTTTTGAATTTCTTAAATATACACCTTTTTCTAATTCCCTAATCATCCAGGAGTTTACCGGTGTTTGTTCTCAACACCAAGTCATATGGAGCATTGGTAGTTTAATAGCGCATGAGAACACAGACACAAATCTATGGGTTTGAATCTGCCTCGGATACGGGAAATAATCCTCTTTCCCTCAGTTCATTCTTTTCACATATACATTCTCATACATAAATAAGAACTTTTTCCTTTCCTTATATATACAAAAGAAAATAAAATAAATAAATAAAATATAAAATAACTTCTCCATTTGTTCATATACATATAAAGACCCTTTTTTTTTTTTTTTTTTTTTTTTTTAAATGAAACTCAGACAAACATTTATTCAAATAAGAATTTTTAATTTTTATTTTTCATTCATTTTACTCTTTAATAATGTTCATTGTTTCTTATGCGTAATATTTTAAAATCATTGTTGTATGTATCATAACATAGCTTTACTCCACGAGGCAATGAGTCATCGCACAGGAACATATGTAATGATGATGTCATGATTGGTTTTTTTCTGTTTCGCTACTTCATAAGGATAAACCCTCTCTGTCTGTAAGATTCTTTTCCCTGAGGAAGGAGGCAGAGGAGCCTCTGAAACGCGTAGGAATGATCTAAATAAAGAGGATAATTTTAATTAACACTTGCTCGTGGTTTTTAGCGCGGCATCAAACCCGGTTCTTCCAGCCCTTTATATCAAAAATATTCATCCACAACGGGGCCGCTGCTGAACCACCCAAGCGCTCATCCACGCTAACAAAGGGGTTGTGACTGGCACAACCCGGCCAGGTGAGTGCACTGTCTTTACCCTTTTTCCCTTTATAAACCGGGTAAAACCCTATTGCGCCTTTTTCTCCCCTATCTACACCAGTGATAGAAAAGCAGCCTATCTGCTTGCTGCTGCTTCTCAGTCTTTTAGTCATGATCCAAACAGTCTCACGTTCAACAGGGAATATATCAGACAGGCTTGTTACTGGCTTCAAGAGATTGCAGCAAATGCTATCAAAGATTCCTTCAATAGCAGTGATCCACTGACTGTAAACTGAGAGGCGGAAAAGGTTTGCAAGCCAGACCTGCAATGAAAGTGCTGAGCGACTGGCAGTACAAGTGGCAGGGGGAAGAATTGAGAAGTTGTGTCATGCTTGCCAGGGATTGTCAAGCGCAGCGAGGGCGTTCAGATATTATGTGTGTCTGATGAGCAACAAAAAAACAAACACAGGGAACACCGGGGACACAATAACAGCAAGGGGCCCTGAAACTAGTGTAAGGGGTAGGTGGGACGCCTCCTGTCCTCACCTGCAGCTGTTCCTACACTCCTCGTCAGTCCCTATACAGTCTCCACAGTTGTCATCCAGCAGAAACCTGAGACCCTGAAAAGACACTATAGATGCCATGGCTAGTGAGGAGCTGGTGAGGATCACTAGACCCACTACTGCACTAACAAGTAGAGATGAGCGATGTTCGAGGCTCGAGGTTTGCCAATTTCATGTTCGAGGGATTTTGGGGGGTGTTCGAGACATTCGACGAAATCGAGCTTTTTGCTAAAAGTTCGACAGTTCGAGTTACGTTCGAGAACGGTTCGAGCTCCAAAAACGTGGCTTTTCACAGTAAGGCTATGTGCATACGTTGCTGTCTGCATGCGTCCTGCGTCCCCAGCACAATCCCTCTCTCTTTCCTACTCACCGATCACGGGCGTCTCTCTGCACGGCTGTCACAAATCTGCGGCGTCTTTTCCTCTTTTGAAAATGGCTGCCGCTTCATTATTCAATCAGTTTTTTCGTGCTTTCCCCACACACCGGCACCCATGATAGGTTGCAGTCAGACACGCCCCCACGATGAGTGACTGCTGTCTCACTGCAACCAATCACAGCTGTTGGTGGGCGGGTCTATATCGTGCAGTAAAATAAATTTAAAAAAAAATGCGGTTCCCCCATATTTGTACATTTATAATGTGTTTTTATGTGTTTGCCTCCCATTGTTTTCAATGGGATTCGAGAGGTTAGTAGAGATGAGAGAGCCTCTGAAGGCTCTGGTTCGGTTCGTCGAATAGAGGCCCCGTTCGAGTTCGGGTCGACGAACTGTTCGACGAACCGAACCAGAGCCTTCAGAGGCTCTCTCATCTCTACTAACAAGACACAAGGTAAGGGAAGACAAACAGGGGGAATAGCAACAAAAAGGATAAACTCTGAGTACAGCAAAACTCCACTGGCTGTGCTCCCTGCTGAAGCTTTTGGAGTTTAGACTCTGCAAGCGTGACGCCTTCAGGGTTGCCGTATACAAGAGCCAAAGCCGCAAAAAATTCGTCCACTGACTAAAATGACTGAGAGACAGACGGCAAAGAGAAGGTCCAGGACTGGAGATCTCCCCACAACAGAGAGAAAAAAAATCCCGAATTGCTGTTCTTCACTCTCGAAAGAATGAGGGTGGAGCCTGAAATGCAACTTACATGCTTCCCTGAAGGTGGTAAACGTATCCCTCCCACTAGAAAACGTATCCGTGAGGGCTATTTTGAGTTCTGGTTGTGCCTGGGCGTGCGCAGATACTAGAAACCCACCAATATGTTGCAGTTGCTGCACAACCTGCATATGTCCAAGACCTACTGCGAGAGGGCCTGCATCAGTTTTGTTAGCATTGCAACTTGAGCCATAGTGATATAGGAAAAATTGTAAGGCTGAAGATAAAAAGCCATTTGTATTCAAACCACCTTGGTGAAAGGAGCTGCTGTGTCTTAATCTTGAGACTTATTGCCTCCATTTTGGTTGTTATTCCCCTGTTTATCTCTCCTCCCTCCTGTTGTATTAGTGCAGTAAAGGTTCAAGTGTACCTTAGCTCTCACTCCCTAGCCAGGACTAGTAGGGATTTTTCAGGGCGTCAAATATTCCTGCTTGGCAACAGGTGAGGAACCTGTATAGGGTCTCGCTGGGAGTGCAGGGTACAGCGCCATGTAAGGACAGTAGGTGGCCATCTACCCTCCCAGTAGTACCAGGGCACACCATTGTTATTGTATTCATGGTATCCCTCTTGTTTGTGATGGTGTTGTTGTGGAGTGTTTTTGCTGTTGGTCTGAATGCTACATGTAAAAGCATGACAAGTTGTTGTCCTTCAGAAAGATACCTAACCGCACAGGATAAGTACAAGCAAAGGCTGTATTCGAGATTCTGCAGGATTGGCAGCCCTTGGATGAAGTGAAGTTTATGTAAATCCAGTTAACCAATAGTAACACTGGTACAAAGGCTGGTGCGAGCATCCTCTTGCAACAGAAACTGCAGAAAGAACTAATGAGTTTGCCGTGTAGACACCACAATCAAGAGCTAATTATTGCAAGCATGTTTGATAAATTATGGCTGGCATCAACAGGTCCAAATATAAAGTTGTTTGAGAGATTTATGGTTGCTTGGAATCAACAGGATAAAACCAAGTTTGCAGCTGGAATGGAAGATGACATAGTTTCAACTAAGTTAATTCCATGTAAGGAGTGTCTAGTTGAATTCTGCACCAACCAATTTGCACGAAGCCATCCAAGAGATGTTTATAAGGAATTAACACTGGCACTCCTGTCCGTTGATTCCAGATGTACACATGAACACTCTAGACACCTACCGTGTGGACCGATGAATGGCCAAACTGATATTAACTCTGAAGATCTTCATGTTTTGTCACCAATTTTGTTTATCTATAACAGAGTTAAAAAATGTCAATCAATCTTGCACTTTTACTGTCTGCTTATACTTGAAGGCTTGGTACCTCTGTCAGACCACAGCCACATTGCCACGAAATGACTTGATATTACTGGAAGAACTCGTAGTATACAAAGGAATAAATGCACCTGTTTCTGAGACAGCAATAAAATCTTTCAACAGACACCTGTGGTAACTCAGTGAGATTATGATGGGTCTGGCTTTTTTGACAGTGAGGTTCCAACAACAGAAAAGATTGAGATGGTACTGGCTCTGCAGAAGGAAGGCAACAATGTCTGCTCAACTCACAAGCAGCTTGCTGAAGACAATTGTGTCACACAAGAAGATTCATTACTTCATGTTGTCCAACACAAAAAAAATAATTTGGTGCACTGGAACCAAGATTTTCTTCATCAAGATCCCTGTCTGTGGCACACTAATGGAAGTCACATGTATGCATCCTCAGAATTGTGAATGATGCTATCACATGCTCCATTGCACTCATGAGTACATTCAATTCATCACTGAGCACTCAAGAAGACCAGAAACAGTTTATTCCCCAGTGTGTGAGATATCGCCATGACTACCCAGAACCAAAAGAAGTGTGAAAAATGAAACCGTGAAACCACTATAAGGCTATGTGCGCACACCATAGTTTTGTTTCTAAAAAAATGTACCTTCTTGCAGAAAAATGCACTCTGCCCAAAAAAAAACAAAACAAAAAATGCATGCATTTTTGCAGCGTTTCCGTGCGTTTTTGGTGCATTTTTGGTCCAATGATTGGTATGTTTTTGCCCATGCATTTTTTAAAGAAGAAACAAAATAGGATAGGATAATTGATAGATAAATGACAAAAAAAGCGCCAGAGGGGTCAAATCAACAATTATGAATCAATGTGTAGTACAAAACACAATCAATTGAAAACACTAATGAAGAACCAGAGCAAATAGTCAAAAATAAAATACATTTTATTTGAAATCATTAAAATACAAGGTGTAAAACAGTGATTGAAAATGAGATAATACAACACAGCAGGGGAAGAGATAAGGAATGCAGCCCAACAGAAGCTATTACACATCAAAGCTCATATGACACCAGAAGATTTATTTATTCAATCACTTGTATAAATCAATCTTCTGGTGTCATATGAGCTTTGTTGTGTAACAGCTTCTGTGTGGCTGTATTCCTTATCTCTCCCCCTACTGTGTTGTGTTGCTTCTTTTTCAATTACTGTTTTGCACCTTGCAATTTAATTATTTCAAATAAAATTTACATTTTATTTTTGGCTATTTGATTTGGTTCTTAATTAGTATTTTTGATTGATGGATAGCTAAAATAGATATATAGAAAATAGAAAGAATAGAATAAACATATAGAATAGATAATAAGAAAGAACAGATAGAAAGAAATTCTAGAATAGCTTGATAGAGGGATAGCTAGCTTGACCAGCTGTTTTTTAAATTATATTTTTGGTAAAAAAAATAATGTGGGGTCCCCCATTTTTCATATCCAGCACAGGAACGGCAGCAGCTGTGGGCTGCAACCCTCAGCTGTCTGCTATCCACTGACTGGTTATGAAAAATAGAGGGGATCCCACGATTTTTTTTTAAATTATTTGATTAATTTTTTTTTTAAATGACGTTCGGTCCCCCCATTTTTTTAAAACCAGCAAAAGTACAGCAGAAAATTTGTGGCTGATATTATTAGCGTGGGAAGGGACATGGTTTTTTTTCCCTTTCCAGCCTAATAATAGCAGCCCTCAGCCACCCCAGAAGTGGCGCATCCATTAGATGTGCCAATTCTAGCGCTGAACCCAGCTTTTCCCATTGCCCTGGTGCAGTGGCAATCAAGGTAATAAAGAGTTAATAGCAGCCCATTGCTGCCACTAAGTCCTAGCTTTTTGATGGCAGGCATCTATGAGACTCCCCGCATCACTAATCTATAAGTGAAATAAAAGACAAAAAAGCACCCTCTTTCACTACTTTATTAACCCTCAAAACACCCCCCCAGGTCCAATGTAATCCACACAAGGTCCCATAACATTTCCAGCACTGCTACATCTGAATTTCACAGCAAGAGCCATACAACATGAGTGCTTGCTTTGAGGATCAGGCTGCAACTGCAGTGAGCTACACGCTCAACGGTGATGTCGCTCTGGTGATTTCCGGTCACAGCTAGAGTCCTCCACCTCTGACCGCAAATCAGGCTGCCGTGACTGAAGTGAGCTGCATGCTCAACAGTGATATCACTCAGGTGGTTTCCGGTCACAGCTAGAGTCCTCCACCTGTGACCGGAAATCACCTGAGTGGTGACCTCGCTGATATCACGGCTCACTTCAGCCACAACCTGAACCTTACAGCAGGCAGTCATGCTCTGCGGCCGCACGCTGTGATTGTCAGATGTAGCAGTGGTGGAAGCATAGTGAGACCTCGTGTGGATTATGTCAGACCTGGAGGAGTGTTTAGGGGGTAAATAAAGTGGTGAAAGACAGTTCTTTTTTGTCTTTTATTTCAAATAAAGGATTTGTGCGGTGTTTGTGTTTATTTACTTTTACTTACAGATTAGTGATGGAGTGCCTCAGATGCTTCCTATCACTAATCTAGGACTTAATGGCAGCTAAAGGTTGCTATTAACTCCTTAGTACCCCGATTGCCACCACACCAGGGCAATCTGGAAGAGCCGGTAAAGTGTCGGGACTGTCGCATCTAATGAATGCGGCAATTCCGGGTGGCTGCAGGCTAATATTTTTAGGTCCAGGGTCTGGAGGAATAGTGGAGAGGCACAAAATCCAAGCAGCTTGAGATCTAATGTGAAGTTTCTACAATAAGTGATGGTTTGTGGAGCCATGTTATCTGCTGGTGTAGATCCACTGTGTTTTATCAAGAGCAAAGTGAGCGCAGTCGTCATCCAGGAAATTTTAAAGGACTTCATGCTCTCCTCTGCTGACAAGCTTTTTTGAGATGTAAATTTAATTTTCCAGCACAACTTGGCACCTACCGTGTTTTTCCAAAAATAAGACACTGTCTTTTATTTTTTTTGCCCCCCAAAATAGCACTAAGGCTTATTTTTGGAGGTATTATTCTTGGAGAAACACAGTTGGGGGTAAGTTTACTTCCCAAAAAAGCAGACCCCACCCACTTCCCAGGAGACTCATACTCACCAGACCAGGACGTCTGCGTGGTTCCCAGGTCCTCCTGTGATCTCCGGTCGGTGCTGCACGCCGTCCTACCCTGCTGCTAGCTGACACACACAGCAGATCACACACACACAAACACAGCAGATCACACACACACAGCAGATCACACACACACACACACACACACACACACACACAGCAGATCGCAGATATACACAGCAGATCACACAGCAGATCGCAGGCACACACAGCCAATCACAGATACACACATCCGATCGCAGGCACACACACACAGCAGATGACACACACACACACACACACACAGCAGATCACAGATATACACAGCAGATCACACACAGCCGATCAAAGATACACACATCCGATCACAGGCACACACAGCCGATCACAGATACACACATCCGATCACAGGCACACACAGCCGATCACAGATACACACATCCGATCACAGGCACACACAGCCGATCACAGATACACGCATCCGATCACAGGCACACACAGCCGATCACAGATACACACATCCGATCACAGGCACACACAGCCGATCACAGATACACACATCCGATCACAGGCACACACAGCCGATCACAGATACACACAGCCGATCACAGATACACACAGGCGATCGCAGGCACACAAAGCCGATCACAGATACAGCCGAACGCAGGCACACCAGCCGATCACAGATACACAAAGCCGAACGCAGACACACACAGCAGATCACACACACACACACACACACACACACACACATCACATCACATCCAGCACTTACGGCCGCAGGGAATGAGAGCAAGTCACATGTCCGGCCGCAGGTCCTGTTTGTTGCGCTCCACTGCACTGCCTCTCAGGATTCTGCCGGCAAGAAGGGATCAGTGTCGCTGAATGAGGTGAGTGTGCATGCAATCCGATGTGTGTGTGATCCGATGTTTGGGTGTGCGATCTGATTATGTGTGCGATCTGACTGTGTATGCGATCCAATGTTTGTGTGTGAGATCTGGTGTGTGTGTGAGATCTGATTGTGTGTGTGTGTGTGAGATCTGATGTGTGCGGGTGTGTGATCACTGCAGGTCCTACCGCTCAATGTTGGGTGAGTAATTGCCGGGTGCCGCTGTGTATAATGAAGTGTCCTGCAGTATCTTTATCTTTTTTAGCTGCACGGACACTTCATTAATGATCCGCGACTAGGGCTTATTTTCGGGGGAGGGCTTATATTTAAGCCTTTCTCCGAAAATGCTGAAAATCCCTGCTAGGGCTTATTTTTGGGGGAGGTCTTATTTTTGGAAAAACACGGTATCCACACTGCCAAAAGTACCAATACCAATACCTGGTTTAATAACCACAGTATCACTGTGTTGCCTGACCTAACCCCCATAGAGACTCTATGGGGTATTGTCATAGGAAGATGAGAGATACCAGACCCAACAATTCAGATGAGCTGAAGGCGTCTATTAATGCAAGCTGGGCTTCTATAACACCTCAGCAGTGTCACAGGGTTATCGCCTCCATGCCACGCCGCACTGATGCAGTGATTCATGTAAAAGGAGCTTAACCACGTATTGAGTGCATTTACTATACATACTTTTCAGTAGCCAACATTTCTGAGTTAAAAATCCTTTTTTCAGTTGGTCTTATAAAATATTCTAATTTTCTGAGATAATTGGGTTTTCATTGGCTGTAACCCATAATCATCAACATTACCAGAAATAAACTCTTGAAATAGATCACTTTGTTTGTAATGTGTTTCACTTTTTGTATTGAATAACTGAAATAAATCCAGTTTTTGATAAAATTAATGTTGCCAAGAAAAATTTAATTATGATGTCATCTGTTAGCATCTGTAGTAGTGTAGTGCCACCTGCTGGCTTTCTACTTTTTAACACCTGTTAATTTTGTTTATGTGTGATATAAAATATATTCTTAATAGTATTCTACCTTTCAGATATTTGTAGACCGCTAATACTTTTTCTCTCAGTCTTCACTTTGGCAAACTAAATTTTCCTAATTAGTTTAGGACATGGCTTGTACACCTTCTACCATCTTGGTTGCTCTTCGCTGGACTTGCTCCAATATATCGATGTCTTTCTTGAATTGGAGTGCCCAGAACTGTGCACAGTATTCCAGGTAGGGTCTTACCAGGGCAGAGTATAAGGGAATAATTACCTCTCTTAACCCCATAGCGACGGCCTAACGTCTCAAGACGTCGGAAAAACAGGGTACTTATTCTGTTCCGACGTCTTGAGACGTCAGGCCGGAAAAACCCTGTAGCGCCCCCCAGTGACGAAAAATCTCGGGGGTTTCAGCTACCGGAGGTAGCTGAGACCCCCAAGATTATGAATCGGGGTGTTTTTTTTGGACCCCGTTAATGCGATTGCCGGTATACACCGTATACCGGCGACAACATTAAAAAAAAATAAATGGCCGGTAAAATTGATTTATTTCTCATCTGACATGATCAAACATGTCAGATGAGAAATAAATATGAGCCCTTAGTGCCCCCAAAGCCCCCGGTACCGGAGAGTCCCCCCACCACCCCTACCCCCCCTCCGGAAAATCCAAGATGGCGCCGACGCGCGCTGAAAACTCCCGCCGCCGCCGGATCTGCATTCATTTCCCTCCGATCTGAAATGATCAAACATTTCAGATCGGAGGGAAATGTCCTCCCCCTGACCCCTCCTCCGGGCCACCGGAGATCTCTGGTCCCCGGAGCCCCCTCCGGTCTCCAGAGCCGCCTCCCCCATCCCCCCTCCCCCCTCCGGAGCGTGGAAGATGGCGGCCGCATTCATCCTGCTCTTTCTGCCGCATGTGACACGTCACATGCGGTAGAAAGTTGTCGCGCCGTCACCCCCCGTCACCCCCGTCACCCCCCCCCAGCCCAGCCCAGCCCCTCCCAGCCCCCGGTCTTACGTTACCTGTCTGCTGGTGCTCCGTCCCTGCGATCACGCCGCCTGCTTCTTGAAAGCTGGCGGCGCATGCGCAGACAGCGGCTGTCAGCTGGATCCCTGCAAGCAGGGACTCTGACGTCGCTGCTGCACAGGCTGCTGCACTGTGGACCGGGGGAGGGTGAGTATGGTAATCTGCAGCCACACTCCTCACATGGAGAGACTGCTGTTCTAGAAAATGGGGGGTACGTTCTGTGAGCGTGCCCCTCATATTCTAGAATGAGGTTACTGCAGGTCACTCTGCCCTAGGTTGGACCGGGGCAGTGTGAGTGCAGTATTCTCAGATTACTGCACCCACACTGCTCATGGAGAGCTTGCTCTTCCAGAAAATGGGGGATACTTGACTGGGTTAGTAATGTCGGGTATCTGTTCAGATGCCGTGACATCACTAACCCCAGGGCTTGATGCCAGGTGACATTACAGCTGGTATCAACCCCATATATTACCCCGTCTGCCACCGCACCAGGGCGCGGGATGAGCTGGAGCGAAGCGCCAGGATTGGCGCATCTAATGGATGCGCCACTTCTGGGGCGGCTGCGGCCTGCTATTTTTAGGCTGGGAAGAGTCCAATAACCATGGCTCTTCCCACCCTGAGAATACCAGACCCCAGCTGTCCGCTTCACCTTGGCTGGTGATCTAATTTGGGGGGGACCCCACGTTTTGTTTTTTTTTAAAAAACGCCTCGGGAGCCCTCCAAATTGATCACCAGCCAAGGTGAAGCTGTCAGCTGTGGTTTGCAGGCTCCAGCTGTCTGCTTTACCCTAGCTGGCTATCAAAAATAGGGGGGATTCCACGTCGTTTATTTTAATTATTAATTTTTTGGGGGGATAAATACAAGGCTAGGCACCCTTTAGTGCCACATGAAAGGCACTAAAGGGCGCCAGCTTAGAATATGCAGGGGGTGGGACGTTATATTTGTTTGACATCTATCCATTCATCCATTGTAGCATTTTAGGCTGTGCGCCCACAATCGGGATTTGCAGCGTTTTGGGCGCAGAGTGTTTTCCCTGCATCCATAGCGCTGCGTTGTGCAGTAGAAGCACAGTGGAAGGATTTTTAGAAATCCCATGCCCACTGTGCTTCTCTTCTCCGCAGAATAAACCGACCTGTGGTGCAGCTTCCCAAGCCTCAGCATGTCAATTTATGCTGCGGAGATGAGTGTTCTCTGCAGGTAGCATAGAGCTCCACAGCGGCCTGAACCCAAATCGTGGGCATGGGCAGCTGCGTTCTCCCGTGGACAACACTCACATCTCTGCAGGAAGGCTGACACTGTATACTAGACGCCGTGTCGCTGGATCATGGCCACATAGCCTAAAAGTGAGACATTTGTTGCTACAGCAACATTTTTGTGAAGTACCTGTGGATTCAAAATGCTTACTATACTCCTGAATAAAATCCAGTTTCCAAAATGGGGTCACTTGTGGGGGGTTTCTGCTGTATAGGTACCCAAGGGGCCCTGCAAATGTGACATGGTGCCCGCAATTTATCTCAACTTTTCCAGAATTCAAATGGTACTCCTTCCATTCCAAGCCCTCCCATTTATCCAAACAGAGGTTTTTGGCCACATGTGGGGTATCCCTGTGCTCATAAGACATTGGATAACAACCTGTTGGGTCCACGGTTTGTTGTTGTCTCTTGAAAAAGTGAGAAATTTGATGCTGAAGCAACATTTTTGTGAAAAAAAATGAAAATTTTCAATATGGCAACCTAAGCTTATCAAATTCTGTGAAGTATTCGTGGATTCAAACTGCTCACTATACACCTAGATAAAAGCCTTGAGGTGTCTTGTTTCCAGAATGGAGTCACTTGTGGGGGACCGCCACTGTTTAGGCACCTCAGGGGCTCTCCAAATGCAACCTGGCGTCCGCTATTGATTCCAGCCAATTTTGCAGTCAAATGGCACTCCTTCCCTTCCGAGCCCTGCCATGCGCCCAAACAGTTGATTTCCACCACATATAAGGTATCGCCAAACTCAGGAGAAATTGCACAATAAATGTTATGCTGAATTTTTTCCTTTTACTCTTGTAAAAAAAAAAGCTACCTGGTTGAAATAACAATTTTGTGGTAAAATTTTATTTTTTTTTTTCATGGCTCAACGTTATAAAATTCTGTGAAGCACCTGGGGGTTCAGGGTACTCACCAAACATCTAGATAAATTCCTTGAGGGGCTTAGTTTCCAAAATGGGGTCACTTGTGCGGGGTTTCTGCTGTTTAGGTACCTTAGGGGTCCTCCAAATGTGACATTGTGCCCGCAATCTTTTTCAGCCAAATTTCCTTTCCAAAATTCAAATATTGCTCCTTTCGTTCCAAGCCCTCCCATTTGTCCAAACAAAGGTTTCAGACCACATGTGAGGTATCACCGCGCTCATAAAAAAGTGGTTAACAAACTTTGAGGTCAAATTTTTGGAATTACCTCTTGAAAAAGTGAGAAAATTGATGCTAAAGCAACATTTTTGAGAAAATTATTAAAATTTTCAATATGACAACGTAACGTTAACAAAATCTGTGAAGTACCTGTGGATCTAAAATGCTCACTATACCCCTAGATAGAAGCCTTGAGGGGTCTAGTTTCCAAAATGGTGTCACTTGTGAGGGGTTTCTTCTGTTTAGGTACCTTAGCGGACCTGTAAATGCAACATGGTGCCCGCAATCTATTTCAGCCAAATTTGCTTTCCAAAATTCAAATATTGCTCCTTCTGTTCCGAGCCCTCCCATTTGTTTAAACAGAGGTTTCTGACCACATGTGGGGTATCGGCGCGCTCATAAGAAAGTGGGGAACAAGTTTTGGGGTCCATTTTGTTGTGTTATTTCTTCTAAAAGTGAATAAATTTGGGTTAGAGCAACATTTGGGTTAGAGCAACATTTTTAGGTAAAATTTAATTTTTGCTTTTTTTTCATTCCACATTGCTTTTGTTCATGTGAAGCACCTGAAGGGTTAATAAACTTCTTGAATGTGGTTTTGAGTACTTTGGGGGGGTACAGTTTTTATAATGGTGTCACTTTTGGGTGTGATGTGGTCCCTAAAAAAATGGTTTTGTAAATTTTGATGTAAAAATGAGAAATCGCTGATAAACTTTGAACCCCTCTAACTTCCTAACGAAAAAAAAATTTGTTTCCAAAATTGTGCTGATGTAAAGTAGATAAGTGGGAAATGTTATTTATTAACTATTTTGTGTCACAGAAATCTCTGGTTTAACGGTATAAAAATTCAAAAGTTGAAAATTGCAAAATTTTCAAAATTTTTGCCAATATTCAATTTTTTTCATAAATAAACGCAAAAAATATTGTCCTAAATTTGGTACTAACATGAAGTCCAATATGTGACGAAAAAACAATCTCAGAATCACCGGGATCCGTTGAAGCGTTCTAGAGTTATAACCTCATGAAGTGACACTGGTCAGAATTGCAAAATTTGGTCTGGTCATTAAGGTGAAAATTAGCTCCGTCACTAAAGGGTTAATCTAGATTTAATACCCGTCTTGATACATCCCAAAATTTTGTTGGTCTTTTTAGCTACAGCACCACACTGTTGGCTCATGTTGAACCTAGGATTGACTTTTATGCCCAACTTCTTTTAATTAAAGAGTACTGGGCCCAGGACTAAGTCCTGAGGCAAACCGCTTTTGACTTTCATCCAGTTTGATATACAACCATTTAGTATTTATTACTAGAGATGAGCCACCCCCCTAGTGTTCGAGTTGGGTTCATCGAAAAGCGGGTGTGTTCATCGAACACCATCGAACGCCATTGAAAACAATGGCAGGCAAACACAAACACAGAAAACACCTTCTAATGTGTCCAAAAGGTGACAAACAACTCACAAGACACCACAAACACATGGAAAAGTGACAAGTACATATACTCATGCTGAAATAAAAGAGCTGGACGAGTAAAAGGAGGAGGAGACACAGATATAGGAATATCTGCAAGTGAACATCGATGCCATGACTGTGCAACTTGAGCCTTGCTCATTTTGGGCTTCCAATCTGGAAAAATGGCCTGAGCTCGCCACTTACACCTTGGGGATCTTGTCGTTTCCCGCAGCCAGCGTTCTTTGGGGACGTGTATTCAGTGCTGCTGGAGGTGTGCTGACAGATAAGCGCGCGTGTCTGTCCAGTGACAATGTGGACAGACTAGATATAGAAATGCGGCACTCCTGCTATTTAGATGAGGTGCCTGAATAGGGTCCAACCCCGTATCAGTAATGTTCAAAGGATTCGGCACTCAAATTTGAAATAAAACAAATTTTATTTTTCCAAAATATTGAACAAGCAACTTCGTGTTCTCAAAAAAACGTTTTCGGTCAAATGACCTTCATCAAGTTTTTTAACACTAAGAAATAGAAAAAAACAGATATATAAAGAACTCATATAGCATGATAATCAATAGTATGCAACATATACAATTTAGGAGACGTATCCTCAATCAAGAAAAAAGAATTTCTGTAACAATCAGAGTATATGAAGTATATTATATGCTGATAAAACATCAGAAAAAATTCATCATAACTGACATTTTATGCTTAAATCAACATTCAATATGCATTGGATTCTGCAACCTATAAGTAAAGAGGAACAATAAGTAAATAAACAAATAAGTATTAAATGTCATTAAGTTTGGAACTTTGAGACAAGTAATCATTATAGCATCACTAACATTAGATTTCAATGGTAACTAGATTGAATGTACAGAAAAGTCATTGAACTTACCAAAGCTTGTAAGATACTATGAATAGAGCTGTCAGTTTAAAGATAAGAGCTAAGATGCTGCCTCTCCGGGTCCATAAATGCATATGACCTGCCTATGGGGTGTCTCAGTTTAAATAGACCGCTAATGGGATAATAGGCATATAATTAGAGACATCGTAACGTCACTTCCGGTATCGTATATGGAAGTGACGATCCTGGATGGCATTATGTGTGAAGTAACTTGGTTGGCAGGCCCGCGCATGCGCAGTAGTAGTGTAAGCCTACACAAGCAATATAACATGTTTAATTAGCATAACGTCACTGCCGATAGCATAAGCGGAAGTGACGATCCTGGATGGCACCATATAGAGCTTGGTTGGCAAATCCATGTATGAAGGCAATCACTCATTTATATATATTATAGAAACGTGACGTTTTCACATGATATTTGTGTAAGGCTCAAGGATCCGTTTACATTTAGGGCAGTTAGCTTTAGCAATATAGAAGGATAGGATAAGGGAAGGGAACAATGGGAAAAGGTAAAAGGGGAAACGGGAATAAGTTTTCATATCAGTGCACACTATATAATAAGATCCCAGGTATAGTAAATCAGGTAAGTGGTGAAAATAAACAAGAAAGAAGAAAAAATAAAAATAAAAAATAAAAAAGGAGGTTTAGAAATAAAAATAAATAACAATAGAGAAAAATTGAATACTAAATATAATAAAATATTGAAAAAATATTTAATAATCAGCCAGCAAGGACGTAATCAGAAAACAAGCAGAGGTCAAATGCGGATCGGGCAACGAGGTACATAAACAGCAGGCAGGAGACGTAGTCAGAAAACAAGTAGTAGTCAGCACATAAAATCACAAAACAGAACAGGGCGGAACAGGAACCAGAAAATTGGAACTATGTCTGGCAGTGGTCAGCAGACAGGAAGGGCATTAAAAAGGGTGTGGTGTCTTCCCATTGGTTGTAGTGAAATGATGATGCTTCAGCTGTGAGACACCCATCACCTACAGTCAACCAAGGTAACCCAGACCAGTGGATGAGCGGAGCCTGTGCCCACCAGCGCTGCTGGCATCGACTCCTCTCCCATCACCAGCACTATCCACGAAAGGAAAACGGCGTCACCTGGCGATCAGAGTAGAAGTCGCTGGAGCACACTCCGGTGGTGACATAACAGCAGTGTGCGACAATGCTGCAAACCTGGGTGCGGCCCTTCGCCGGGGCAATGTGACACACATGCCTTGTATGGCTCACGTGTTTAACCTGGTTGTCCAGCAATTTTTAAACCACTATCCCGACCTACATGGGCTTCTGCAGAGGGCACGTTCGCTATGTGCTCACTTCTGCCATTCACACCCCGCAGCTCAACGACTTGCATCTCTCCAGAAGTCTTTCGACCTGCCGGTTCACCGTCTGAAATGCGATGTGCCGACAAGCAGGAATTTGAATCTGCACATGTTGTAGCGACTGTGGCAGCACCGCTGAGCCCTGGTGCAATATGTTATGATGTATAGCCTGGGCCAACAAGATCCAGAAGTGGGGCAGATCAAGTTGCTGGAGTGGTCTCAGATCAAGGACCTATGCACCCTTCTTCACAGTTTCAAAATGGTGACAAAGATGTTTACTGTTGACGATGCCATTATCAGCATGACAATTCCAGTCATCTACATGCTGGAGCACACGCTAAACACTATTCGGAGTCAGGTGGTGGGACAAGAGGAAGGGGAGGAAGTACAGAAGGAATCATATGCGAAGAGATAACAAGATCTACAAGGTCCAGACGGTCAGCAGCACCAAGGCGGCCGGCATGGAACGGTGGGGGAAAGGGATTAACAAGGCTGCATGGTAGCAGCCAAACTGTTGAGGAAGGTGCAGGAGCCCAGGAAGAAATGGAGGACGAACTGGCGATGGGCATGGAAGACTCAGCAGATGAGGGAGACCTTCATCACATTTCTGTTGTGCGAGGTTGAGGGGAGAGGGCAGAGGAAGGAAGCATGATTCTCACCTTGCCGCCAACAAAACAGCAAAGACACACGAGCGCCTTCTTGCTGCAGTACCTACAACATGACCCTCGGATTGTCAGAATTAGAAGTAATGCTGACAACTCGGTTGCCACACTCTTAGATCCTTGGTACAAGTCAAAATTTGGCAAAATAATTCCTGCCATAGAAAGGGACGCACGTATGCAGGAGTATGTAATACTATTGTATGAACTGAGGATTTCGATTGCGTTAGGGCAATGACAACCAGAGACGGGTTTTTGGTGCAAAGACATTTTATAATATGTAACCACAATATGTACATAGAACACAATATACACAGTAGAACATAAACACAGTAAATACCTGCCGGGTTCGGAGCAAAGGGGAATTCCCGGGACTGCGCACCGGACTCCCCCAGGGAGACCACCAAGAGCGAACCCCTATACAGGGGCTGTCTGGCAATCAGACCAGAGCTGGTGTCGGGTGTTTCAACAGGATCCAAACAGCAATCAGGAGATGAGAGCAGCAGGGCAGGAGTGGCTTTTAAACAGATGAACAGGAAGTAGGGCAACAGAACAGAAAACTCCATGTTAACAAAGGGCAAGATCCTTCAGAAGAAAACTGGAAATCCCGGAACTCTGACAGTACAATAAACCCACCCCACCCCCCCCAGAAACGGCCTCAGGACGGACCAGGGCCAGGCTTGTCCGGGTACCTCCGATGAAACTGAGCAACCTTCCGGGGCGCTCGGATGTTACCCACAGGTTCCCAGGAATCGTCCTTGGGGGAGTACCCCTGCCAATGTACCAGATACTGAAGCCGATGCCGATGGAGCCGGGAGTCAATAATGTCCTCAACCACAAACTGCTCCTGGCCATCAACCATCACCGGTGGAGGAGGAGGCACGATACGACCTTGAAACGTATTAGGGGAAACTGGTTTCAGCAGAGAAACGTGAAAGACCGGGTGTACCTTTAAATTGTGCGGCAACCTCAGCCGACAGGCCATAGAGCTCACTATCCCGGTGATCTTCAACGGAGCAATGAATTTCTGCCCCAGCTTCTGCGAAGGAACACCTAGTTTCAGATTCTTGGTGGATAACCACACCGAGTCCCCTACCTTATACATGGGTGTCAGTTTCCGGTGGGTGTCTGAGGACTTCTTGTAACGCTCCTGAGCCAAATCCAAAGAGTCCTTTAAAACCTCCAGATTCCATTGTAGCTCCGTCAATCTGTCCTCCACCGCTGGCACCGAAACCGCCACTGGTGACCTAGGCAAAATATTCGGATGGTAACCCAAGTTAACGAAAAAGGGTGTTACCTTAGTGGAGCTGCTCTGAGTGTTGTTATACGAGAACTCCACCAAAGGAAGCAGCTGCAACCAATCGTCCTGTAGATGGCTGACATAACATCGCAGGTACTGCTCCAGGGTTTGATTAGTCCGTTCGGTTTGCCCATTTGTCTGGGGATGGTATGCAGAAGACAAACAGACATCAATATGGAGTGCCGAACAAAACCCTTTCCAGAACTTAGAAGTGAACTGCATGCCCCGGTCAGAGATGATCTCATCCGGTACCCCATGCAACCGAAATATATTCTGGATAACCAAATCCACTGTCTCTGCGGCTGAGGGAAGACCGGTACATGGAATAAAGTGAGCAGCCTTTGTCAACCGATCCACTACCACCAAAATGGTATTGTTACCGCCTGAGATGGGCAACTCCACAATAAAATCCATTGAGATGGATCCCCAAGGGCGAGATGGTACGGGTAACGGTTGAAGGAGTCCCGTAGGAGCCACACGAGGGACCTTGCACCGGGCACAAACCACACATGAGTGGACATAGTCTTTCACATCCTTTAAACAGGTAGGCCACCAGAAAAAACGACTCAGAAATTCCTGCGTCTTCTGTACCCCCCTATGACCTGCCAACACCGAGTCATGGACCAACTTGAGAACCCGAAGTCTTACAGCCTCCAGGACATAAATACGTCGCTCTCTCAACCACACACCATTCCGAAGGACAAGAGTCACATCATTCGGGGGGGGGGGCAGCAAGAAATACGTCACCATCATAGGCCAGCTTGATGTCCTTCCAGAAGTCCTGGTCCCGGATTACTCCAACAAAACTGGCATCTGATAAAACGGTCTGAGACGGGGTTCCAGGCACGAAGTCCATGGCGTGGATTCGGGACAAGGCATCGGCTTTCCCATTACGTGACCCTGGACGGTATGTAACGATAAAATTAAACTGGTTAAGGAACAGGCTCCAACGGGCTTGCCGTGTAGACAGACACCTGGCAGATTTAAGAAATTCTAGGTTACGATGGTCTGTGAGAACTATCACTTGTTGCGCTGCTCCCTGTAAGTGGTGTCTCCATTTCTTAAAGGCAGAAATAATCGCCAACAATTCCTTGTCCGCAATGTCATAGTTCTTTTCTGCAGGGGACAACTGGCGAGAAAAGAAAGCACACGGGTGCAAGAGACTCTTGTCCCCAGTCCTTTGTGAAAGGATAACCCCTAATGCATAATCAGAAGCATCGACTTCCACAATAAAAGGGAGTGCGGGATTCGGGTGTATTAGTATTGGCGCTGAGGTAAAACAAACCTTGAGACAATTGAAAGCTTCCTGGGCCTGGGCGGACCACACAAACTTCTGCCCCTTTTTGGTTAACAGAGTGATAGGATGGACGATCTCTGAAAAGTTGGGGATAAAGCGTCTGTAAAAGTTAGCAAAACCGACAAAGCGTTGTACCTCCTTGATGTTTCCCGGTTCCGGCCAGTCTAGAATTGCCCATATCTTGCCAGACTCCATGTTCAGTCCCTGAGGAGAGATGACATATCCTAAAAATTGTATATTTGAGCAATGGAATTCGCACTTCTCCAGTTTAATATACAGGTGGTTATTAGTGATGAGCGAGTACTAAAAAGCTCGGGTGCTCGAGGCTCGGGCCGAGCATCCCAAGATACTCGTGTACTCGGCCCGAGCACCGAGCCCAATGTTATCCTATGGGAGACCCGAGTATTTTTGTGAAATGACCCCCGGCAGCATGTAGAAACCCTAAAAATGGCACAAAAGTCTCAGAAGAGTGCTCAAATGACATGGCAACAGCATGGGGAAGACCCCTTGAAGCATTTATCACTCAAAAGTCACAGCTGTGAACAATTTTGTCTGAGTTTTATGCCATTTTTACGGACTCACCAGAAAACCTTCCAAAATGACACCAAAATGAATTTTCATGGCGGAAATGTTAAGGGCACATACCCAATAGTGAGATAGAGCTGGTATATGTTACTTTTTGAGATTAATACATGAAAGATTTTACGTAAAACATTGTGTGGCACTCCGATGTCCAAAACGCACGTTTTGTGCTTTTTACTAGCGATGTCAGTCATTTTTTTTTTCATTCTATCTCCCGTCGGTCGGTCTCGCTCTGTCGGTCTCTCTGTATTATCTGTCCCTCTCACAGTCTGTCGGTCATTCTCCCCCCTCTCTCTTACTTACCGTTCCCCGATCACTGCCGCGGCTCTGCACTGCTGTTCACTAAACTCCGGCGGCTTTTCCTCTTTTGAAAAAGCCGGCCGCTCATTAAACAATCTCGTATTCCCTGCGCCTATGATTGGTTGCAGTGAGACACGTCCCCACGCTGAGTGACAGGTGTCTTACTGCACCCAAACACAGCAGCCGGTGTGTATACTGTGCAGTGAAATAAATAATTAAATAATTTTAAAAAACGGCGTGCGGTTCCCCCAATTTTAATACCAGCCAGATAAAGCCATACGGCTGAAGGCTGGTATTCTCAGGATGGGGAGCTCCACGTTATGGGGAGCCCCCCAGCCTAACAATATCAGTCAGCAGCCGCCCAGAATTGCCGCATACATTATATGCGACAGTTCTGGGACTGTACCCGGCTCTTCCCGATTTACCCTAGTGCGTTGGCAAATCGGGGTAATAAGGAGTTAATGGCAGCCCATAGCTGCCACTAAATCCTAGATTAATCATGTCAGGCGTCTCCCCGAGATTCCTTCCATGATTAATCTGTAAGTGACAGTTAAAAAACACACACACCCGAAAAATCCTTTATTAGAAATAAAAAACACTAACAAAGTCCCTCATCACCAATTTATTAACCCCGACAAACCCTCCATGTCCAGCGTAATCCACGGACCTCCAGCGTCGCGTCCAGCGCTGCTGCATGGAGGTGACCGGAGCTGCAGAATACACCGCCGCTCCGGTCAGCTTGCCTCACCCTTTCCACAGGCATTGCTAATTAAGCACCATTCTTGGATCTGGTCCGCCTTTATCAATGGTTGCTGTCTGGCACTGGGAGGGTCAGTTCTGATATAGTCCTGGTATGTGTAGAGCTTGCTCCACATGCTGGGACCTGGGCTGGTCTCTATCCACAATTGCCTTTTTTGCAACATGGAAGCGGCTATATACAGGTTACAGGTATGTGTGCTCCATTATGGTTCTGCTTTTAACTTTATCTAGGAGGCCGCATGGCACATGAAATACAGAATATAGAGTAGGACCCCCCTATTGAGATTTGCCGTGACGTTGGCAGGGGTGGCTCAAAGAATTGATCAATTATTTGCTAAAAATCTCATTTATATTACAGTACAGTTGGAATAAATCTGTGAATTTGCACTTTTTATATGATGTATGCCATTTTCAGATCGTGCTGGCTCCCCTCTCTCTTTATGGGGGGACTGGCAGATTAGGATAAGGTGTGATATATCCCAATCGCCAGTCGGGGTCCACCGTGCTCCCAGATGGAAAAGGAGATGCTGGCAACCCGAAGGTTAGGCAGAGGATACAGAGCTGGGTGGTTCTGAAACTAATAGGAGCCTGACCCGAGTTAGACGACACTCGGATCAGGAGACTGTAAACCCTGTTAGCGTCACAGGGTCCACACACCCAGCCCAGGAATTCCCTTTTAACAACACAGGGGCCCTGGGGTATGCTGTCCGTGTGCGTAGGGGGTATACCTGTGGACAGCAGCCCAGTTAATGCCACTGGGCTGCACTAGCATGACTGCTGGGACAGGAGCTGGCCATATCCGTGCCGCGTTACCAAGTGTGGTGGTGTCCACTACCGACGCCCTATCCATGTCTACCCCTGTCTTAAAACCGCAATGGGTTCAACACATGGAGGTGTGCTCTGTCTGAGCATAATAGAAGACTGCGCATCTCCATGTTGTCTCAAGCCCCTTTTATAACATGGGTCCGCCCCAACCCAGGGTGGACCACAATGCACCTCCAGGAGCCAATAGCAGAGTGCCATATCATCAGTGACATAACCAGTGGCCTATCCGGAAACACCACTTCACTGATGACCTCATGGCAGCCACGCCCCAAACACCTCACCAGTCATCGTCTGACGAACAATGATGAGGTGCCAAGTCATAGGGGCGGGCCTCTGCGAACCAGTTCGGAGTGGCCACATCATCAGGACACCTGATGCCCTCTGGCCTATCAGGGCCTGCCACCTCACAGACATGGCCAGTGAGGTCCTTACCGGACCTAGCCTCTGATGCACTAAGTGCCTGAGCATGCTCAGTAGCCTGAACAACAGTCTCAGAAAACAGACTATCAGCTTGAGCATGCTCAGTAGGCACAACACAGAGTCCACAGTAGCCCGAACTGAGGACTTAGCCTTAGGAATGGCACAGTCAGGCTCAGCATGCTCACTAGGCGAAACACTGTATTAAAGGGGGCTTTACACGGTAGCGATATCGCTAGCAATTTCTAGCGATAGCGAGCGTGTAAGTCCCCTTCCCCGTCGCGCATGCAATTGTTTGTGATCGCTGCCGTAGCGAACATTATCGCTACGCAGCGTCACACATACTTACCTGGTCGGCGTCGTCGCTGTGACTGCCGAACAATCCCTCCTTCAAGGGGGAGGGACGTTCGGCATCACAGCGACATCACCGCAACGTCACTAAGCGGCCGGCCAATCAAAGCAGAGGGGCGGAGATGAGCAGGACGTAACATCCCGCCCACCTCCTTCCTTCCTCATTGGTAGAGATGAGCGAACCGGTCCCGGTTCGGCTCGAGGCGGTTCGCCGAACGGAGGTCCCGTTCGAGTTCGGTTCGTCGAACGTTCGACGAACCGAACTCGAACCAATAGGCTATAATGGGAGGCAATCACAAACACATAAAAATGCATGATAAATGTACACAAACAGTTAATAAACATTGCCATAACACTTACCGGTCCCCGCGATCCCTTCTGCACTCTGTCTCCTGCCGCTATTCCATCCGATGATCGCTGAATCCTCCCGGCGACCGGCACTGCCAGCAGAGATGCAGGACCTATCGTGACGTCAAAATAGCCATGTGACCAGTCACGTGGCTATTATCTCATTGGCTACAGACTGGTCACATGACTATGACACGTCATGTAGGACCTGCGAGTGCATCTCTCCGGTACACGGTGCACATATGTGTATCGCCGTGTACCGGCGACATGCTCTAGCACACGGTCGACTCCCCGTCCCGTTAGGGACCGGCTGACACAGCCGGTCATTAACGGAGATCACCGTTGCCATAGCAACGCAGTTAGCGGTGACGTCACCGCTAACCACGGCTCCGAGAGCACCGTTGCTATGGTAACGCGTCTATCAGCGTTACCGCTGTTACCGCTGACAGCCAGCACTGATCACTCACGGAGTGAAGGCTGCACGCTGCTTCCCGATTGTAGTGAGGATTGTACTGAGGATGAGGTTCCCCAGCCCCAAGTGATGAGCTGGTGAACCTCATCCTCACTACAATCGTCACTACTACTACACTAGTGAGGATTGTAGTGAGGATTGTAGTGAGGATTGTAGTGAGGATTGTAGTGAGGATGAGGTTCCCCAGCCCCAAGTGATGAGCTGGTGCACATCATCCTCACTACAATCGTCACTACTACTACACTAGAAAGAAAGAAGACAGAAGAGCAGGATCGTGGAGGGCTGACAGGGGGTAATAAAGATGGAGTCTCTAATGTGTCTGTGTATTTATTTCTATTAAAGTATTTTTTCTCTGTGTGGTGTTTTTTTTTTAACCCTTTATTGGAGATTCTTAATGGCCGGGTCAAACGTGCCTGACATTAAGAATCTCTGGCTTAATACTGGCTAGTAAAACAAAGCCAGTATTAACTCATGATTACCCAACAAGCCACCCGGCTCCAGGGCTGTTGGAAGAGTTGGATACAGCGCCAGATGATGGCGCTTCTATGAGAGCGCCATTTTCTGGGACGGCTGCGGACTGAAATCCGCAGCAGAGGCGCCCAGAAACCTCGGGCTAACCTGTGCTGCGGATTCCAATCCCCAGCTGCCTAGTTGTACCCGGCTGGACACAAAAATGGGGCAAAGCCCACGTCATTTGTTTTTTAATTATTTCATGAAATAAGTGAAATAATTAAAAAAAAACGGGCTTCCCTATATTTTTGGTTCCCAGCCGGGTACAAATAGGCAACTGGGGGTTGGGGGCAGCCCGTGGCTGCCTGCTGTACCTGGCTAGCATACAAAAATATGGCGAAGCCCACGTCATTTTTTTGGTGGGCAAAAAAATTCTGCATACAGTCCTGGATGGAGTATGCTGAGCCTTGTAGTTCTGCAGCTGCTGTCTGCTCTTCTCCATACAGACAGACAGCAGCTGCAGAACTACAAGGCTCAGCATACTCCATCCAGGACTGTATGCAGAAGTTTTTTGCCCCCTGAAAAAATTATGTGGGCTTCGCCATATTTTTGTATGCTAGCCAGGTACAGCAGGCAGGTACGGCTGCCCCCATCCCCCAGTTGCCTATTTGTACCCGGCTGGGAACCAAAAATAAAGGGAAGCCCTTTTTTTTATTATTTCATGAATTTCATGAAATAATTAGAAAACAAATGACGTAGGCTTCGCCCCATTTTTGTGTCCAGCCAGGTACAACTAGGCAGCTGGAGATTGGAATCCGCAGCACAGGTTGGCATGAGCTTTCTTGGCCCCACTGCTGCGAATTGCAGTCTGCAGCCGCCTCAGAAAATGGCATTTTCATAGAAGCGCCATCTTCTGGCGCTGTATCCAACTCTTCCAGCACCTGCCTGCTATACCTGGCTAGCATACAAAAATATGGCGAAGCTCACGTCCTTTTTTTGTAGTTTTTTGGAAAAAAAAATAAAAAATGCTTCCCTGAATTTCCATTGCCAGTGAAGGCAACACCAAGCAGTGGGGGTTAGCAGCCAGTAGCTGCTTGGATTACCCTTAGCTAGCAATACAAAAAATGCAGCGGGAGCCCATATATATTTTTTTTTAATTATTTATTTAAATAACTAAAAATAAAATGGGCTTCCCTGTATTTTGATTGCTGGACATCACAGTGCTGTAAAAATAAATCTTTAAAAAAATGACGTAGCGCTCCGCGGTATTTTTGATTCTCAGCGCAGATAAAGCAGACAGCTATGGGTTGCCACCCCCATCTGCCTGGCGTTACCTTGGTTGGCAATCAAAATACAGGGAAGCCCATTAATTTTTTCTATTTAAAAAATAGTTAAAAAAAAAAATGACGTTGGGTCCCCCCATTTTTGATAGCCATCTAGGGTAAAGCAGACGGCTGTAGCCTGAAAACCATAGCTGGCAGCTTTACCGTGGTTGGGGATCCAATGTGGAGGTCCCCTCAGGCTCTTTTTTATAATTATTTTATAAATATTAATAATTACACAATATAAGTAGGGTCCCCCCCAAATTGGATCACCAGCCAAGGTAAAGCGGACAGCTGTGGTCTGGTATTCTCAGGGTGGGAAGGTCCATAGTTATTGGGCCTTCACAGCCTAAAAATAGCAGGCCGCAGGCACCCCAGATGTGGCGCATCCACTAGATGCGCCAATCCTGGCGCTTCACCCCAGCTCATCCCGTGCCCTGGTGCAGTGGCAAACGGGGTAATAAATCGGGTTGATACTAGCTGTAAAGTCACCTGAGATCAAGCCCAGCAGTTTGTGATGTCATGGCGTCTATTAGATACCCAACATCATAAACTGTCAATACTAACAAAAAAAAAAAATCGACAAACGAAATTTATTTGAAAAAACAGTCCCCAAAACATTTCCTCTTTCACCAATTTATTGTAAGAAAAAAAATAAAGGGGTCCCACGACGACTCTGGACCGTCTAGAATATAGGGGGGAGACACTCAGGGAACGTATCCCCCATTTTCTAGGAGTGCGGACCCTTCATGTGAGGAGTGTGGGTGCAATGAATCTGCACTCACTCTTCTCGGGTCCACAGCAGCAGAGTCCATGTCGTAATGGTTGCTACCAAAGCTGCAATGCCCTGCTCATGAGGTAAGGGCATGCCTAATCAGGAGAACTACTGTAGAGGAAGTTCTGCTCACTGGTATATAGGTGCTCAGAGGTAATAATAGATAAAATTAGTGAGTAACCTCGGCACTCTAAATCTCCCAGACTAAGTCAGTAAGTCACAACGGATAGTAATGCAAAATCACTCTTTATTGGTCCGTATTAAGAAAAAAAAATTTTCATAAGCATATATATTTTTGTCCAAAACAAGTTACAAATGACGTTTCGGCCTGAGCCTTCGTCAGATTGGACTTATCTGCATATAATCATGAAAAATGACAATAATCAGTATCACATAAGAGTGAGAGAACAATAACATAAACTCGAACAATGTAGAGGTACAATTGGGATGCAGCAAAAAAATTGCAACACAGCAAGAAATGAAACACATGATACAAATGTCATAATACAGTACAAGGACAATATAGTAATGACAAATATGGGGTCAGAGTAGGCTTAGACAGCTCTGGTACGAAAGAGATGTCAATCATAAAGTAACATGTTCAGTAGGTGTAGAGCTACAGTATGCATGGCAGAGCTAATGGGTAGACCGACCATAGAAAAAGAACGGAGAAAAAGTGGAGAAAAAGTGGAGAAAAAGTGGAGAAAAAGTGGAGAAAAAAATGGAGAAAAAGTGGAGAAAAAATGGAGAAAAAATTGAGAAAAAGTAGAGAAAAAGTAGAGAAAAAGTAGAGAAAAAGTAGAGAAAAAGTAGAGAAAAAAGTGGAGAAAAAATGGAGAAAAAAATGTAGAAAAAGTGGAGAAAAAATGTAGAAAAAGTAGAGAAAAAATGGAGAAAAAGTGGAGAAAAAGTGGAGCACCCTTTGGTGCCTTTCATGTGGTACTAAGGGGTGCTTAGCTTTGTATTTAGCCAAAAAAATGAAAAAAAAATGACGTAGGGTTCCCCTTAGTTTTGTAGCCAGCTAGGGTAAAGCAGACGGCTGCAGCCTGCAGACCACAGCTGGCAACCTCACCTTGGCTGGTAATCCAAAACTGAGGGCACCCCACGCTGTTATTTTAAATTAAATAAATAATTAAAAAAAAAACACGTAGGGGTCCCCCAAAATTGGATCACCAGCCAAGGTAAAGCAGACAGCTGGGGCCTGATATTCTCAGACTAGGGAGGTCCATGGTTATTGGACTCTCCCCAGCCTAAAAATAGCAGGCCGCAGCCGCCCCAGAAGTGGCGCATCCATTAGATGCGCCAATCCTGGTGCTTTGCCCCAGCTCATCCCACGCCCTGGTGCGGTGGCAAACGCTGTAATATATGGGGTTAATACCAGATGTGTAATGTCACCTGGCATCAAGCCCTGGGGTTGGTGAGGTCTGGCGTCTATCAGATACCCGACATCACCAACCCAGTCAGTAAGAAATAAAAAATAGATGACAAACACATTTTTATTTGAAACAACACTCCCCAAAACATTCCCTCTTTAACCAATTTATTAGAATGAAAAACAAATCCAGGTCTGGTGTAATCCAAGGGGTTGCCATGACGATCCACACTGTCCCAGTCAATGAAGAGCAGGATGTTCCCCATTGGCTGGGAGAGCAGTGCAGTGACCTGAGCTAACATCAATGGGTCAGCCCAGGTCACTGCAGGGCAAGACAAGTGCTGCTGTCAGCGAGGTACATTACCTGTGCTGATCTCCAGCACACTGACAGCCCCTGTCACTGAGTTCATTGACCGCCGCCTTCACACCAAGTATCGTGAGAGGCCCGTGACGTCACCGCTAGTCAGTCTCGGGTCGGAAGCGAGAGAAGGTGATGTGACAAGCGGCGGCCATGGAGGACAGTGACAGCGCTGAGGTCGGGATGGCGGGACTTCATCACCGCAGGTAAGCCGAGCGGGACCGTGTGTGTGTGTGTGTGTGTGTGTGTGTGTGTGTGTGTGTGTGTGTGTGTGTACGTGTGTACAATACATTCCGCGGGCAGGAGGGGGCGTAGCGAGCTGAGCGGGGAAATGTGGGCTTCCTGCACGTAACTAGGATAAACATCGGGTTACTAACCAAAGCGCTTTGCTTGGATACCCGATGTTTATCATGGTTACCAGCTTCTGGCAGGCTGCCAGCGATGGTTCCTGCACACTGTAGCTGTAAAAAGCCCTGCTTTTTGCTGCTAGAACCGTTCTCGAACGTATCTAGAACTATCGAGCTTTTGCAAAAAGCTCGAGTTCTAGTTCTATCTAGAACAGCCCCCAAAATCACTCGAACCGCGAACTGGAGAACCTCGAACCTAGAACCGCGCTCAACTCTACTCATTGGGGCCGGCGGCAGGTAAGGAGACGTTCCTCGCTCCTGCGGTGTCACACATAGCGATGTGTGCTGCCGCATGAGCGATGAACCACGACGCTAAACAACCCTTACCGATTTTTGACTTTGGGACGACCTTTCCATGGTGAACGATTTTCACCATTTTTGAGGTCGCCTAAGGTCGCTGGTAAGTATTACACGCTGCGATATCGTTAATGACGCCGGATGTGCGTCACTAACAACTTGACCCCGGCGACCAAACATTAACGATATCGTAGCGTGTAAAGCCCCCTTTAGGCTGTGGCTAGGTGAAATCGGCACACACATGTGCACTAGCCGCCTCTCCACACTTAGACGTAGAGGAGGAAGCAGCCAGCTGGATAACCCGTGGCACGGCCAAAAATGGCAGCTGACGTCTGGGCGCAACTGGAACCGCAACAGGCTGCTTGCGGCTACGGCGTCACCGATTCGTAATGTGATGCCCTGGCCTATCAGGTCGTCACAGGGTATTGTGCAATCTGCCCTTCTGCATGATATCCATCTACTCCTTGGTTACGGGTCCCTAACCTGTGGTGTTGCTAAGAACAAGCTAATCAAAACCCTAGGAACACTCTGCACCTCACCCACCAGACACACCAGTGGACAGCCTGAAGGGAATAGGGTCGCCCACTTGGGGGGTTGGATAAGGGGAGGTCAGGAGTGTTAGGAGGCAGTCAGTTGAGGAGTGACTCTCAAGAGGAGAGGTCATAAGTGAGTTGTGAAGTGACTCTCAAGAGGAGAGGTCAGGAGCTTGGCTCCTTAAGACTACTAAGTGGCAGACGTTGGTCTGGGCCTGGTAGGAGCTGGACTTGGTCGCAGGGGATTGTGACAGGGGGCACGGACTGTCGAGGAGGACAGCCGACGGCCTAGTGCCATCACGGGCAGGGGCCAGGGCACGACGGGGTACGTGGACCCTAGGCCAGGAAGTAGCTTCAGGCGTCCTGGTAATTTACCCGATGAGGATGGAGCCTTCAAGATCCGTTCTCCACCCACTTCAAAATCGGGGTACTAGCACAACGAGGGGGAGAGGACTTTCCCACTACATAGTCCAGAAAATCCCAAGCGTGAACCCTGAGAGCAAGCTCACCCCGTAAGCCATACTGGTGAGCGGCAACCGTTTAGTTCCATGCTAAAGGGGGCCAACTACAAAAAAGAGGTGCTAAGGTTAAGGTCACAGGCTAACAAGCAACACCAACGGGCACGGGATCCAGGTGTGCTCCCTCCCTGCTGCAGTGCATCAAGAAGTTTGGTTTACCCCGGTTGTCAGCATCAGCGTTATTGGACTGAGTATCCAATTAAGCCTTACCGGCCCGACGGCCCCCGGTGTATTCCCCCCTACCCGTGGAGGGGGTAAACACCTGGTTGCTCACACCATCACCACCGGGTACTCCCAATCGCAGCGGTGGTACTGCAATCTTAACACACGTGGCATTACAAACCTTCCATATCTTCCCCTGTAAATACCCCCCCCTTTATTCCGGGTGGCTGCAAGACCCCGACTATTCGGGCCCAGAAACCCCTCAAGCCACCGCAGAACCGGATCCGAGCGGCAGCGGCAGGCTGCCAACGCGGGGGCGACATAGTGACACTATCTTCCAGCCAAAATAAAATGTCTACTTCTTCCCGTGGATAATCTGATATGATCCCTTTGTTACTGAAACAATCATTGCTACCAAATGTAGATGAGGCACCAAAACAGCAGGTGCTTGAATGGATCTCAAGTGCTCCATCAAGTGGCCTCTCCTCCATCTCAACTTCAATATCCCAAATACTCCATTCCTCTGTGGTGTCACCCCAATCGCACTTGCTTCCTACCAGCTCTCAAGTCTCCACCTGCCCTGTTGAGTATGGGGTAACAGAGATGGTTGTGTCTGCAGAGCTGTTCAGTCACTATAGCCTGGGAATCAGAGGTCTGCTCCAAAGCTGCAGTGACTCCAGACAAGGAAATGATGTGCACTGATGCCCAGAAGCTTTGTGAGTCAGATCCAGGCCCAGATGAAGAAGGTTCTGAGCATAATGTAGACCCTCATGCCCAAACTGGAACTCCTCTTGGTGGAGACAATGGGGAACATACTGATAAGACTCAGATACCTGATTTTAATGACAACTTTACTATTCGGTCAAGGCAGAAAGAGGCTGGCTCTGAAGACGAGGAGAGTGAGAACACACAGGGTGATGATGAGGTTTGCGATCCCACTTACTGTCAACCCACAGTCAGCCAGTTGATTTGCATACTTCCCAGGGGGAAATGCACCTAGGATTTCACTGTTTGAGCGCCTTTGTTGGCTGCTGGCAGTATTTTCTCTGGCTGGTCTCCCCGAGATCAGTGATTTTTTTGTCTTGTTGGTCTACTAGCCATTGCTCCCACCTAGCCAGAATCCTACTTCACACTGATGAGGGGAAACACCCCGAAATAGCTGTCTGTGGATGGATACCTGGCCTTGGTATTTCCCTTGTCATATCTTTAAACTCGTCAAAGAGTTGGATATTGACTAGAGATGAGCGATGTTCGAGGTTTGCCAATTTCATGTTCGAGTGATTTTGGGGGTGCTCGAGATCGAACTCGAGCTTTTTGCTAAAAGCTCGACAATTCGAGTTGTGTTCGAGAATGGTTCGATCACCAAAAGCAGGGCTTTTTACAGCTACAGTGTGCAGGGAGCCATCACTGGCAGCCTGCGGTAAGCTGGTAACCAATGTAAATATCGGGTATCCAAGCAAAGCGCTTTGGTTAGTAACCCGAAATTTACCCTGGTTACGTGTGCAGGGAGCCGACACTTCCCCGCTCGGCTCCGCCCCCTCCTGCACTCGGCATGTACACACACACACTCATACTATCCTGTCCCCAGCTATGCAGTCCCCGGCACTGATGTCCTCAGCGCAACATGGCCCCGCTAGGCTCCACTCACCTCGCACTCCACCACCTGCACACATGGCCCCGCTCGTCTCCACCCACCTCGCACTCCGCACACATTACCCTGCTTGGCTCCACCCACCTCACACTCCTGCACACATTACCCCGCTTGGCTCCACCCACCTTGCACTCCCCACACATTACCCTGCTTGGCTCCATCCACATCGCACTCCGCACACATTACCCCACTTGGCTCCACCCACCTCGCACTCCGCGCACATTACCCCGCTAGGCTCCACCCACTTTGCACTCTGCACACATTGCCTCGCTTGGCTCCACCCACCTTGCACTCCGCACACATTACCCTGCTTGGCTCCACCCACATCACACTCTGCACAAATTACGCTGCTCGGCTTACCTGCAGTGATAAAGTCCTGCCCTCCTGACCTCAGCGCTGTCATGTCCTCCATGGCCGCCGCTTGTCCCATCTCCTCCTCTTGCTGCCGACCCGAGACAGTGACTAGCGGTGACGTCACAGGCTCCTGCGATACTTGGCTGTGAAGGCGGTGGTCATTGAAGTCAGTGACAGCTCTGCTATCAGCAGTTCAGGAGATCGTCACCACAGGTAATGTACCTCGCTCCTGACAGCAGCACTTGTCATCCCCTGCAGTAACCTGGGCTGACCTATTGATGTTAGCTCATTGACTGGGACAGTGACTATGGTATGGATCATCATGGGAACCCCTTGGATTACAGCAGACCTGGATTTGTTTTTCTTTCTAATAAATTGGTGAAAGAGGGAATGTGTTGAGGAGTGTTTTTTCAAATAAAAATGTGTTTGTTGTCTATTTTTTTTTTATTACTAACTGGGTTGGTGATGTCGGGTATCAGATAGACGCCTGACATCACCAACCCTAGAGCTTGATGCCAGGTGACATTACACATCTGGTATTAACCCCATATATTACCCCATTTGCCACCGTACCAGGGCACGGGATGAGCTGGGGCGAAGCACCAGGATTGGCGCATCTAATGGATGCGCCACTTCTGGGGCGGTTGCGGCCTGCTAATTTTAGGCTGGGGAGAGTCCAATAACCATGGAACTCCCTAGTCTGAGAACATCATACCCCAGCTGTCCGCTTTACCTTGGCTGGTGATCGAATTTTGGGGAAACCCCCACGTGTTTTTTTTTTTTTTAAATTATTTATTTAATTTAAAATAACACCGTGGTGTGCCTTCAGTATTGGATTACCAGCCAAGGTGAAGATGCCAGCTGTGGTCTGCAGGCTGCAGCTGTCTGCTTTAGTCTAGCTGGCTATCAAAAATAGGGGGAACCCTACGTCATTTTTTTTTTAAAATTTATTTTTAAGCCTAAATACAAGGCTAAGCACCTCTTAGTGCCACATGAAAGGCACCAAAGGGTGCAAAATTACAAAATACTGGAGAGTGGGACATTATGTGTCTTTCTGCCATTATAATGACAGAAAAGATTGATATGAAGTGTACAAGTACAGGAAAATCACCAGAAAGCTGTGAAAAGCAGTAGAAAATGGCACTGGAGTGAACATGTGACCGCCTCATGTAGGTTGAAGCTATGGATCCTGGGTAAATTTATGTATTTTCCCTCCTTCAGTTTTTTGGCAGTACGCAAAAAAAACGGAAGGCACACGGATGACAAATGGATGATATACGGACCGTATACGGAACGGAAACGGATGCCACATGGATGCACCCGGGAAAAAAACGGACCGTTTTTTTGCGGACCGCAAAAACAGATCAGTCGTGTGAATTATTCTGATCTGCCGTTTATAAACAGCAGGCAGAAATAAGTGAATAGCGCCCCCCAGCGTCAGAAAATCTCTGGGGTTTCAGGGGGTAGCTGAGACCCTGGAGATCATGATTCAGGCCGATTTTTCCGGTCCCCGCTCAGTGAGCTTACGTGATCACCGGTATACACCGTATACCGATGATCACGTTACAGTAAATGACAGACCGGTAAAGAATTATTTATCTCCCATCTGGCATGAACAAACATGTCAGATGGGAGATAAATCTCCTCTCCGGTCTCCTCCGGTCCCCCGGTGTCACCAAAGTGCCCCCCGACCCCCTCTCGGAAATCCAAGATGGCCACGCGCACAGCAGTGCGCCGGCCGCATTCACCCTACTCCTCTGATTTTTTTTGGATAAATACAAGACTAAGCACCCCTTACTGCCACATGAAAGGCAACAAAGGGTGCAAAATTACAAAATGCAGGAGAGTGGGACATGATGTGTCTTTCTGCCATTATAATGACAGAAAAGACTGATATGAAGTGTACAAGCACAGGAATATCACCAGAGCGCTCTACCCTGTGAAAAGCAGAAGAAAATGGCACTGGAGGGAACATGTGAACGCCTCATGTAGGTTGAAGCTATGGATCCTGGGTAAATTTATGTATTTTCCCTCCTTCAATTTTTTTGCAGTATGCAAAAAAAACGGAAGGCACGTGGATGACAAACAGATGACATACGGACCGTATACGGAACGGAAACGGATGCTAAACGGATGCACCCGTGAAAAAACGGACCATTTTTTGCAGACCGCAAAAACGGATCGGTCGTGTGAATGTTGCCTTATTCTGATCTGCCGTTTATAAACAGCAGGCAGAAATAAGTGAATAGCGCCCCCCAGTGTCAGAAAATCTCCGGGGTTTCAGGGGTAGCCAGAAATCTAAGATGGCCGCGCGCACAGCAGCGCGCCGGCCGCATTCAACCTACTCTTCTGATTTCTGTCGCATGTGCCATGACACATGCGACAGAAAACTCCTCCCCAGGCCCTGCCAGGTCACCCCCTATAACCCCACCGGTGTTCCCCGGTGTCCCACGGTATCTGTACAGCGTTGATCCCCCGCGGCCCCCTCCTTCACAATAGACGCTGCCGCATGCACAGAGCGGCTGTCAGCTCAGCTTCCTGTGTTCAGACACAGTGAGTGGTGGTAACCATGCATCTGTAAGCTACTGCAATGCCCTGCTCATGAGGTAAGGAACATAGTTGATCAGGAGAGCTATACTACATTTCCAAATGGAGGTATTTGATTTTATAGTTGCCCTGCTGAACGACTACCAAATATGAGAATCCGTTATACGCCACAAGAAAACATGTCTAAATAGCGAGCTCTGTTTGTTTAGTATTCAGCTGGATAACTGGACTTAAAGGGGTAGTCCATCTCCAAGATCCTATCCTCAATATATAGTAGGTGGAATAGCAATAATATCAGCAAATACCAATATTTGGAAATGTAGAATAGTTCTCCTGATTAGGCATGCCCTTACCTCATGAGCAGGGCATTGCAGCTTTGGTAGCAACAGTTACGACATGGACTCTGCTGCTGTGGACCCAGGGAGAGTGGGTGCAGATTCATTGCACCCACACTCCTCACATGGAGAGTCTGCACTCCTAGAAAATGGGGGATACGTTCCTTGAGCGTGTCCCCCCCCTTATTCTAGACGGTCCAAAGTCATCGTGGAACCCCTTTATTTTTTTTCCTTACAATAAATTGGTGAAAGAGGGAATGTTTTGGGGAGTGTTTTTGGAAATACATTTTTTTTGTCTATTTTTTTTGTTAGTACTGACAGTTTGTGATGTCAGGTATTGTTACGAACCGGCGCCGCCATAGCCGCAAGCAGCCTGCTGCGGTTCCTGTTGCGCCCAGGCGCCAGCTGCCGTTCTTGGCCGTGCCTCGGGTGGTCCAGTTGGCTGTTCCTTCCACCACGTCTAAGTGTGGAGAGGCGGCTAGTGCGCATGCGTGCGCCGATTTACCCCAGCCAGAGTTTAAGCCCGGTGTTTTGCCTAGTGAGCATGCTCAGCCTGTTTGTGTTATGTCTGAGACTAAGGCCTCAGTTCAGGCTACTGAGCATGCTCAAACTGATAGTCTGCTTTCTAAGCCTGTGGCTCAGGCTACTGAGCATGCTCAGGCACTTAGTGCATCAGAGGCTAGGTCCGGTAAGGACCTCACTGAGCATGTCCGTGAGGTGGCAGGCCCTGATAGGGCAGAGGGTGTCAGGTGTCCTGATGACGTGGCAACTCCGGACTGGCTCGCAGAGGCCCGCCCCTATGATCTGGCACCTCAGTATTGGTCGTCAGACGATGACTGGTGAAGTGTTTGGGGCGTGGCTGTCATGAGGTCATCAATGACGTGGCGGTTCCGGATAGGTCGCATGTGACGTCACTGATGACATGGCACTCTGCTATTGGACCTTGGTGGTTCCACCCTGGGTTTGGGGCGGACCCAGGTTATACAAGGGGCTGGAGACAACATGGAGGTGCGCAGTCTTCACTTTTGCTCAGTCAGAGCACATCTCCATGTTAGCGCTTCATTGCAGCATAAGCCTATGTTGGGAAGCGGTAGGTAGGGTTAGGCGAATGGTGCCTGTCACGCCAAGATTCGTGGCTCGGCACATCAGGGTCAGGCGCCGTGCTTCCCTCCTGCCGTTCCAGTCTTGCTATAGCAGCCCAGTGGCGTTAATTGGGCTGCGGCTGCTGTGCTTCCTGTCCGATTGTGCCCCCTACGCACACGGACAACGCACCTGCTGCGCCACCTGTCTGATTGTGCCCCCTACGCACACGGACAATGCACCTGCTGCGCCACCTGTCCGATTGTGCCCCCTACGCACACGGACAACGCACCTGCTGCGCCACCTGTCTGATTGTGCCCCCTACGCACACGGACAACGCACCTGCTGTGCCACCTGTCCGATTGTGCCCCCTACGCACACGGACAACGCACCTGCTGCGCCACCTGTCTGATTGTGCCCCCTACGCACACGGACAACGCACCTGCTGCGCCACCTGTCCGATTGTGCCCCCTACGCACACGGACAATGCACCTGCTGCGCCACCTGTCCGGTTGTGCCCCCTACGCGCACGGACAGCGTACTCCAGGACCCCTGTGGAGTTAACAGGGTGTTCCTTATTTTCCTCGGCTTCCCAGTCAACGCTACTGGTGTACCCATCTGGCCTGACGTGTCCTACACACACGTGGCCAGTCGAGAGGTGGCCAGAAACGCTAATCGGAGGACCGCTCGGCCTGACGTGTCCTACACATGTGGCCGACAGGGCGCTTTCGTGGCGGTCTTCCGGTCAACGCTACCTGGTTACCACCCGGCCTGACGTGTTTCCTGCACACGTGGTTGGTGTAGCGCTAGGTGCACCAAAACGCTAATCGGGTTGTCGTCCGGTCTGACGTGTCCCAACACACGTGACCGGTTCCCAGAGTTCCTGGGTTATCTCAGAGCAGTCCAGCTCTATAGTCTCCGCCTAACCCTCAGGTGCCAGCAGCTCCTTTGTCATCTGGAGCACGGTGGGCCCCGACTGGTGATTAGGATATATACCCCCTGGTCTTAATCTGCCGGTCCCCCCGTAACAGGTATCTGATAGACGCCATAATATCACAAACTGCTGGGCTTGATGTCAGGTGACCTTACAGCTAGTATCAACCCCATTTATTACCCTGTTTGCCACTACACCAGAGCAATGGGGGTGGCAACCTGTAGCTGTCTGCTTTAACTGCGCTGAGAATCAAAAACACCGCGGGGCGCTACGTCATTTTTTTTAATGATTTATTTTTACAGCACTGCCATGTCAGGCAATCAAAATACAGCGAAGCCCATTTTGTTTTAGTTATTTAAATAAATAATAATAAAAAAAAAATATGGGCTCTCGCTGCATTTTTTGCATTACTAGGTAAGGGTAATCCAAACAGCTACTGGCTGCTAACCCCCACTGCTTGGTGTTACCTTCACTGTCAATGGAAAATCCAGGGAAGCATTTTTTATTTTTTTTTACCAAAAAGTCTAAAAAAAAAATGATGTGAGCTTCCCATGTTTTTGTATGCTAGCCAGGTACATCAGGCAGGTACGGGCTGCCCCCAACCCCCAGCTGCCTAGTTGTACCCGGCTGGGAACTAAAAATATAGGGTAGCCCTTTTTTTAATTATTTCATGAATTTCATGAAATGATTTAAAAAAAAAAAAACGACGTACGCTTCGCCCCATTTTTGTATCCAGCCGGGTACAACTAGGCAGCTGGGGATTGGAATCCGCATCACAGGTTAGCCCGAGGTTCCTGGGTGCCTCTGCTGCGAATTGCAGTCCGCAGCCGCCCCAGAAAATGGCGCTCTTATAGAAGCGCCATCATCTGGCGCTGTATCCAACTCTTCCAGCTGCCCTGATGCCGGTGGCTCGCTGGGTAATCATCATGAGTTAATACAAGCTTTGTTTTACTAGCTAGTATTAAGCCAGAGATTCTTAATGTCAGGCAAGTTTGACCCGGCCATTAAGAATCTCCAATAAAGAGTTAAAAAAAAAAAGATACCACACAGAGAAAAAATACTTTAATAGAAATAAATACACAGACACACTTAGAGACTCCATGTTCATTACTCCCTCGCATCCCTCCATGATCCATGGTCTTCTGTCTTCTTTCTCCTTCAGCCCATGCAGCTCTGCTCCATCAGGCTTCACTGCATGGGAGAAAGACGCTGCTGCCCCATGCAGAAATCACTCAGAGTGACCACAGGCTGTCGGCTGTTAGCGGTGACTTCACCGCTCACAGCCGGGTTACCATAGCAACGGTGCTCCGATCACGTGATTCCTGGTGCCGCTATTCACTGGCTGTGACAGCCAGTCCTTGCATGTGGGCTGACTCTGTAAAGAGCGCCCCATGCAGGAATGGGGAGTCGTTCGTGTGCCAGAGCATGTTGCTGGTACACGGAGATACAAAAACAATCACCGCGTACTGGAGAGATGCACTGACAGGACCTAGGACAGGACATGACGTCTAGCCATGTGACCAGTCTGTAGCCAATGAGATAATAGACACGTGACTGGTCACATGGCTATTTTGACGTCACAATAGGTCCTGTCATCACTGCTGGTTACCGGGAGGACGCAGCGATTACCGATGGAAAAGCTGCGGGAGACAGAGTGCAGGACGCATCGCGGGCACCAGTAAGTGTTATGGCAATGTTTATTAACTGTATGTGTAAATGTATAATGTGTTTTTATGTGTTTGTGTTTGCCTCCCATTGTTTTCAATGGGGTTCGAGAGGTTCGTCGAACGGCTTGTCGAACGGGGCACCGTTCGACGAACCAAACCAAACTCGAATTTTAGGGGGGTGGCTCATCTCTAATATTGACTAAAAGGGACACTTAATATGGTGGTTATGGTGGTCTCCTAAAAAGAGCCACTCCTTGGCTAGGTCCTTCCCGGAGGGATATCTGGCTAGTTCTGTGTTGAGACCCCTAACAGAGGCTCCACAGGCCTTTTTTGATTTGCATACTTTAGGGGGCAATGCACCTAGGATTTCACTGTTTGAGTGCCTTTGTTGGCTGCTGGCAGTGTTTTCTCTGGCTGGTCTCCCCGAGATCAGTGATTGTTTTGTCTTGTTGGTCTACTAGGCTTTGCTCCCACCTAGCCAGAATCCTACTCCACACTGATGAGGGGCAACACCCCAAAACAGCTGTCTGTGGATGGATACCTGGCCTTGGTATTTCCCTTGTCATACCTTTAAACTCGTCAAAGAATTGGATATTGACTAAAAGGTCCACTTAATATGGTGGTTATGGTGGTCTCCTAAAAAGAGCCACTCCTTGCCTAGGTCCTTCCCGGAGGGATATCTGGCTAGTTCTGTGTTGGGACTCCTAACAGAGGCTCCACAGACCTTTTTTGATTTGCATACTTCCCAGGGGGCAATGCACCTAGGATTTCACTGTTTGAGTGCCTTTGTTGGCTGCTGACAGTGTTTTCTCTGCCTGGTCTCCCCGAGATCAGTGATTGTTTTTTCTAGTCGATGAGGTCAGCAGAGGAGGTGGAGGAGGATGCTACTGACGACGAGGTTATGTTGCGCCTTCCTGGACAGAGACTGAGTACTGGAAGCACGTCAACAACTGCATCCTCAGCCACAACTCTGCCTCTGAGCAGAAGTCGTGGTGGCTCTGCAGGTCACAAGGGCTCTAAGCCTTGCCTAGCCTGGGACTTTTTTGACATTGCAAAGGATCATCTAACTCATGTCATCTGTAAGATTTGGCACCAATCTCTAAGTAGAGGCCAAAAACTCACTAGTTTGAGTAATTCGTCCATGAATCGTCACATGGATATGAAGCATAAGAGCGCTTTCACACATTTGGCTTTTTGCCGGTTTGCCGGTTCCGGCACATGCCAGTACAGTGTATACAGTACAGTTGCAGCGCTGTAACGTCCAGGTCACATGCTCCAGTCACATGCCAGCATGTCATGTGAGCTTGTCGCGCTGCCACTGTACTGTATACACTGTACTGGTGCGCACCGGAACCGGCAAGAAGCTGGATGTGTGAGAGCACCCTTAGTCGCAGTGGGAAGCTCACTGTGCTACTGTTCGCCCCCGTGCCAGTGGCAAAACCGCTCGGATCCGGAGCCGCTGTAGCTCGAGAGGTCTCCGAACCCGAGGGTTCGCGCGGACACTCGAATGTCAAAAGAAAGGGGGAAATATATACAGGGGATTAAAAGTCCGTGACGCCACCCACGGTGCATGGTAATGTGAGAGACCACCGCTGCTGTTGGGGAGCCCGGTGACGATGTCGAAGCAGCAGGATGTTTAACCCCTCCATGGGTAGGAGGTTTGGTGTCCCAGGGCCCGTTGGATAGTTGGCGCTTGGGGTGCCATTGGGGAAGCTACTTCCCGGCCTAGGGTCCACGTACCCCGTGGTGCCCTGGCCCCTGCCCGGTGATAGCTAAAGGCCGCCGGCTGCCCTCCTCGGCAGTCTGTGCCCTTTTACACAATCCCCTGCGACCAAGGTTCCAGCTCCTACCAGCCCCAGACCAACGTTTGCCACCTAGTAACTACAGGAGCCCTGCTCCCTGACCTCTCCACACGAGGGTCACTACTAGAGTTGAGCACGGTTCGTGGTTCTCCAGTTCAGGGTTCCAGTGATTTTGGGGAGTGTTCTAGATCGAACTAGAACTCGAGCTTTTTGCTAAAAGCTCGATAGCTCGAGTTACGTTCGAGAACGGTTCTATCAGCCAAAAGCCAAGCTAATTAGTAGCTGGCTTTTAGCCGTAATAGTGTAAGTTACTCTGTAAATCCCACTATTATGAAATTTTCAGCGTATAGTGTGCTGGGACTGCGCGTTCAGATCACTGCTGCTGGGATAATGGCGATCGCCATTTTTTTTTTTTCTTTTCTTCCTTCCCTAAGCGCGCGTGTAGTGGGGCGGGCCAGCATGCCAGCCAATCACATACACACACACAGCTAAGTGGACTTTTTGCCAGTCAAGCAAGGGCATGTGTCATAGGCTGTCAATGTCACATGTCCCTGCATTATAAAAACGGGCATATGCCCGTCAGGATGCCATTATCTGCCTTCTGCGTCTGGGGGTCAGTCACCGCTGGCGCAGCTCCTGTCGTCGATACTTCTGTGTACGCTCTACACACAGCGCTATACAGAATATGGATAGAAGTTTCTTTCAGCTCTTGTAAGGGCTAATTACAGCAGGCTCAGAGCCATAGGTGACAGTCAGGTCCGTGGAAACAGTTTTTCACAGCTACAGATAACAGCGCCTGTGTAGCTAAGCTCAGGGACTTCCTTGCTGCATTTCACCATTAGGAGGGATAAAAAGTAAAGCTTCCTTTCTTCTACACTGACCCACAAACCAGCCACTGTACCCTCCTGTCCTTTTTAGCCAAGCCATTTTAATTGCAGAGTGCTGCCAGTTAGTGCCATCTTAAAAATGGCAGTTGGACTTCATTAGTGTCCCACCGGTGACAAGCTATTTGCAGCACCTCTGCATTGCACCGTCAAACTCATTTTTACTAAGCCATTATAATAGCAAACACTGAGGAAACTTAGTGGCATCCTAAAAGTGGCTGTTGGACTTCATTAGTGTCCTACTGATGCCAAGCTATTTGCAGCACCTCTGCATTGCACCGTCAAAATCATTTTTACTAAGCCATTATAATAGCAAACACTGAGGAAACTTAGTGGCATCCAAAAAGTGGCTGTTGGACTTCATTAGTGTCCCACTGGTGCCAAGCTATTTGCAGCACCTCTGCATTGCAATGTCAAACTGATTTTTACTAATCCATTATAATCGTAAACACTGAGGAAACTTAGTGGCATCCTAAAAGTGGCAGTTGGACATCATTAGTGTCCCACTGGTGCAAAGCTATATGCTGCACCTCAGCATTGCACCCTCAAGCTCATTCTTACTAAGCCATTATAATAGCAAACACTGAGGAAACTTAGTGGCATCCTAAAAGTGGCTGTTGGACTTCATTAGTGTCCCACTGGTGCCACGCTATTTGCAGCACCTCTGCATTGCACCCTCAAGCTCATTTTTACTAAGCCATTATAATAGCAAACACTGAGGAAGATTAGTGGCATCCTAAAAGTGGCTGTTGGACTTCAATAGTGTCCCACTGGTGCCAAGCTATTTGCAGCACCTCTGCATTGCACTGTCAAACTCATTTTTACTAAGCCATTTTAATAGCAAACACTGAGGAAACTTAGTGCCATCCTAAAAGTGGCTGTTGAACTTCATTAGTGTCCCACTGGTGCCAAGCTATTTGCAGCACCTCTGCATTGCACCGTCAAACTCATTTTTACTAAGCCATTATAATAGCAAACACTGAGGAAACTTAGTGCCATCCTAAAAGTGGCTGTTGAACTTCATTAGTGTCCCACAGGTGCCAAGCAATTTGCAGCACCTCTGCATTGCACCGTCAAACTCATTTTTACTAAGCCATTATAATAGCAAACACTGAGGAAACTTAGTGTCATCCTATAAGTGGCTGTTGGACGTCATTAGTGTCCCACAGGTGCAAAGCAATTTCCAGCACCTCTGCATTGCACCGTCAAACTCATTTTTACTAAGCCATTATAATAGCAAACACTGAGGAAATTTAGTGGCATCCTAAAAGTTGCTGTTGGACTTCATTAGTGTCCTACTGATGCCAAGATATTTGCAGCACCTCTGCATTGCACCGTCAAAATCATTTTTACTAAGCCATTATAATAGCAAACACTGAGGAAATTTAGTGGCATCCAAAAAGTGGCTATTGGACTTCATTAGTGTCCCACTGGTGCTAAGCTATTTGCAGCACCTCTGCATTGCAATGTCAAACTGATTTTTACTAATCCATTATAATAGTAAACACTGAGGAAACTTAGTGGCATCCAAAAAGTGGCTGTTGGCTTCATTAGTGTTCCATAGGTGCAAAGCAATTTGCAGCACCTCTGCATTGCACCCTCAAGCTCATTCTTACTAAGCCACTATAATAGCAAACACTGAGGAAACTTAGTGGCATCCTAAAAGTGGCTGTTGGACTTCATTAGTGTCCCACTGGTGCCACGCTATTTGCAGCACCTCTGCATTGCACCCTCAAGCTCATTATTACTAAGCAATTATAATAGCAAACACTGAGGAAACTTAGTGCCATCCTAAAAGTGGCTGTTGGACTTCAATAGTGTCCCACTGGTGCCAAGCTATTTGCAGCACCTCTGCATTGCACCGTGAAACTCATTGTTACTAAGCCATTATAATAGCAAATCCTGAGGAAACTTAGTGGCATCCAAAAAGTGGCTGTTGGACCTCATTAGTGTCCCACTCGTGCCAAGCTATTTGCAGCACTTTTGCATTGCACCGTCAAACCCATTTTTACTAAGCCATTATAATAGCAAACACTGAGGAAACTTAGTGGCATCCAAAAAGTTGCAGTTGGATTTCATTAGTGTCCCACAGGTGCAAATCAATTTGCAGCACCTCTGCATTGCACCCTCAAGCTCATTGTTACTACGCCATTATAATAGCAAACACTGAGAAAACTTAGTGGCATCCTAAAAGTGGCTGTTGGACTTCGTTAGTGTCCCACTGGTGCCACGCTATTTGCAGCACCTCTGCATTGCACCGTCAAACTCATTTTTATTAAGCCATTATAATAGCAAACACTGAGGAAACTTAGTGCCATCCTAAAAGTGGCTGTTGGACTTCATTAGTGTCCCACTGGTGCCAAGCAATTTGCAGCACCTCTGCATTGCACCGTCAAACTCATTGTTACTAAGCCATTATAATAGCAAACACTGAGGAAACTTAGTGGCATCCAAAAATTGGCTGTTGGACTTCATTAGTGTCCCACAGGTGCAAATCAATTTGCAGCACCTCTGCATTGCACCATCAAGCTCATTGTTACTACGCCATTATAATAGCAAACACTAAGAAAACTTAGTGGCATCCTAAAAGTGGCTGTTGGACTTCAATAGTGTCCCACTGGTGCCAAGCTATTTGCAGCTCCTCTGCATTGCACTGTCAAACTCATTTTTACTAAGCCATTTTAATAGCAAACACTGAGGAAACTTAGTGCCATCCTAAAAGTGGCTGTTGAACTTCATTAGTGTCCCACTGGTGCCAAGCTATTTGCAGCACCTCTGCATTGCACCGTCAAACTCATTTTTACTAAGCCATTATAATAGCAAACACTGAGGAAATTTAGTGCCATCCTAAAAGTAGCTGTTGGACTTCATTAGTGTCCCACTGGTGCCAAGCTATTTGCAGCACCTCTGCATTGCACCGTCAAACTCATTTTTAATAAGCCATTATAATAGCAAACACTGAGGAAACTTAGTGGCATCCAAAAATTGGCTGTTGGAGTTCATTAGTGTCCCTCTGGTGCCAAGCTATTTGCAGCACCTCTGCATTGCACCGTCAAACTCATTGTTACTAAGTAGTGATGAGCGAGTACTAAAAAGCTCGGGTGCTCGAGGCTCGGGCCGAGCATCCCAAGATACTCGTGTACTCGGCCCGAGCACCGAGCCCAATGTTATCCTATGGGAGACCCGAGTATTTTTGTGAAATGACCACCGGCAGCATGTAGAAACCCTAAAAATGGCACAAAAGTCTCAGAAGAGTGCTCAAATGACATGGCAACAGCATGGGGAAGACCCCTTGAAGCATTTATCACTCAAAAGTCACAGCTGTGAACAATTTTGTCCGCGTTTTACGCCATTTTTACGGATTTACCAGAAAACCTTCCAAAATGACACCAAAATGAATTTTCATGGCGGAAATGTTAAGGGCACATACCCAATAGTGAGATAGAGCTAATGTATGTTACTTTTTGAGATCAATACATGAAAGATTTTACGTAAAACATTGTGTGGCACTCCGATGTCCCTGAGAAGAGACGTACATAAAGGCCTCTGAGTCTAATGTGCCCATTTTGAGGAACTGAGTCTTTGTAGTATTTTCCTTTGCCAGGGCAGTCCAAAATTGTGAGGTTCACCAATGACCCTGCATACAGACGTGCATGAGGGCCTGTAAACCTGAAGTGCCTATTGGAAGGAAGTGGGTCTATTGTACTATAGCCCTTTGGCAGGGCAGCCAAAAATTGGGAGGCTCCACGTTGTCCCTGGATAGAGACGTGCATGAGGGCCTGTAAACCTGAAGTGCCCATTGGAAGGAAGTGGGTCTATTGTAGTATAGCCCTTAGGCAGGGCAGCCAAAAATTGGGAGGCTCCACGTTGTCCCTGGATAGAGACGTGCATGAGGGCCTGTAAACCTGAAGTGCCCATTGGAAGGAAGTGGGTCTATTGTAGTATAGCCCTTAGGCAGGGCAGCCAAAAATTGGGAGGCTCCACGTTGTCCCTGGATAGAGACGTGCATGAGGGCCTGTAAACCTGAAGTGCCCATTGGAAGGAAGTGGGTCTATTGTAGTATAGCCCTTAGGCAGGGCAGCCAAAAATTGGGAGGCTCCACGTTGTCCCTGGATAGAGACGTGCATGAGGGCCTGTAAACCTGAAGTGCCCATTGGAAGGAAGTGGGTCTATTGTAGTATAGCCCTTAGGCAGGGCAGCCAAAAATTGGGAGGCTCCACGTTGTCCCTGGATAGAGACGTGCATGAGGGCCTCAAAACATTAAGTGTCCATTGTCAGGAAGTGGGTGTATTATAGTATAGCCCTTTGGCAGGGCAGCCAAAAATTGGGAGGCTCCACGTTGTCCCTGGATAAAGACGTGCATGAGGGCCTCAAAACATTAAGTGTCCATTGTCAGGAAGTGGGTCTATTGTAGTATAGCCCTTAGGCAGGGCAGCCAAAAATTGGGAGGCTCCACGTTGTCCCTGGATAGAGATGTGCATGAGGGCCTGTAAACCTGAAGTGCCCATTGGAAGGAAGTGGGTCTATTGTAGTATAGCCCTTAGGCAGGGCAGCCAAAAATTGGGAGGCTCCACGTTGTCCCTGGATAGAGACATGCATGAGGGCCTGTAAACCTGAAGTGCCCATTGGAAGGAAGTGGGTCTATTGTAGTATAGCCCTTAGGCAGGGCAGCCAAAAATTGGGAGGCTCCACGTTGTCCCTGGATAGAGACGTGCATGAGGGCCTGTAAACCTGAAGTGCCCATTGGAAGGAAGTGGGTCTATTGTAGTATAGCCCTTAGGCAGGGCAGCCAAAAATTGGGAGGCTCCACGTTGTCCCTGGATAGAGACGTGCATGAGGGCCTGTAAACCTGAAGTGCCGATTGGAAGGAAGTGGGTCTATTGTAGTATAGCCCTTAGGCAGGGCAGCCAAAAATTGGGAGGCTCCACGTTGTCCCTGGATAGAGACGTGCATGAGGGCCTGTAAACCTGAAGTGCCCATTGGAAGGAAGTGGGTCTATTGTAGTATAGCCCTTAGGCAGGGCAGCCAAAAATTGGGAGGCTCCACGTTGTCCCTGGATAGAGACGTGCATGAGGGCCTGTAAACCTGAAGTGCCCATTGGAAGGAAGTGGGTCTATTGTAGTATAGCCCTTAGGCAGGGCAGCCAAAAATTGGGAGGCTCCACGTTGTCCCTGGATAGAGACGTGCATGAGGGCCTGTAAACCTGAAGTGCCCATTGGAAGGAAGTGGGTCTATTGTAGTATAGCCCTTAGGCAGGGCAGCCAAAAATTGGGAGGCTCCACGTTGTCCCTGGATAGAGACGTGCATGAGGGCCTGTAAACCTGAAGTGCCCATTGGAAGGAAGTGGGTCTATTGTAGTATAGCCCTTAGGCAGGGCAGCCAAAAATTGGGAGGCTCCACGTTGTCCCTGGATAGAGACGTGCATGAGGGCCTCAAAACATTAAGTGTCCATTGTCAGGAAGTGGGTGTATTATAGTATAGCCCTTTGGCAGGGCAGCCAAAAATTGGGAGGCTCCACGTTGTCCCTGGATAGAGACGTGCATGAGGGCCTCAAAACATTAAGTGTCCATTGTCAGGAAGTGGGTGTATTATAGTATAGCCCTTTGGCAGGGCAGCCAAAAATTGGGAGGCTCCACGTTGTCCCTGGATAGAGACGTGCATGAGGGCCTCAAAACATTAAGTGTCCATTGTCAGGAAGTGGGTGTATTATAGTATAGCCCTTTGGCAGGGCAGCCAAAAATTGGGAGGCTCCACGTTGTCCCTGGATAGAGACGTGCATGAGGGCCTGAAAACCTGAAGTGCCCATTGGAAGGAAGTGGGTCTATTGTAGTATAGCCCTTAGGCAGGGCAGCCAAAAATTGGGAGGCTCCACGTTGTCCCTGGATAGAGACGTGCATGAGGGCCTCAAAACATTAAGTGTCCATTGTCAGGAAGTGGGTCTATTGTAGTATAGCCCTTAGGCAGGGCAGCCAAAAATTGGGAGGCTCCACGTTGTCCCTGGATAGAGACGTGCATGAGGGCCTCAAAACATTAAGTGTCCATTGTCAGGAAGTGGGTCTATTGTAGTATAGCCCTTAGGCAGGGCAGCCAAAAATTGGGAGGCTCCACGTTGTCCCTGGATAGAGACGTGCATGAGGGCCTCAAAACATTGTTCCCATTGCAAAGGAGCAGATCTCCTGTCGTTGTAATGTCCATTCTGCAAAGAATGGGCGAAAAAATTTACCACTGGGGGTATACCTGAACCAAAGGCCTAACTCTTGTAACGGTCATCATGGTGGCGCATGAGGAGAAGGAGGAGCAGTCCAGCGATTATCCAAAGTCCAGAAGTGTGTACCCATGGGTGACTGGAGGTACATGGCAAATTCCCGTTACAAACTTTAAATTCCGCTCTCATTTGCTGGTGGTGTGGTGAAGTCTGGCCCAATCCAACCCTTGTTCATCTTGATCTGAGTCAGCCTATCAGCATTTTCAGTTGACAGGCGGGTGCGTTTATCTGTAATGATTCCACCTGCGGCACTAAAAACACGCTCTGACAAAACGCTAGCGGCAGGGCAGGCCAGGACTTCCAAGGCGTAGAGAGCCAATTCATGCCACGTGTCCACCTTGGATACCCAATAATTGTAAGGCACAGAGGAATGTCGGAGTACAGTTGTTCGATCTGCAAGGTACTCCTTGAGCATCTGGGCAAACTTAGGATTTCTTGTGGCACTACCCCGCACCTCAGGGGCTGTGGTACGTGAGGGGCTGATAAAACTGTCCCACATCTTAAAGACTGTTACCCTACCTCTGGCGGATTGGACTTGTGCCTCTCTCGGCTGTACGCCTTGGTTGTCCACTGATTCCTGACCTATGCCGCTAGCGTTTTGTGAGGGGAATGCTTTGCCTACTTCCGTGACTATGGCCTTCCGGAACTGCTGCATTTTGGTTGACCTCTCCGCCTCGGGAATAAGAGACATAAAGTTCTCCTTGTAGCGTGGGTCTAACAGTGTTACCAACCAGTAATGATTGTCGGCCAAGATGTTCTTAACGCGAGGGTCACGAGACAGGCAGCTTACCATAAAGTCAGCCATGTGCGCCAGACTCTTAACAGCCAGGACTTCAGTAGCCTGACCAACACGATGACTGAACATGCTGTCCTCCTCCTCCTCCTCCTCATCTACCCTGTCCTCTGGCCAGCCACGCTGAACCGAGGATATGACTGGTGTGCATGTCATATCCTCAATTTGGCCGGAGATTTGCTCCATGTCTTCATCCTCCTCCTCGTCATAGTCCTCCACTGCACGTTGTGATGAGACGAGGCTGGGCTGTGTGTTATCACCCACACCCACTACTGTTTCTTGCTGCAACTCATCGCGCTCCGCCTGCAATGCATCATGTTTGGTTTTGAGCAGAGACCGTTTTAGAAGGCAGAGTAGCGGTATGGTGACGCTAATAATGGCGTCATCACCACTCACCATCTTGGTGGAGTCCTCAAAGTTTTGGAGGATGGTACATAGGTCGGACATCCATCTCCACTCCTCAGGTGTTATGTGTGGAGTTTGACCCATTTCCCGATGGCTTAGGTGATGCAGGTACTCAACAACTGCCCTCTTCTGCTCACATATCCTGACCAACATGTGCAGAGTTGAATTCCAACGTGTGGGGACATCACACACCAGTCTGTGAGCCGGAAGATGCAAACGGCGCTGAAAGCCGGCAAGGCCGGCTGAAGCAGTAGGTGACTTTCGAAAATGTGCAGACAGGCGGCGAACTTTTACCAGCAGATCAGACAGCTCTGGGTATGACTTTAGAAACTGCTGAACCACGAGGTTGAGCACATGGGCCACGCATGGAACATGTGTCAGCTAGCCTCGCCTCAAAGCCGCCACCAGGTTCCGGCCATTGTCACACACGACCTTTCCTGGCTTTAGGTTCAGAGGTGTGAGCCAGTGATCTGCCTGCTGTTTCAGAGCTGTCCACACCTCTTCTGCATTGTGGGGTTTGTCACCTATGCCGATTAGCTTCAGCACAGCCTGTTGCCGCTTCGCCGAGGCAGTGCTGCAGTGCTTCCAGCTTGGGATTGGTGTGGAGGGTACAGTGGATGAGGATGCGCAGGAGGAGGAGGAGGCTGAAGAGCATGACATTCCGGAGCTGTAGAGTGTGGGTGAAACACTGACTGAGGTAGGGCCTGCAAACCTTGGTGTGGGAAGGACGTGTTCCGTCCCTCGCTCAGACTGGGTCCCAGCTTCCACAATATTAACCCAGTGTGCCGTCAACGAGATGTAGCGGCCTTGCCCACAAGCACTTGTCCACGTGTCTGTGGTTAGGTGGACTTTGGGTGAAACAGCGTTGTTTAGGGCACGTGTGATGTTTTGTGACACGTGGTTATGCAACGCGGGGACGGCACACCGGGAGAAATAGTGGCGGCTGGGGACCGAGTAACGTGGGACAGCTGCCGCCATCAGGTCGCGGAATGCTTCTGTCTCCACCAGCCTAAAAGGCAACATTTCCAGCGCAAGCAGTCGCGAAATGTTAGCATTTAGAACTGTGGCATGTGGGGTGTTGGCAGTGTATTTGCGCCTGCGTTCAAAGGTTTGCTGAATGGATAACTGAACGCTGCGCTGGGACAAGGACGTGCTTGATGATGGTGTTATTTCTGCGTAGGCAACTGCAGGTGCAGGACCGGAGGAGGCTTGTTCGCAGGCAGCATGGACAGGGGATTGGCTCGCATGCACAACCAGCGAAGACGTAGCAGTGACATCAGCAAGCACTGCTCCTCGACTCTGTTGTACTTCCCACAAAGTCGGGTGCTTGGCTGACATGTGCCTGATCATGCTGGTGGTGGTCAGGCTGCTAGTTTTGGTACCCCTGCTGATGCTGGCACGGCAGGTGTTGCAAATGGCCTTTTTAGAATCATCTGGAGCCAACTTAAAAAACTGCCAGACTCGGGAAGACCTAACATTTGTACAGGCACCTTGTGTCGTGTTGTTGTTCCGGGGAACGGTTGCCTGACTTCTGCCTGGAGCCACCACCCTGCTTCTTACTGCCTGTTGGGATGCTACGCCTCCCTCCCCCTGTGCACTGCTGTCCTCGCTCTGCATATCCTCCTGCCAGGTTGGGTCAGTTACTGGATCATCCACCACGTCGTCTTCCTCTTCCGCACCCTGCTCCTCCTCCTGACTTCCTGACAATTGTGTCTCATCATCGTCCACCCCTTGTTGAGACACGTTGCCAACTTCGTGAGAACGTGGCTGCTCAAATATTTGGCCATCTGTACATACGATCTCCTCATGACCCACTTCAACATGAGCTGGCGAGAGGCCAGAATGTGCGAATGGAAACGTGAACAGCTCTTCCGAGTGTCCAAGTGTGGGATCATTAATGTCCGAGGACATGTACTCAGCCTTGTGGTAGGAAGGAGGATCAGGTTCTGAAATGTGCGGTGCAGTATCACGGCTACTGACACTTGACCGTGTGGAAGACAGAGTGTTTGTGGTGGTGCCAATCTGACTGGAAGCATTATCCGCTATCCAACTAACAACCTGTTGACACTGGTCTTGGTTCAAGAGCGGTGTACTGCTGTGGTCCCCAAGAATTTGGGACAGGACGTGCGAGCGACTAGATGTGGCCCTTTGTTGTGGCGAAAATAGAGCTTGCCCACGACCTCGGCCTCTGCCTGCACCACCATCACGTCCACTTCCTTGTTCCTTGCCAACGCCCTTGCGCATTTTGCAATGCTGTGCTGACGTGTATTCACTAGACTTGGGCGTTATATCCAAGTTTGTGCAAATCGTGCACCTGTACGCTGCCACCGACAGGCACACACGTGCGGTTTTTAAATGCAAGCACGGACGCACTAAGAACCTAACAGGTTTTAGGAGCAAAAATTAATGAGAACTCTGACACTATCAGCCACTGCTGACTGACGTGTATTATACACTACACTTGTGCGTTATATAATAGTTTGGTAAAAACGCACACAAGTGCACCTGTAAGCTGCCACCGACAGGCACACACGTGCGGTTTTTAAATGCAAGCACGGACGCACTAAGAACCTAACAGGTTTTTAGGAGCAAAAATTAATGAGAAGTCTGACACTATCTGGACTGTTTTAGACTGTGTACACCAGCCCCAGATATGAAGAAGGCTGGTATACGGTCACCACTAGGAATGGCTATATACCCTGCCTGCCTGCCTGCCTGTATACTGCTACAATAGTCCTGACAAGGACTCTTCTGGTCACTAGCCTGTATTCTGAAATGGCTATACCCTGCCTGTATACAGCAACAATAGTCCTGAGAAGGAATCTGCTACTGTACTCCGACCTGGCTATACCCTGCCTGCCTGTCTACAACTAGAATAGTCCTGAGAAGGACTTTTGGTCACACTGTTTGCAGCACTGCTACGGAAATAGCTATAAAGGGCCGCAAACCTTTCCCTGAAGCAGCGACACGCTCCCTGCACTGACTGTCTGGATGGCTGTGAGCAGAGCACAGCGCGCCGGCCGGTATAAAGGCTCGGTCACGCTGTGCGGGCCGGCCAATCACTGCAATTCCACAACTAACAGGGCTGTGGCATTGCAGTGGTCTGCCAGCCAATCCCTGCATGAGGGCTGGCTCTCAAAAGAGCGCCAACATGCAGAAATGAAGACCACGAGTACAGCACGAGTATCGCGAGATTACTCGGTCCCCGCCGAGTAGCCCGAGTACAGTGATACTCGTGCGAGTACCGAGTAGTAACAAGCATACTCGCTCATCACTATTACTAAGCCATTATAATAGCAAACACTGAGGAAACTTAGTGGCATAATAAAAGTGGCTGTTGGACTTCATGAATGTCCCACTGGTGCCAAGCAATTTGCAGCACCTCTGCATTGCACCGTCAAACTCATTTTTACTAAACCATTATAATAGCAAACACTGAGAAAAGTTAGTGGCATCCAAAAAGTGGCTGTTGGACTTCATTAGTGTCCCACAGGTAGAAAGCAATTTGCAGCATCTCTGCATTGCACCATGAAACTCATTGTTACTAAGCCATTATAATAGCAAACACTGAGGAAACTTAGTGCCATCCTAAAAGTGGCTGTTGGACTTCATTAGTGTCCCACTGGTGCCAAGCAATTTGCAGCACCTCTGTATTGCACCCTCAAGCTCATTGTTACTAAGCCATTATAATAGCAAACACTGAGGAAACTTAGTGGCATCCAAAAAGTGGCTGTTGGACTTCGTTAGTGTCCCACTGGCGCCAAGCTATTTGCAGCACCTCTGCATTGCACCGTCAAACTTATTTTTACTAAGCCATTATAATAGCAAACACTGAGGAAACTTAGCGGCATCCTAAAAGTGGCTGTTGGACTTCATTAGTGTCCCACTGGTGCCAAGCTATTTGCAGCACCTCTGCATTGCACCGTCAAACTTATTTTTACTATGCCATTATAATAGGAAACACTGAGGAAACTTAATGGCATCCTAAAAGTGGCTGTTGAACTTCATTAGTGTCCCACAGGTGCAAATCAATTTTCAGCACCTTTTCATTGCACCCTCAAGCTCATTGTTACTAAGCCATTATAACAGCAAACACTGAGGTAACTTATTGGCATCCAAAAAGTGGCTGTTGGACTTCATTAGTGTCCCACTGGTGCCAAGCAATTTGCAGCATCTCTGCATTGCACCGTGAAACTCATTTTTACTAAGCCATTATAATAGTAAACACTGAGGAAACTTAGTGGCATCGAAAAAGTGGCTTTTGGACTTCATTAGTGTCCCACAGGTACAATGCAATTTGCAGCACCTCTGTATTGCACCCTTAAGCTCATTGTTACTAAGCCATTATAACAGCAAACACTGAGGTAACTTATTGGCATCCAAAAAGTGTCTGTTTGACTTCATTAGTGTCCCACTGGTGCCAAGCTATTTGCAGCACCTCTGCATTGCCCCGTCAAACTCATTTTACTAAGCCATTATAATAGTAAACACTGAGGAAACTTAGTGTTACGGTTGCTGCGAGCACTGGAGACTATGTCCAGATTTCTTGCTACTGCACATGTGCGAGCGCTGGAGACTAAGTCCAGATTTCTTGCTACTGCACATGTGCGAGCGCTGGAGACTAAGTCCAGATTTCTTGCTACTGCACATGTGCGAGCGCTGGAGACTAAGTCCTATCTTGGAGCCATTGCACATGTGCGGGTGACATCATCGCTGACACGAGGTCACATGTCTCTGACACCTTCTATGCCGATTGGTCGCTGGTCATGTGCTTGTGACGCCTTGCTCAGTGATAGGCCAGCATGACGTCACTCTTGTCGTTCTGGCAGCCGATTGGCTCTGGTGTCCTCCATCTTGGATGAGGCACAGAGTCTATATAAGACCCTGACACACGCCGCATGGCGCTCAGTCCTCTTGGTTCATGCATGAGGGTAAACGCCCTGTGCACGTTCCTCTAGGCATTCCTCTGTCTATGCAAGGTGAGCGCTACCGGCAGGGTAGCGTTCTTATACCTTACAGCTTCGGCTGCTGTCCGTATCCTTACCTCTTAGGGGAGCGGACATAGGCAGGTGCCTGAGGCACATGGTCTGGCTGGGCCTTGTGATTCGACTCGTAGGTGGACGTTGCCGCTAGGGTAACGTTCCTTATATTGCGTCTGGCAGTTGTTCGTATCCTCGCACACTAGGGGAGCGAACAGAGGTAGGAGCTTTGTGCGGCTTACGCTGCTGTTCGTCTCTTTTGCACCACTAGAAGAGCGGACCTAGGCAGGTGCCATATCTAGTGGTTCGTGTCCTCGCACACTAGTGGAGCGAACGCAGGTAGGAGCTTTGTGCGGCTTACGCTGCTGTTCGTCTCTTTTGCACCACTAGAAGAGCGGACCTAGGTAGGTGCCATTTCGCACACATTGCCTTTGTCTCTGTGATTATTAACAGAGATCATTCCACACACCCTCCAAGTAAGGGAGGAATTGCTTTACTTACTTATTATATCCTTCTGTGAGTTAACAGAGGTATTGCACTCTGCCATAGTCTGCAGCAGAGTCTTTGCACGGTGGACCCTGACTGTCTGATACTCCTTTAAGTTATTATCAGACAGCCCCCCGTAACATTAGGACTGAGCCAAGGGTCTGGCAGTTATGGCAGAATATCAGCAGTTACACCGTTACATACAAGTACTTGAGTCATGGCTCAAGAGTATAGAGGATAAACCTCAGACCATGGTGACATCTGCACATGATCCTCGACTTGCTCTGCCAAACAGATATTCTGGCGATGCCAGATCATGTCGTGGTTTCATTAGTCAGTGTCAGATACACCTAGAGGTCAACTCTTCTCGCTTCTCTACGGAGAGGTCCAGAGTAGGCTTTATCATCTCCTTACTTCAGGACAAAGCCTTAGAATGGGCGACTCCCCTATGGGAGCGCTCTGATGTGGTTACTCTGAGACATCAAGACTTTCTTGATGCTCTTAAGGCGGTATTCATGGGTCCGCAGGTTACCCATGATGCGGCTCTGAGACTGTTAGATCTATCTCAAGGTTCGTTATCCACTAGTTCTTATGCCATTGCTTTTAGAACTCTGGTGGCAGAACTAGATTGGCCAGAGAAGGTGTTGATTCCTATCTTCTGGAGAGGGTTGGCAGGCTATGTCAAGGATGCTCTTGCTACTCGTGAGGTCCCTGCTTCTCTGGAGGACTTGATCACAGTAGCAACGAGGATCGATGTACGCCATAAGGAACGTAGACTCGAGGTCTCTTCCTCACGCCCTAAGCATCGGGCTATTCCAGTTGTTGAGGGTCCACTACCATCTTCCTCAGCATCTGAAACATCTCCCACTCCTATGGAGTTAGGTCATACGTCTTCCAGACTACGCAAGTCTGGTCCTCCTATATGTTACGTATGTCGTCAGGCTGGGCACTATGCCAACAAGTGTCCTAGTCGTCAGGGAAACTCCCTGGTCTAGTAACCATTAGAGGGGGGTTACTAGAGACGTCTTCTGCACCCTCTAAGTGTTGTATCCCAGGTCAGCTCTCGTTATCTGAGAATACATGGCCTATTATGGCTTTTGTGGATTCCGGAGCTGACGGGACTTTTGTGTCCTCAGGATTTGTAAAGGGACACAATATTCCCTCTATCATGTTAGAGGCGCCTATTCCTGTCCGTGTTGTTAATGGAACTATGTTGTCTGACTCCATTACATTGAGGACAGTTCCCTTGCGCCTTTCCCTGTCTCAGGGTCACATAGAGGAGATTTCTTTTCTTGTTTTGCCTGAGGGTATAGACGACATCCTTCTGGGTCTCCCATGGCTTCGGACTCATGCTCCTCACATTGACTGGGAGTCTGACAGCATTATTAGTTGGGGTTCGAAATGTCAGTCCCGATGTCTTCCCTTACCACCTAAGGTCATTGCGGTTGCATCTACTGATCTCTCTCCCATACCTACACCCTATCTGGATTTCGCTGACGTGTTCTCCAAACAGGGTGCTGAGGTTCTTCCACCCCATAGGCCGTATGACTGTGCCATAGCCCTTATCCCAGGTTCGGTTCCACCTAAAGGCAGGGTTTACCCCCTGTCGATACCTGAGTCGGAGGCCATGTCGACCTATATAAGAGAGAGTTTAGAGAAGGGGTTCATTCGTAAGTCTGTCTCTCCCGCGGGAGCTGGGTTTTTCTTTGTTCGGAAGAAAGAGGGTGATTTGCGTCCCTGCATAGATTACAGGGGTCTCAACGCAATCACAATAAAGAACAAATACCCATTACCTTTAATTTCGGAGCTCTTTGACAGACTGAGAGGAGCTCAAGTTTTTACGAAGTTGGATCTGCGGGGTGCGTATAACTTGGTACGAATTCGAAAGGGTGACGAATGGAAGACCGCTTTTAACACCCGAGACGGTCACTATGAATACCTCGTCATGCCTTTTGGGTTATGTAATGCACCCGCAGTATTTCAGGACTTCGTAAACGATGTGTTCAGGGATTTACTGTTATCCTCAGTAGTGGTGTATCTGGACGACATCCTGATTTTTTCTCCTGATCTGGAGACTCATCGTCAGGATGTCGTTCGTGTCCTTTCCCGTTTAAGGGAGCACTCATTGTTTGCTAAACTCGAGAAATGTGTATTCGAGCAGTCCTCATTGCCTTTTTTGGGTTACATTATCTCACAAGAGGGCCTGGCTATGGATCCTGTGAAGCTCTCTGCTGTCCTGCAATGGTCCGAACCTCATTCCTTGAAGGCGGTGCAACGCTTCTTAGGATTCATAAATTATTACAGGCAGTTCATACCCCATTTTTCTACTTTGGTGGCCCCTTTGGTGGCCTTGACTAAGAAAGGTGCTAATCCCAAAGCCTGGTCTACTGAGACATCTCAGGCTTTTGAGGCAGTAAAAAGACACTTTTCAACTGCTCCCGTTCTTCAAAGACCCGATGAGAGTAAGCCCTTCCTCTTAGAGGTTGATGCCTCTTCAGTGGGTGCTGGTGCGGTCTTGTATCAAAAGAACGGTGCAGGTAGAAAAAGGCCGTGTTTCTTCTTTGCTAAAACCTTTTCACCAGCAGAGAGAAACTATACCATTGGGGATAGGGAACTGCTCGCCTTGAGATTAGCCTTGGAGGAGTGGCGTCACTTGCTGGAAGGAGCGAAACATCCTTTCCAGGTCTATACAGACCATAAGAATCTGACGTACTTACAAACCGCTCAGCGTCTGAATCCTCGGCAAGCCCGCTGGTCCTTGTTTTTCTCCCGCTTTCACTTCTCCATCAACTATCTGTCTGGGAGTAAGAATAACAAGGCAGACGCCCTGTCTCGCTCTATGCTTTCTACCCAGGAAGAGATTGACGAACCTCGTCTTATCCTTCCCTCCAGGGTTTTTCATACGCTCTCGCCTGTGACGTTAGACCAAATCCCACCGTGCAAGACCTTTGTTCCGCCTGATCGACAGAATGATATACTGTCATGGGCCCACACCTCAAAGGTGGGTGGGCATTTTGGTATTAGACGGACACGAGAGTTACTGGAGAGGTGGTATTGGTGGCCACACTTAGCCAGCCACATCAAGAGATATGTCGGTTCCTGCTACTCGTGTGCTCGCAACCGTCCATTACGGCAGAGACCGGCTGGGCTCTTGCATCCTTTACCAGTGCCAGATAGACCATGGGAGGTGGTAGGCATGGACTTTGTGGGTGATCTTCCATGTTCACAGGGACATAGATTTGTGTGGGTCATTACGGACCATTTCTCCCGGATGGTTCATCTCGTACCATTATCGAGAATCCCATCTTCCAGGGTACTAGCCAAACTATTCCTCAAGCATGTCTTTAGGCTTCACGGGATGCCAGATCGTATCATTTGTGATAGAGGCCCGCAATTTGCTTCCCGTTTCTGGCGAGATCTTTGTAGCCTTCTGCAAATTGAGTTGAATCTATCTTCGGCATACCATCCGGAGACCAATGGTTTGGTTGAGCGTACCAATCAATCCATGATTATATACCTTCGACACTTTGTTGCAGAGAACCACGATAACTGGTCCTCCCTCCTACCCTGGGCAGAATTTGCCCTTAACAATTCGCTGGCTGAGGCCACTGGGCAGACACCGTTCGTACTCAATAATGGGCAACACCCTAGGGTACCGGTACCGTTTCCCGCTGCTGCACCTCCTCCTCTTGTGGCCGACTGGGCAACTAATGCCAGAGAGGTTTGGGATCGGACTCAAGAGTCAATCCAAGCAGCTAAGGACCGTATGAAGACGGTGTCCGATCGGTTTCGTCGCCCGGCTCCTGTCTTTTCTCCAGGGGACTTTGTGTGGCTCTCTGCAAAAAACGTGAAACTTAGAGTGAGCTCTGTCAAATTTGCTCCTCGCTTCCTGGGTCCTTATGAGGTTCTTCGACAGGTAAATCCTGTAGTCTACCAATTGAAGTTACCCGTCCATCTTAGGATCCATGACAAATTCCATGTTTCACTGCTAAAGCCGGCAAGTTTACCTCACGCTCGTGAAGTGCACTCTCCTGCTTCTGATTCCTCTCGCTCTAGCTATGAGGTACGAGCCATAGTTGGTTCTAAGATGGTTAGAGGGCGCAGGTTCTTCTTGATAGATTGGGAGGGCTACGGCCCGGAACATCGCTCTTGGGAGCCTGAGGAGGCTGTCCATGCTCCCGACTTAGTTGCTGATTACCTGCGTCGCCGGGAGGGGGGCCCTTGAGGGGGAGGTACTGTTACGGTTGCTGCGAGCGCTGGAGACTATGTCCAGATTTCTTGCTACTGCACATGTGCGAGCGCTGGAGACTAAGTCCAGATTTCTTGCTACTGCACATGTGCGAGCGCTGGAGACTAAGTCCAGATTTCTTGCTACTGCACATGTGCGAGCGCTGGAGACTAAGTCCTATCTTGGAGCCATTGCACATGTGCGGGTGACATCATCGCTGACACGAGGTCACATGTCTCTGACACCTTCTATGCCGATTGGTCGCTGGTCATGTGCTTGTGACGCCTTGCTCAGTGATAGGCCAGCATGACGTCACTCTTGTCGTTCTGGCAGCCGATTGGCTCTGGTGTCCTCCATCTTGGATGAGGCACAGAGTCTATATAAGACTATGACACACGCCGCATGGCGCTCAGTCCTCTTGGTTCATGCATGAGGGTAGACGCCCTGTGCACGTTCCTCTAGGCATTCCTCTGTCTATGCAAGGTGAGCGCTACTGGCAGGGTAGCGTTCTTATACCTTACAGCTTCGGCTGCTGTCCGTATCCTTACCTCTTAGGGGAGCGGACATAGGCAGGTGCCTGAGGCACATGGTCTGGCTGGGCCTTGTGATTCGACTCGTAGGTGGACGTTGCCGCTAGGGTAACGTTCCTTATACTGCGTCTGGCAGTTGTTCGTATCCTCGCACACTAGGGGAGCGAACAGAGGTAGGAGCTTTGTGCGGCTTACGCTGCTGTTCGTCTCTTTTGCACCACTAGAAGAGCGGACCTAGGCAGGTGCCATATCTAGTGGTTCGTGTCCTCGCACACTAGTGGAGCGAACGCAGGTAGGAGCTTTGTGCGGCTTACGCTGCTGTTCGTCTCTTTTGCACCACTAGAAGAGCGGACCTAGGTAGGTGCCATTTCGCACACATTGCCTTTGTCTCTGTGATTATTAACAGAGATCATTCCACACACCCTCCAAGTAAGGGAGGAATTGCTTTACTTACTTATTATATCCTTCTGTGAGTTAACAGAGGTATTGCACTCTGCCATAGTCTGCAGCAGAGTCTTTGCACGGTGGACCCTGACTGTCTGATACTCCTTTAAGTTATTATCAGACAGCCCCCCGTAACACTTAGTGGCATCCAAAAAGTGGCTGTTGGACTTCATTAGTGTCCCACAGGTACAATGCAATTTGCAGCACCTCTGCATTGCACCCTTAAGCTCATTGTTACTAAGCCATTATAATAGCAAACACTGAGGAAACTTAGTGGCATCCAAAAAGTGTCTGTCTGACTTCATTAGTGTCCTACTGGTGCAAAGCTATTTGCAGCACCTCTGCATTGCACCGTCAAACTCATTTTTACTAAGCCATTATAATAGCAAACACTGAGGAAACTTAGTGGCATCAAAAAAGTGGCTGTTGGACTTCATTAGTGTCCTACTGGTGCAAAGCTTTTTGCAGCACCTCTGCATTGCACCTTCAAACTCATGTAACTGAGCAATTATTATAGCAAACACTGAGGAAACTTAGTGGCATCCAAAAAGTGGCTGTTGGACTTCATTGATGTCCCACTGGTGCCAAGCTATTTGCAGCACCTCTGCATTGCACTGTCAAACTCATTTTTACTAAGCCATTATAATAGCAAATACTGAGGAAACTTAGTGCCATCCTAAAATTGGCTGTTGGACTTCATTAATGTCCTATTAGTGCAATGCAATTTGCAGCACCTCTGCATTGCACCGTCAAACTTATGTTTACTAAGCCATTATAATAGCAAACACTGAGGAAACTTAGTGGCATCCTAAAAGTGGCTGTTGGACTTCCTTATTGTCCCACTGGTGCCAAGCTATTTGCAGCACCTCTTCATTGCACCCTCAAGCTCATTGTTACTAAGCCATTATAATAGCAAACTGAATAGGATAACTTAAGTGAGCACTTATATATATATATATATATGAGTGCAAGCCAAAAAATACATACCATATAAGAATAAGGCTGCACATCAAACTTAGATAATGGTATAATGCCTCAAGCATATGGAAAAATATTGGAATATACAATGAAAAATGCTACTTGCTAATTTGAACATGTGAATAATGAATTGCGTACCTGCCATGAATATTAGGAAAAAGGAGATATTAAGCAATCGCATTGATCAATGTAACTGAGCCCCAAGACCTCGTCAAGGTATATCTCTATATTGGGGTCCCTAGCTCTGTGACCCTGTGTGTCATCTCATTGCAATTAAAAACTGCTATGGGTGGAGAGGGGTAACTAAGGACTTTCTTATATAGGAGATGGAAAAAACATGGCCGAAAGGGACGGAGCTGTGTTCACATTCAGAAAATGTTTGATGTGCAGCCTTATTCTTATATGGTATGTATTTTTTGGCTTGCACTCATATATATATATATATATATATATATATATATATATATTAGTGCTCACTTCAGTTATCCTATTCAGTTATATGTAGTTTTTTTCTGAATGTGAACACAGCTCCGCCCCTTTCGGCCATGTTTTTTCCATTTCCTTTATAAGAAAGTCCTTAGTTACTCCTCTCCACCCATAGCAGTTTTTAATTGCAATGAGATGACACACAGTTAGGGTCACAGAGCTAGGGACCCCAATATAGAGACATACCTTGACGAGGTCTTGGGGCTCAGTTACATTGATCAATGCGATTGCTAAATATCTCCTTTTTCCTAATATTCATGGCAGGTATGCAATTCATTATTCACATGGTCAAATTAGCAAGTAGCATTTTTCATTGTATTATTCCAATATTTTTCCATATGCTTGAGGCATTATACCATTATAATAGCAAACACTGAGGTAACTTAGTGGCATCCAAAAAGTGGCTGTTGGACTTCATTAGTGTCCCACTGGTGCCAAGCAATTTGCAGCATTTCTGCATTGCACCGTGAAACTCATTTTTACTAAGCTATTATAATAGTAAACACTGAGGAAACTTAGTGCCATCCTAAAAGTGGCTGTTGGACTTCATTAGTGTCCCACTGGTGCAAAGCTATTTGCGGCACCTCTGCATTGCACCGTCAAACTCATTTTTACTAAGCCATTATAATAGCAAACACTGAGAAAACTTAGTGGCATCCAAAAAGTGGCTGTTGGACTTCATTAGTGTCCTACTGGTGCAAAGGTATTTGCAGCACCTCTGCATTGCACCGTCAAACTCATTTTACTAAGCCATTATATTAGCAAACACTGAGGAAACTTAGTGCCATCCTAAAAGTGGCTGTTGGACTTCCTTATTGTCCCACTGGTGCCAAGCTATTTGCAGCACCTCTTCATGGCCCCCTCAAGCTCATTTTTACTAAGCCATTATAATAGCAATTACTGAGGAAACTTAGTGCCATCCTAAAAGTGGCTGTTGGACTTCATTAGTGTCCCAGAGGTGCAAATCAATTTCCAGCACCTCTGCATTGCACCCTCAAGCTCATTGTTACTAAGCCATTATAATAGCAAACACTGAGGAAACTTAGTGGCATCCTCAAAGTGGCTGTTGGACTTCATTAGTGTCCCACTGGTGCCAAGCTATTTGCAGCACCTCTGCATTGCACCCTCAAGCTCATTGTTACTAAGCCATTATAATAGCAAACACTGAGGAAACTTAGTGGCTGTTTGACTTCATTAGTGTCCTATTAGTGCAAAGCTATTTGCAGCACCTCTGCTTTGCACCATCAAACATTTTTTTACTAAACCATTATAATAGCAAAAACTGAGAAAAGTTAGTGGCATCCAAAAAGTGGCTGTTGGACTTCATTAGTGTTATGATCCGGAACCATGGAAGACCACCACAAATCATTGGCAAAAAAGGTGACAAGAGCATTGACAACTAATCTGGCCGCCATCCCCTTACTAACCAACACAACTAGAAGTAGCCGAGGGGTGAACTAACATCCTGTGCACCGCGAACCCAGCCGGAGAACTAACTATCCTAAAGGTAGGAAAGATGAATAACTCTCTGCCTCAGAAAATAGACAAGAATAGCAAGCCTCCCACATTCAAAGACTGCGGTGATATAGAAAAAACACAATACACAGGTAGATGACAGGATTAGCAAAAGGTGAGGCCCCCGCTGACTAAAATAGGAATGGACAGGAAAGGGACTGATGGTTGCCAGAGAAAAACCCTGCAAAATACCAACTTCCTGATAGTACAAAAAGCCCTCAGATCGCTCGATCTGAACTCCGTCCTATACCAGTTGCCCTTGTCATATCAATGAACAGAAAACAAGAATTATAACAAATTCAACAAGCCACAAACACATGGACCCAAAGGAGCAATACTCCACACAGAACTGCAGGGAGTTCCTCAACAAGCTACTGAGGGGGAAAATCCCTGGAAGGAAATAAGCTGAAACCAACCACAACAAATGACAAACCCAGATAAACAAAAGAACCAGACAACAAATAAAGATCAAGCACTTATCTGAAGTAGATGTGGTGTAGAGCAGGATTAAGCTGGCTGGAGATACAAAGAACAACTGACATCCGGCAACAGACTGCAATCAGACCAGGACTTAAATAAGCAGAGAGTTAGCAAAGGAAACACCCACTGCACAACACACCTGATCTCGGTCCAAACCTTTCCTGGCCACCAGAGGGAGCCTCCCAGCAGCCAAAACATAACCAACATTCACAACACATTAGTGTCCCACAGGTACAAAGCAATTTCCAGCACCTCTGCATTGCACCGTCAAACTCATATTTACTAAGCCATTATAATAGCAAACACTGAGGAAACTTAGTGTAATCCTAAAAGTGGCTGTTGGACTTCATTAGTGTCCTACTGGTGCAAAGCTATTTTCGGCACTTCTGCATTGCACCGTCAAACTCATTTTTACTAAGCCATTATAATAGCAAACACTGAGAAAACTTAGTGGCATCCAAAAAGTGGCTGTTCGACTTCATTAGTGTCCCACTGTTGCAAAGCTATTTGCGGCACCTCTGCATTGCACCGTCAAACTCATTTTTACTAAGCCATTATAATAGCAAACACTGGGGAAACATAGTGGCATCCAAAAAGTGGCTGTTGGAATTCATTAGTGTCCCAGAGGTGCATTTCAATTTTCAGCACCTCTTCATTGCACCCTCAAGCTCATTGTTACTAAGCCATTATAATAGCAAACACTGAGAAAACTTAGTGGCATCCAAAAAGCTGCTGTTGGACTTCATTAGTGTCCCACAGGTACAAAGCAATTTGCAGCACCTCTGCATTGCACCCTCAAGCTCATTGTTACTAAGCCATTATAATAGCAAACACTGAGGAAACTTAGTGGCATCCAAAAAGTGGCAGTTGGACTTCATTAGTGTCCCACAGGTACAAAGCAATTTGCAGCACCTCTGCATTGCACCCTCAAGCTCATTGTTACTAAGCCATTATAATAGCAAACACTGAGGAAACTTAGTGGCATCCAAAAAGTGGCAGTTGGACTTCATTAGTGTCCTACTGGTGCAAAGCTATTTGCAGCACCTCTGCATTGCACCGTCAAACTCATTTTTACTAAGCCATTATAATAGCAAACACTGAGGAAACTTAGTGCCATCCTAAAAGTGGCTGTTGGACTTCATTAGTGTCCCACTGGTGCAAAGCTATTTGCAGCACCTCTGCATTGCACCATCAAACTCATATTTACTAAGCCATTATAATAGCAAACACTGAGGAAACTGAGGGGTGCTTCACACACAGCGAGCTCGCTGCCGAGATCGCTGCTGAGTCACGCTTTTTGTGACGCAGCAGTGACCTCATTAGCGATCTCGCTGTGTGTGACAATGAGCAGCGATCTGGCCCCTGCTGCGAGATCGCTGCTTGTTACACACAGCCCTGGTTCGTTTTCTTCAAAGCCGCTCTCCCGCTGTGACACATAGATCGCTGTGTGTGACAGCGAGAGAGCGACAAATGAAGCGAGCAGGAGCCGGCATCTGACAGCTGAGGTAAGCTGTATCCAAGATAAACATCGGGTAACCAAGGTGGTTACCCGATATTTACCTTAGTTACGAGCCTCTGCAGCTCTCACGCTGCCTGTGCTGCCGGCTCCGGCTCTCTGCACATGTAGCTGCTGTACACATCGGGTTAATTAACCCGATGTGTACAGCAGCTAGGAGAGCAAGGAGCCAGCGCTAAGCAGTGTGCGCGGCTCCCTGCTCTCTGAACATGTAGCTGCATTACACATCGGGTTAATTAACCCGATGTGTACTGTAGCTATGGTAGGAGAGCAAGGAGCCAGCGCTCAGTGTGCGCGGCTCCCTGCTCCCTGCACACACAGCTGTGCGCTGGTAACTAATGTAAACATCGGGTAACCATACCCGATGTTTACCTTAGTTACCAGTCTCCGCAGCTTCCAGACGGCAGCTCCGTGCAAGCGCAGCGTCGCTTGGACGTCGCTGCTGGCTGGGGGCTGTTCCCTGGTCGCTGGTGAGATCTGCCTGTTTGACAGCTCACCAGCGACCAAGTAGCGATGCAGCAGCGATCCTGACCAGGTCAGATCGCTGGTCGGATCGCTGCTGCATCGCTAAGTGTGAAGGTACCCTGAGTGTAATCCTAAAAGTGGCTGTTGGACTTCATTAGTGTCCTACTGGTGCAAAGCTATTTTCGGCACTTCTGCATTGCACCGTCAAACTCATTTTTACTAAGCCATTATAATAGCAAACACTGAGAAAACTTAGTGGCATCCAAAAAGTGGCTGTTCGACTTCATTAGTGTCCCACTGTTGCAAAGCTATTTGCGGCACCTCTGCATTGCACCGTCAAACTCATTTTTACTAAGCCATTATAATAGCAAACACTGGGGAAACATAGTGGCATCCAAAAAGTGGCTGTTGGACTTCATTAGTGTCCCACAGGTACAAAGCTATTTGCAGCACCTCTGCATTGCACCGTCAAACTCATTTTTACTAAGCCATTATAATAGCAAACACTGAGAAAACTTAGTGCCATCCTAAAAGTGGCTGTTGGACTTCATTAGTGTCCCACTGGTGCAAAGCTATTTGCAGCACCTCTGCATTGCACCGTCAAACTCATTTTTACTAAGCCATTATAATAGCAAACACTGAGGAAACTTAGTGCAATCCTAAAAGTGGCAGTTGGACTTCATTAGTGTCCTACTGGTGGAAAGCTATTTGCGGCACCTCTGCATTGCACCCTCAAGCTCATTTTTCCTAAGCCATTATAATAGCAAACACTGAGAAAACTTAGTGGCATCCAAAAAGTGACTGTTGGACTTCAGTAGTGTCCCACTAGTGCCAAGCTATTTGCAGCACCTCTGCATTGCCCCATCAAACTCATTTTTACTAAGCCATTATAATAGCAAACACTGAGGAAACTTAGTGGCATCCAAAAAGTGGCTGTTCGACTTCATTAGTGTCCTACTGGTGCAAAGCTATTTGCAGCACCTCTGCATTGCACCCTCAAGCTCATTGTTACTAAGCCATTATAATAGCAAACACTGAGGAAACTTAGTGGCATCCAAAAAGTGGCTGTTGGACTTCATTAGTGTCCTACTGGTGCAAAGCTATTTGCAGCACCTCTGCATTGCACCCTCAAGCTCATTATTACTAAGCCATTATAATAGCAAACACTGAGGAAACTTAGTGGCATCCAAAAAGTGGCAGTTGCACTTCATTAGTGTCCCACAGGTGCAAAGCAATTTGCAGAACCTCTGCATTGCACACTCAAGCTCATTGTTACTAAGACATTATAATAGCAAACACTGAGGAAACTTAGTGGCATCCAAAAAGTGGCTGTTGGATTTCATTAGTGTCCCACTGGTGCCAAGCTATTTGCAGCACCTCTGCATTGCACCGTCAAACTCATTTTTACTAAGCCCTTATAATAGCAAACTCTGAGGAAACTTAGTGGCATCCTAAAAGTGGCTGTTGGACTTCATTAGTGTCCCACTGGTGCAAAGCTATTTGCAGCACCTCTGCATTGCCCTGTCAAACTCATTTTACTATTTTTACTAAGCCATTATAATAGCAAACACTGAGAAAACTTAGTGCCATCCTAAAAGTGGCTGTTGGACTTCATTAGTGTCCCACTGGTGCAAAGCTATTTGCAGCACCTCTGCATTGCACCGTCAAACTCATTTTTACTAAGCCATTATAATAGCAAACACTGAGGAAACTTAGTGCAATCCTAAAATTGGCTGTTGGATTTCATTAGTGTCCCACTGTTGCAAAGCTATTTGCGGCACCTCTGCATTGCACCGTCAAACTCATTTTTACTAAGCCATTATAATAGCAAACACTGGGGAAACATAGTGGCATCCAAAAAGTGGCTGTTGGACTTCATTAGTGTCCCACAGGTACAAAGCTATTTGCAGCACCTCTGCATTGCACCGTCAAACTCATTTTTACTAAGCCATTATAATAGCAAACACTGAGGAAACTTAGTGCAATCCTAAAAGTGGCAGTTGGACTTCATTAGTGTCCCACTGGTGCAAAGCTATTTGCGGCACCTCTGCATTGCACCCTCAAGCTCATTTTTCCTAAGCCATTATAATAGCAAACACTGAGAAAACTTAGTGGCATCCAAAAAGTGACTGTTGGACTTCAGTAGTGTCCCACTGGTGCCAAGCTATTTGCAGCACCTCTGCATTGCCCCGTCAAACTCATTTTTACTAAGCCATTATAATAGCAAACACTGAGGAAACTTAGTGGCATCCAAAAAGTGGCTGTTCGACTTCATTAGTGTCCCACAGGTACAAAGCAATTTGCAGCACCTCTGCATTGCACCCTCAAGCTCATTGTTACTAAGCCATTATAATAGCAAACACTGAGGAAACTTAGTGGCATCCAAAAAGTGGCTGTTGGACTTCATTAGTGTCCTACTGGTGCCAAGCTATTTGCAGCACCTCTGCATTGCACCCTCAAGCTCATTTTTACTAAGCCATTATAATAGCAAACACTGAGGAAACTTAGTGGCATCCAAAAAGTGGCTGTTCGACTTCATTAGTGTCCCACATGTACAAAGCAATTTGCAGCACCTCTGCATTGCACCGTCAAACTCATTTTTACTAAGCCCTTATAATAGCAAACTCTGAGGAAACTTAGTGGCATCCTAAAAGTGGCTGTTGGACTTCATTAGTGTCCCTCTGGTGCCAAGCTATTTGCAGCACCTCTGCATTGCCCCGTCAAACTCATTTTTACTAAGCCATTATAATAGCAAACACTGAGAAAACTTAGTGCCATCCTAAAAGTGGCTGTTGGACTTCATTAGTGTCCCACTGGTGCAAAGCTATTTGCAGCACCTCTGCATTGCCCCGTCAAACTCATTTTTACTAAGCCATTATAATAGCAAACACTGAGGAAACTTAGTGCAATCCTAAAATTGGCTGTTGGATTTCATTATTGTCCCACTGGTGCAAAGCTATTTGCAGCACCTCTGCATTGCCCCGTCAAACTCATTTTTACTAAGCCATTATAATAGCAAACACTGAGAAAACTTAGTGGCACCAAAAAAGTGGCTGTTGGACTTCATTAGTGTCCCACTGGTGCAAAGCTATTTGCAGCACCTCTTCAGTGCACCCTCAAGCTCATTGTTACTAAGCCATTATAATAGCAAACACTGAGAAAACTTAGTGGCATCCTAAAAGTGGCTGTTGGAGTTTATTAGTGTCCCACTGGTGCCAAGCTATTTGCAGCACCTCTGCATTGCACTGTCAAACTCATTTTTACTAAGCCATTATAATAGCAAACACTGAGGAAACTTAGTGGCATCCAAAAAGTGGCTTTTGGACTTAATTAGTGTCCCACAGGTGCAAAGCAATTTGCAGCACTTCTGTATTGCACCCTCAAGCTCATTGTTACTAAGCCATTATAATAGCAAACACTGAGGAAACTTAGTGGCATCCAAAAAGTGGCTGTTTGACTTCATTGGTGTCCTATTAGTGCAAAGCTATTTGCAGCACCTCTGCTTTGCACCATCAAACATTTTTTTACTAAACCATTATAATAGCAAAAACTGAGAAAAGTTAGTGGCATCCAAAAAGTGGCTGTTGGACTTCATTAATGTTATGATCTGGAACCATGGAAGACCACCACAAATCATTGGCAAAAAAGGTGACAAGAGCATTGGCAACTAATCTGGCCGCCATTCCCTTACTAACCAACACAACTAGAAGTAGCCGAGGGGTGAACTAACATCCTGTGCACCGCGAACTTAGCCGGAGAACTAACTATCCTAAAGGTGGAAAGATGAATAACTCTCTGCCTCAGAAAATAGACAAGAATAGCAAGCCTCCCACATTCAAAGACTGCGGTGATATAGAAAAAACACAATACACAGGTAGATGACAGGATTAGCAAAAGGTGAGGCCCCCGCTGACTAAAATAGGAAAGGACAGGAAAGGGACTGATGGTTGCCAGAGAAAAACCCTGCAAAATACCAACTTCCTGATAGTACAAAAAGCCCTCAGATCGCTCGATCTGAACTCCGTCCTATACCAGGTGCCCTTGTCATACCAATGAACAGAAAACAAGAATTATAACAAATTCAACAAGCCACAAACACATGGACCCAAAGGAGCAATACTCCACACAGAACTGCAGGGAGTTCCTCAACAAGCTACTGAGGGGAAAAATCCCTGGAAGGAAATAAGCTGAAACCAACCACAACAAATGACAAACCCAGATAAACAAAAGAACCAGACAATAAATAAAGAGCAAGCACTTATCTGAAGTAGATGTGGTGTAGAGCAGGATTAAGCAGGCTGGAGATACAAAGAACAACTGACATCCGGCAACAGACTGCAATCAGACCAGGACTTAAATAAGCAGAGAGTTAGCAAAGGAAACACCCACTGCACAACACACCTGATCTCGGTCCAAACCTTTCCTGGCCACCAGAGGGAGCCTCCCAGCAGCCAAAACATAACCAACATTCACAGCACATTAGTGTCCCACAGGTACAAAGCAATTTGCAGCACCTCTGCATTGCACCCTCAAGCTCATTGTTACTAAACCATTATAATAGCAAACACTGAGGAAACTTAGTGGCATCCTAAAAGTGGCTGTTGGACTTCATTAGTGTCCCACTGGTGCCAAGATATTTGCAGCACCTCTGCATTGCACCGTCAAACTGATTTTTACTAAGCCATTATAATAGCAAACACTGAGGAAACTTAGTGGCATCCTATAAGTGGCTGTTGGACTTCATTAGTGTCCCACTGGTGCCAAGCAATATGAAGCACCTCTGCATTGCACCGTCAAACTTATTTTTACTAAGCCATTATAATAGCAAACACTGAGGAAACTTAGTGGCATCCAAAAATTAACTTTTGGACTTCATTAGTGTCCCACTGGTGCCAAGCAATTTCCAGCACCTCTGCATTGCACCGTTAAACTCATTTTTACTAAGCCATTATAATAGCAAACACTGAGGAAACTTAGTGGCATCCAAAAAGTGGCTGTTCGACTTCATTAGTGTCCCACTGTTGCAAAGCTATTTGCGGCACCTCTGCATTGCACTGTCAAACTCATTTTTACTAAGCCATTATAATAGCAAACACTGAGAAAACTTAGTGCATTCAAAAAGTGGCTGTTGGACTTCATTAGTGTCCCACAGGTACAAAGCAATTTGCAGCACCTCTGCATTGCTCCCTCAAGCTCATTGTTACTAAGCCATTATAATAGCAAACACTGAGGAAACTTAGTGCCATCCTAAAAGTGGCTGTTGGACTTCATTAGTGTTCCACTGGTGCAAAGCTATTTGCGGCACCTCTGCATTGCTCCCTCAAACTCATTTTTACTAAGCCATTATAATAGCAAACACTGAGGAAACTTAGTGCAATCCTAAAAGTGGCTGTTGGACTTCATTAGTGTCACATTGGTGCAAAGCTATTTGCGGCACCTCTGCATTGCACTGTCAAACTCATTGTTACTAAGCCATTATAATAGCAAACACTGAGGAAACTTAGTGGCATCCTGAAAGTGGCTGTTGGATTTCATTAGTGTCCCACTGGTGCCAAGCTATTTGCGGCACCTCTGCATTGCACTGTCAAACTCATTTTTACTAAGCCATTATAATAGCAAACACTGAGGAAACTTAGTGGCATCCAAAAAGTGGCTGTTGGACTTCATTAGTGTCCCACTGGTGCAAAGCTATTTGCAGCACCTCTGTATTACACCGTCAAAATCATTTTTACTAAGCCATTATAATAGCAAACACTGAGGAAACTTAGTGCAATCCTAAAAGTGGCTGTTGGACTTCATTAGTGTCCCATTGGTGCAAAGCTATTTGCGGCACCTCTGCATTGCACTGTCAAACTCATTTTTACTAAGCCATTATAATAGCAAACACTGAGAAAACTTAGTGGCATCCAAAAAGTGGCTGTTGGACTTCATTAGTGTCCTACTGGTGCAAAGCTATTTGCAGCACCTCTGCATTGCACCGTCAAACTCATTTTTACTAAGCCATTATAATAGCAAACACTGAGGAAACTTAGTGCAATCCTAAAAGTGGCTGTTGGATTTCATTATTGTCCCACTGGTGCAAAGCTATTTGCGGCACCTCTGCATTGCACCGTCAAACTCATTTTTACTAAGCCATTATAATAGCAAACACAGAGAAAACTTAGTGGCATCCAAAAGTGGCTGTAGGACTTCATTAGTGTCCCACAGGTACAAAGCAATTTGCAGCACCTCTGCATTGCACCGTCAAACTGATTTTTACTAAGCCATTATAATAGCAAACACTGAGGAAACTTAGTGGCATCCTAAAAGTGGCTGTTGGACTTCTTTAGTGTCCCACTGGTGCCAAGCAATTTCCAGCACCTCTACATTGCACCGTCAAACTCTTTTTTACTAAGCCATTATAATAGCAAACACTGAGAAAACTTAGTGGCATCCAAAAAGTGGCTGTTGGACTTCATTAGTGTCCCACTGGTGCAAAGCTATTTTCGGCACTTCTGCATTGCACCGTCAAACTCATTTTTACTAAGCCATTATAATAGCAAACACTGAGAAAACTTAGTGGCATCCAAAAAGTGGCTGTTGGACTTCATTATTGTCCCACTGGTACAAAGCAATTTGCAGCACCTCTGCATTGCACCCTCAAACTTATTGTTACTAAGCCATTATAATAGCAAACACTGAGGAAACTTAGTGGCATCCTAAAAGTGGCTGTTGGACTTCAATAGTGTCCCACTGGTGCCAAGCTATTTGCAGCACCTCTGCATTGCCCCGTCAAACTCATTTTTGCTAAGCCATTATAATAGCAAACACTGAGGAAACTTAGTGGCATCCTAAAAGTGGCTGTTGGACTTCATTAGTGTCCCACAGGTACAAAGCAATTTGCAGCACCTCTGCATTGCACCCTCAAGCTTATTGTTACTAAGCCATTATAATAGCAAACACTGAGGAAACTTAGTGGCATCCTAAAAGTGGCTGTTGGACTTCATTAGTGTCCCATTGGTGCAAAGCTATTTGCGGCACCTCTGCATTGCACTGTCAAACTCATTTTTACTAAGCCATTATAATAGCAAACACTGAGAAAACTTAGTGGCATCCAAAAAGTGGCTGTTGGACTTCATTAGTGTCCTACTGGTACAAAGCAATTTGCAGCACCTCTGCATTGCACCCTCAAGCTTATTGTTACTAAGCCATTATAATAGCAAACACTGAGGAAACTTAGTGGCATCCTAAAAGTGGCTGTTGGACTTCATTAGTGTCCCATTGGTGCAAAGCTATTTGCGGCACCTCTGCATTGCACTGTCAAACTCATTTTTACTAAGCCATTATAATAGCAAACACTGAGAAAACTTAGTGGCATCCAAAAAGTGGCTGTTGGACTTCATTAGTGTCCTACTGGTGCAAAGCTATTTGCAGCACCTCTGCATTGCACCGTCAAACTCATTTTTACTAAGCCATTATAATAGCAAACACTGAGGAAACTTAGTGGCATCCAAAAAGTGGCTGTTGGACTTCATTAGTGTTCCACTGGTGCAAAGCTATTTGCGGCACCTCTGCATTGCTCCCTCAAACTCATTTTTACTAAGCCATTATAATAGCAAACACTGAGGAAACTTAGTGCAATCCTAAAAGTGGCTGTTGGACTTCATTAGTGTCACATTGGTGCAAAGCTATTTGCGGCACCTCTGCATTGCACTGTCAAACTCATTGTTACTAAGCCATTATAATAGCAAACACTGAGGAAACTTAGTGGCATCCTGAAAGTGGCTGTTGGATTTCATTAGTGTCCCACTGGTGCCAAGCTATTTGCAGCACCTCTGCATTGCCCCGTCAAACTCATTTTTACTAAGCCATTATAATAGCAAACACTGAGGAAACTTAGTGGCATCCAAAAAGTGGCTGTTGGACTTCATTAGTGTCCCACTGGTGCAAAGCTATTTGCAGCACCTCTGCATTGCCCCGTCAAACTCATTTTTACTAAGCCATTATAATAGCAAACACTGAGGAAACTTAGTGCAATCCTAAAAGTGGCTGTTGGACTTCATTAGTGTCCCACTGGTGCCAAGCTATTTGCAGCACCTCTGCATTGCCCCGTCAAACTCATTTTTACTAAGCCATTATAATAGCAAACACTGAGGAAACTTAGTGGCATCCTAAAAGTGGCTGTTGGACTTCATTAGTGTCCCACAGGTACAAAGCAATTTGCAGCACCTCTGCATTGCACCCTCAAGCTTATTGTTACTAAGCCATTATAATAGCAAACACTGAGGAAACTTAGTGGCATCCTAAAAGTGGCTGTTGGACTTCATTAGTGTCCCATTGGTGCAAAGCTATTTGCGGCACCTCTGCATTGCACTGTCAAACTCATTTTTACTAAGCCATTATAATAGCAAACACTGAGAAAACTTAGTGGCATCCAAAAAGTGGCTGTTGGACTTCATTAGTGTCCTACTGGTGCAAAGCTATTTGCAGCACCTCTGCATTGCACCGTCAAACTCATTTTTACTAAGCCATTATAATAGCAAACACTGAGGAAACTTAGTGCAATCCTAAAAGTGGCTGTTGGATTTCATTATTGTCCCACTGGTGCAAAGCTATTTGCGGCACCTCTGCATTGCACCGTCAAACTCATTTTTACTAAGCCATTATAATAGCAAACACAGAGAAAACTTAGTGGCATCCAAAAGTGGCTGTAGGACTTCATTAGTGTCCCACAGGTACAAAGCAATTTGCAGCACCTCTGCATTGCACCCTCAAGCTCATTGTTACTAAGCCATTATAATAGCAAACACTGAGGAAACTTAGTGGCATCCTAAAAGTGGCTGTTGGACTTCATTAGTGTCCCACTGGTGCCAAGATATTTGCAGCACCTCTGCATTGCACCGTCAAACTGATTTTTACTAAGCCATTATAATAGCAAACACTGAGGAAACTTAGTGGCATCCTAAAAGTGGCTGTTGGACTTCTTTAGTGTCCCACTGGTGCCAAGCAATTTCCAGCACGTCTACATTGCACCGTCAAACTCTTTTTTACTAAGCCATTATAATAGCAAACACTGAGGAAACTTAGTGCAATCCTAAAAGTGGCTGTTGGACTTCATTAGTGTCCCACTGGTGCAAAGCTATTTGGGGCACCTCTGCATTGCACCGTCAAACTCATTTTTACTAAGCCATTATAATAGCAAACACTGAGAAAACTTAGTGGCATCCAAAAAGTGGCTGTTGGACTTCATTAGTGTCCCACTGGTGCAAAGCTATTTTCGGCACTTCTGCATTGCACCCTCAAGCTCATTGTTACTAAGACATTATAATAGCAAACACTGAGGAAACTTAGTGGCATCCTAAAAGTGGCTGTTGGATTTCATTAGTGTCCCACTGGTGCCAAGCAATTTGCAGCAACTCTGCTTTGCACCCTCAAGCTCACTTTTACTAAGCTATTATATTAGCAAACACTGAGGAAACTTAGTGGCATCCAAAAAGTGGCTGTTGGACTTCATTATTGTCCCACTGTTGTATAGCTATTTGCGGCACCTCTGCATTGCACCGTCAAACTCATTTTTACTAAGCCATAATAATAGCAAACACTGAGAAAACTTAGTTGCATTCAAAAAGTGGCTTTTGAACTTCATTAGTGTCCCACTGGTGCCAAGCAATTTACAGCACCTCTGCATTGCACCCTCAAGCTCATTGTTACTAAGCCATTATAATAGCAAACACTGAGGAAACTTAGTGGCATCCAAAAAGTGGCTGTTGGACTTCATTAGTGTCCCACTGGTGCAAAGCTATTTCCAGCACCTCTGCATTGCACCGTCAAGCTCATTTTTACTAAGCCATTATAATAGCAAACTCTGAGGAAACTTGGTGGCATCCTAAAAGTGGTTGTTGGACTTCATTAGTGTCCCACTGGTGCAAAGCTATTTGCGGCACCTCTGTATTGCACTGTCAAACTCATTTTTACTAAGCCATTATATTAGCAAACACTGAGGAAACTTAGTGGCATCCAAAAAGTGGCTTGTGGACTTCATTAGTGTCCCACTGGTGCCAACCAATGTGCAGCACCTCTGCATTGCACCGTGAAACACATTTTTACTAAGCCATTATAATAGCAAACACTGAGGAAACTTAGTGGCATCCTAAAAGTGGCTTTTGGACTTCATTATTGTCCCACAGGTGCAAAGCAATTTGCATCACCTCTGCATTGCACCCTCAAGCTCATTTTTACTAAGCCATTATAATAGCAAACACTGAGGAAACTTAGTGGCATCCAAAAAGTGGCTGTTGTACTTCATTGGTGTCCCACTGGTGCCAAGATATTTGCAGGACCTCTGCATTGCACCGTCAAACTCATTTGTACTAAGCCATTATAATAGCAAACTCTGAGGAAATTTAGTGGCATCCTAAAAGTGGCTGTTGGACTTCATTAGTGTCCCACTGGTGCAAAGCTATTTGCGGCACCTCTGCATTGCACTGTCAAACTCATTTTTACTAAGCCATTATATTAGCAAACACTGAGGAAACTTAGTGGCATCCTAAAAGTGGCTGTTGGACTTCATTAGTCTCCCACTGGTGCCAAGCAATTTCCAGCACCTCTGCATTGCACTGTCAAACTCATTGTTACTAAGCCATTATAATAGCAAACACTGAGGAAACTTAGTGGCATCCTGAAAGTGGCTGTTGGATTTCATTAGTGTCCCACTGGTGCCAAGCTATTTGCAGCACCTCTGCATTGCCCCGTCAAACTCATTTTTACTAAGCCATTATAATAGCAAACACTGAGGAAACTTAGTGGCATCCAAAAAGTGGCTGTTGGACTTCATTAGTGTCCCACTGGTGCAAAGCTATTTGCAGCACCTCTGCATTGCCCCGTCAAACTCATTTTTACTAAGCCATTATAATAGCAAACACTGAGGAAACTTAGTGCAATCCTAAAAGTGGCTGTTGGACTTCATTAGTGTCCCACTGGTGCCAAGCTATTTGCAGCACCTCTGCATTGCCCCGTCAAACTCATTTTTACTAAGCCATTATAATAGCAAACACTGAGGAAACTTAGTGGCATCCTAAAAGTGGCTGTTGGACTTCATTAGTGTCCCACAGGTACAAAGCAATTTGCAGCACCTCTGCATTGCACCCTCAAGCTTATTGTTACTAAGCCATTATAATAGCAAACACTGAGGAAACTTAGTGGCATCCTAAAAGTGGCTGTTGGACTTCATTAGTGTCCCATTGGTGCAAAGCTATTTGCGGCACCTCTGCATTGCACTGTCAAACTCATTTTTACTAAGCCATTATAATAGCAAACACTGAGAAAACTTAGTGGCATCCAAAAAGTGGCTGTTGGACTTCATTAGTGTCCTACTGGTGCAAAGCTATTTGCAGCACCTCTGCATTGCACCGTCAAACTCATTTTTACTAAGCCATTATAATAGCAAACACTGAGGAAACTTAGTGCAATCCTAAAAGTGGCTGTTGGATTTCATTATTGTCCCACTGGTGCAAAGCTATTTGCGGCACCTCTGCATTGCACCGTCAAACTCATTTTTACTAAGCCATTATAATAGCAAACACAGAGAAAACTTAGTGGCATCCAAAAGTGGCTGTAGGACTTCATTAGTGTCCCACAGGTACAAAGCAATTTGCAGCACCTCTGCATTGCACCCTCAAGCTCATTGTTACTAAGCCATTATAATAGCAAACACTGAGGAAACTTAGTGGCATCCTAAAAGTGGCTGTTGGACTTCATTAGTGTCCCACTGGTGCCAAGATATTTGCAGCACCTCTGCATTGCACCGTCAAACTGATTTTTACTAAGCCATTATAATAGCAAACACTGAGGAAACTTAGTGGCATCCTAAAAGTGGCTGTTGGACTTCTTTAGTGTCCCACTGGTGCCAAGCAATTTCCAGCACCTCTACATTGCACCGTCAAACTCTTTTTTACTAAGCCATTATAATAGCAAACACTGAGGAAACTTAGTGCAATCCTAAAAGTGGCTGTTGGACTTCATTAGTGTCCCACTGGTGCAAAGCTATTTGGGGCACCTCTGCATTGCACCGTCAAACTCATTTTTACTAAGCCATTATAATAGCAAACACTGAGAAAACTTAGTGGCATCCAAAAAGTGGCTGTTGGACTTCATTAGTGTCCCACTGGTGCAAAGCTATTTTCGGCACTTCTGCATTGCACCCTCAAGCTCATTGTTACTAAGACATTATAATAGCAAACACTGAGGAAACTTAGTGGCATCCTAAAAGTGGCTGTTGGATTTCATTAGTGTCCCACTGGTGCCAAGCAATTTGCAGCAACTCTGCTTTGCACCCTCAAGCTCACTTTTACTAAGCTATTATATTAGCAAACACTGAGGAAACTTAGTGGCATCCAAAAAGTGGCTGTTGGACTTCATTATTGTCCCACTGTTGTATAGCTATTTGCGGCACCTCTGCATTGCACCGTCAAACTCATTTTTACTAAGCCATAATAATAGCAAACACTGAGAAAACTTAGTTGCATTCAAAAAGTGGCTTTTGAACTTCATTAGTGTCCCACTGGTGCCAAGCAATTTACAGCACCTCTGCATTGCACCCTCAAGCTCATTGTTACTAAGCCATTATAATAGCAAACACTGAGGAAACTTAGTGGCATCCAAAAAGTGGCTGTTGGACTTCATTAGTGTCCCACTGGTGCAAAGCTATTTCCAGCACCTCTGCATTGCACCGTCAAGCTCATTTTTACTAAGCCATTATAATAGCAAACTCTGAGGAAACTTGGTGGCATCCTAAAAGTGGTTGTTGGACTTCATTAGTGTCCCACTGGTGCAAAGCTATTTGCGGCACCTCTGTATTGCACTGTCAAACTCATTTTTACTAAGCCATTATATTAGCAAACACTGAGGAAACTTAGTGGCATCCAAAAAGTGGCTTGTGGACTTCATTAGTGTCCCACTGGTGCCAACCAATGTGCAGCACCTCTGCATTGCACCGTGAAACACATTTTTACTAAGCCATTATAATAGCAAACACTGAGGAAACTTAGTGGCATCCTAAAAGTGGCTTTTGGACTTCATTATTGTCCCACAGGTGCAAAGCAATTTGCATCACCTCTGCATTGCACCCTCAAGCTCATTTTTACTAAGCCATTATAATAGCAAACACTGAGGAAACTTAGTGGCATCCAAAAAGTGGCTGTTGTACTTCATTGGTGTCCCACTGGTGCCAAGATATTTGCAGGACCTCTGCATTGCACCGTCAAACTCATTTTTACTAAGCCATTATAATAGCAAACTCTGAGGAAATTTAGTGGCATCCTAAAAGTGGCTGTTGGACTTCATTAGTGTCCCACTGGTGCAAAGCTATTTGCGGCACCTCTGCATTGCACTGTCAAACTCATTTTTACTAAGCCATTATATTAGCAAACACTGAGGAAACTTAGTGGCATCCTAAAAGTGGCTGTTGGACTTCATTAGTGTCCCACTGGTGCCAAGCTATTTGCAGCACCTCTGCATTGCACCGTCAAACTCATTTTTATAAAGCCATTATAATAGGAAACAGTGAGGAAACTTAGTGGCATCCAAAAAGTGGCTGTTAAACTTCATTAGTGTCCCACTGGTGCAAAACTATTTGAAGGACCTCTGCATTGCACCGTCAAACTCATTGTTACTAAGTCATTATAATAGCAAACACTGAGGAAACTTATTGGCATCCAAGAAGTGGCTGTTGGACTTCATTAGTGTCCCACAGGTACAAAACAATTTGCAACACCTCTGCATTGCACCCTCAAACTCATTGTTACTAAGCCATTATAATATCATACACTGAGGAAACTTAGTGGCATCCAAAAAGTGGCTGTTGGACTTCATTAGTGTCCCACAGGTGCAAAGCTATTTCCAGCACCTCTGCATTGCACCGTCAAACTCATTTTTACTAAGCCATTATAATAGCAAACTCTGAGGAAACTTAGTGGCATCCAAAAACTGGCTGTTGGACTTCATTAGTGTCCCACTGTTGCCAAGATATTTGCAGCACCTCTGCATTGCACCGTCAAACTCATTTTTACTAAGCCATTATAATAGCAAACTCTGAGGAAACTTGGTGGCATCCTAAAAGTGGTTGTTGGACTTCATTAGTGTCCCACTGGTGCAAAGCTATTTGCGGCACCTCTGTATTGCACTGTCAAACTCATTTTTACTAAGCCATTATATTTGCAAACACTGAGGAAACTTAGTGGCATCCAAAAAGTGGCTTGTGGACTTCATTAATGTCCCACTGGTGCCAACCAATGTGCAGCACCTCTGCATTGCACCGTGAAACACATTTTTACTAAGCCATTATAATAGCAAACACTGAGGAAACTTAGTGGCATCCTAAAAGTGGCTTTTGGACTTCATTATTGTCCCACAGGTGCAAAGCAATTTGCATCACCTCTGCATTGCACCCTCAAGCTCATTTTTACTAAGCCATTATAATAGCAAACACTGAGGAAACTTAGTGGCATCCAAAAAGTGGCTGTTGTACTTCATTGGTGTCCCACTGGTGCCAAGATATTTGCAGGACCTCTGCATTGCACCGTCAAACTCATTTTTACTAAGCCATTATAATAGCAAACTCTGAGGAAATTTAGTGGCATCCTAAAAGTGGCTGTTGGACTTCATTAGTGTCCCACTGGTGCAAAGCTATTTGCGGCACCTCTGCATTGCACTGTCAAACTCATTTTTACTAAGCCATTATATTAGCAAACACTGAGGAAACTTAGTGGCATCCTAAAAGTGGCTGTTGGACTTCATTAGTCTCTCACTGGTGCCAAGCAATTTCCAGCACCTCTGCATTGCACCGTAAAACTCATTTTTACTATGACATTATAATAGCAAACACTGAGGAAACTTAGTGCCATCCTAAAAGTGGCTGTTGGACTTCATTAGTGTCCCACTGGTGCCAAGCAATTTCCAGCACCTCTGCATTGCACCGTCAAACTCATTGTTACTAAGCCATTATAATAGCAAACACTGAGGAAACTTAGTGGCATCTTAAAAACGGCTGTTGGACTTCATTAGTGTCCTACTGGTGCAAAGCTATTTGCAGCACCTCTGCATTGCACCGTCAAACTCATTTTTACTAAGCCATTATAAAAACAAACACTGAGAAAACTTATTGGCATCCAAGAAGTGGCTGTTGGACTTCATTAGTGTCCCACTGGTGCAAAGCTATTTGCGGCACCTCTGCATTGCACTGTCAAACTCATTTTTACTAAGCCATTATATTAGCAAACACTGAGGAAACTTAGTGGCATCCAAAAAGTGGCTTGTGGACTTCATTAGTGTCCCACAGGTGCAAAGCAATTTCCAGCACCTCTGCATTGCACCCTCAAGCTCATTGTTACTAAGCCATTATAATAGCAAACACTGAGGAAACTTAGTGGCATCCTAAAAGTGGCTGTTGGACTTCATTAGTGTCCCACATGTACAAAGCTATTTGCAGCACCTCTGCATTGCACCGTCAAACTCATTTTTACTAAGCCATTATAATAGCAAACATTCAGGAAACTTAGTGGCATCCAAGAAGTGGCTGTTGGACTTCATTAGTGTCCCACTGGTGCCAAGCAATTTGCAGCACCTCTGCATTGCACCCTCATGCTCATTGTTACTAAGCCATTATAGTAGCAAACACTGAGGAAAGTTAGTGGCATCCAAAAATTGGCTCTTGGACTTCATTAGTGTCCCACTGGTGCAAACCAATGTGCAGCACCTCTGCATTTCACCGTGAAACACATTTTTACTAAGCCATTATAATAGCAAACACTGAGGAAACTTAGTGGCATCCTAAAAGTGGCTTTTGGACTTCATTATTGTCCCACAGGTGCAAAGCAATTTGCATCACCTCTGCATTGCACCCTCAAGCTCATTTTTACTAAGCCATTATAATAGCAAACACTGAGGAAACTTAGTGGCATCCAAAAAGTGGCTGTTGGACTTCATTAATGTCCCACTGGTGCAAAGCTATTTCCAGCACCTCTGCATTGCACCGTCAAACTCATTTTTACTAAGCCATTATAATAGCAAACACTGAGGAAACTTAGTGGCATCCTAAAAGTGGCTTTTGGACTTCATTATTGTCCCACTGGTGCAAAGCTATTTCCAGCACCTCTGCATTGCACACTCAAACTCATTGTTACTAAGCCATTATAATAGCAAACACTGAGGAAACTTAGTGGCATCCAAAAAGTGGCTGTTGGACTTCATTAGTGTCCCACAGGTACAAAGCAATTTGCAGAACCTCTGCATTGCACACTCAAGCTCATTGTTACTAAGACATTATAATAGCAAACACTGAGGAAACTTAGTGGCATCCTAAAAGTGGCTGTTGGATTTCATTAGTGTCCCACTGGTGCCAAGCTATTTGCAGCACCTCTGCATTGCACCGTCAAACTCATTTTTACTAAGCCCTTATAATAGCAAACTCTGAGGAAACTTAGTGGCATCCTAAAAGTGGCTGTTGGACTTCATTAGTGTCCCACTGGTGCAATGCTATTTGCAGCACCTCTGTATTGCACCGTCAAACTCCTTTTTACTAATCCGTTATTATAGCAAACACTGAGGAAACTTAGTGCCATCCTAAAAGTGGCTGTTGGAATTCATTAGTGTCCCTCTGGTGCAAAGCAATTTGCAGCACCACTGCATTGCACAGTCAAACTCATTTTTACTAAGCCATTATAATAGCAAACACTGAGTAAACTTAGTTGCATCCAAAAAGTGGCTTTTGGACTTCATAAGTGTCCCACAGGTGCAAAGCAATTTGCAGCACCTCTGCATTGCACCCTCAAGCTCATTGTTACTAATCCATTATAATAGCAAACACTGAGGAAACTTAGTGGCATCTTAAAAACGGCTGTTGGACTTCATTAGTGTCCTACTGGTGCAAAGCTATTTGCAGCACCTCTGCATTGCACCGTCAAACTCATTTATACTAAGCCATTATAATAGCAAACACTGAGAAAACTTATTGGCATCCAAGAAGGGGCTGTTGGACTTCATTAGTGTCCCACAGGTACAAAACAATTTGCAACACCTCTGCATTGCACCCTCAAGCTCATTCTTACTAAGCCATTATAGTAGCAGACACTGAGGAAACTTAGTGGCATCCTAAAAGTAGCTGTTGGACTTCATTAGTGTCCCACTGGTGCCAACCAACGTGCAGCACCTCTGCATTGCACCGTGAAACACATTTTTACTAAGCAATTATAATAGCAAACACTGAGGAAACTTAGTGGCATCCTAAAAGTGGCTGTTGGACTTCATTAGTGTCCCACTGGTGCCAAGATATTTGCAGCACCTCTGTATTGCACCGTCAAACTCATTTTTACTAAGCCATTATAATAGCAAACTCTGAGGAAACTTAGTGGCATCCAAAAAGTGGCATGTGGACTTCATTAGTGTCCCACAGGTGCAAAGCAATTTCCAGCACCTCTGCATTGCACCCTCAAGCTCATTGTTACTAAGCCATTATAATAGCAAACACTGAGGAAACTTAGTGGCATCCTAAAAGTGGCTGTTGGAGTTCATTAGTGTCCCACTGGTGCAAAGCTATTTGCAGCACCTCTGCATTGCACAGTCAAACTCATTTTTACTAAGCCATTATAATAGCAAACACTGAGGAAACTTAGTGCCATCCTAAAATTGGCTGTTGGACTTCATTAGTGTCCCACTGGTGCAAAACTATTTGAAGCACCTCTGCATTGCACCGTCAAACTCATTTTTACAAAGCCATTATAATAGCAAACACTGAGGAAACTTAGTGGCATCCTAAAAGTGGCTGTTGGACTTCATTAGTGTCCCACAGGTACAAAGCAATTTGCAGCACCTCTGCATTGCACCGTCAAACTCATTTTTACTAAGCCATTATAATAGCAAACACTGAGGAAACTTAGTGGCATCCAAAAAGTGGCTGTTGGACTTCATTAGTGTCCCACTGATGCAAAGCTATTTGAAGCACCTCTGCATTGCACCCTCAAACTCATTTTTACAAAGCCATTATAATAGCAAACACTGAGGACACTTAGTGGCATCCTAAAAGTGGCTGTTGGACTTCATTAGTGTCCCACAGGTACAAAGCAATTTGCAGCACCTCTGCATTGCACCGTCAAACTCATTTTTACTAAGCCTTTATAATAGCAAACACTGAGGAAACTTAGTGGCATCCAAGAAGTGGCTGTTGGACTTCATTAGTGTCCCACAGGTACAAAACAATTTGCAACACCTCTGCATTGCACCCTCAAACTCATTGTTACTAAGCCATTATAATATCATACACTGAGGAAACTTAGTGGCATCCAAAAAGTGGCTGTTGGACTTCATTAGTGTCCCACAGGTGCAAAGCTATTTGCAGCACCTCTGCATTGCACCGTCAAACTCATTTTTACTAAGCCATTATAATAGCAAACACTGAGGAAACTTAGTGGCATCCTAAAAGAGGCTTTTGGACTTCATTATTGTCGCACAGGTGCAAAGCAATTTGCAGCACCTCTGCATTGCACCCTCAAGCTCATTGTTACTAAGCCAATTATAATAGCAAACACTGAAGAAACTTAGTGCCATCCTAAAGGTACCGTCACACTAAGCAACTTACCAGCGATCCCAACAACGATAGGGATCGCTGGTAAGTTGCTAGGAGGTTGCTGGTGAGATGTCACACTGCGACGCTCCAGCGATCCCACCAGCAACCTGACCTGGCAGGGATCGCTGGAGCGTGGCTACATGAGTTGCTGGTGAGCTCACCAGCAACCAGTGACCAGCCCCCAGCGCCGCGTGGAAGATGCTGCGCTTGGTAACTAAGGTAAATATCGGGAAACCAACCCGATATTTACCTTGGTTACCACCGCACGGAGCTGCACGTGCACAGAGCAGGGAGCAGCGCACACTGAGCGCTGGCTCCCTGCTCTCCTACTTACAGCACACATGGGGTTAATTACCTGATGTGTGCTGCAGCTACATGTGCACAGAGCAGGGAGCAGCGCACAATGCTTAGCACTGGCTCCTTGCTCTCCTACTTACAGCACACATCAGGTTAATTAACCCGATGTGTCCTGCAGCTAGCTACATGTGCACAGAGCAGGAGCCGGCAGCACAGGCAGTGAGAGCGGCTTAGGCTGGTATCGAAGGTAAATATCGGGTAACCAAGGACAGGGCTTCTTGGTTACCCGATGTTTACATTGGTTACCAGCCTCCGCAGAAGCCGGCTCCTGCTGCCTGCACATTCAGTTGTTGCTCTGTCGCTGTCACACACAGCGATCTGTGCTTCACAGCGGGAGAGCAACAACTAAAAAATGGCCCAGGACATTCAGCAACAACCAACGACCTCACAGCAGGGGCCAGGTTGTTGCTGGATGTCACACACAGCAACATCGCTAGCAACGTCACAAAAGTTGTTCGTTAGCAGCGATGTTGCTAGCGATGTTGCTTAGTGTGACGGGGCCTTTAGGGTACGCTCACACGAGCGACAAATACGGACGAGAGCAATGTGAGAATTTCTCGCATTAAACTCTGACCAATGTTATTCTATGAGTGACCAACAGCTCGTTGGTCAGCTTTTCTTGCATCCAGAATCTGGATGCGAGAAAAGCGGCAGCATGCTGCGTATTCATGCGTGAAACGGCCGAGAATCGCCAATGAAAGCCAATGGGTGCGATTAAAAAACGTAACACACATGGACCGTCCGTGTGTTTCACGTATGCAGTGCAATTTTGATTCGAGTTTAAAAGAAAAAAAGGAAATTACATCATATAAATTCAGTGTGCATGTGTTAAAAAAAAACAAACAGGAAGTTCAGCCTCCACGGACAACTTCCAGACAACATGTCCAGGCACATCAATGTAGAGCTGCTGCTGGTGATGGTGCAGGAAAGGCCTGAAATTTGGGACACAAGACACCCAGGCTACTGTGACCGTGATAGGCGTGATGCCAGCTGGATAAACATATCTCAACAATTATTTCCCATTTATAATGAGTCATCTTCTGAAGTTCGTCAAGAGATAAGTAAGTGCAAATGTCAAAATCAATTTGGAGATGTTTTATATCACACATGTCAAAAATGTCTGTTAAGATAAATTTTTATGTATGTGGTTTCTCCATAATATAGTGTCTGATGTAACTCGGCGCTGGCGTAGTTGCCGGGATCAATACCGACGGGAAAGGCAACAGCAATGTCGTAGTGGATCTGAGGCACAGCGGAAAAAAAAATATATATATTTTGATCGTTTAAATTTTTTGGCACCAATAATGGATTTAAGGCCGTAAGTAAACATATATATTACTTTAAACTAAAAATACAAAGGCTTGGAATTAAGATTCTTTATTTATAATATTTCAGAACAGACAGTAATTTAAGAAGTCGGTCAACATCAGAATCTGAGGCACAAGTTGAACAAGCAGCGGAGCAGAGAGAAGAGGGCACCTCTTTGGCAAATCCACTAAACAATGATAATGAATCGCAAGATTTCAATAACACACCAGCATTGTCACATAATCCTGATGAGGAAGTTCAACAACAGAGCAGCAGCCCTACAGTGGCTTTAGACCACTCCCCTGTTGCCCTGGCAGTGTCACTCCGACCACGACGACGTCGAGAACTCCCCATCAGCAATACATGGCGCGAGGTAGATAATGGAGTTTTACAATATCTATCTCGCACTGTTTCTGATGATGGGGAGGAGGCATTCACAAGAAGTATGGCAAACTATCTTAGGCAAATTCTAAGAGAAGTGCGTCTCCGTGCTAGAGCAGCCATGCAAATCGTCATAGATGCATGTACCTCACCAAACAACCCACAAATAGTGTTTAATTCACTAGAACAATGGCAACAGTCAAATAATAATCAGCTGAGAATGCCACAACCTGATAATGCAGGTAGGCAGCAAGCACAACCTGAAAATCAAACCAATACACAAACAGTAATGCATCCACCACAATTTCAAACACAAAGATTACAATCAATACAGCAACAACCAACACAAAACCAATCCCAACATCAACAATATGTACCACACAACACTTTTGTTGCTCAACATGTTTCTAGTGAACCAATTACCTATGGCACTCATGTAATTGAGCCACCTGGATCAGGTGCCCAACACGGTAATCAATCCTGCAATTTTGTAAGGCCTCATCAAGGTTCTAATTTGCCACAACATATGCACTATCATGCACAACAACATGGTCAAGCATCAGGATCAGCCCATAGTCAACAAACAAATCAATACATCACACCAAATTCAAACATATCAACACACCAGCCACTGAATGTGAACATTCCACATTCACCACACACATATCAGAATTTATGAGCATATTAGTTTGTATGTTACATGTTTCTTGTTAAATTTTATTCCATATAAAGCAAATATGAAAGCACTATGTTTTTTGCACAAATAAAAAACAATGTTTTTTTTCAAAAAATAATATGAAGCTAATCTAAAGAAATCAAAAATGTTTGGTCATTTTCACACATAGTGGTGGCAAGTTAAGTTCTGAAAGCATTATTTATGCCAAATAAATGAAAAATTTGTTTTCATCAACAATGAATATGTATTTTTTACACATGAACAGCTTATTTTAAATTGATTTTAAATTAAATTTTGGGCTAGGTCATGTTTACATGCTCAATCAAAACATGTTGGGGCAAATCTATTTCACCCTCTGGTGAAACAAAGTAATTTGTGAAAATTTCTCTCACACGTATGGCGGAAGGGGCACGTATGTTTCTTGCCATGACTTGGCTGCCATGTGTTTCATTTGTTTCCATTGAAGATGTAATGTTATCTTCAATGTTATCATATTTTCTGACAAATTTATGCAACACAACACATGCTTTTATAATGGTGTTGACATTGTTTTCACTCAATTGCAATGGTGTGATCAAGACTCTCCATTTGGCTGTCAGGATGCCAAACGCGCATTCAACAACACGTCGTGCTCTGTTTAACCCCTTTACCCCCGGCCACTAAAACACCCTAATGACCGGGCCATTTTTTGCAATTCTGACCAGTGTCACTTTGACAGGTTATAACTCTGGAACGCTTCAACGGATCCTGGCGATTCTGAGATTGTTTTTTCGTGACATATTGTACTTCATGTCAGTGGTAAATTTAGGCTGATACTTTTTGCGTTTATTTGTGAAAATTTAGGAAATTGTGCGAAAATTTGGAAAATTTCGCAATTTTCAAACTTTGAAAATTTATGCCCATAAATCTGAGAGATATGTCACACAAAATAGTTACTAAATAACATTTCCCACTTGTCAACTTTATATCAGCGCAATTTTCGAAAGAAATTTTTTTTTCGTTAGGAAGTTAGAAGGGGTCAAAGTTCATCAGCAATTTCTAATTTTTCCAACAAAATTTACAAAATATTTTTTTTAGGGACCACATCACATTTGAAGTGACTTTGAGAGGCCGAGGTGACAGAAAATACCCAAAAGTGACCCCATTCTAAAAACTGCACCCCTCACACTGCTCAAAACCACATCCAAGAAGTTTATTAACCCTTTAGGTGCGTCACAGGAACCAAAGCAATGTGGAAGGAAAAAATGAAAATTTTACTTTTTAACACAAAAATGTTACTTTAGCCATAAAATTTTCATTTTTACAAGGGAGAAAAGAGAAAGTGCACCCTACAATTTATTGTGCATTTTCTCCTGAGTACGCTGATACCCCATATGGGGTAAAAATCAATTGTTTGGGCGCACGGCAGAGCTCGGAAGGGAAGGAGCGCCATTTGAATTTTTGAACACAAAATTAGCTGCACTCATTAGCGGACGCCATGTCGGGTTTGAAGACTCCCTGAGGTGCCTAAACAATGGAGCTCCCCCACAAGTGACCCCATTTTGGAAACTAGAGCCCTCAAATATTTTTTCTAGATGTTTGATGAGCACTTTGAACACCTGGGGGCTTCACAGAAATTTATAACGTTGAGCCATGAAAAGAAAAAAAAAAATTTTTACCACAAAACTGTTGCTTCAACTAGGTAGCTTTTTTTTTCACAAGGGTATCGGGAAAAAATGCAACATAAAATGTATTGTCCATTTTCTCCTGAGTACACAGATACCTCATATGTGGTGGAAATCAAATGTTTGGACACACGGCAGTGCTCGGAAGGCAAGGAGCGCCATTTGAATTTTTGAACGCAAAATTAGCTGCACTAATTAGCGGACGCCATGTCAGGTTTGAAGACCCCCTGAGGTGCCTAAACAATGGAGCTCCCCCACAAGTGACCCCATTTTGGAAACTAGAGCCCTCAAATATTTTTTCTAGATGTTTGATGAGCACTTTGAACACCTGGGGGCTTCACAGAAGTTTATAACGTTGAGCCGTGAAAAGAAAAAAAAATTTTTTTACCACAAAAGTGTTGCTTCAACTAGGTAGCTTTTTTTTTCACAAGGCTATCAGGAAAAAATGCACCATAAAATGTATTGTGCATTTTCTACTGAGTACGCAGATACCTCATATGTGGTGGAAAGTAATTGTTTGGGCGTATGGTGGGGCTCAGAAGAGAAGGAGCGCCATTTGACAGCAAAATTGGTTGGAATCATTAGCGGACGCCATGTCACGTTTGGAGACCCCCTATGGTGCCTAAACAGTGGAGATCCCCCACAAGTGACCCCATTTTGGAAACTAGAGCCCTCAAATATTTTTTCTAGATGTTTGATGAGCACTTTGAACACCTGGGGGCTTCACAGAAGTTTATAGCGTTGAGCCGTGAAAAGAAAAAATTTTTTTTTTTACCACAAAACGGTTGCTTCAACTAGGTAGCTTTTTTTTCACAAGGCTATCAGGAAAAAATGCACCATAAAATGTATTGTGCATTTTCTCCTGAGTACGCAGATACCTCATATGTGGTGGAAAGTAATTGTTTGGGCGCATGGCGGGGCTCAGAAGAGAAGGAGCGCCATTTGACAGCAAAATTGGTTGGAATCATTAGCGGACGCCATGTCACGTTTGGAGACCCCCTATGGTGCCTAAACAGTGGAGATCCCCCACAAGTGACACCATTTTGGAAACTAGAGCCCTCAAATAATTTTTCTAGATGTTTGGTGAGCACTTTGAACACCTGGGGGCTTCACAGACGTTTATAGCGTTGAGCCGTGAAAAGAAAAAATTTTTTTTTTACCACAAAACGGTTGCTTCAACTAGGTAGCTTTTTTTTTCACAAGGGTAACAGGAAAAAATGCACCATAAAACATATTGTGCAATTTCTCCTGAGTACACAGACACCTCATATGTGGTGGAAAGTAATTGTTTGAGCGCATGGCGGGGCTCAGAAGAGAAGGAGCGCCATTTGACTTTTCAAACGCACAGACGCAGTGCACTGATCGGCCGCTGCAGGACGCACGGTCGGATGCGATAAAAAAAAGCGTCGGGGGATACGTAAAAAAAAAAAGTCACGCCAAAAATTGACCATGGATGCAGATACGTTATGTGCATCCCTGATCAGCGCTTGGCGGGACGCACGGACGGATGCGATACAAAAAGCGTCACAAATACGGAAAAAAGTCACGCCAAAAATTGAGCAGGGATGCCGATCCGTTATCTGCATCCCTAATCAGCGCTCGGCGGGACGCACGGACGGATGTGATACAAAAAGCGTCGTGAATACGGAAAAAAGTCACGCCAAAAACTGACCACGGATGCAGATCCGTTATCTGCATCCCTGATCAGCGCTCGGCGGGACGCACGGACGGATGCGATACAAAAAGCGTCGTGAATACGGAAAAAAGTCACGCCAAAAATTGACCATGGATGCCGATCAGTTATGTGCATCCCTGATCAGCGCTTGGCGGGACGCACGGACGGATGCGATACAAAAAGCGTCGGGGATACGGAATAAAAAGTCACGCCAAAAATTGAGCAGGGATGCCGATCCGTTATCTGCATCCCTGATCAGCGCTTGGCGGGACGCACGGACGGATGAGGTGTAAAAATGGACAGGGGATACGGGAAAAAAAAAAAAAAAGTTATACTCACAGTACCCAGAGGACTAGCAGGATCACTGACCAGAAGAGCTGCAGAGGAACAGATGGCAGAGAGATGGACAGCTTTACAGGAGCAGCAGGCAGATCAGCAGAATTCCCAGGAAGGACCCAGCGATGGACGCAGATGTGATCAGGCCGGTGAAGACAGGTAAGAGGACGTCGAGGGAGAGGGGGGGGTGAGAGCAGAGGGGGGGTTGAGAGCAGAGGGTGGGGAGAGCAGAGGGGGGGGAGAGCAAAGGGGGGGAGAGCAGAGGGGGAGACCGGAGAGGGAGCTGCAGAAGCAGAATAGAGATAATGGGGGAGGCAGTCAGATCGCGGGGGGAGCAGATCGGGATGTCGGGGGGAGGGGGGGGGGTTGGGGGGAGCAGATCGGGATGTCGGGGGGGGCAGATCGCAGGGGGGCACGGCAGGGGCTATCACGGCAGCGCGCAGGGGCACCACGGGAGCGCGCACGGGCTGCAAAGTGAGCACAGTACTCACGTGCAGCAGCAGCGGTGACCTCAGCTACGGCGGCGGCGGCAGCAGCAGCGGTGGCATGGTACCACAAGTACCAGCCACTGCATGCTGCAGACATGTTGGGGGAAGGCTCGCAGGCCAGCACAGGCCTGGGGAGGGCGGCCACCGGCAGATCAGACCGCCCCACTGCACACTGATTGGAGCGATTGCGCGTCATAGCACGATCGCTCCAATCAGTGCTGCAGGGGCTGGGGGCGGCATGTTTGAGGTCCACCTATGATATGCTGCAGCAGCTGCAGCATCTCATAGCTGGATCTCACAGGATCGCACTAATTCGGGCATTATTTTTGCCGAAATTAGTGCGATCGATGTGGTTGGCGGTTCAGATTTGAACAGCCAATCACATCGATCGTCGATAGGGGGTGGCGATGCCGCCCCCCCTGGGGTCAAGCAAAGGTCCCCTGCTGTAAGAAACAGCAGGGGACATCATTTGAAAGCCGTTGCTATGGCCACGGCAATCAAATGAAGTTTAGGCCGTAAAATTACGTCCCTGGTCGTTAAGTCACGTTAAAATAGGACGTAATTTTACGGCCCGCGGTCGTGAAGGGGTTAATCGATAGTTAAAAATACGGCGTCTGTTATCCAGAACACGACGTGGATAAGGCCTAAGGACTTCTCTACGAAGTTGGAAGGCCTCATCACCTACTATTACAAAAGGTGCCTGTGTGTCAGATGTGCCAGGCAATAGACGCGGGGGTGGTACAGACAAATCATTGGACCTTAGTCTCTGACCCATGACTGAATTATTAAAGATTCTGGAATCTCCTGTTCGACCATACGCCCCGATATCTACAGCCACAAAATTGTAATTAGTATCAGCTATGGCCAGTAGAACAACAGAAAAATATTGTTTGTAATTAAAATATTGTGTTCCTGAGTTTGGTGGCTTTTTAACACGTATATGTTTTCCATCAATGGCACCAATGCAATTAGGAAATTGTGTTTTTTCATAAAAGCCATTTGCTATCCGGTACCAATCTTCAACACTTGGCTCTGCCATCACTAGAGGTTGTAATTTCTCCCAAATGGCATGACATGTTTTCCTTACAATGATTGAAATAGTAGATTTGCCAAGTAAAAATTCAAGATGTAAGGCAGAATAGGATAATCCAGTTGCAAGGAATCTATATCATAAAGGGAAAAAGTGGAGAATTTTAATAAATTTAAGTGTTGTCAATAATTTGAAAATAAAACATTATTTTAAAATAAAATAAAAAATACCTTATAGTGATTAGCAAACGTTGCTCAGGAGATATGGCACAACGCATATTTGTGTCCTGGTATGTGATCATTGGCCTAATCTCATCTAACAAACGATCAAAGGTAGTTATGGTCATGCGGGTGTAAGCGTGGAATTTGTCTTCTTTTCTCCTTAACTCAATATAAAGACGATTGAAATGTCCTCTGCTGTATCGTTTGCATAGTAGAGGATGGACCCAAAAGCGACGACGCCTAAGCGGTACATGTTCTTCTGGGTATTGCGTGCCAAACTCTCTGGACAATAACCAATGGTATAAAATTCTTTCTGTTGTGTTGAAAGTAAGATGCAAAGACATTTCTCCAAAGGACAGGACACAATATGTACACAGGACTGAAAACACAGTTGGACAGTGTAATGTGTAGGAGTCCAACTGTCTCATTGTTCTGCCGTTCATTTATTTGTTAGCCCAAACAACTTACTCATGAGCCCAATTAAAAAACATTGACAACATATGTTAAATGTCAATGTAAAGGTTAAAAAATGCATTCCACACATATTACACACGGACTGCACACGGACTGTAATACGGATGAAGGTTTGACACACGCATTACACACGCAGTACACACGGAAGACCACATGGATCACTATGGCACGACTATCGCACACGATAATGGGAACGTTTTTTCATACGTTCGTGTGAGTCCAGCCTAAAAGTGGCTGTTGGACTTCATTAGTGTCCCACTGGTGCAAAGCTATTTTCGGCACTTCTGCATTGCACCATCAAACTGATTTTTACTAAGCCATTATAATAGCAAACACTGAGAAAACTTAGTGGCATCCAAAAAGTGGCTGTTGGACTTCATTAGTGTCCCACTGGTGTCAGGATATTTGCAGCACCTCTGCATTACACCGTCAAACTCATTTTTACTAAGCCATTATAATAGCAAACACTGAGGAAACTTAGTGGCATCCAAAAAGTGGCTGTTGGACTTCATTAGTGTCCCACTGGTGCCAAGCAATTTGCAGCACCTCTGCATTGCACCCTCATGCTCATTGTTACTAAGCCATTATAATAGCAAACACTGAGGAAACTTAGTGGCATCCAAAAATTGGCTGTTGGACTTCATTAGTGTCCCACTGGTGCCAAGCTATTTGCAGCACCTCTGTATTGCACCGTCAAACTCATTTTTACTAATCCATTATAATAGCAAACACTAAGGAAACTTAGTGCCATCCTAAAAGTGGCTGTTGGACTTCATTAGTGTCCCTCTGGTGCAAAGCTATTTGCAGCACCTCTGCATTGCCCCGTCAAACTCATTTTTTCTAAGCCATTATAATAGCAAACACTGAGAAAACTTAGTGGCATCCAAAAAGTGGCTGTTGGACTTCATTAGTGTCCCACAGGTACAAAGCAATTTGCTGCACCTCTGCATTGCACCGTCAAACTCATTTTTACTAAGCCATTATAATAGCAAACACTGAGGAAACTTAGTGGCATCCAAAAAGTGTCTGTTGGACTTCATTAGTGTCCCACTGGTGCCAAGCAATTTGCAGCACCTCTGTATTGCACCGTCAAACTCATTTTTACTAATCCATTATAATAGCAAACACTGAGGAAACTTAGTGCCATCCTAAAAGTGGCTGTTGGACTTCATTAGTGTCCCTCTGGTGTAAAGCTATTTGCGGCAGCTCTGCATTGCACGTCAAACTCATTTTTACTAAGCCATTATAATAGCAAACACTGAGAAAATTAGTGGCATCCAAAAAGTGGCTGTTGGACTTCATTAGTGTCCCACAGGTACAAAGCAATTTGCTGCACCTCTGCATTGCACTGTCAAACTCATTTTTACTAAGCCATTATAATAGCAAACACTGAAAAAACTTAGTGGCATCCAAAAAGTGGCTGTTGGACTTCATTAGTGTCCCACAGGTACAAAGCAATTTGCAGCACCTCTGCATTGCACAGTCAAACTCATTTTTACTAAGCCATTATAATAGCAAACACTGAGGAAACTTAATTGCATCCATAAAGTGGCTTTTGGACTTCATACATATCCCACAGGTGCAAAGCAATTTGCAGCACCTCTGCATTGCACAGTCAAACTCATTGTTACTAAGCCATTATAATAGCAAACACTGAGGAAACTTAGTGGCATATTAAAAGCGGCTGTTGGACTTCATTAGTGTCCTACTGGTGCAAAGCTATTTGCAGCACCTCTGCATTGCACCGTCAAACTCATTTTTACTAAGCCATTATAAAAACAAACACTGAGAAAACTTATTGGCATCCAAGAAGTGGCTGTTGGACTTCATTAGTGTCCCACAGGTACAAAACAATTTGCAACACCTCTGCATTGCACTATCAAGCTCATTGTTACTAAGCCATTATAATAGCAGACACTGAGGAAACTTAGTGGCATCCTAAAAGTAGCTGTTGGACTTCATTAGTGTCCCACTGGTGCCAATCTATTTGCAGCACCTCTGCATTGCACCGTCAAACTCATTTTTACTAAGCCATTATAATAGCAAACACTGAGGAAACTTAGTGGCATTGAAAAAGTGGCTGGTGGACTTTATTAGTTTCCCACAGGTACAAAGCAATTTGTAGCACCTCTGCATTGCACCCTCAAGCTCATTGTTACTAAGCCATTATAATAGCAAACACTGAGGAAACTTAGTGCCATCCTAAAAGTGGCTGTTGGACTTCATTAGTGTCCCACTGGTGCCAAGCTATTTGCAGCACCTCAGCATTGCACCGTCAAACTCATTTTTACTTAGCTTTAAGAATAGCAAACTGTGCTGCCAGTTTAAGGGCCATAGTTGCATTGTCAGGGATAGTTATTGTTGTTTTTTCTGCTGTCAATAAAGGTAGACCACCGCTGCAATCTACACCACCTCTCAATTTGTACTCCTACATTTTAAGTGCACAATCTTGTCGCAAGTAAAAGGAGTGGAAAAATGACAGATGCTGGTGGAAAGGGGAACAGGTGTGTTGGAAAAGGAAAAAAAGCTTGTGTCTGTGGGGAAGGTGGCAAAGCTCCATTAACATCTGCTGAAGATAGGCCATCTTCCAGCAAAAGTAAGATGTCTACTACTTTCCGTGGACAATCTGATGTGCTCACTTTTTTACAGACATGAAGACCTGGAACAAAGTTAGTTGTTGCCCAAAAAAAGAAAATGCTTGAATGGATCTCAAGTAATCCAACAAGTGCCCTCTCCCCCACCTCAACTACCGCATCCAAAAAACACCAGTCCTCTGAGTTGTCATCCCAATCACACTTGCTTTCTCCCAGCTCTCTAGTCTCCATCCACCCTGCACAGTATGGTGGAACAGAGATAGCTAAGTCTGCAGAAATGTTCAGTCACACTATAGCCTGGGAATCAGAGGTCTGCTCCCAAGCTACAGTGAGTACAGACCAGGAAATGGTCTGCAGTGATGCCCAGAACCTTTGTGACTCAGATTCAGGCTGTGAGGAACAACTTTCTGAGCATAATGTTGATCCTTATTCACAAACTGTAACACCTATTGTTATAGACAATGAGGAACATACTGATGACAATGAGACGCAGATACCAGATTGGGATAACAACTTAAATATTCGGTCAGGGCAGGAAGAGTCTCGGTCTGAGGGTGAGGGGAGTGCAAACACAACAATTGATGAGGAAGTTCTAGATCCCACCTACTGTGAACCCACAGTCAGGCACTCGAGGAGGTCAACAGAGGCGGTGGAGGAGGATGCAACTGACGACGAAGTTACCTAGCGCCTTCCTGGACAGAGGAGGAGTACTGGTAGCACGTCTACAACTGCATCCTCAGCCACCACTCTGCCTCTGACCACTAGTCGGGGTGGCTCAGCAGGTTGAATATCCTCTAAGCCTTGCCTAGCCTGGTCCTTTTTTGACATAGCAAATGATCGCCCAAATCATGTGATCTGTAAAATTTGTCGGGAATCTGTTAGTAGAGGGCAATACTTCAGCAGTTTGACAACTTCTTCCATGAATCTTCACATGAATAAATATCATATGTCCCAGTGGGAAGCTCAGCGTGCTGCAATGCGGCCTAGCGGAGTGGACCATCCACCGCCTGCCCCTTCCAGTGCATCCGCGTGCTCTTCATCTTCTAGGACTGTGGGGACAGCTGTCAGACCTGGTTTTCCATGCACAACTTCCACCACTGTAACCGCAACAGGCAGTTTGCTTGGTAGGTCGTCAGTTGGTTTGGAAGGGGAAACAAGTGCGTGTGTGTACAGCTCTCTCAGACATCGATAGCACCAACGTTGGATGAAGACAACATCATGTCTACGCCTGCACTTTCCTCACAAACCTGCTTTTTTCCAGGACACCCTACTCACCACCATCTCCACACAGCAGCCAGATCACTGTCCCTCAGATGTGGACAAATAAAAGGCCATTTCCTGCAACCCATGACAAAGCTAAGAGGTTGACTTTATCCCTCTGTAAGCTCTTGGCTACCGAAATGCTGCCTTTCCGCCTGGTGGACACACAGGATTTTAGAGACCTTATGTCTGTCGCTGTGCCCCAGTACCAGATGCCCAGTCGCCTTTACTTCTCTAAGAAAGGTCTGCCTGCGCTACACCAGCATATTGCACACAACATCACCGCTTCCTTGAGAAACTCCGTGTGTGAACGGGTGCATTTCACCACCGATACTTGGACCAGTAAGCATGGACAGGGACGTTACATGTTGCTGACTGGGCACTGGGTAACTATGGTGATAGATGGTGAAGGGTCTGCTGCACAAGTCTTGCCTTCCCCACGACTTGTGTGTCAATCCTCTGTCTGTCCAAGTTCCTCCACTGATTCTGCCTCCTCAACCTCATCTGGGTCCTCCACCTCCGCCCCAAGCCTGCCTGGTCAGGCCACCAGCATTGTAACTGCACAGAAGGAATCACTCAACCCCTTATTACTATGCTGGCAGCAGAGCGCAACGGCATCAGGTGGTCTTTATCTTGAAATGTCTTGGAAATAAGAGTCACACAGCGGCTGAGTTGTGGGCAGCTCTGGAGACTGAGTTTGGTAAATGGTTGTCTCCACTCAACCTGCAGCCTCGTAAGGCTGTGTGCGACAATGCTGCAAACCTGGGTGTGGCCCTTCGCCTGGGCAAGGTAACACACGTGAGTTGTATGGCTCATGTGTTAAACCTTGTTGTCCAGCAATTTTTAACACACTATCCCGGCCTAGATGGCCTTCTGAACAGGGCACGAAAACGGTCTGGTCACTTCCGCCATTCAACCGCCGCAGCTGAGCGACTTGCATCACTCCAGAAGTCTTTCGGCCTGCCGGTTCATCGCCTGAAATGCAATGTGCCGACACTCTGGAATTCGACTCTCCACATGTTACAGCTACTGTGGCAGCACCGATGAGCCCTGGTGCAATACGTCATGACGTATAGTTTGGGCCAACGAGATGTAGAGGTGGGGCAGATCACCCTGATGGAGTGGTCTCAGATCAAGGACCTATGCACCCTTCTGCACAGTTTCGACATGGCGACGAATATGGTTAGCGCTGACAATGCCATTATCAGCATGACAATTCCAGTCATTTACATGCTGGAGCACACGCTAAACACTATTCGGAGTCAGGGGGTGGGACAACAGGAAGGGGAGGGACTACAGGAGGATTCATATGCGCAAGACACAACAACATCACCAAGGTCCAGACGTTCATCATCACCAAAGCGGCAGGCATGGGACCATGGGGGACAGGGATCAACAAGGGCGCATGGTAGCAGGCGAAATGTTGAGGAAGGTGCAGGAGAACATGAAGAAATGGAGGACGAATTGTCCATGGACATGGAAGACTCAGCGGATGAGGGAGACCTTGGTCAAATTTCAGTTGAAAGAGGTTGGGGGGAGATGTCAGAGGAAGAAAGAACGGTTAGCACCTCTATGCCACAAACACAGCGTGGACTTGGTCCGCATGGCTGCGCAAGACACTTGAGCGCCTTCTTGCTGCACTACCTCCAACATGACCCACGTATTGTCAAAATTAGAAGTGATGATGAGTACTGGCTTGCAACACTATTAGATCCCCGGTACAAGTCCAAATTTTGTGACATTCCAGCCATAGAAAGGGACGCATGTATGCAGGAGTATCAGCAAAAGCTGTTACTCGATCTTAGCTCGGCTTTTCCACCAAACACCCGTGGTGCACGGAGTGAATCTCCCAGTTGTAACTCGACAAACATGGGCCGGTCTCGTCATCTTCAACAGTCTACCCGTACCAGCAGCACCGTATCTGGTGCTGGTAACAGCAATTTTATTGAATCTTTTCATAATTTTTTTAGACCATCCTTTGCAAGGCCACCAGAGACAAAAAGTCTGACACATAGTCAACGGCTGGAGAGGATGATACAGGAGTATCTCCAAATGAACATCGATGCCATTACTTTGCAAATGGAGACTTGCTCATTTTGGGCTTCAAATCTTGAAAAATGGTCAGAGCTCTCCACTTACGCCTTGGAGATCTTGTCGTGTCCAGCTGCCAGCGTTGTCTCTGAACGTGTCTTCAGTGCTGCTGGGTGTGTGCTGACAGATAAGCGCATGCGTCTGTCCAGTGACAATGTGGACAGATTAACGTTCATCAAAATGAACAAGTCATGGATCCACAAGGAATTTACTACCCCTGTGTCATCCTGGGGAGAGTAAATGCTTGTGTATTTTGAATGTAAATATATAAGAAAAGACAGAAGTCTTTAAATTTGCCTAACTATATCCATACATCCCATGATCACAAAGATAAACAGGAAAAAGCTCTATAATGAGCCTAGAAATGTATTTGAACATAGAGTACATGGGATATAAAAGTACAGAGAAGTATATCATGACCAGGAAAATGACACAAAAAGGTGAAAAACATTCCATGTGGGGCCACATGTCAAGACAATGTATACACTTGCTCCCTGATGAAGTGCTGAGTGAGAAAATCACATATACAAGTAAGAAAGCCGTTTGCAGCAAAGCACCTTACTACATACACTGCACAGAGTCAGAGGGCTGCATGCTGCAAGACAGTAAAGCATGAGTATCACCACAGCACTACACTTAAAGTGAGGGAGCTTACCAGGATAAAACAACTTGCATGTGGACACACATGGGGACAAGTCCCAACACGTGTTTCGTGTGACTTCCTCAGGGGACTGTGGACAACAGTAAGACAAGGTGGGTATATATACTTGCCGTAGCCTAATGGGATCTGTAACACCTGTCGCAGTTGGGCGGTGCAGGGATGCATTGAATCAGCTTGGGCGGCTACTCCGGCGTCCACTGGGTTAGGGGAAATCCCACACATGACTTCAGGTTACCCAGAGGACGCTGGGAGGAGAGCCGCCCATACTGAGCATGCTCAGTCCTCGAACCCGGAAGTGCGACAACAAATGCCATATTAGGTACTGGCAAAGGTAAGGGCAGATCACATAACTGTGAAGAAAACCCACGCAATCATATACATGCATAGAAACAGCAGAAAATGCATTAAAAAAGCGCCACAGCAAAGGCACAAGACTAATTATTACAATCTGAATCAGAAATTATGCATTAGAATAAATAGTTACAAAATATTAGTACAATGTCAGTATTCATTATACAACAATTAGCCAAACAGCATGATATGATGATCGCAGCTGGGTTTATTTCTGAGCAGTAGGACGTCATTTTCAGAAGACAGGGAACATGCGGCAAGGATATAAGAAGACACAGGACAAAGTGGACTGTGAACAAGAAAAGGACACAAAAGGTCATATTAAAAATGAGCATTAAAAAAGCTAAAAGACTCAAAAAATGCGATAACATTAAAACCCTGCAAACCAAAAAGAAAATCCAATGTAAAATGGTTCAAGAATTCAACAGCAGAATAAGTATGGGGATTACAAAAAGGACGCAAAAGTCTGTCTCTCATTTAGCCCGTTGGGTGCTACTGTGCCAAGGAGAAAAATCCAGCGGCACTCAACACGCGCCAGCGCTTTATGGATGTCCCCACCCCTTATTCCAAGATGCACACAATCGATCCCCCTGACCTTGAGGCCAGAGGGATCAGACCCATGATGCATCCTGAAGTGGCGGGGAATGGTTTTGAGGGTATCAACATCATCAGGTTTAGTCTGCCTAGCGGCAACTATATCCCTAGTATGTTCCCTCGTCCGGATCCTCAACTCCCGGCTTGTAAGCCCGACATATATTAAACCGCAACCACACGTAGCGTAATAAATTACGCCTGTGCTGCTGCAGGAAATGTCATGTCGGATTTGAAAAGTTTTGGATCCGTTGGAGGACTCAAATGATGTGGCCCTGATGATGTTACCGTGGCGGCACGCAAGGCAAGAACCACAGGGGTAGGACCCCCACCTGGGGCGTCCCGTGGCAAAAGGCAGGCTAGTCTGTGTGACATAATGGCTATGAACCAGCATATCAAGCAAACTCCGGCCCCGGCGAGCCGTCATGAGAGGTCGCTGAGGCAACATGTCCCTCAGCACTGGTTCGGTTTGTAAAACCGGCCAGTGTTTAGTAAGAATTTGTCTTATTTGGTCCCATTAATGGTTGAAGGACGAGATGAACCGAACCTTAGGCTCGGTCGATCGTGTCCTTCCGGGGTTATATCTCAGAAGGAGTTAGTCACGTGGTGCCGATTTGGCGCGTTTATACGCCTTTTTAATGGATCTTCCGCTATACCCTCTCTCCCTGAATCTGTCACGTATTTTCTTGGCCCGATCCTCAAATACACTTATGTCGGAACAAATTCGCTTCAATCGAATGGATTGTCCAGTTGGTACAGCATTAATAGTGGATTTGGGATGGCAAGAGGACGCGTGTAACAGTGCATTTGCGGAGGAGGGCTTACAGTAGATATCGGTGGTTAACACCCCGTGATCACTAATGGATATCGTAAGATCCAAAAAATCAATTTTAATTGGGTCAGACCGAAATGTAAGGTAGATGTTGTAGGGATTGGAGTTCAAGTGGCGCACAAAGTCCTCAAGCTCCGGGGCGGTTCCCCAACAGATGACGAAAATGTCGTCAATGAAGCGGAGCCAGCACTGCACATGTGAGCTAGCAGGCACACCGCCGCCGAGAACCTCCCTCTCCCAGAAACCCAGGAAGAGGTTTGCGTACGCCGGTGCGCAAGCCACCCCCATCGCAGTGCCGCGCCGCTGGAGGAAGAACCGCTGGCCAAAGGTGAAGACATTGTGCATCAGTACAAACTCCAATAATTCAAGGATGAGACATCGCAGGGAGGATTCCCAATTGCTCATACTCAGAAAATACTCCACTGCCTGAAGACCATCTTCGTGACAGATATTAGTATATAATGTCTCAACATCCAGTGTCACCAGTGACACTCCACCATCCACCGTTATGCCAATAAGCCTCCTAAGGACGTCCGAGGTGTCTCTAACATGGGAGGGAAGCATCTCAACCAGTGGCTGAAGATAAAAATCAATGAACTTACAGACTGCATCACATAGCCCTCTGATACCAGAGACAATCGGATGTCCAGGGGGAACCCGAGGGTTCTTGTGAATTTTTGGCAATAGGTAGAAAGTGGGTGCCACCGGCAACATTGGAAGGAGACCGTCATAGATCTTTTTATTGATGGTACCAGAGGCAAGAGCATTTTCGAGTATTAAGGTCAATTGGGTGTGGAATGCATCAAGCGGATTTGAAGGGAGTGCCTAGTAGAAATCAGCATTCTTCAGTTGTTTAAAAACTTCGCGCTCTGTATTTTGAATGTGCTTGATGCAAATCTACCTGTGAAGTATACAACTGGGGCACAAGTGCTGCCACTGAAGGGATGTCTGTGTGGCCCAATTTTTGGAAAAAAGGGACACTCTGCTTGGAGTAACCCTTGCTTACAGTGTTTCTAAACATGATCCAAAATGAACAGATCTGGGATCAGGAAAAACTTTGATACCTACCCTGGTGTCATCTTGGGGACGGTTAAGAATGGCATATTTTTTAATGTGCTTGATGCAAATGTACCTGTGAAGTGTACAACTGGGGCACAAGTGCTGCCACTGAAGGGGTGGGTGTCTGTGTGGCCCAATTTTTGGAAAAAAAGGGTGACTCCGCTTGGAGTAAACCTTGCTGTGTTTTTAAAAAGGAGCCAAGATGAACAAGTCATGGTTCAGCAAAGAATTTGCTACCTACCCCGGTGTCATCCTGGGGATGGTTAAGTATGGCGTATTTCTGAATGTGCTTGATGCAAATCTACCTGTGAAGTGTACAACTGGGGCACAAGTGCTACCACAGAAGGGGTGTCTGTGTGGACCAATTTTTGGAAAAAATGGAGACTCCGCTTGGAGTAAACCTTGCTGTGTTTTTAAAAAGTAGCCAAGATGAACAAGTCATGGTTTAGAAAAGACTTTGCTACCTACCCCAGTGTCATCCTGGGGACGGTTAAGGATGGCGTATTTTTGAATGTGCTTGATGCTAATGTACCTGTGAAGTGTACAACTGGGGCACATGTCCTGCCACTGAAGGAGTGTCTGTGTAGCCCAATTTTTGGAAAAAAGGGAGACTCCGCTTGGAGTAACCCTTGCTTGCAGTGTTTCTAAAAATGATCCAAGATGAACAGATCTGGGATAAGCAAAGACTTTGCTACCTACCCCGGTGTCATCCTGGGGACGGTTAAGGATGGCGTATTTTTGAATGTGCTTGATGAAAATCTACCTGTGAAGAGTATAACTGGGGCACAAGTGCTGCCACTGAAGGAGTGTCTGTGTGGCCCAATTTTTGGAAAAAAGGGACACTCTGCTTGGAGTAACCCTTGCTTACAGTGTTTCTAAAAATGATCCAAGATGAACAGATCTGGGATAAGCAAAGACTTTGCTACCTACCCCGGTGTCATCCTGGGGACGGTTAAGGATGGCGTATTTTTGAATGTGCTTGATGAAAATCTACCTGTGAAGAGTATAACTGGGGCACAAGTGCTGCCACTGAAGGAGTGTCTGTGTGGCCCAATTTTTGGAAAAAAGGGACACTCTGCTTGGAGTAACCCTTGCTTACAGTGTTTCTAAAAATGATCCAAGATGAACAGATCTGGGATCAGTAAAAACTTTGCTACCTACACTGGAGTCATCCTGGGGACGGTTAAGAATGGCGTATTTTTGAATGTGCTTGATGCAAATCTACCTGTGAAGTGTACAACTGGGGCACACGTGCTGCCACTGAAGGGGTGGGTGTCTGTGTGGCCCAATTTTTGGAAAAAAAGGAGACTCCGCTTGGAGTAACCCTTACTTGCTGTGTTTTTAAAAAGGAGCCAAGATGAACAAGTCATGGTTCAGCAAAGACTTTGCTACCTACCCCGGTGTCATCCTGGGGACGGTTAAGGATGGCATATTTTTGAATGTGCTTGATGCAAATCTACCTGTGAAGTGTACAACTGGGGCACAAGTGCTGCCACTGAAGGGGTGGGTGTATGTGGGGCCCAATTTTTGGAAAAAATGGAGACTCCGCTTGGAGTGAACCTTGCTGTGTTTTTAAAAAGGAGCCAAGATGAACAAGTTATGGTTCAGCAAAGACTTTGCTACCTACCCCGGTGTCATCCTGGGGACAGTTAAGGATTAGAGATGAGCGAACCGGTCGCGGTTCGGCTCGAGTACGGTTCACCGAACGGAGGTCTCGTTCGAGTTCGGTTCGTCGAACGTTCGACGGACCGAACTCGAACCACATAGGAAACAATGGGAGGCAATCACAAACACATAAAAACACCTAGAAAACACGCTCAAAGGTGTCCAAAAGGTGACAAACAACTCACAACACAACACAAACACATGGGAAAGTGACAAGGACATATACTCATGCGAAAACAAAAGAGTTGGACAAGAAAAAAGAGGAGGAGACACAGATATAGGCATGGCCTGGGGTGTAGGGTGTGGTGGTGTAATGACCTGTGACCCTTGGCTTGCCCAGGGCGTCACACATATAGCTATTGGATTTTTCAAGTCAGTATTCACACAGCAGTTTCTGCTATTTCATGTATTCCCCTTACATAGTCACTGGTGTGCATACCTTATCTCCCCATAGTGATTTTTTTTAGGTTTTTGCACCCAGTTCAGATTTAGAATGGTGTTCCAAACGTTATTCCTTATTTGTTAGTAGTTTTTCGTTTGTGAACCCTCCCCAACCACACCTATTGCCAATCCATATCATACGCATAAATAGCCTGGGTCTCAGCTTCCCATACACGGTAAGTTTTTTAACTGCATGAGAGAAATACTTTGAAATAGTGTTGGGGCTCTATTGCATTGATTAATTCAGTAGCTAAATTTCTCTTGATTCATATGTTCAAGGCAGTAATGCAGATTCCATTTTTCACATTTTCACTCTTACATGTAGCTATTGGATTTTTCAAGCCAGTATTCACACAGCTGTTTCTGCTATTTCATGTATTCCCCTTACATAGTCACTGGTGTGCATACCTTATCTCCCCATACAGATATAGGCATGGCACGCCCTTCTAAAATCATGTAAAACACCGCAAGGTGACTCCAAGCGGAGTCTCCCTTTTTTCCAAAAATTGGGCCACACACACACCCACCCCTTCAGTGGCAGCACTTGTGCCCCAGTTGTACACTTCACAGCTAGATTTGCATCAAGCACATTCAAAAATAAGCCATACTTAACCGTTCCCAGGATTACACCGGGGTAGGTAGCAAAGTCTTTCCTGATCCCAGCTCTGTTCATCTTAGATCATTTTTAAAAACAATGTAAGCAAGGGTTACTCCAAGCGGAGTCTCCCTTTTTTCCAAAAATTGGGCCCCACACACACCCACCCCTTTAGTGGCAGCACTTGTGCCCCAGTTGTACACTTCACAGCTAGGTTTGCATCAAGCACATTCAAAAATACGCCATACTTAACCGTTCCCAGGATAACACCGGGGTAGGTAGCAAAGTCTTTCCTGATCCCAGCTCTTTGCATCTTAGATCATTTTTAAAAACAATTTAAGCAAGGGTTACTCCAAACGGAGTCTCCCTTTTTTCCAAAAAGTGGGCCCCACACACACCCACCCATTCAATGGCAGCACTTGTGCCCAAGTTGTACACTTCACAGCTAGATTTGCATCAAGCACATTCAAAAATACGCCATACTTAACCGTTCCCAGGATGAACCCGGGGTAGGTAGCAAAATCTTTGCTGAACTATGACTTGTTCATCTTGGCTCCTTTTAAAAAACACAGCAAGCAAGGGTTACTCCAAGCGGAGTCTCCCTTTTTTCCAAAAATTGGGCCACACAGACACTCACCCCTTTAGTGGCAGCACTTGTGCCCCAGTTGTACACTTCACAGCTAGTTTTGCATCAAGCACATTCAAAAATACGCCATACTTAACCGTCCCCAGGATGACACCGGGGTAGGTAGCAAAGTCTTTCCTGATCCCAGCTCTGTTCATCTTGGATCATTTTTAAAAACAATGTAAGCAAGGGTTACTCCAAGCGGAGTCTCCCTTTTTTCCAAAAATTGGGCCCCACACACACCCACCCCTTCAGTGGCTGAACTTGTGCCCAGTTGTACATTTCACAGCTAGATTTGCATCAAGCACATTCAAAAATACGCCATACTTAACTGTCCCCAGGATGACACCGGGGTAGGAAGCAAAGTCTTTCATGATCCCAGCTCTGTGCATCTTGGATCATTTTTAAAAACAATGTAAGCAAGGGTTACTCCAAGCGGAGTCTCCCTTTTTTCCAAAAATTGGGCCCCACACACACCCACCCCTTTAGTGGCAGCACTTGTGCCCCAGTTGTACACTTCACAGCTAGATTTGCATCAAGCACATTCAAAAATACGCCATACTTAACCGTTCCCAGGATGACTCCGGGGTAGGTAGCAAAGTCTTTGCTGAACCATGACTTTTTCATCTTGGCTCCTTTTAAAAAACACAGCAAGCAAGGGTTACTCCAAGCGGAGTCTCCCTTTTTTCCAAAAATTGGGCCACACACACACCCACCCCTTCAGTGGCAGCACTTGTGCCCTAGTTGCAAACAGGATGTTTTGATTTGCATCAAGCACATTCCAAATCCACAAGCATTTACTCTCCCCAGGATGACACAGGGGTAGTAAATTCCTTGTGGATCCATGACTTGTTCATTTTGATGAACGTTAGTCTGTCCACATTGTCACTGGACAGAGGCGTGCGCTTATCTGTTAGCACACACCCAGCAGCACTGAAGACACGTTCAGAGACAACGCTGGCAGCTGGACACGACAAAATCTCCAAGGCGTAAGTGGAGAGCTCTGGCCATTTTTCAAGATTTGAAGCCCAAAATGAGCAAGGCTCCATTTGCAAAGTCATGGCATCGATGTTCATTTGGAGATACTCCTGTATCATCCTCTCCAGCCGTTGACTATGTGTCAGACTTGTTGTCTCTGGTGGCCTTGCAAAGGAGGGTCTAAAAAAATTATGAAAAGATTCAATAAAATTGCTGTTACCAGCACCAGATACGGTGCTACTGGTACGGGTAGACTGTTGAAGATGACGATACCGTCCCATGTTTGTCAAGTTACAACTGGGAGATTCACTCCCTGCACCTGCACGGTTGTTTGGTGGAAAAGCCGAGCTAAGATCGAGTAACAGCTTCTGCTGATACTCCTGCATACGTGCGTCCCTTTCTATGGCTGGAATTATGTCACAAAATTTGGACTTGTACCGAGGATCTAATAGTGTGGCAAGCCAGTAGTCATCATCACTTCTAATTTTGACAATACGAGGGTCATGTTGGAGGTAGTGCAGCAAGAAGGCACTCATGTGTCTTGCGCAGCCATGCGGACCAAGTCCACGCTGTGTTTGTGGCATAGAGGTGCTAACCGTTCTTTCTTCCTCTGACATCTCCCCCCAACCTCTTTCAACTGAATTTGACCAAGGTCTCCCTCATCCGCTGAGTCTTCCATGTCCATGGACAGTTCGTCCTCCATTTCTTCATGTTCTCCTGCACCTTCCTCAACATTTCGCCTGCTACCATGCGCCCTTGTTGATCCCTGTCCCCCATGGTCCCATGCCTGCCGCGTTGGTGATGATGAACGTCTGGACCTTGGTGATGTTGTTGTGTCTTGCACATATGAATCCTCCTGTAGTTCCTCCCCTTCCTGTTGTCCCACCCCCTGACTCCGAATAGTGTTTAGCGTGTGCTCCAGCATGTAAATGACTGGAATTGTCATGCTGATAATGGCATTGTCAGCGCTAAACATATTCGTCGCCATGTCGAAACTGTGCAGAAGGGTGCATAGGTCCTTGATTCGAGACCACTCCATCAGGCTGATCTGCCCCACCTCTGCATCTCGTTGGCCCAGGCTATATGTCATGACGTATTGCACCAGGGCTCGGCGGTGCTGCCACAGTCGCTGTAACATGTGGAGAGTCGAATTCCAGTGTGTCGCCACATCGCATTTCAGGCGATGAACCAGCAGGCCGAAAGACTTCTGGAGCGATGCAAGTCGCTCAGCTGCGGTGGTTGAACGGCGGAAGTGAGCAGACAGTTTTCGTGCCCTGGTCAGAAGGCCATCTAGGCTGGGATAGTGTGTTAAAAATTGCTGGACAACAAGGTTCAACACGTGAGCCATACAAGGCACGTGTGTCACCTTGCCCAGGCGAAGGGCCGCACCCAGGTTTGCAGCATTGTCGCACACGGCCTTACCAGGATGCAGGTTGAGTGGAGACAACCATTTATTAAACTCAGTTTCCAGAGCTGCCCACAACTCATCCGCTGTGTGACTCCTATTTCCAAGACATGTCAAGCTAAAGACCGCCTGATGCCGTTGCGCTCTGCTGCCAGCATAGTAATGAGGGGTGCGTGATTCCTTTTGCGCAGTGAGAACGCTGGTGGCCTGACCAGGCAGGCTTGGGGCGGAGGTGGAGGACCCAGATGAGGTGGAGGAGGCAGAAGCAGTGGTGGAACTTGGACAGACAGAGGATTGACACACAAGTCGTGGGGACGGCAAGACTTGTGCAGCAGACCCTTCACCATCTATCACCATAGTTACCCAGTGCCCAGTCAGCGACATGTAATGTCCCTGTCCATGCTTACTGTTCCAAGTATCGGTGGTGAAATGCACTCGTTCACACACAGAGTTTCTCAAGGAAGCGGTGATGTTGTGTGCGACATTCTGGTGTAGCGCGGGCACACCTTTCTTAGAGAAGTAGTGGCGACTGGGCATCTGGTACTGGGGCAGAGCAACAGACATAAGGTCTCTAAAATCCTGTGTGTCCACCAGGCGGAAAGGCAGCATTTCGGTAGCCAAGAGCTTACAGAGGGATAAAGTCAACCTCTTAGCTTTGTCATGGGTCGCAGGAAATGGCCTTTTATTTGTCCACATCTGAGGGACAGAGATCTGGCTGCTGTGTGTAGACAGTGTTGAGTAGGGTGTCCCTGGAAAAATGCAGGTTTGTGAGGAAAGTGCAGGCGGAGACATGATGTTGCCTTCATTCAACGTTGGTGCTATCGATGTCTTGAGAGAGCTGTACACACGCACTTGTTTCCCCTTTCAAACCAACTGACGACCTACCAAGCAAACTGTCTGTTGCGGTTACAGAGGTGGAAGTTGTGCGTGGAAAACCAGGTGTGACAGCTGTCCCCACAGTCCTATAAGATGAAGAGCGCGCGGATGCACTGGAAGGGGCAGGCAGTGGATGGTTCGCTCCGCTAGGCCGCATTGCAGCACGCTGAGTTTCCCACTGGGACATATGATATTTATTCATGTGACGATTCATGGAAGAAGTTGTCAAAGTGCTGAGGTTTTGCCCTCTACTAACAGAATCACGACAAATTTTACAGATCACATAATTTGGGCGATCTTTTGCTATGTCAAAAAAGGACCAGGCTAGGCAAGGCTTAAAGGGCATGCGACCTGCTGATCCACCCCGACTAGTGCTCAGAGGCACTGGCTGAGGATGCAGTTGTAGACGTGCTACCAGTACTCCGACTCTGTCCAGGAAGGCGCAAGGTAACTTCGTCGTCAGTTGCATCCTCCTCCACCGTCTCTGTTGACCTCCTCGAGGGCCTGACTGTGGGTTGACGGTAGGTGGGATCTAGAACTTCATCATCAATTGTTGTGTTTGCACTCCCCTCACCCTCAGACCGAGCCTCTTCTTGCCCTGACCGAATATTTAAGTTGTCATCCCAATCTGGTATCTGCGTTTCATCGTCATCAGTATGTTCCTCATTGTCTATAACAACAGGTGTTACAGTTTGTGAAAAAAGGTCAACATTATGCTCAGAAACTTGGTCCTCACGGCCTGAATCAGAGTCACAAAGGTTCTGGGCATCCCTGCAGACCATTTCCTGGTCTGTACTCACTGTAGCTTGGGAGCAGACCTCTGATTCCCAGGCTATAGTGTGACTGAACAGCTCTGTAGACTCAGCCATCTCAGTTCCACCATACTGTGCAAGGCGGATGGAGACTTCAAAGCTGCGAGAAAGCAAGTTTGATTAGGATGACAACTCAGAGGACTGGTGTTTTTTGGATGCGGTAGTTGAGGTGGCGGAGAGGGCACTTGTTGGACCACTTGAGATCCATTCAAGCATTTTCCTTTTTTGGCCATCATCTACCTTTGTTCCAGTTGTTCGTGTCCGTAAAAAAGGGAGCACATCGGATTGTCCACGGTAAGTAGTAGACATCTTACTTTTGCTGGAAGATGGTCTATCTTCAGCAGATGTTAATGGAGCTTTGCCACCTTCCCCACGGACAAACCCTTTTTTTCCTTTTCCAACACGCCTCTTCCCCTTTCCACCAGCATCTGTCATTTTTCCACTCATTTTGATTGCGACAAGATTGTGCACTTAAAATGTGTTAGTAAAAATTGAGAGGTGGTGTAGATTGCAGCGGTGGTCTATCTTTATTAACAGCAGAATAAACAACAATAACTATCCCTGACAATGCAACTACGGCCCTTAAACTGGCAGGATAGTTTGCTAGTATAATGGCTTAGTAACAATGAATTTGAGTGTGCAATGCAGAGGTGATGCACATAGATTTGCACCAGTGGGACAGTAATGGAAGTCCAACAGCCACTTTTAGGATGCCACTAAGTTTAGTCAGTGTTTGCTAGTATAATGGCTTAGTAACAATGAGTTTGAGTGTGCAATGCAGAGGTGATGCACATAGATTTGCACCAGTGGTACACTAATGGAAGTCCAACACCCACTTTTAGGATGCCACTAAGTTTACTAAGTGTTTGCTAGTATAATGGCTTAGTAACAAATGAGTTTGAGTGTGCAATGCAGGCAGACAAGCTGCAAATATCTTTGCACTAGTGGGACAATACAGAAGTCCAACAGCCACTTTTAGGATGCCACTAAGTTTACTCAGTGTTTGCTAGTATAATGGCTTAGTAACAATGAGTTTGAGTGTGCAATGCAGAGGTGCTGTACATAGATTTGCACCAGTGGGACACTAATGGAAGTCCAACAGCCACTTTTAGGATGCCACTAAGTTTACTCAGTGTTTGGTAGTATAATGGCTTAGTAACAATGAGTTTGAGTGTGCAATGCAGAGGTGGTGCACATAGTTTTGAACCAGTGGGACACTAATGGAAGTCCAACAGCCACTTTTAGGATGCCACTTAGTTTACTCAGTGTTTGCTAGTATAATGGCTTAGTAACAATGAGTTTGAGTGTGCAATGCAGAGGTGCTGCACATAGATTTGCACCAGTGGGACACTAATGGAATTCCAACAGCCACTTTTAGGATGCCCCTAAGTTTCCTTAGTGTTTGCTAGTATAATGGCTTAGTAACAAATGAGTTTGAGTGTGCAATGCAGGCAGACGTGCTGCAAAAATGTTTGCACTAGTGGGACAATTCAGAAGTCCAACAGCCACTTTTAGGATGCCACTAAGTTTACTCAGTGTTTGCTAGTATAATGGCTTAGTAACAATGAGTTTGAGTGTGCAATGCAGAGGTGCTGCACATAGATTTGCACCAGTGGGACACTAATGGAAGTCCAACAGCCACTTTTAGGATGCCACTAAGTTTACTCAGTGTTTGCTAGTATAATAGCTTAGCAACAATGAGTTTGAGTGTGCAATGCAGAGGTGATGCACATAGATTTGAACCAGTGGGACAATAATGGAAGTCCAACAGCCACTTTTAGGATGCCACTAAGTTTCCTCAGTGTTTGCTATTATAATGGCTTAGTAACAAATGAGTTTGAGTGTGCAGTGCAGGCAGACGTGCTGCAAATATCTTTGCACTAGTGGGACAATACAGAAGTCCAACAACCACCTTTAGGATGCCACTAAGTTTCCTCAGTGTTTGCTAGTATAATGGCTTAGTAACAATGAGTTTGAGTGTGCAATGCAGAGGTGCTGCACATAGATTTGCACCAGTGGGACACTAATGGAAGTCCAACAGCCACTTTTAGGATGCCACTAAGTTTACTCAGTGTTTGCTAGTATAATAGCTTAGTAACAATGAGTTTGAGTGTGCAATGCAGAGGTGATGCACATAGATTTGAACCAGTGGGACAATAATAGAAGTCCAACAGCCACTTTTAGGATGCCACTAAGTTTCCTCAGTATTTGCTAGTATAATGGCTTAGTAACAAATGAGTTTGAGTGTGCAATGCAGGCAGACGTGCTGCAAATATCTTTGCACTAGTGGGACAATACAGAAGTCCAACAGCCACTTTTAGGATGCCACTAAGTTTACTCAGTTTTTGCTAGTATAATGGCTTAGTAACAATGAGTTTGAGTGTGCAATGCAGAGGTGCTGCACATAGATTTGCACCAGTGGGACACTAATGGAAGTCCAACAGCCACTTTTAGGATGCCACTAAGTTTACTCAGTGTTTGCTAGTATAATGGTTTAGTAACAATGAGTTTGACTGTGCAATGCAGAGGTGCTGCACATAGATTTGCACCAGTGGGACACTAATGGAAGTCCAACAGCCACTTTTAGGATGCAACTAAGTTTACTCAGTGTTTACTAGTATAATAGCTTAGTAACAATGAGTTTGAGTGTGCAATGCAGAGGTGATGCACATAGATTTGAACCAGTGGGACACTAATGGAAGTCCAACAGCCACTTTTAGAATGCCACTAAGTTTCCTCAGTGTTTGCTATTATAATGGCTTAGTAACAAATGAGTTTGAGTGTGCAGTGTAGGCAGACGTGCTGCAAATATCTTTGCACTAGTGGGACAATACAGAAGTCCAACAACCACTTTTAGGATGCCACTAAGTTTCCTCAGTGTTTGCTAGTATAATGGCTTAGTAACAATGAGTTTGAGTGTGCAATGCAGAGGTGCTGCACATAGATTTGCACCAGTGGGACACTAATGGAAGTCCAACAGCCACTTTTAGGATGCAACTAAGTTTACTCAGTGTTTACTAGTATAATAGCTTAGTAACAATGAGTTTGAGTGTGCAATGCAGAGGTGATGCACATAGATTTGAACCAGTGGGACACTAATGGAAGTCCAACAGCCACTTTTAGAATGCCACTAAGTTTCCTCAGTGTTTGCTATTATAATGGCTTAGTAACAAATGAGTTTGAGTGTGCAGTGTAGGCAGACGTGCTGCAAATATCTTTGCACTAGTGGGACAATACAGAAGTCCAACAGCCACTTTTAGGATGCCACTAAGTTTCCTCAGTGTTTGCTAGTATAATGGCTTAGTAACAAATGAGTTTGAGTGTGAAATGCAGGCAGACGTGCTGCAAATATCTTTGCACTAGTGGGACAATACAGAAGTCCAACAGCCACTTTTAGGATGCCACTAAGTTTACTCAGTTTTTGCTAGTATAATGGCTTAGTAACAATGAGTTGGAGTGTGCAAAGGGCAGGAGGGTACAGTGGCAGGGTTGTGGGTCTGGGTACAGGAAAGGAAGCCTCCCTTTCTATCCCTCCTAATGGGTAAATGCAGCGAGGAAATTCCTGACCTTAGCTACACAGACGCTGTAATCTTGTGTAGCTGTTAAAATCTGTTTTCACGGCCCTGACTGTCACCTATTGCTCTGACCCTGGCGGTATTAGCCCTTAAAAGGACTAATAGAAACTTCTATCCCTATTCTGTATAGCGCTGTGTATAGAGCGTTTACAGCAGTATCGGAGATAGGAGCTACGCCAGCGGTGACTGACACCCAGGCGCAGAAGAGATAATGTCGTCCGGACGGGCAGATACTCGTTTTTATAATGCAGGGACATGTCACATGGACATCCTATCACATATGCCATTGCTTCTCTGGCTAAAAGTCCACTTAGCTGTGTGTGTGTCTGGGATTGGCTGTCATGCTGGCCCGCCCCACTACACACGCGCGCTTAGGGAAGGAAGACAAGGAAAAAAAATAAAAAATGGCGATCGCCATTATCCAAACAGCAGTGATCTGAATGCGCTGTTCCCGCACACTATACACTCAAATTTCATAATAGTGTGAGTCACAGATTGACTTACACTATTTAAGCGGAAAACCAGCTAGTAATTAGCTTGTCTTTTTGCTGCTAGAACCGTTCTCGAACGTATCTAGAACTATCGAGCTTTAGCAAAAAGCTCGAGTTCTAGTTCATTCTAGAACAGCCCCCAAAATCACTCGAGCCGCGAACCGCGCTCAACTCTATTAAGGATGGCGTATTTTTGAATGTGCTTGATGCAAATTTACCTGTGAAGTGTACAACTGGGGCACAAGTGCTGCCACTGAAGGAGTGTCTGTGTGGCCCAATTTTTGGAAAAAAGGGAGACTCCGCTTGGAGTAACCCTTGCTGTGTTTCTAATAATGATCCAAGATGAACAGATCTGGGATGAGCAACGACTTTGCTACCTTCCCCGGTATCATCCTGGGGACGGTTAAGGATGGCGTATTTTTGAATGTGCTTGATGCAAATCTACCTGTGAAGTGTATGTTGCGGGCGGGGAAGGCGCTGCGCTCACCCACTGCTCGGGTCCGGCACGGCTACTGCTTGCTTGCTGCTCGGTGGCTCGAGCGGTGGGCCGGATCCTGGGAACTCGAGCGGCGCTCCTCGTCCGTGAGTGAAAAGGGGATTGATTTTGGGGATTTGATATTGTCTGTGACGCCACCCACGGTTGTGGTGAGGTTTTGACACCACCGCTGCTCTGGACTGGGATCCCAGGAGCGGTGACAGGGAGCAGCTTGGATGTTGATTCTCACCTCCGTGGGTAGGGGGTTGGTTGTCCCAGGGCCCGGCGAGGGTTAGGGATGGCAGGCGGGTTACGGGGCCTGGCGAGGTGCAGGGTCTCGGGGGCAGCGCTATGCCGCACGGCACGGTAGTACTCACTCAGCCAATGACGAAGACAAAGTCCTTGGTAAAACACATGGCTGGATGGACGGGGCCCACTGGTGGCTGCAGTGGTTTCTGCTCCCGGTAGGTTGATGGTGACTGCCTTTCCCTGCACCTGTGTTGTGTTACGGTTCCAATGGCTTCCCACCGGTAACCCGCTCCCCAGCTTGGATGGATGCTGAGGGAGCCCCTTTTGCCCACAGGCTCTGGCCCTGGGAACTGTAGCCTTGGCGATGGCTGTGTTTCCCTTCACGGTTTGAGCTGTCGATTTCTATCGGGACTTGACTGCTGGGAAACCCGGGAGGTTCCCTTCGCTAACGGATTTGACAAATTGGACGGCGACTCCTAGCCTTGTCGGGGTCCGTAAGCCCTGCCGGATGGTGCTGGCTTCTCTTTGCTAGCCGGTCCGGTACCGCCGGGACACCACCCGTCCACGGTCCTTTCGGTTCGCTCCAATCGGCCTCTCCTGCAGACGGTCACCACCGTCTGCCAACCTTGCTGTACCGTCCGGGCCACACACCCGGACCGACTTCAGACTGCTCCTCTACCACTTTTCTTCCTTTCACTTTCCCCACCGGAACTAATCTCTCTTCCTTTTCCCGCCTCCAGGACTGTGAACTCCTTGGAGGGCGGAGACCAACGGCCTGGCTCCACCCCCTGGTGTGGACATCAGCCCCTGGAGGAAGGCAACAAGGATTTTGTGTTTGACTTCGGTGTGACTAACCGGGGTGTGGGGTGTGTTGGTGGTGTTCTGTGACGACCTGGCTTGTCCAGGGTGCCACATGTACAACTGGGGCAGAAGTGGTGCCACTGAAGGGGTGTCTGTGTGGCCCAATTTTTGGAAAAAAGGGAGACTCCGCTTGGAGTCCCTTTGCGGTGTTATACATGATTTTAGAAGGGCATGCCATTCCGTTATCTGTGTCTTGTCCTCTTTTTCCTCGTTACTAGAGATGAGCGAACCGGTCGCGGTTCGGTTCGGAGTTCGGAGGTCTCGTTTGAGTTCGGTTCGAACTCGAACCGCATAGGAAACAATGGCAGGCAATCACAAACACATAAAAACACCCTCAAAGGTGTCCAAAAGTTGATAAACAGCTCACAACACAACACAAACACATGGGAAAGTGACAAGGACATATACTCATGCGAAAACAAAAGAGCTGGACAAGGAAAAAGAGGAGGAGACACAGATATAGGCATAAATAAGGAATAACATTTGGAACACCATTCTAAGTCTGAACTGGGTGCAAAAACCTAAAAAAACATCACTATGGGGAGATAAGGTATGCACACCAGTGACTATGTAAGGGGAATACATGAAATAGCAGAAACTGCTGTGTGAATACTGACTTGAAAAATCCAATAGCTATATGCAAGAGTGAAAATGTGAAAAATGGAATCTGCATTACTGCCATGAACATATGAATCAAGAGAAATTTAGCTACTGAATTGATCAATGCAATAGAGCCCCAACACTACGCCAAAGTATTTCTCTACGTTGGGGTCCCTAGCTTGTGTGTGTCCTCTCATGCAGTTAAAAAACTTACCGTGTATGGGAAGCTGAGACCCAGGCTATTTATGCGTATGATATGGATTGGCAATAGGTGTGGTTGGGGAGGGTTCACAAACGAAAAACTACTAACAAATAAGGAATAACGTTTGGAACACCATTCTAAGTCTGAACTGGATGCAAAAACCTAAAAAAACATCACTATGGGGAGATAAGGTATGCACACCAGTGACTATGTAAGGGGAATACATGAAATAGCAGAAACTGCTGTGTGAATACTGACTTGAAAAATCCAATAGCTATATGCAAGAGTGAAAATGTGAAAAATGGAATCTGCATTACTGCCATGAACATATGAATCAAGAGAAATTTAGCTACTGAATTGATCAATGCAATAGAGCCCCAACACTACGCCAACGTATTTCTCTACGTTGGGGTCCCTAGCTTGTGTGTGTCCTCTCATGCAGTTAAAACCCAGTTCAGACTTAGAATGGTGTTCCAAACGTTATTCCTTATTTGTTAGTAGATTTTCGTTTGTGAACCCTCCCCAACCACACCTATTGCCAATCCATATCATACGCATAAATAGCCTGGGTCTCAGCTTCCCATACACGGTAAGTTTTTTAACTGCATGAGAGAAATACTTTGGCGTAGTGTTGTGGCTCTATTGCATTGATCAATTCAGTAGCTAAATTTCTCTTGATTCATATGTTCATGGCAGTAATGCAGATTCCATTTTTCACATTTTCACTCTTGCATATGTCGCGGGCGGAGGAGGGGACGCCGTGCTCTCCCACTGCTGCTCGGGTCCGTCTGGCACTGCGGCCTGCTGCTGCCGCTGCTCGGTGGCTCGAGCGATGGGCCGGATCCCGGGGACTCGAGCGGCGCTCCTCGCCCGTGAGTGAAAGGGGTTGTTGGGGTGTGGGGATTGTTTATTGTCCGTGACGCCACCCACGGTTGTGGTGATTGCACCACCGCTGCTCTGTATGGGGATCCCGGGAAGGATGATATGGAGCAGCCAGTTGTTATGTTGCCCCTCCGTGGGTAGGGGTTGGTGATCCCAGAGCCCAGCGAGGGAATGGGAGATGCAGGGCCTGGTGGGCGCAGGGACACGGGGGCAGCGCTGTGCCTTGCGGCACTGTGGTACTCACTCAGCCTGAGACGATGACACAGTTCTCGGTAAAACACTCGGCTGGGAAGACGGTTCCCACGGACGGCTGCACTTGCTTTCCCCAGTAGGTGACGGTGACGGTCCCTCTGTCCTGCACCTAAGTTGATATTGGTTTCGATGGGTTCCCACCGGTAACCCGCTCCCCGGCTTGGATATGGGCCGGAGGAGCCCTACTTTGCCCGCAGGCGCTGCCCCTGAGAAACTGGTGCCTTGGCGGTGACGGTGTCTCTCCTCAATGGTTGGACTGTTGCCTTCAGTCGGGACTTGGTTGTTTGGAGACAGACGTCCCCTTCACTGACGGATTTGGCAAATTTACGGCGACTCCTAGCCTTGCCGGGATCCGAGAGGCCCCTGCCCTGGTGCTGACTGTCCTTTGTATACTGCTCCAGACCGCCAGGCCACTGCCCGTCCGCGGTCCTTCCAGCAACCTCCGAGCAGTCCCTCTCCAGACTGTCACCACCGTCTGCTGACCTTGCTGACACTGTCCAGGCACACAGCCACGGACCAACTTCAGGCTTTCTTACTGACACTTCCACTTCACTTAGCTCCTCTACCACTATCTTGCTTCCTCACTCAAGCTCTGCCCGAGCTAAAACTGCCTGGTTCCTCCCGCCTCCAGGGCTGTGTACTCCTCGGTGGGCGGAGCCAACCGCCTGGCCCACCCCCTGGTGTGAACATCAGCCCCTGGAGGAAGGCAACAAGGATTTTGGGTTAGCTTAGATGTTCCTAACTGGGGTGTAGGGTGTGGTGGTGTAATGACCTGTGACCCTTGGCTTGCCCAGGGCGTCACACATATAGCTATTGGATTTTTCAAGTCAGTATTCACACAGCAGTTTCTGCTATTTCATGTATTCCCCTTACATAGTCACTGGTGTGCATACCTTATCTCCCCATAGTGATTTTTTTTAGGTTTTTGCACCCAGTTCAGACTTAGAATGGTGTTCCAAACGTTATTCCTTATTTGTTAGTAGTTTTTCGTTTGTGAACCCTCCCCAACCACACCTATTGCCAATCCATATCATACGCATAAATAGCCTGGGTCTCAGCTTCCCATACACGGTAAGTTTTTTAACTGCATGAGAGAAATACTTTGACGTAGTGTTGGGGCTCTATTGCATTGATCAATTCAGTAGCTAAATTTCTCTTGATTCATATGTTCATGGCAGTAATGCAGATTCCATTTTTCACATTTTCACTCTTGCATATAGCTATTGGATTTTTCAAGTCAGTATTCACACAGCAGTTTCTGCTATTTCAGGTATTCCCCTTACATAGTCACTGGTGTGCATACCTTATCTCCCCATACAGATATAGGCATGGCACGCCCTTCTAAAATCATGTAAAACACCGCAAGGTGACTCCAAGCGGAGTCTCCCTTTTTTCCAAAAATTGGGCCCCACACACACCCACCCCTTCAGTGGCTGCACTTGTGCCCCAGTTGTACACTTCACAACTAGATTTGCATCAAGCACATTCAAAAATACGCCATACTTAACCGACCCCAGGATGACACCGGGGTAGGTAGCAAAGTCTTTGCTGAACCATGACTTGTTCATCTTGGCTCCTTTTAAAAAACACAGCAAGCAAGGGTTACTCCAAGCGGAGTCTCACTTTTTTTTTCAAAAATTGAGCCACACACACACCCTCCCCTTCAGTGGCAGCCCTTTTTCCCCAGTTGTACATTTCACAGCTAGATTTGCATCACGCACATTCAAAAATACGCCATACTTAACCGTCCCCAGGATGACACCGGGGTAGGTAGCAAAGTCTTTCCTGATCCCAGCTCTGTTCATCTTGGATCATATTTAAAAACAATGTAAGCATGGGTTACTCCAAGCGGAGTCTCCCTTTTTTTCCCAAAATTGGGCACCACACACACCCACCCCTTCAGTGGCTGCACTTGTGCCCCAGTTGTACACTTCACAGCTAGATTTGCATCAAGCACATTCAAAAATACGCCATACTTAAACGTCCCTAGGATGACACCGGGGTAGGTAGCAAAGTCTTTCCTGATCCCAGCTCTGTTCATCTTGGATCATTTTTAAAAACAATGTAAGCAAGGGTTACTCCAAGCGGAGTCTCCATTTTTTCCAAAAATTGGGCCCCACACACACCCACCCCTTCAGTGGCTGCACTTGTGCCCCAGTTGTACACTTCACAGCTAGATTTGCATCAAGCACATTCAAAAATACGCCATACTTAACCGTCCCCAGGATGACACCGGGGTAGGTAGCAAAGTCTTTCCTGATCCCAGCTCTGTTCATCTTGGATCATTTTTAAAAACAATGTAAGCAAGGGTTACTCCAAGCGGAGTCTCCCTTTTTTTCCAAAAATTGGGCCCCACACACACCCACCACTTCAGTGGCTGCACTTGTGCCCTAGTTGTACACTTCACAGCTAGATTTGCATCAAGCACATTCAAAATCCACAAGCATTTTCTTTCCCCAGGATGACACAGGGGTAGTAAATTCCTGGTGGATCCATGACTTGTTCATTTTGATGAACGTTAGTCTGTCCACATTGTCACTGGACAGACGCGTGCGCTTATCTGTCAGCACACACCCAGCAGCACTGAAGACACGTTCAGAGACAACGCTGGCAGCTGGACACGACAAAATCTCCAAGGCGTAAGTGGAGAGCTCTGGCCATTTTTCAAGATTTGAAGCCCAAAATGAGCAAGGCTCCATTTGCGAAGTAATGGCATCGATGTTCATTTGGAGATACTCCTGTATCATCCTCTCCAGCCGTTGATTATGTGTCAGACTTGTTGTCTCTGGTGGCCTTGCAAAGGAGGGTCTAAAAAAATTATGAAAAGATTCAATAAAATTGCTGTTACCAGCACCAGATACGGTGCTACTGGTATGGGTAGACTGTTGAAGATGACGAGACCGTCCCATGTTTGTCAAGTTACAACTGGGAGATTCACTCCCTGCACCTGCACGGTTGTTTGGTGGAAAAGCCGAGCTAAGATCGAGTAACAGCTTCTGCTGATACTCCTGCATACGTGCGTCCCTTTCTATGGCTGGAATTATGTCACAAAATTTGGACTTGTACCGGGGATCTAATAGTGTGGCAAGCCAGTAGTCATCATCACTTCTAATTTTGACAATACGAGGGTCATGTTGGAGGTAGTGCAGCAAGAAGGCACTCATGTGTCTTGCGCAGCCATGCGGACCAAGTCCAAGCTGTGTTTGTGGCATAGAGGTGCTAACCGTTCTTTCTTCCTCTGACATCTCCCCCCAACCTCTTTCAACTGAAATTTGACCAAGGTCTCCCTCATCCGCTGAGTCTTTCATGTCCATCGACAGTTCGTCCTCCATTTCTTCATGTTCTCCTGCACCTTCTTAAACATTTCGCCTGCTACCATGCGCCCTTTTTGATCCCTGTCCCCCATGTTCCCATGCCTGCCACGTTGGTGATGATGAACGTCTGGACCTTGGTGATGTTGTTCTGTCTTGCGCATATGAATCCTCCTGTAGTCCCTCGCCTTCCTGTTGTCCCACCCCCTGACTCTGAATAGTGTTTAGCGTGTGCTCCAGCATGTAAATGACTGGAATTGTCATGCTGATAATGGCATTGTCAGCGCTAAACATATTCGTCGCCATGTAGAAACTGTGCAGCAGGGTGCATAGGTCCTTGATCTGAGACCACTTCATCAGGGTGATCTGCCCCACCTCTGCATCTCGTTGGCCCAGGCTATACATCATGACGTATTGCACCAGGGCTCGGCGGTGCTGCCACAGTCGCTGTAACATGTGGAGAGTCGAATTCCAGCGTGTCGCCACATCGCATTTCAGGCGATGAACCGGCAGGCCGAAAGACTTCTGGAGCGATGCAAGTCGCTCAGCTGCGGCAGTTGAACGGCGGAAGTGAGCAGACAGTTTTTGTGTCCTGGTCAGAAGGCCATCTAGGCCGGGATAGTGTGTTAAAAATTGCTGGACAACAAGGTTCAACACGTAAGCCATAAAAGGCACGTGTGTCACCTCTCCCAGGCGAAGGGCCGCACCCAGGTTTGCAGCATTGTCGCACACAGCCTTACCAGGCTGCAGGTTGAGTGGAGACAACCATTTATTAAACTCAGTCTCCAGAGCTGCCCACAACTCATCCGCTGTGTGACTCCTATTTCCAAGACATGTCAAGCTAAAGACCGCCTGATGCCGTTGCGCTCTGCTGCCAACATAGTAATGAGGGGTGCGTGATTCCTTCTGTTCAGTGAGATTGCTGGTGGCCTGACCAGGCAAGCTTGGGGCGGAGGTGGAGGACCCAGATGAGGTGGAGGAGGCAGAAGCAGTGGCGGAACTTGGACAGACAGAGGATTGACACACAAGTTGTGGGGACGGCAAGACTTGTGCAGCAGACCCTTCACCATCTATCACCATAGTTACCCAGTGCCCAGTCAGCGACATGTAACGTCCCTGTCCATGCTTACTGGTCCAAGTATCGGTGGTGAAATGCACCCGTTCACACACAGAGTTTCTCAAGGAAGCGGTGATGTTGTGTGCGACATTCTGGTGTAGCGCGGGCACACCTTTCTTAGAGAAGTAGTGGCGACTGGGCATCTGGTACTGGGGCAGAGCGACAGACATAAGGTCTCTAAAATCCTGTGTGTCCTCTTAGCTTTGTAATGGGTCGCAGGAAATGGCCTTTTATTTGTCCACATCTGAGGTACAGAGATCTGGCTGCTGTGTGTAGACGGTGTTGAGTAGGGTGTCCCTGGAAAAATGCAGGTTTGTGAGGAAAGTGCAGGCGGAGACATGATGTTGTCTTCATCCAACGTTGGTGCTATCGATGTCTGAGAGAGCTGTACACACGCACTTGTTTCCCCTTCCAAACCAACTGACGACCTACCAAGCAAACTGCCTGTTGCGGTTGCAGTGGTTGAAGTTGTCGTGGAAAACCAGGTGTGACAGCTGTCCCCACAGTCCTATAAGATGAAGAGCGTGCGGATGCACTGGAGGGGGCAGGCGGTGGATGGTTCGCTCCGCTAGGCCGCATTGCAGCACGGTGAGCTTCCCACTGGGACATATGATATTTATTCATGTGGCAATTCATGGAAGAAGTTGTCAAACTGCTGAGGTTTTGCCCTCTACTAACAGAATCACAACAAATTTTACAGATCACATAATTTGGGCGATCTTTTGCTATGTCAAAAAAGGACCAGGCTAGGCAAGGCTTAGAGGGCATGCGACCTGCTGATCCACCCCGACTAGTGCTCAGAGGCACAGTGGTGGCTGAGGATGCAGTTGTAGATGTGCTACCAGTACTCCGACTCTGTCCAGGAAGGCGCAAGGTAACTTCGTCGTCAGTTGCATCCTCCTCCACCGTCTCTGTTGACCTCCTCGAGGACCTGACTGTGGGTTGACAGTAGGTGGGATCTAGAACTTCATCATCAATTGTTGTGTTTGCACTCCCCTCACCTTCAGACCGAGTCTCTTCTTGCCCTGACCGAATATTTAAGTTGTCATCCCAATCTGGTATCTGCGTCTCATCGTCATCAGTATGTTCCTCATTGTCTATAACAACAGGTGTTACAGTTTGTGAAAAAGGGTCAACATTATGCTCAGAAACTTAATCCTCACGGCCTGAATCAGAGTCACAAAGGTTCTGGGCATCACTGCAGACCATTTCCTGGTCTGTACTCACTGTAGCTTGGGAGCAGACCTCTGATTCCCAGGCTATAGTGTGACTGAACAGCTCTGTAGACTCAGCCATCTCAGTTCCACCATACTGTGCAGGGCGGATGGAGACTTCAGAGCTGGGAGAAAGCAAGTTTGATTGGCATGACAACTCAGAGGACTGGTGTTTTTTGGATGCGGTAGTTGAGGTGGCAGAGAGGGCACTTGTTGGACCACTTGAGATCCATTCAAGCATTTTCCTTTTTTGGCCATCATCTACCTTTGTTCCAGTTGCTCGTGTCCGTAAAAAAGGGAGCACATCGGATTGTCCACGGTAAGTAGTAGACATCTTACTTTTGCTGGAAGATGGTCTATCTTCAGCAGATGTTAATAGAGCTTTGCCACCTTCCCCACGGACAAACCCTTTTTTTCCTTTTCCAATACGCCTCTTCCCCTTTCCACCAGCATCTGTCATTTTTCCACTCATTTTGATTGCGACAAGATTGTGCACTTAAAATGTGGTAGTAAAAATTGAGAGGTGGTGTAGATTGCAGCGGTGGTCTATCTTTATTAACAGCAGAATAAACAACAATAACTATCCCTGACAATGCAACAATGCCCTTAAACTGGCAGGATAGTTTGCTAGTATAATGGCTTAGTAACAATGAGTTTGAGTGTGCAATGCAGAGGTGATGCACATAGATTTGCACCAGTGGGACACTAATGGAAGTCCAACAGCCACTTTTAGGATGCCACTAAGTTTACTCAGTGTTTGCTAGTATAATGGCTTAGTAACAATGAGTTTGAGTGTGCAATGCAGAGGTACTGCACATAAGTTTGCACCAGTGTTACACTAATGGAAGTCCAACAGCCATTTTTAGGATGCCACTAAGTTTACTCAGTGTTTGCTAGTATAATGGCTTAGTAACAATGAGTTGGAGTGTGCAATGCAGAGGTGCTGCACATAGATTTGCACCAGTGGGACACTAATGGAAGTCCAACAGCCACTTTTAGGATGCCACTAAGTTTCCTCAGTGTTTGCTAGTATAATGGCTTAGTAACAATGAGTTTGAGTGTGCAATGCAGAGGTGATGCACATAGATTTGCACCAGTGGGACACTAATGGAAGTCCAACAGCCACTTTTAGGATGCCACTAAGTTTACTCAGTGTTTGCTAGTATAATGGCTTAGTAACAATGATTTTGAGTGTGCAATGCAGAGGTGATGCACATAGATTTGCACCAGTGGGACACTAATGGAAGTCCAACAGCCACTTTTAGGATGCCACTAAGTTTACTCAGTGTTTGCTAGTATAATGGCTTAGTAACAATGAGTTTGAGTGTGCAATGCAGAGGTGATGCACATAGATTTGCACCAGTGGGACACTAATGGAAGTCCAACAGCCAATTTTAGGATGCCACTAAGTTTACTCAGTGTTTGCTAGTATAATGGCTTAGTAACAATGAGTTTGAGTGTGCAATGCAGTGGTGATGCACATAGATTTGCACAAGTGGAACACTAATGGAAGTCCAACAGCCACTTTTAGGATGCCACTAAGTTTACTCAGTGTTTGCTAGTATAATGGTTTAGTAACAATGAGTTTGAGTGTGCAATGCAGAGGTGCTGCACATAGGTTTGCACCAGTGGGACACTAATGGAAGTCCAACAGACACTTTTAGGATGCCACTAAGTTTACTCAGTGTTTGCTAGTATAATGGCTTAGTAACAATGAGTTTGAGTGTGCAATGCAGAGGTGATGCACATAGATATGCACCAGTGGGACACTAATGGAAGTCCAACAGCCACTTTTAGGATGCCACTAAGTTTACTCAGTGTTTGCTAGTATAATGGCTTAGTAACAATGAGTTTGAGTGTGTAATGCAGAGGTGATGCACATAGATTTGCACCAGTGGGACACTAATGGAAGTCCAACAGCCACTTTTAGGATGCCACTAAGTTTACTCAGTGTTTGCTAGTATAATGGCTTAGTAACAATGAGTTTGAGTGTGCAATGCAGAGGTGATGCACATAGATTTGCACAAGTGGAACACTAATGGAAGTCCAACAGCCATTTTTAGGATGCCACTAAGTTTACTCAGTGTTTGCTAGTATAATGGTTTAGTAACAATGAGTTTGAGTGTGCAATGCAGAGGTGCTGCACATAGGTTTGCACCAGTGGGACACTAATGGAAGTCCAACAGCCACTTTTAGGATGCCACTAAGTTTACTCAGTGTTTGCTAGTATAATGGCTTAGTAACAATGAGTTTGAGTGTGCAATGCAGAGGTGATGCACATAGATTTGCACCAGTGGGACACTAATGGAAGTCCAACAGCCACTTATAGGATGCCACTAAGTTTACTCAGTGTTTGCTAGTATAATGGCTTAGTAACAATGAGCTTGATTGTGCAAAGGGCAGGAGGGTACAGTGGCAGGGTTGTGGGTCTGGGTAGAGAAAAAGAAGCCTGCCTTTCTATCCCTTCTAATGGAGAAATGCAGCGAGGAAATCCCTGACCTTAGCTACACAGACGCTGTCATCTTGTGTAGCTGTTAAACTCTGTTTTCACGGACCTGACTGTCACCTATGGCTCTGACCCTGCCGGTATTAGCCCTTAAAAGGACTAATAGAAACTTCTATCCCTATTCTGTATAGCGCTGTGTATAGACCGTACACAGCAGTATCGGAGCCAGGAGCTACGCCAGCGGTGACTGACACCAAGGACGCAGAAGAGATAATGGCGTCCGGACGGGCAGATACTCGTTTTTATAATGCAGGGACATGTGGCATGGACATCCTATCACACATGCCGTTGCTTCTCTGGCTAAAAGTTCACTTAGCTGTGTGTGTGTCTGGGATTGGCTGACATGCTGGCCCGCCCCACTACACATGCGCGCTTAGGGAAGGAAGACAAGGAAAAAAAAAAAAAATGGCGATCGCCATTATCCATACAGCAGTGATCTGAATGCGCTGTTCCCGCACACTATACACTGAAATTTTATAATAATGTGAGTCACAGAGTGACTTACACTATTACAGCGGAAAGCCAGCTAGTAATTAGCTTGTCTTTTTGCTTCTAGAACCGTTCTCGAACGTATCTTGAACTATCGAGATTTAGCAAAAAGCTCGAGTTCTAGTTCGATCTAGAACAGCCCCCAAAATCACTCGAGCCGCGAACTGGAGAACCTCGAACCGCGCTCAACTCTACTCGTTACGCTGTTTTGTTTTCGCATGACAATTTGTTCTTGTCACTTTCCTATGTGTTTATGTTGTGTTGTGAGTTGTTTGTCACCTTTTGGACACCTTTGAGGGTGTTTTCTAGGTTTTTTTTATGTGTTTTGATTGCCTTTCATTGTTTCCTATGGGTTCGAGTGGTTCGCCGAACCGGTTCGCCGAACTGAACTCGAACGAGACCTTCGTTCGGCGAATTGAACTCGAGCCGAACCGCGACTGGTTCGCTCATCTTTAGTGTTGAGCTCTCTCAGACATCGAGGGCACCACCTTTGGATGAAGGCAACATTATGTCTCCGCCTGCACCTTCCTCACAGACCAGCAGTTTGCAGTTTGCTCAACGCCGTCTCAGCACAGCAGCCAGCCCTTGGTCCCTCAGATGTGGACAAGTAAAAGACCATTTCCTCCTAGCCATGACAAAGCTAAGAGGTTGAATTTAAGCATCTGCAAGTTGTTGGCTAAAGAAATGCTGCCTTTCCGCCTGGTGGACACAGAGGATTTTCGAGAACTTATGTCAATCGCAGTGCCCCAGTACCAGATACCCAGTCGCCACTACTTCTTCAAGAAAGGTGTGCCTGTGCTACACCAGCATGTCGCACACAACATCACCGCTTCCATGAGAAACTCTGTGTGTGACAGGGTGCATTTCACCACATATACTTGGACAAGTAAGCATGGACAAGGGCGTTACATGTCGCTGACTGGGCACTGGGTAACTATGGTGAGAGATGGAGAAGGGTCTGCTGTACAAGTCTTGCCGTCTCCAGGAGTTGTACGTCTGTCCTCTGTACGTAGAAGTTCCTCCACTGCTTCTGCCTCCTCAACCTCGTCTCGGTCCTCCACCTCCGCCCAAAGCCTGTCTGGTAAAGCCACCCGCGTTGTAACTTAGCACAAGGAATCCCGTACACCTCCTTACTATGCTGGCAGCAGAGCTCAAGGGCATCAGGCAGTCTTTACATTGAAATGTCTGGGAAATGTGACTCACACAGCTGAGGAGTTGTGATCAGCTCTGGAGACCGAGTTTCATCAATGGTTGTCTCCACTCAACCTGCAGCCAGGGAAGGCCGTGTGCGACAATGCTGCAAACCTGTGTGCGGCCCTTCGCCGGGGCAATGTGACCCTTGTGCCTTGTATGGCTCCCGTGTTGAACCTGGTTGTCCAGCAAATTTTAACCCACTATCCCGGCCTACATGGGCTTCTGCAGAGGGCACGGTCACAGTGTGCTCACTTCTGCCGTTCACACCCCGTAGCTCAACGACTTGCATTGCTTCAGAAGACTTTAGGCCTGCCGGTTCACCGGCTGAAATGCGATGTGCCGACATGCTGGAATTCGACTCTGCACATTGTTGCAGCGACTGTGGCAGCACCGCTGAGCCCTGGTGCAATATGCTATGACGTATAGCCTGGGCCAACAAGATCCAAAGGTGGGGCAGATCACGCTGCTGCAGTGTTCTCAGATCAAGGACCTGTGTACCCTTCTGCACAGCTTTGACATGGCGACATAGATGTTTAGCGCTATTATCAGCATGACTATTATGGTCATTTACATGCTGTAGCACACTCTAAACAGTATTCGGAGTCAGGTGGTAGGACAAGAGGAAGGGGAGGAAGAACAGGAGGAGTCATATCGGTAAGCAGCACCAAGGCAGCAGGCATGGGACGGTGTGGGAGAGGGATTAACAAGGGTGCATGGTAGCAGCCAAACTGTTGAGGAAGGTGAAGGAGCCCAGGAAGAAATGGAGGACAAACTGTTGATGGGCATGGAAGACTTAGCAGGTGAGGGAGACCTTGATCACATTTCTGTTGTGCGAGGTTGAGGTGAGAAGGCAGAGAAAGGAAGCATGATTCTCACCTCGCCGCCACCAACACAACAAGGACTTGGTCCTCCTGGATGCGCAAGACACATGAGCGCCTTCTTGCTGCACTACCTACAACATGACCCTCGGATTGTCAGAATTCGAAGTAATGCTGCCTACTGGGTTGCCATACTCTTAGATCCCTGGTACAAGACAAAATTTGGCGAAATAATTCCTGCCATAGAAAGGTACACACGTATGCAGGAGTAGCAGCAGAAGCTGTTACACAATTTAGATCAGCTTTTCCACTAAATACTAGTGGTGCACAGAGTGAATCTCTCAGTTCTAACTTGCCACCCATGGTGCTGTTGAGTAATCACTCAAACCGTACCAATAACACCGTATCTGGTGGTAACAGCAATTTTATGGAATGGTTTCATGATTTTTTTAGACCATCATTTGCAAGGCCAGAAGACACAAGAAGTCTGACACATAGTCAATGCCTGGAGAGGATGATACAGGAGAATCTCCAAGTGAACATAGATGCCATGACTGTGCAACTGGAGCTTTGCTCATTTTGGGCTTCCAATATGGACAAATGGCCTGAGTTCGTCACTTACGCCTTGGAGATCTTGTCATGTCCCGCAGCCAGCGTTCTCTTGAAACGTGTATTCAGTGCTGCTGGGTGTGTGCTGACAGATAAGCGCACGCGTCTGTCCAGTGACAATGTGGACAGACTAACATTCATCAAGATGAACAGGTCATATACCCACAAAGATTTTTCTACCCCTGTGTCATCCTGGGGAGACTAAAGGCTTGTGGGTTTTTTAATGTGCTTCATGAACATATCCATTTTAAGTTGGCAAATGTGGGACAATTGATGCCACTTAAGTGGTTGATGTGCCCAAATTTTTGAAAAAAATGGAGACTCTTGTTGGAGTCCTCTTGCTGTGTCTTACACGATTTTAGAAGGGCATGACATGCCTATATCTGTGTCTCCTCCTCCTTTTACTCGTCCAGCTCTTTTCTTTTCGCATGAGTAAACAGTGCCTACAAGTAGTATTCAACCCCCTGCAGATTTAGCAGGTTTACACATTCGGAATTAACTTGGCATTTTGACATTTGGACTGTAGATCAGCCTGGAAGTGTGAAATGCACTGCAGCAAAAAAGAATGTTATTTCTTTTTTTTTTAAATTGTGAAAAGTTTATTCAGAGGGTCATTATTCAACCCCTCAATCCACCAGAATTCTGTTTGGTTCCCCTAAAGTATTAAGAAGTATTTCAGGCACAAAGAACAATGAGCTTCACATGTTTGGATTAATTATCTCTTTTGCCAGCCTTTTCTGACTAATTAAGACCCTCCCCAAACTTGTGAACAGCACTCATACTTGGTCAACATGGGAAAGACAAAGGAGCATTCCAAGGCCATCAGAGACAAGATTATGGAGGGTCACAAGGCTGGCAAGAGGTACAAAACCCTTTCCAAGGAGTTGGGCCTACCTGTCTCCACTGTTGGGAGCATCATCCGGAAGTGGAAGGCTTATGGAACTACTGTTAGCCTTCCACGGCCTGGACAGCCTTTGAAAGTTTCCACCCGTGCCGAGGCCAGGCTTGTCCGAAGAGTCAAGACTAACCCAAGGACAACAAGGAAGGAGCTCTGGGAAGATCTCATGGCAGTGGGGACATTGGTTTCAGTCAATACCATAAGTAACGTACTCCACCGCAATGGTCTCCGTTCCAGACGAGCCCGTAAGGTACCTTTACTTTCAAAGCGTCATGTCAAGGCTCATCTACAGTTTGCTCATGATCACTTGGAGGACTCTGAGACAGACTGGTTCAAGGTTCTCTGGTCTGATGAGACCAAGATCAAGATCTTTGGTGCCAACCACACACACGTGATGTTTGGAGACTGGATGGCACTGCATACAACCCCAAAAATACCATCCCTACAGTCAAGCATGGTGGTGGCAGCATCATGCTGTGGGGCTGTTTCTCAGCCAAGGGGCCTGGCCATCTGGTCCGCATCCATGGGAAGATGGATAGAACGGCCTACCTGGAGATTTTGGCGAAGAACCTCCGCTCCTCCATCAAGGATCTTAAGATGGGTCGTCATTTCATCTTCCAACAAGACAACGACCCAAAGCACACAGCCAAGAAAACCAAGGCCTGGTTCAAGAGGGAAACAATCAAGGTGTTGCAGTGGCCTAGTCAGTCTCCTGACCTTAACCCAATTGAAAACTTGTGGAAGGAGCTCAAGATTAAAGTCCACATGAGACACCCAAAGAACCTAGATAACTTGGAGAAGATCTGCATGGAGGAGTGGGCCAAGATAACTCCAGAGACCTGTGCCGGCCTGATCAGGTCTTATAAAAGACGATTATTAGCTGTAATTGCAAACAAGGGTTATTCCACAAAATATTAAACCTAGGGGTTGAATAATAATTGACCCACACTTTTATGTTGAAAATTTATTAAAATTTAACTGAGCAACATAACTTGTTGGTTTGTAAGATTTATGCATCTGTTAATAAATCCTGCTCTTGTTTGACGTTTGCAGGCTCTAACTTATTTGCATCTTATCAAACCTGCTAAATCTGCAGGGGGTTGAAGACTACTTGTAGGCACTGTATGTACTTGTCACTTTTCCATGTGTTTGTTGTATCTTCTGAATAGCTTGTCACCTTTTGGACACCTTAGAAGGTGTTTTATATGTCTTTGTATGTTTTTATTGTTTTCCCTGCCTGGGGAGGGGGGCAGGATAGCGTCAGGACACCGATTTGGGCGTTACAAACCCCAATAGCATACTCTGCATAAATATCAATTTATTGTATTATACATAATTAGCAGTCCCACACAATGAATGAGTAAATGTTACAGTGCTCACATAAAACCAAGATGCAGTTACTTAATAGTCACAGCTCATATGTAATGTCATTCAATACCATATATACTGAATGGCTAATTAATACTGAATACAATAAATATTATGAGTTATGTTTGCAAGCATTACTTGAAATGCCATCAGCAGTTGTATGACCGATCCAAAGAGCTAGACCACATGTCACTCACCTCTAAACTAACCCTGTCCACTACGAGAGAAGTAAAAGTCTTTTTAATTTCAATCACAATGTATTACAGCATCAATTAGGTATTAATCATTGCCCTAGTCAAAGCTCCCAGATTTTTATAGAAATCACACTACAAAGGTGTTAAGTAGAATCCTATCAATGGAGGCAAAGCTCTATTTCACAATCTTGGCACCTGCTCTAAAATTAGAGCCATCATGAAAATGCTTTTTATATCTTGCAATTTTATTCCCTGATAAATACAATGAATCTTTTATTCCTTGCTCGATGGCTCGATGCATGATTGTATTTTGCACTCTGAAAATGTTATCTTGCATTATTTGATATAATGGCATTTATGCTTTCTTTCTTTGCAATGACAATACGCGCAAATTGAAATTCCGTTTTATCTGATTGAACTGCCAGAGATATTAAAATAACACAATCGTTGTCAAATCATCAGTGCAGTGATTTCAGGATTCTGGTAATTCAAGTAATAATTTCCTGTGGCTGCAAATTTACAAGGTGAAATAGTTTACTACTAAACAAAAAACTGAATATTAAATTCTTAGTTTGTTGGAAAGAATGTTTTCATGTTTTGCTAATATTGCTTTGTACATAGAACATTCTAGCACAGAAGGAGTAATATCTGTCAGCAAAATGTTGCCTTTACTTGAGCCAAAAACTGTATATTAAAGAGTTGCGCAGTGTTAGATACCTTTGGTGCATTTGTCTAGAGCTGTTTTTTCATATTTCATCACAGTTTGGAGTAAATTTTTTTAAAAGTTGCAATTTATAAATCATGCTCAGACCTATTTGGATAGCTAACCATGTCCACTTTCCAACCTACATTTAACAATAGAAGACCCAGAGAGGGGTCATTGAACATTTCTACCTTTACTTCAGGGGGGAGCTCGAAATTTCTGGGACTTCTAGTGTTAAAAAGTATTAAGCATGCTATAATATTACAATTTTTTTATTAAAATAATTACATGACAACATTTGTGACTTTCTGCCACCAGAAAATGTAAGCAAGAACCTTCAGAAATTCTCTCAACATATTCTGAATTAGTAAGCTATGATGTAACATACTAATATACTTTAGATATGAAAGCTGCCTCAACTATCTGCTGCAACCACTGGTGCAAGACCCTGGCAGGTCTCCTTTAAAAAAGGCACCATTGTCTCTACCAATACATGAATGTCATATCGCATGTGTGAATGAGATGACTAATGGCTTATTTCAATGCCTAAGCCAGCCACTGCTGGACTGGCCGTGGAACACTTTTTATGCCTGTGTGACGCCCCTGAACTAGTCATGGTGTCACAGGGTACTGCACTCCTTATCTTTTGGTGCAGGACTCAACCCTCATAGTTCTGGGATCCTAACTTTTGGTATTGCTCCATCAGCATGCAAATCCTAGTGGCACCTCACACCACACCATCAGCCACACCAGTGGGTGGTCTAGCCAAAATAAGGCCACCCGGCTAGGGGTCAAGCAGACTGGTGGGAGGGGCAGAGTCAGAGCAGTGGTATCCCTCAGAGAGTGAGGAGCTAGGGGAGTTGGAGCTCCCTGGGAGACGTTGGCTAGGTCGCAGACGGTGGTCTGGGACCGGAGCAGTCGGAGACTCGGTCGCAGGGTATTAGAGAAAGGAGCCAGACTTAGTTTTGGAGAACGGTCGGCATCGGAGTACCTAGTAACCGAACCGGTACCGAGCACAGCGGGGTACTGGACCCTAGATCAGGGAGTAGATTCAAGCAACCTGATAATTAACCTGCGGAGGATAGTATCTGTATGAACTGTCCCCAAGAGCTCAGAGATCGAAGGCATCAACACAACGAGGGAGATAGGGCTTTCCAACCCATGCAGCCCACTGAAATCCCAAGTGTCAGCCATCGAGAGCACAGCTTCCTTATCTAATCGTGGTGAGCGGAACCCTGAAAGCTTCAGGCCGAGGGGTCACACAGAACATCTAACACTAGTGCATAGAGGCATTTGTGCAGATTTTATTCAAGTGCTGATTTTAATAAGTGCAGAGCAGTTATTCATGGCAGGAGACAGGTAAGGCATGCAAGACAATCAAACAAGCTTGCTCCAAGTTTTTATGTATTGTAAAATGTTTCCACCCTATGTATTTGTACCATTTATATGCTAGCTGCTTCAATCCCTCATTTCTACCACTCTTTCACACACCCAGTACACTCCATCTATATCAGTCCTTCTCTCCTCTCCTATGTACTGCTCTCATGCTCTTTTGAAAATTATAAACCATCCAGATCCATTCACTCCCACCATGCAACGTAATAGACACTCTCATAAATCTCTTAACCATATGCTCACTCTCTCTATTCTTCTTCTCCTTTTAGCAGGAGATATTGCACCTAATCCAGGACCTTCTTTTAATAGTAAGCTCAATTCTTTCCCTGGCATACTCAGAAAATCCCTAAATCTCATTAATATTCCTTGCATACCTTCTGTCTCTTTTAACTGTGCCCTTTGGAACTCACGCTCAGCGTGTAACAAACTCTCCTTCATCCATGACTTCTTCCTTTGAAATTCCCTCAACCTCCTGGCTCTTACTGAGACCTGGATTCAGCAATCAGACACTACCGCTGCTGCTGCTCTCTCATATGGTGGCCTGCAATTTTCTCACACCCCTAGACTCGACAACAGATCAGGTGGGGGTGTTGGTCTGCTGCTTTCCCCAAACTGCACTTTTCAGGTCATCTCTCCTGTTCCCTCACTTATCTTCCCTTCTTTTGAGGTTCACACTGTCAGACTTTACAGACCCTTCTCCTTGCAAGTAGCAGTTGTGTATCGCCCTCCAGGCCCAACCAGTCAGTTCTTGGATCATTTCGCCACCTGCTTCCACATTTTCTAGCCTGTGACCTCCCCACTCTTGTCATGGGGGACATTAGCATCCCTATTGATGATCCCATCTTCCCAGCTGCCACTCATCTTTTATCTTTCACCTCCTCTCTTGGCCTTTCACAACTAACTAACTCTCCAACACATGATGGTGGGAATACGCTGGACTTGGTCTTCTCCCATCTCTGGTCAGGGCATGATTTCCCTAACTCCCCTCTCCCACTCTGACCACAACCTTGTTTCATTCTTGGTCAAGAGTGGTAAACCCACTCAGGACACCCCCACTTACCTCCCATATAGAAATATACACGCCATTAACAACCAGAAATTTCTGAAGAAGTTGCAGTCATCACTGGCCCCAATATCCTCCCTCTCATGTCCTGACTCTGCTGTAAAACATTATAATGAAACCCTACAGAGCGACCTAAATGAAGCTGCACCTGCTACACGCAGAGCAACTCAGTGCAGATGGCAGCAGCCCTGGCACACGTTGCAAACACGCTTTCTCCAGCGGTGTTCCAGGTGTGCTGAACGTCTGTGGAGAAAATCCAATCTAGCCGAAAATCCAATCTAGCCAAAGATTTCATCCATTATAAGTTTATGCTCAAAACATACAATGATGCCCTTCACCTCTCAAAACAAGCGTACTTTAACACCCTCATCACCTCTCTAGCCAACAATCCTAAACAACTCTTTGATACTTTCCATTCCCTCCTCGGACCAAGAGTCCTGGCCCCAACCACCAACCTCAGCGCAGATGACCTGGCCAATTATTTTAAAGAAAAAATTGAACATAAATGCCAGGAAATTTCCTCACAGCCTCAACACCACACACTGTCTGCGCTCCTACACTTCATCTAGCTCACTTTCACTCTTTGATCCAGTCACAGAAGAAGAAGTCACCAGGCTCCTCGCTTCTTCTCGCCCTACTACCTGCACCAGTGACCCTATTCCCTCACATCTCCTTAAATCTGTCACTCCAGCTGTCACCACTCACCTAACTAAAATATTCAATCTCTCTCTCTCCTCTGGTGTCTTTGCCTCCTCCTTCAAACATGCAAGCATACACCCATTACTTAAAAAAAACATCCCTGGACCAAAATTGTGCCACTAACTACAGACCTGTCTTTAATCTCCCATTCATCTCAAAACTCCTGGAACACCTGGTCCACTCCCGTCTAATCCGCTATCTGTCAGATAACTCTCTCCTTGACCCTCTACAATCCGGTTTCCGCTCCTTACACTCTACTGAAACTGCTCTTACTAAAGTCTCTAATGATCTACTTACCGCTAAATCTAATGGTCACTACTCCCTGCTGATCCTCCTGGATCTCTTTCTGCTGCATTCGATACTGTGGATCTCCAGCTCCTCCTTATTATGCTCCGCTCTATCGGGCTCAAGGACATCGTTCTTTCTTAGTTCTCCTCTTACCTCTCTGACCGCTCATTCACTGTATCCTTTGCCAGCTCCTCTTCCTCTCCTCTTTCCCTTACGGTCGGGGTTCCTTAGGGTTCAGTCCTAGGCCCGCTCCTTTTCTCTCTATATACTGCCCCTATTAGACAAACAATCAGCAGATTTGGTTTCCAGTACCATCTCTATGCTGATGACACCCAACTGTACACATCTTCTCCTGACATCACCCCTGCACTATTACAAAATAGTACTGATTGTCTGTCCACTGTCTCCAACATCATGTCTTCCCTCTATCTAAGTAGAAAATATACTCCGGCACACTATAGAAAAAAGTAAGGAGAAGTCCAATATGATGCTCAATAGTGTCTTTATTTTAAATTTGAATATTGTCCGACGTTTCAACCCGTCAAGGGTTTTCTTCGGGGACTAATATATAATAACAAAAGAGAAAGAAAATACATTGTCACAATAATACATCATTGTTACAAAACAACACATATCACACACAGGTGAAAATCACGTTCACATTGTTACAAAATTTGCAAACGCTGAGCTTTTCATAAAGAATGTACATGAAAAATACCCGTGAATTAAATATGGTGAATACAAGGGGATATTTACTTCTCTGTGGAAATCAATATATGATGTGGTTATAGAACCAAGGAGACCAGAAATCAGGACATACCTATGATAGATAAGATTACATTTCCTTAAACGAGCACCGAAAATTGCGTAGGGTAATTTGACACAATGGTGTCCACGGACGGTACTAGAGGGTGAGACATGAATATGTTAATACCGTAAATAAATATGAGACAAGCATAAGAGAAAAAGAGCTGTGTTTTTAGGGGTTCAGGTGAGTATACCTCAATGGATCAAGGACATCCAATCAAGTGAGTATGGAGAAACGTAAACGACCTCCACTGTTATATAGAAAGGGTTCAATATGTGAATTCCTAGAGGGTCATGTGCCTCATGTTTCTAAATGAAAAAGATCATTTATTTAAAAGAAATGCACGCATATGGAATCCAAAAAATAATTGGTCTATCTGGAAAAGAGTACCTCATGGGAGGGGCCGAGTGCGAGCCGGGATACCCCAGTCACGTTTTGGTCAAATTGACCAGTACGAATGAGAAAGTGGTGCTATGATATACAAAAGGATAAAATCCAAATTAAGACCAAAGACACATAAGGGAATAAAACCACTAAGGGTAAGGCAAAATTATGCTACCTATGAGTGTAGGAATAAGTCCTAATGGGTACTCCAGCCGTTTCAAGAATCCAAACGCGCCTATGGTTATCAACAACAACAGGTGGACCACATGAAAGTAAGGTTGTATCAGCCCCTGGATCTAAAGAGGTGAATCTCTATCCTGTTCTGAGAAAACGTATATGAATATATGACACAATGGTATAAACTGCAATGATGTCATTTTGTAATATGCGTTAGACCAATCATAAAGGCTATGTCGTACCTTCTGAGAATGATGTTGCAACAAATATGAATAAGGCTGCCTCTGTGTGGTCGCAGAACGGCAATACAGATATATGTATACCATGAATGTGAAGGTGACTACAGTAGGGCAAAAAACAGAGACAGATATATGAGGTCAATAATCACCAACCAACAGGAGATATACGTAGCAGTAAAACAACGTACCTGACCTAATGGTGACTGGACATAGGGTCCAATTATGAGCAGGCCAAAGGCTCTATTAGGAGTAGGAGAGATGATAAATGTGGAACAAATGTCAAGGAAAGAAGGTAAAGTCACGAAAAAGAGGGCAGATATTAGCAAACAAAATGTAAAGGATATGTATCATACCTGTGTAACACACCACCACGTGCAAGGTGCCGGACGCCATGTATGGGCAGTATGGGCTTTTTATATTGTACCCGGAAGTCATAACTTCCGTTGCATGTGGTATCGTGTACGTCACACGTCACGTGTGCGCACGTCGACGTGATGGCGTCGCGTGACGAGCATGCGCGGTAAGGCCGATCGCCGCCTCGGCAGCGTCGGCGCCGCGCATGCGCGGCAGACGAAGCCCACACGCCGGCGAGTGAGGTAGTCTGCTGTTTCTCCAGAGCACCTGTTATTAGATTGGTTGAGCCAGGTTCTAACCTAGATATATTACTATTTTTTACCTGTGCCCCCATCTACCCAAGATTCAATCCCTTTTATAAGAAGATTTTTTCATGTCTTTCTCTACTTTTTCCTATGGAGCCACTGAGGTCACTGACATATTATCAAGAGTCACTATTCCAGATTCCTTTCTCTCTACACCCACAGAGGAAATTCGCACCCGCGATTACGAGAAAGAACTTAGGAAACGGACTGCATATGAATTACATTGTGCCACATTGGCACAGTACCATCGAGTACAGCGGATCCCGAGGGGTTTAAGGGTATCATTACGACCCACCCTTTTTTCAGAAAACGCTGATTATTGTTCTAAATTTGAGAGCATATTAAATAAATGTTCAATGGACATCATTGTACTGACCATTGAGTTCTTACAAAAGGATATAGAGGAACTCGGACCCAAGATCCGCTCCATCGAGGACCAACTCACCAACTGTCTACCTAGCGCTGAGTGGGACAAAATTCACAAAAAAACCCAGGAGACGATTTCGGAATTTCAGAAAACTCTACAGGAGAGGAAGCGCCAAAAGTTTGTCCGAGACCAGGAGGATTACTCGAGGGACCGAGTTTACAAGTGGCGGTCATTTGACACCTTTTCAAGACGACCTTCGGGTCCTTCACGCTACTCAGCCTCCTCTGGCTCGGACAGTGATTCTTTCTTCTCCCGACCCCCCCATTTTTTAGAACAACGTTCATCCACAAGAGGGCGACCAGGCGGGGGAAGAGGAAAGGCGTACACACCCCATCGTGTTCAGACTCGTTCTCAGGTATGAGGAATCTAGTGTTCAATATTTCTGCATATAACCTCTCTGTATCTGAAACGCAGGTATTGCAAAAAGGCCTTACATTTTGTCCAACACCACCATTTGATTCATTTTTACTAGATCAGGAACTCAGACGGTTTTATAGAACTTTACGTCTTAAAGCCCATTTCTCTAACTCTGACACTTCATTATCTACACCCTGTTCGGACAACACCCCTGGGACCTTTACATTACGTGGCCTTGATCTGAAACATCCCAGTAAATTTAGTCCCCCCAGAAATTATCACCCTGTAGAGACTTACATCTCACTAGTCTCCAAGGACATTGAGATGACACTGAAATCCATTGAGAGGGGCGAGTACAGAGTTAAGAGCAATGTCACACCAGAAGAACACAGGGCCATTCGAACACTTAGGGACAACACCCAGATTGTCATTAAGCCAGCGGACAAGGGTGGGGCGATAGTAGTTTTGGATAAATCGTATTACGTTTCGGAAATTCATAAACAGCTACAGGATAGGCACACATACTGTCCTATCCCTAGGGACCCAACAAGGGACATTCAGATTAAGATTAAAGACTTGGTTAATTACCATCTATCACAGGGAAGCATTGACAACAAACTGGCTGAGTTCCTGATCAAATCTGATCCTGTCACACCAGTCTTTTACACTTTGCCTAAGATTCATAAAAACCTCCGGGCACCACCCGGCCGTCCGATTGTAGCATCCACGGATTCAGTGTTGTCCCCTCTAGCCATTACTGTGGATAGGATTTTGACACCTATGATTCCCACCATAGCGTCTTACCTTAGAGACACTTCTGATTTTTTGAGTCATCTACGTTCACTTGAAACCATTCCCTCTAATTCTCTATTGGTTACACTTGATGTGAATAGCTTATACACAAGCATAGCGCATGCGGATGGAATACAGGCGGTGGATTGGTTCCTTGAATCACAAGGCACCTTTACCACGGCACAGCAATCCTTATGTATGGACCTCATACATACAATTTTGGGAAATAACTTCTTCATTTTTGAAGATTCTTTTTTTCTACAATGCAAGGGCACAGCGATGGGGTCAAATATGGCACCACCTTATGCGAACATTTATATGGCACATTTTGAGGCCCTTTATGTGTATCAGAACCCTTTGTGGAAGAAGCATTCAGTGGTATGGAAGAGATTCATTGATGATATTTTCATGATTTGGCATGGTGACTCTTCCTCCCTGGAGCTTTTCTTCCAACAAATCAACACCTGCAGACCAGGTCTCAGTTTCACTATACACCATGATGTTCACTCCATCAGCTTCCTGGACACTATGGTGTGTCTTTCCTCAGAGGGCCATATTGAAACGGACCTCTTTGTGAAAACCACTGATCGGAACAGCCTTCTCCATTATACAAGCTGTCACCCAGCTCACACCAAAAGAGCCCTTCCTATGTCGCAGTATAAACGGGTGGAGAGGATTGTTTCTGATCCTTTGACACGTGAACTTAGAATGAAAGAGATGGGTTCGAAGTTCGCAGCCAGAGGCTATCCTGCCCATATAGCTGACAATTGCACATTACAAACTGATATCACTCGGTCCAATGAGCCCCGTGTAGCATGTGTCAACACATATCATCCGTTCTCACCACTCATCAAAGGTATCGTTGCGCAACATTGGCCGTTACTCCACACTGCTTATCCTACCGTTCCTGAATTTTCCCAACCCCCATTGTTTTGCTATAAACGATCAAAAAATCTTAAAGATAGGTTAGTACGGGCCGACATAGGGTCTACCACTAGCACACCACGACAGACCTTCTTAGGGACTCCTAAAGTAGGCAACTTTCCTTGTCTACATTGCTTACAGTGCAATAATTTAACCCGGGGAGACACATTCACCCATCCACATACTGGTAGGGTATTTCATATACGGGATTACCTAACTTGTGACTCCTCATTTGTGATATATCTCATTAAATGTCCGTGCGGTCTCGGATATGTTGGGGAAACCACCCAGCATGTCCGGGACCGCATCAATAAGCACAAATCTACTATCCGTTGCCAACAAACATTATTACCCATCCCACACCATTTCGTCACTTTTAAACATACGGTAGCACAACTGAAGTTCCAAATCTTGGAACACGTACCCCCCATCAGAAGGGGCGGCAATAGAATCAGGATGTTGAAACAGCGCGAGGCCTACTGGATCCATACTCTCAGAACCTTGGAACCACATGGGTTAAACCGCGAATTTGATGTGATCATTTAGATGGTCCCGTTGTGTTAGTGCAACCGGTTGTATTGATGAATAGCTTTGTAGAGTCGTATCTCATTTCTTCCCACAGGAGTGTAGCATTTGCTAACATATTGCATCTCTAATACTTTCCTCTTTTTTCGTAGGTCACCCACAACACCTGATTACCACATGCGCCACCCGTGTATTATCATCAGCACTTGTACTACGGTTTGTATAGATCACACAGGCGCGTGCGCGGGGTCGCCTGCCCTCCGCGCGCCCTCGGCGCACGGCGTCCTAGTGGCGCCCTGTCCCGAGGCGCGCGCCCTGGCCATGTGTCCCTACGCGCACGCGCGTAAAACACCATTCGTGATTATGTGCTTGGCTTCCGCGCATCCGCGGGTGTGACAGGGAGGAATGTCCCTCCGCGCTTGCGCGGGCCATTACACACACTAACCCCCCCCACCTTACTCGCCGGCGTGTGGGCCTTGTCTGCCACGCATGCGCGGTGCTGACGCTGCCAAGGCGGCGATCGGCTATACCGCGCAAGCGCGGCGCGCGATGTCATCACGTCGCCGTGTATATACACTGTCTCCCTCTACCTCACTCGCCGGCGTGTGGGCTTCGTCTGCCGCGCATGCGCGGCGCCGACGCTGCCGAGGCGGAACCTTACCGCGCATGCTCGTCACGCGACGCCATCACGTCGACGTGCGCACACGTGACGTGTGACGTACACGATACCACATGCAACGGAAGTTATGACTTCCGGGTACAATATAAAAAGCCCATACTGCCCATACATGGCGTCCGGCACCTTGCACGTGGTGGTGTGTTACACAGGTATGATACATATCCTTTACATTTTGTTTGCTAATATCTGCCCTCTTTTTCGTGACTTTACCTTCTTTCCTTGACATTTGTTCCACATTTATCATCTCTCCTACTCCTAATAGAGCCTTTGGCCTGCTCATAATTGGACCCTATGTCCAGTCACCATTAGGTCAGGTACGTTGTTTTACTGCTACGTATATCTCCTGTTGGTTGGTGATTATTGACCTCATATATCTGTCTCTGTTTTTTGCCCTACTGTAGTCACCTTCACATTCATGGTATACATATATCTGTATTGCCGTTCTGCGACCACACAGAGGCAGCCTTATTCATATTTGTTGCAACATCATTCTCAGAAGGTACGACATAGCCTTTATGATTGGTCTAACGCATATTACAAAATGACATCATTGCAGTTTATACCATTGTGTCATATATTCATATACGTTTTCTCAGAACAGGATAGAGATTCACCTCTTTAGATCCAGGGGCTGATACAACCTTACTTTCATGTGGCCACCTGTTGTTGTTGATAACCATAGGCGCGTTTGGATTCTTGAAACGGCTGGAGTACCCATTAGGACTTATTCCTACACTCATAGGTAGCATAATTTTGCCTTACCCTTAGTGGTTTTATTCCCTTATGTGTCTTTGGTCTTAATTTGGATTTTATCCTTTTGTATATCATAGCACCACTTTCTCATTCGTACTGGTCAATTTGACCAAAACGTGACTGGGGTATCCCGGCTCGCACTCGGCCCCTCCCATGAGGTACTCTTTTCCAGATAGACCAATTATTTTTTGGATTCCATATGCGTGCATTTCTTTTAAATAAATGATCTTTTTCATTTAGAAACATGAGGCACATGACCCTCTAGGAATTCACATATTGAACCCTTTCTATATAACAGTGGAGGTCGTTTACGTTTCTCCATACTCACTTGATTGGATGTCCTTGATCCATTGAGGTATACTCACCTGAACCCCTAAAAACACAGCTCTTTTTCTCTTATGCTTGTCTCATATTTATTTACGGTATTAACATATTCATGTCTCACCCTCTAGTACCGTCCGTGGACACCATTGTGTCAAATTACCCTACGCAATTTTCGGTGCTCGTTTAAGGAAATGTAATCTTATCTATCATAGGTATGTCCTGATTTCTGGTCTCCTTGGTTCTATAACCACATCATATATTGATTTCCACAGAGAAGTAAATATCCCCTTGTATTCACCATATTTAATTCACGGGTATTTTTCATGTACATTCTTTATGAAAAGCTCAGCGTTTGCAAATTTTGTAACAATGTGAACGTGATTTTCACCTGTGTGTGATATGTGTTGTTTTGTAACAATGATGTATTATTGTGACAATGTATTTTCTTTCTCTTTTGTTATTATATATTAGTCCCCGAAGAAAACCCTTGACGGGTTGAAACGTCGGACAATATTCAAATTTAAAATAAAGACACTATTGAGCATCATATTGGACTTCTCCTTACTTTTTTCTATAGTGTGCCGGAGTATATTTTCTACATAGTCTGCTGTTTCTCCAGAGCACCTGTTATTAGATTGGTTGAGCCAGGTTCTAACCTAGATATATTCCCTCTATCTAAAACTGAACCTGTCAAAAACTGAACTTCTCCTGTTTCCTCGCTCTCCTAACCCTCCGATACCCTATATTACGATTTTGGTGTGTGGCTCTACCATTACGCCCCAGCAGCACGCCCGCTGTCTTGGGATTATATTTGACTCCGATCTCTCCCTCACTCCCCACATTCGTTCACTTGCTCATTCTTGTCAATTCCACCTCAAAAACATCTTGAGAATTCGACCTTTTCTTACCTTTCACTCTGCAAAAACTCTTACTGTCGCTCTCATTCATTCTCGCCTGGATTATTGTAATTCTTTACTAATTGGTCTCCCTGTTACTAAACGCTCCCCTCTCCAATCCATCCGGAATGTGTGGTGCCCTTGACCTGGTTAGGAATCACTGAGTACTGCACCCATGCTGGGGGCAGTACAATACAGGTAATCCAGAAGGCTGACCGAGGTGTGATTACACAGGCGCATAGTAATCAGGTCTCCCACATCTACCTTTGATAGGGACCCCTGGGGAATCCAGGAGGGGGTGTGGCCTCCATGTCCACTCAAGGGGTGTGGTAGAGAGTTTGGTTGCTAAGTTGCGTATGTAGGCACAGAGGGGAGGGAGTAGTGAGCCAGTTAGTGAGTGCAGCTCAAGGAGAGAAGATGCAGGAAGCAGACCCTGGAGCCTGGCACAATCTGACAACGCACGTGCAGTGGCTACCGACGGGGGAGATCGGTCACGTGGTAGTGCCACCTGAATTCCACTCAAGGGTAGAAAGAGCAAAGGGGTGGCTGAGTATGGGGACTGCCAGGGAGGTACCAGGCCCGCAAGGATTACAGGTCCTAATGCAGAGATTTATTCAGTTTTCCCTGCCAAACCTGCCGGAGCGGGCATTTCAGACCCTCAGCATAACACCAGAGCCCGCAGCCACGTAGCAAAGAGAGGGCCCATAGTTCACAGGAGGCAAGCAGCCGGAGTGACCTGGTCCAGGCTACAAGCAAACGGGCCGAAACAAGGGGAGAATAGGCAGCAGCAACTTCCCTGGGCAACCCCAGCAGGACTACAAGTTGGGGTCACCCCAAAAACGCTAGGGCTAGGAAGGCGAGTCGGTAGTCAGCCTCAAAAGTCAACCTGACGGAGTGCCTGGTTTCCTCTGGTTCATACCAGCTATGCCCGGGTACTCACCTTGCTATCAATTGCGAGTAAAAACTCTGAAAGACTGTCTGGACGGTGCCTGAGTCATTCTGCTACTTGCGGTTCCACACACACTCCAACTGGACCCTGAGGCCGGCCTCACTCTCGGGAGGCCACGACACCCAGCTGCATACAACACCAGCCCCAGGCATCCCCTAACCTGCAGAGGCGGTCCCCTGACCGCAATACCGAGAGTGGCATCACGAAAATCCAAAGAAGATAACTTACCTGTGACCAGACCATCCCACGTGGAGTCCCTGAAGGTAATGCTACACTACACCTGTGGGGCTTCACACCTGGAGCCACGAACAGGATAAGGACTAGACCTGTTAAGACAGGTGACCATGTGCCTCGGCGGTCCGCTTGAAAAATTGGAAGCGCCGCCATGTTTCCACCACAGAAAGCGCGCCAAAGAACAACAGCAGCCCACGCTAGAAGAAGTAGCCACCCACGAAGGGGTGTGGCTACCCAGAGAACCCCTGCAGCGTCCTGACCTTGCAAGAGGGGATGAGAGGCGGATCTGTCCCTGGACAGTGGGAAGCTATCTGTCTGCTGAAGAAAACGAAACTGAGCAGAGGCAGAGAGAGCTGCAAGAGGTGAAAGGCTGTGCAGAGGCGACGCTGAGAGCAGAGAAAATGGTGTCTGAATACAAGGATCCAGAGCCAGGCTCCGCTGCCTGGTGGGAGTGGGAGCTTGCCCAGTTCTGCGAACGGCTGGAGGCCAGGATCTTACAGCAGCTCAGGGAAGGACGCACGGAGTTCCTGGAGATGGCTACAGCGGTGTGGGCTTATGAGAAGCGGACCGCACGATGAACGCGGCAACGACTCAGATGCCGATGATGCTGCGAATGAGTGAGTTCAGTGTTGCCCCTGCCCTCGTGAGAGTACCGACCCCGCCGCCGCTGTCCCAACCTGCAGCTGCTGCGATGCCCGCGGCGCGCCACGCTGACATGCCCACGAAGATCACTGCTGCGACCCCGGAAACGAAGCCCGCCACGGCCCATGCTGCGAAACCCGCGGTCCCTGCAGAGACGCCGGGTGGACGGACGCCCTGCCCGGCCCACCAAGACCAGGCCGTAGCAGTGATGCCTTGCCCGGCCCACCAAGACTAGGCCGCAGCAGTGATGCCCTGCCCAGCCCGTCAAGACCAGGCCGCAGCAGTGATGCCCTGCCCGGCCCGCCAAGACCAGGCCACAGCAGTGATGCCCTGCCCGGCCCGCCAAGACCAGGCCTCCGCAGCGATGCCCTGCCCGGCCCGCCAAGACCAGGCCGCCGCCACGCCAGGCTCGGCCCGCCAAGACCAGCCACAAGGCCATCTAGCCCGGCCTGCAAGGCCAGAGCAGACACCGATCTCCAGTCCAAGGAACTGGATCCCACGTCCCCATCAGAAGGAGAAGACCCGGAGTTTCTCAAGTTTAAGGCGGATCTGGAGGCGCAGTTCCCCAAGGAAATGGTGGATTGCTATCTGCTCCCCAGTCGCTCACCCAGAGTGTCCTCAGTGACTCCCACGGCTGAAGGTCCACCACCCTGGCCTGCTGATGAAAGCCAGTCCCTAGCGCTGCTGTCCGAGGAGTGTTCAGAAGAACTAAGGGGGGGGAGGCCTGAAGGCAGAAGCAGCAATCCCAGAACAGCTGGAGGAGGACGCAGCACCCTATGAAGCTGAAGGGGGCCTGGAGCCGGAAATATTGCCATACTCCCGCTGGGATGAGGAGAGCCCAATACCCTCTGAAGATGAACCTCTGGCCATCACCATACCGTGTATGTACGTAACCTGGGAGCCTGCAGTGACCAAGAGCCCCACAACCAGAGCACAGTGCCGCGCCCGCGCGAAACAGGCCGCCACACAGCAGTTCCCAGATAGGAAGGACGAAGTAACAGCCAGAAACTTGGAGGAGAATCAGTCCCTAAGGAAAGCTAAACCCCAGCTCAGAGGTCCTCTTTGCTGTGGAGTTGTGGAGGAGTTCAGTTTGAAAAGTGGATACGGCTTCATAGTCGCACCAGGTGTCAAAGAAGGCATATTTGTGAGTCGGCAATATGTTAGATCACACCTGCCCGAGGACACCCTGGTAGAGACTTACATATGGGAGACCTGGTTGAGTTCACAAAGCACCAATGTGAACGTGGCTGGTATGCACTGGACATGGTGCCATGCCCCAGGAATACTACCAGCAATCCTACTGTTTCGATCCAGCTTCCAAAGTAAACAGAGAAAATAACAGAGAAAGAACCAATTGACGCCACTACTACAGATGACGACGGCAGAGAGACAGGAATTGTCAGGTGCCACAACCCTACAGGCCAAAGCCCTGGTACAAAAGAATCCATGTAAAGTAAAGTAAGAAGCAGTGTTACCAGTTTGGAAAGTTTGAGCATTTCAAGTTCAAGTAATGTGCCCACATGAACTTATGTGAGAACCCTTTTTTTAAGCACACTTAGCACCAGTTTTTGTGCACTTTATATATGGACCATAAGGCTATGAACTGGCTATAGCCACAAACTCTTGCAGTGTTAATAGTTACCTTGAATAGTACCACCACCAGAGCCAGCCTGTTTAGGGGCCTGGCTCGTCTGCGACAAGAGAGCATGCCTGTTTATGGGGCCTGGTTCTCCACCACAAAGAAGGTACCCTGTCTGCATCGACTGTGAGAGCCGCCTCTATATCCTGCCAGAAGAGGCCGAAGGCACGGCTCCACAAGACATGGTATAACCTGTAAACCATCAGACCACGAAAACTGCCTCTACATCCTGCCAGAAGTGGCTGAAGGCGCGGCTCAACGGGAGAGGAAGATTGGAGGAAAGGTCTTGGGAAACAGATGACCCAGACCTGGTTGCCAAAAGGACTGGCAACCTGCCTCCTGAGAGGGTTTTGGGGGGTAACGGACTTGTGGGTGGAGGGTGGTGATGTATGGTACCGGGTATGTTTTTATAATGTTTTAAATGCTTTTACCGTTTTATGCATTTTAAAATGTTGTCTTGCAGCCCGAGGACGTGCTGGTGATAACTAAGGGGGAATGTGGTGCCCTTGACCTAGTCAGGCACCACTGAGTACTGCACCCATGCTGGGGGCAGTACAATACAGGTAATTGTGGTTTAGTAAGTCAGTAAAAATTAGTTAGGAGTGTTCAAATCAAGAAAATGATAAGGGTGCCCATACTTTTGCACGGTCAAATTTTGTTTAAATGCGGATTGTACATTTTCTGTTAGTACAATAAACCTTATTTCAATCCAGAAATATTACTGAGTCCATCAGTTATTAGATATATGAAACTAAAATAGCTGTTGCAAAAACCCAAATTGTTATAAAGAAAAAAGGTTAACATTAATAGGGGTGCCCAAACATTTTCATATGACTGTATGTACAGTATATATCACCAGATGACCACTTGCCCTGCTGCCAAGCTCTGTATAACCCCACCCCCATAACTGTTGGCCAGCTTTCTATATGCTTTATATGGGCAGAAAGCTGCCAATCAGTGATGTGGGTGGGATTATAGAGCTTTAGATTCAAATAACTGGTAGTTCTGCAGCAGAGAAAACAGTGATTTTTATCTGAATAATAGTACGCAGACAATTAAATTACACATCACTGGAACCAGGGTCTTGGTCTCCACATTAAGCTGCTCTCAGATCGGGTAGCAAAAACCTGGTGGCAGATTCCCTTTCACACCACTGCACGTCTGAAAAAAACCCAGAAAGGATATTTTCTTGCTTCTGTCCTGTTTTTATGACGTTGCTACATATTCTGCTATTTTGCACCGCACCTGTAAAGCTAATATCCTGCTGCAGAATTAAACCATCCATACTTTACTGGAAAACTAGGGAGGAACCGTCCTGGAATGAATCCTTTACTGCTAGGATCATTACTGCAGCTGCATGGTATAAATGTCATAGCTCTGAAGAAATTCACACTATATACAATACAAAGAACAACCCCCTTGGAATGCAGTATTTGTACCTAGCAATGCCAAACGTCAGTACACAGATCTAAATTCCAAAATAAATTATCTGTTGTGGTAAAGGATGGGACTATAAGGTACAGTTGAAACAAGACGTTTGCATATGTGCCGCCCTGGACTAGCCAAGTAGTCACAGGTAGACCCCCTGCACAAGCACCAGCCCCTAAAAAGGTGTAACCAGCCAACCTAAAAACCCTGAGTCACCCCTCTCAGGTCTTGACTAGAGATGAGCGATGTTCGAGATTCGCCAATTTCATGTTCGAGTGATTTTGGGGGGTGCTCTAGATCGAACTCGAACTCGAGCTTTTTGCTAAAGGCTCGACAGTTCGAGTTACGTTCGAGAACGGTTCGATCACCAAAAGCAGTGCTTTTTACAGCTACAGTGTTTAGGGAGCCATCGCTGGCAGCCTGCGGTAAGCTGGTAACCAATGTAAATATCGGTTTATCCAAGCAAAGCGCTTTGATTAGTAACCCTATATTTACCCTTGTTACGTGTGCAGAGAGCCGACACTTCCCCGCTCGACTCCGCCCCCTCCTGCACTCGGCATGTACACACACACACTCACACTCACCTGTCCCCAGCCATGCAGTCCCCGACACTGACGTCCTCAGCACCACATGGCCCCGCTAAGTTCCACCCACCTCGCACTCCGCACACATTACCTCGCTTGGCTCCACCCACCTCGCACTCCGCACACATTACCCTGCTCGGCTTACCTGCGGTGATGAAGTCCCGCCCTCCCGACCTCAGCGCTGTCACTGTCCTCCATGGCCGCCGCTTGTCACATCTCCTCCTCTCGCTGCCGACCCGAGACTGTGACTAGCGTTGACGTCACAGGCTCCAGCGATACTTGGCTGTGAAGGTGGTGGTCATTGAAGTCAGTGACAGCTCTGCTATCAGCAGTGCAGGAGATCGTCACCGCAGGTAATGTACCTCGCTCCTGACCGCAGCACTTGTCATGCCCTGCAGTGACATGGGATGACCTATTGATGTTAGCTCAGGTCACTGCATTGCTCTCCCAGCCAATGGGGAACATTCTGTTCTTCATTGACTGGGACAGTGACTATGGTATGGATCGTCATGGGACCCCCTTGGATTACACCAGACCTGGATTTGTTTTTCTTTCTAATAAATTGGTTAAAGAGGGAATATTTTGGGGGGTGTTTTTTCAAATAAAAATGTGTTTGTAGTCTTTTTTTTATTACTGACTGAGTTGGTGATGTTGGGTATCTGATAGATGCCTGACCTCACGAACCCCAGGGCTTGATGCCAGGTGATGTCACCCCAGGGTTCAGCTGCCACAAATATACTTGTACCTGGTACAGGGAAGGATCTCCACATCAAGTAATCCCACATAAAACATTTCCACTCCAAGCCTGGAGGGGGAGATCTATAAGCTGAGTTCAGGTGAGGTCCCCTTTGAAATCCAGGTTTGGAGGCGGAGTCAGAGAGACAGTTGACAGTTGGAGAAAAGGAGACTGTGCGAGCAGAGAGTGAGGTAAGACATCAAAATGGAGAGGGCTGTGCTTAGCCCGTACGAGTAACTGTGTGACCGCCTGAGGGATCAGGAGTAAGGCAAAAGAGGAGTGACCGGGGAGGTGGAGCCAGATCGGTTCATTCCCAAGGAATAGCGCTGATTACCGGATATCGGCGTCCGAGTTTGTGAGGGATCTAATCTACCCAGCAATAAAGACCGGAGACCAGGGAGACTCCAGATCTCCTGGCCGCCGCAGCAGCACCTGAAGGCAAAGCCGCACACAGAGCTTAGGGACCGCAGTGAGTACAGCAGTGCCCCTTAGAGAAGCTCCCGCCGCCTGCCATACAGGTGAAGACAGTGAGAGAGGGACAAGGTATAGCTACAGGCAGCCTAGTACAAAGGAGAGACAGAGTGCAGCAGGGAGGCCTCACAACTAACCTGGTGCAGAGACCCTGAACTGTTCCCAGATTACCCAAAAACTGTCACATCAGAAACTGAACCCATTTTTAATAACACCTGCAAGTAAAACCTGGTCAAAGTTAATGAATTGGTGTGACGCACTTTATTTCTTCATCTGAGGAGCTATAGGCTGCTGCACTAAAGTGACAGTTGAAAAGGCTGTGAAGAAAAACCGCCATATCTGTGTACTACTAAAACTGCCCTGGGGATCCTGCTTCACCTACGGGAAGCGTAAACAAATGGCTGCCTAACTATCACCCCAGAGGTCTGACCTGCAGCCCCAGTAACCATACTGGAACTGCAGGTGGCGTCATGAAATACTTTTTTTTTTTTCTTTTTTCTTTTTTTTTTTATTTTAATTTTTTTATTTTTATTACTTACTAACTTTTAGCGACCACCAGGGCCACGGAACCGGGCACAGGCCCCCGTGACATAATCCCATTAACCAACACCTGGAACCGAGCACCCCACGGCCCTGGGGCGGGTCAACATTACACATCTGGTATTAACCCCAGATATTACCCCGTTTGCCACCGCACCAGGGCAAGGGATGAGCTGGGGCAAAGCACAAGGATTGGCTCATCTAATGGATGCGCCACTTCTGGGGCGGCTGCGGCCTGCTATTTTTAGGCTGGGGAGAGCCCAATAACCATGGACCTCCCTAGTCTGAGAATATCAGACCCCAGCTGTCCACTTTACCTTGGCTGGTGATCCAATTTTGGGGGGACCCCCAAGTGTTTTTTTTTTTTAAATTATTTATTTAATTTAAAATAACAGCGGGGGGTGCCCTAAGTTTTGGATTACCAGCCAAGGTGAAGCTGCCAGCTGTGGTCTGCAGGCTGCAGCCGTCTGCTTTACCCCAACTGGCTATCAAATATAGCCTACGTCATTTTTTTTTAAATTTATTTATTTTTTCGGCTAAATACAAGGCTAAGCACCCCTTAGTGCCACATGAAAGGCACCAAAGGGTGCAAAATTACAAAATGCAGGAGAGTGGGACATGATGTGTCTTTCTGCCATTATAATGACAGAAAAGACTGATATGACGTGTACAAGCACAAGAAAATCACCAGAGCGCTCTACGCTGTGAAAAGCAGTAGAAAATGGAACTGGAGGGAATATGTGACCGCCTCATGTAGGTTGAAGCTATGGATCCTGGGTAAATTTATGTATTTTCCCTCCTTCAGTTTTTTTTGCAGTACGCAAAAAAAACGGAAGGCACATGGATGACAAACAGATGACATATGTACCGTATACGGAACGGAAACGGATGCCACATGGATGCACAAGAGAAAAAAATGGACCGTTTTTTGCGGACCGCAAAAACGGATCGGTCGTGTGAATGTAGCCTTATTCTCATCTGCCGTTTATAAACAGCAGGCAGAAATAAGTGAATAGCACCCCCAGCGTCAGAAAATCTCCGAAGTTTCAGGGGTAGCTGAGACCATGGAGATCATGATTCAGGCCGGTTTTTCCGGTCCCCGCTCAAGTGATCACAGGTATACACCGTATACCGTTGATCACGTTACAGTAATCGACAGTGCCGGTAGAAAATTATTTATCTCCCATCTGGCATGAACAAACATGTCAGATGGGAGATAAATCTCCTCCCCTATCCCCTCCGGTCCCTTGGTGTCGCCAAAGTGCCCCCCAACGCCCCCCGACTTCCTCCCGGAAATCCAAGATGGACGTGCGCACAGCAGCGTGCCAGCCGCACTCACCCTACTCCTCTGATTTCTTTCGCATGTGCCACGACACATGCGACAGAAAACTCCTACCCAGGCCCTGCCAGGTCACCCTCTATAACCCAACCGGTGTTCCTCGGTGTCCACGGTACCTGTGCAGCGTTGATCCCCCACGGCCTCCTCCTTCACAATAGACGCTGCCGCATGCACAGAGCGGCTGTCAGCTCAGCTTCCTGTGTTCAGACACAGTGAGTGGTGGTAACCATGCATCTGTAAGCTACTGCAATGCCCTGCTCATGAGGTAAGTGTGTCGCCCAAGGACAAGGGGTACTCAGATCCGGGCCACGGGGTCACTTCTGAGGGTATCACGGTGGCGTGACCCGCTCTGTGATCCCAGGCTCCACAGTAAGAAGGGGATTAGGTAAGGGAGATTGTCCGTGACGCCACCTGTGGTGTGCGGTGAGGTAACGGAGCACCGCCGCTACCAGTTAATGGATCCCGGGGATGGTGGTGGGTAGCAAGGTGGTGATTTCCCTCCACGGGTAGGGTATTGGTATCCTGGGACCCCGGTGAAGTAGTGCAGGGAGGAGATGGAGACGGTCTGAGAGCTGTGCGTCCGGTTGGACCGGGGGATGTTGTTACTCACAGTTCGCTTTGCAAGAAAATTCACACAGAGTCAGGAATTAACCAGAAACTGCCGGAGTCCGCAGCCTTCAGACTATGGAGGGTGTTAATGTCCCACACACGGTGCAGCAGCCCCTGTTTTTCCATGCAGCCAGGTGCCTCTTTCTCCACTCTTTCTCTTTCTCCTCAGCCGGGAACGGGAAGTCCACTCCCCTGCAGTGATCCGGGTCACCCTTGGTACCGGCGGGCCGCTACCCTGCCCCGGCTACCTCTGGCCCCTTCCTCACTAACAGCCTGTCCCGGCCCTTTTGGAGCACGCTTCTGTAGCAGCCCAGGAGCTAAAACTCCGGGCCCCTCTCTTCTCTCTCTCTCCACACACTCTGCTCCAGCCCCTCCCCTCCTGCTCTGTTTTGCTCTTACACTGGGGGAGGTGGTTTGTCCTGCTGCACTGGTGTGGTTACCACTGGTGGAGATTACCAAGGAGGATTAACTCTTTCTGTGACAACCTAGCTTTGCCAGACATAAGGAACATAGTAAATCAGGAGAGCTATACTACATTTCCAAATGGAGGTATTTGATTTTATAGTTGCCCTACTGAACGACTACCAAACATGAGAGTCCATAATACGCCACAAGAAAACATGTCTAAATAGCGAGCTCTGTTGTTTAGTATTCATTCAGCTGGATAACTGGACTTAAAGGGGTATTCCATCTCCAAGATCCTATCCCCAATATATAGTAGGTGGAATAGCAATAATATCAGCAAATACCAATATTTGGAAATGTAGAATAGGTTTCCTGATTATTCATGCCCTTACCTCATGAGCAGGGCATTGCAGCTTTGGTAGCAACCGTTACGACATGGACTCTGCTGCTGTGGACCTGGGGAGAGTGGGTGCAGATTCATTGCACCCACACTCCTCACATGGAGGGTCTGCACTCCTAGAAAATGGGGGATACGTTCCCTGAGCGCGTCCCCCCATATTCTAGACGTCCAGAGTCATCGCGGGACCCCCTTATTTTTTTTTTTACAATAAATTTGTGACAGAGGGAATGTTTTGGGGAGTGTTTTTTCAAATACATTTCTTTTTGTCTATTTTTTTTGTTAGTACTGACAGTTTGTGGTGTCGGGTATCTGATAGACGCCATGACATCACAAACTGCTGGGGTTGATTTCAGGGGACCTTACAGCTAGTATCAACCCCATTTTTTACCCCGTTTGCCACCGCACCAGGGCACGGGATGAGCTGGGGTGAAGCGCCAGGATTGGCGCATCTAGTGGATGCGCCACTTTTGGGGCACCTACGGCCTGCTATTTTTAGGCTCTGAAGCGCCAATAACTATGGACCTTCCCACCCTGAGAATACCAGACCACAGCTGTCCGCTTTACCTTGGCTGGTGATCCAATTTTGGGGGGACCCCCACGTGTTTTTTTTTTTTTTAATTATTTATTTAATTTAAAATAACAGTGTGGGATGCCCTCAGTTTTTGATTACCAGCCAAGGTGAAGCTGCCAGCTTTGGTCTGCAGGCTGCAGCCGTCTGCTTTACCCTAGCTGGCTATCAAAAATAGGGGGAACCCTACGTCATTTTTTTTTTAATTTATTTATTTTTTTGGCTAAATACAAGGCTAAGCACCACTTAGTGCCACATGAAAGGCACCAAAGGGTGCAAAATTACAAAATGCAGGAGAGTGGGGGAGGGACCCTACTTTTTTTTTGTAATTATTAATATTTATAAAATAATTATAAAAAAAGAACCTGTGACCTCCACATTGGATCCCCAACCACGGTAAAGCTGCCAGCCGTGGTTTTCAGGCTACAGTCTTCTGCTTTACTCTAGCTGGCTATCAAAAATAGGGGACCCAACGTCATTTTTTTTAACTATTTTTTAAATAAAAAAAATTAATGGGCTTCCCTGTATTTCGATTGCCAGACAACGTAACGCCAGGCAGATTCGGGTGGCAACCCGTAGCTGTCTGCTTTATCTGCGCTGAGAATCAAAAATACCGCGGAGTGCTACGTCATTTTCTTTAAAGATTTATTTTTACAGCACTGTGATCTCAGGCAATCAATATACAGGGAAGCCCTTTTTGTTTTTAGTTATTTAAATAAATAATGAAAAAAAAAATGTGGGTTCCCGCTGCATTTTTTGTATTGCTAGCTAAGGGTAATCCAAGCAACTACTGGCTGCTAACCCCCACTGCTTGGTGTTACCTTCACTGGCAATGGAAAATCCAGGGAAAAATTTTTTAATTTTTTTGCCAAAAAACTACAAAAAAATTGACGTGTGCTTCGCCATATTTTTGTATGCTAGCCAGGTACAGCAGGCAGGTACGGGCTGCCCCCAACCCCCAGCTGCCTATTTGTACCCAGCTGGGAACTAAAAATATATTGAAGCCCTTTTTTTAATTATTTCAGGAATTTCATGAAATAATTAAAAAAAAAAAAAAGAACCCATTTTTGTGTTCAGCCGGGTACAACTAGGCAATACAACTAGCAATAGAAATAAATACACAGACACAGTTAGAGACTCCATGTTTATTACTCGCTCTTATCCCTCCATGATCCATGGTCTTCTGTCTTCTTTCTCCTTCAGCCCATGCAGCTCTGCTCCATCAGCAGCACTGCATGGGAGAAAGACGCTTCTGCTTCCCGTGCAGAATTCACTCCGTGAGTGATCAGTGCTGCTGGCTGTTAGCGGTAACGTCACCGCTGACAGATGGGTTACCATAGCAACAGTGATCTGATCACATGATTCCGGTTGCCGCTGTGTGCTGTTAGCGGTGACGTCACAGCTAACAGGTGCGTTGCTATGGCAACGGTGATCTCCCTTACTGACCGGCTGTGTCAGCCGGTCAATAACGGAATGGGGAAGCAGAACGGGGAGTCGACCGTGTGCCAGAGCATGTCGCCGGTACACGGCGATACACAAACGTGCACCGTGTACCGGAAAGATGCAATGACAGGACCTAGCATGACGTCAAAGCCATGTGACCAGTCTGTAGCCAATGAGATAATAGACTGGTCACATGCTATTTTGACGTCACGATAGGTCCTGTCATCAGTGCAGGTTACCGGGAGGACGCAGCGATTACCGATGGAAAAGCTGCATATGCATCGCGGGTACAGGTAAGTATAATTGCAATGTTTATTAATTGTAAGTGTACATTTATAATGTGTTTTATGTGTTTGTGATTGCCTCCCATTGTTTTCAATGGGGTTCGAGAGGTTCGTCGAATGGTTCGTCGAACGGTTCGTCGAACGGGGCACCGTTCGACGAACCGAACTCGAACTCTAGGGGGGGTGGCTCATCTCTAGTCTTGACGTTTACACTTGGGGCGGAGCCAGGCGGTTGGCCATGCCCTCTGAGGAGTTCGGAGAGCCTAAGGCGGGAAAAACACAAGCAGATAAAGTTAGGGAGGAGAGGAGAGTAGTAGCAGTGTTTCAACGTCTGTCAGGGATCTGGGTAGAAGCCCAGATTCCCTGTGACCAGGAAGCAGACGGTGGTTGCCGCCTGCAGGAGACGGGAAGATGGCTGGTGAAACCGTAAGGGTCCGGGACAGGGTAGTGGCCCGCTGGTACCGAACCGGGGAGCCAACTGGAAACCGGAGCACCAGGAGGAGTACTCAGACCCAGAATGAGGTCCAGAAGCCACTGGATCAAATCGAATTCACTGATTGAGGTCTGGACCTTAGGTTCTTTCCCGTCCCAAGACCCGAAAGACGGCAACAGCCCACGGAGGGGGATAGAAAGCCACCGCACAGGCAGAGAGATCCCATGGGCCAGCGCCTGTGGGCAAACGGGTTCCCCGACACACATAAAGCCGGGGAGCGGACTACCGTTGCTGAAGCATAGGCAGTCAAGTTCTACCAAAGAGGTGCAGGAGAAAGGCGGGAACCTCCAACCTGAGAAAGGGGCAAAGCGCAGCCGGTTGCGGGCACCGACCACCATCCTTTTTGGTTTACCAGAGACTCCGGTGTAACTGTCATAGTGAACAACAGTGCCCTCGGGCCGCGCACCGCACCGTACCACACCGCCCGCACCTCGCAACCAGCGGACCCCGGGACCATCACCCCCTGCCCATGGAAGGGTCAACACCAGGCTGCATAACACCGTCCCCGGGAGCCTAGTTAATGGCAGCGGTGGTGTCCACACTCACCACAACCCGTGGGTGGCGTCACGAACTTACACCCCTAAACTCCACGGCCTCGGCCGTGAACCTTCCCCACCGAAATCCCTACACGTAGTTCCAACTTCCCTTCAGAGCGACGTGACCCCTGGGTCCGGGAGGAGCTCGAGCCACCCACCGACGAGCACGGATCCGAGCGGCTCGGAAGCTGGCCGAGCCCCGGGGCGGTATACATACACTATCTAAAAAGACACATATGCATGTTCTTCTCACTATCTGACATGAAATCAGAATAAACCTTTCCCGTTTTACTTTTCTTACCGGATCCCTCTACTTCTACTTTTTATGGCTGCTGCGATAGATGCAGCGGGACAAAGAATTTAATTGGCTGGCACTGGAGTCAGCTGATCGGGAGTCAGCTGAACTCCTGCTCTCATAGCCCACACATGCTGTGGCTGCAGGTTAACAGCAGTCACTTCCTGCTGCCGATCACGTGTGACCCTGTGTGGGCTGTGTGGTCAGGAGTGCAGCTGAGTTCAGATCAGCTCACTCCAGTGCCGGCTGAACTCATCTGACCTCACAGCCCGCACACGCTGCGATGGATGCAGGGGGACACAGAACAGGTAATCGTCCGACACTGGAGTCAGCTGATCTGATTACTTGTTCTTCTGGATGTGTAGTCAGGAGTAGGGATGAGTGAGCAGTAAAATTCTCGGGTGCTAGAAGGGCGAAGCCCATGTCGATTTTTTTTTTTAAATTCATTAAAAAATAAAAAAAAACAAAAACCCCAAACACATAACCCTAACCCTAGGGATAGGGGTAAAAAAAATGCATGGGCTCCCACTGCATTTTCTATTGCTAAGGGTAACTCAAGCAGTTATTGGATGTTAACCCCCAATGCTTGGTATTACCTTCACTGGCAATGGAAAATCCAGGGAAGTCCTTTTTAAAGAAAAATGATACGGGCTTTGTCATATTTATGTATGCTAGCCAAGTACAGCAGGCAGGTACAGGCTGTCCCCAACCCCCAGCTGCCTATTCGTACCCGGCTGGGAACCAAAAATATAGGGAAGCCCTTTTTTTTATTTTTTTCATGAATTTCATTAAATCTTTTAAAAAAAAAACATGACATGGGCTTCACCCAATTTTTGTGTCCAGCCAGGTACAACTAGGCAGCTGGGATCGGAATCCGCACCCACAGGGTGGCCCAAGCTTTCTGGCCCCCCCCACTGTGAATTGCAATCTGCAGCCGCCCCAGAAAATGGTGCTTTCATAGAAGGGCCATCTTCTGGCACTGTATCCAACTCTTCAATGGCCCTGGTGCCGAGTAGCATGCTGGGTAAAAAGGGGTTAATACCAGCTTTCTTTTACCAGCTGGTATAAAGCCTGATATTCTTAACGTCAGGCCAAGTTTGACCTGGACATTAAGAATCTCCAATAAAGGGTTAAAAAAGACATCACACAGAGAAAAAATACTTTATTAGAAATAAATACACAGACACACTTAGGGACTCCATCTTTATTACTCCCTCTCACCCCTCCACAATCTTGGTCTTCTGTTTTCTTTCTTTTGTTTTCTTCAACTGATGCAGCTCTACTATATCAGAAAGCATGAGGGAGGAATAACTACTTTTTGGGCATGCTCAGTACAGACAGCAGGATCCTGCCTATCAGAATGCGGTGACTTCCGGTAGAGCAGGATCCGGCACTCATTGAACTGCATTGCAGCTAGCGCCGCAATACATTGGATCCATTGAGATGCAGTATTTTGTCTGAGGTCAAAAACACTACAAGTAGCGGTTTTGAAAAAAAATAAAATACCGCAAAACACCGGATCCAGTGTATGCTGCATGCAACTGCAAGTGACCGCATCTTGCCACGATTCCATTGCAAATGCATTGAAATGACAACGCATTTGTAAAGGACCCGGGTTTGCAACAAAAAAATCCATTCTTGCCGCAGTTAAAAAAACACTGATGTGAAAGCAGCCTTACTTGGGTCAAATATTTTGGATAGCCTTCTACAAGCTTCTCTCAATAGTTGGTAGGAATTTGGGCCCATTCCTCCTGACAGAACTAGCCATGTTAGGTTGTCTTGCTCGCACCAGCCTTTTCAGCTTTGCCCATAAATTTTCAGTAGGATTGAGATCAGGGTTTTGTGATGACCACTCCAAATCATTGACTTTGATATGCTTAAGCTACTTTGCAACCGGTTCGGCAGTATACTTTGGGTCATTGTCCATTTGGAAAACACATTTCTGCCGAAGCTTTAAGTTTCTGGCTGATGTTTTGAGATGTTGCTTCAGTATTGCCACATAATCTTCTTTCCTCATGATGCAATTTACTTTGCGGAGTGCACCTGTCTCACCTACAGCAAACCAACCCCCCAACATGATGCTGCCACCCATGTGTTTCACAGTTGGGATGGTGTTCTTAGGCTTCAAAGCTTCTTTCTTTTTCCTCCAAATGTAACTATGGTAATTATGGCCAAACAGTTCAATTTTAGTTTCGTCAGACCACAGGACATGTCTCCAAAATTCTTTGTTCCTGTGTGAATTTGCAAACATTAATCTCTTTTTTTATGTTTCTTTTGGAGTAATGGCTTCTTTGTGGCAAAGTGGGCTTTCAGCCCATGTTGATACAGTAGTCGTTTCACTGTGGATAATGACACAATCTTACCACCTTCCGCCAGCAACTTCACAATGACTTTCGCTTTTGTTCTTGGATTGATATGCCCATGTCTGACCAAAGCACGTTTATCTCTGGTTACAGAACCCATCTCTTTCCTGAGCAGTATGATGGCTCGTTATTCCCAGGTTGTTTGTATTTGCATATAATTGTCTATACAGATGAACGAGGCACCTTTAAGTATCTGTTAATTGCACCCAAGGATGAACCAGACTTGTGCAAGTCCACAATTCTCTTCCTGAGATCTTGGCTAATTTCTTTTGACTTCCCCATGATGGTGCACAAAGAAGCAGTGTGTTTCAGGTGTGCCTTAAAATATATACACAGGTCTATCTCTAATTAACTCAGATGTTGCCAATAAACCTATGAAAAGCTTCCAAAAGCAATGACATCCTCATATGGGCTGTCCCATATTGTTTAAATGCATAGCACTCTAAAGGGTGCTTTACACGCTGCAACATCGCTAGCGATAGCTAGCGATGTCGTGCGCGATAGCACCCGCCCCCATCGTTCGTGCGACATTTGGTACAGCAGCGATCACCAAATGTCACACGAACGACGGGGGCAGGTCACACGCACATACCTTTTCAGCAACGTTACTGTGACCGCCGAACAATCCCACCTTCAAGGGGGAGGTGCGTTCTGCGTCATAGCGACATCACTGCGGCATCACTAAGTGGCCGCCCAATAGCAGAGGAGGGGCGGAGATGAGCGGCTGGAACATGTCGCCCACCTCCTTCCTTCCTCATTGCCGGTGTACGCAGGTAAGGAGATGTTTGTCGTTCCTGCGGCATCACACATAGCGATGTGTGATGCCGCAGGAACAACGAACAACCAGCGGTATGCACCACCGACGATATTATGAAAAGGAGTGACGTGTCAACGATCAACGATTTTTGTTTTGCGATCGTTGATCGCTAACGGCGCCGTATGTGCGTCACTAATGGCGTGACCCCGACGATATATCGTTAGCGATGTCTCAGCGTGTTAAGCACCCTTTAATGCATGTAAACTTTTGACTTTCCAGAAAGTAATAAAAATGTCTTAAAACATTCTCTCTCTCTCTCTCTCATTATTTTGGCATTTGGCAAATATATATAATTTTGGTAATCCTAACTGACCTAAAATGGGAAATGTTTATTCTGATTTCATGTTAGATAGTGAGAAAAACCTGCATATGTGTCTTTTTTAGTGTATGTAAACTTAGACTTTTAACTTTGACTGTTAATGTTAAATGGAGAAAACTTGAGATTAACAATCCCTGGGATTCTATGATTATATTTCAAGCCTGGAGGAGTAGGAAAGCTAGGTTTTGATTACTGCTAAGAAGCAGATTAATTGGAAAACACAAATCCCCATGTTAAGCTCTTTAAACAGTGTGACCAAGGCATCAGGGATGATTTTGGTGTTGACATACTTAACCACAGAGAGGCCAGTAATGCATTTTATGCATTTTACGGTAAATAGTTCAATTACATTTTCTCTAAAAAAAAAAATGAGTAAATAGACAAAACTGAATTTGCCATCTTGTACAAGTTATTCTGGCATCACTATGCGTTATCTAATCCCAAAATAGGGGATGAAAAGGAAAAGGGGAAATTCAAGTAGTCAAATGAAAAATTTGCATCATTATAAGCAGGTTATTTGGATGCAACAGTGCAAACAATGATGAGAAAAATAGATGTAAATACACGTCACTTCATCATAAAAAATGGGGGTGCTCAAATAGGATACCGCTTATTAATATGTAACTAAAAAATACATCACTACTATCATAGACTCAGTTGAAATACTATATACTTTCCTATCCATAGTTCTTATAATTCTTTTGTGGCTATTTAACTCTTTATCCCTTTTTTCTCTAGTTTAATCAGAAGGCATATCTGTCACAAGGTCCGGAACGTTCCAACAGCTGTATTCCACCACACATCACCATTGAATCACAAGTGCATCCCATCAGCTTCGCCCGCCAATATCACTGCTGTGCAGAGATTGTGCGTTCCACAGATGCGTTCCATAGTGCTCAACATCACTTCCATTTGTAGCAGAACCACATCCTCATGCACTCACCATGCTTTATTTCCATGATCACCAAGACACCTCGGCCCACACCACTACCAAGAAAATGTCTATTTCAACCAGGCACACAGATACGACAGATGGCGCACAAATACCTAGCGCTGCTACCCTCATGACATGGTGCATGCTGTTTGTCTCACACCCTGGCAATCCAGTAAGCTCTTGTCTTTTCTTTGTTTTCTTCTGTTTTCTGATCTTATTTCACCACTCTTACATTCTTTCTTTTTCTTTTACTTTTTACTTACTTGTTACTTTCTCGTCCTTCTCAGAAGTTTTCCTTTCATATTCGTTTTTCCACTTCAGGGATGTTTATCTCCCTCTGCTGTTCGTTTTAGGAACTTCATCTAATTATTTCCACATACATGGATCTTAAAGAATGATGCATCGTAAAATGTTCCCTTGGTGATACCCCTCTATTGCAATATTATAATATGCTCTCAAAATGCATGTTAACCTGTACAACTGTATTCTGTACATCTGTATATATATATATATATATATATATATATATATATATATATATATATATATAATATATATATATATAATATATATTTATATATATATATATATATATATATATATAATATATATATATATATATATATACTAGAAGGTGGCCCGATTCTAACGCATCGGGTATTATAGAATTTACGTATTGTGTAGTTAATGTATGATTTTTGTTATATATATAGAGAGAGAGAGAGAGAGAGATGTTGTGTGTAGTTGCCAAGTGTTTGTGTAGGGCGCTGTAAATGTTCTGGGTGTTGTCTGGGTATGGGGGGGTGTGAGAGCGGTGTTGTTTGTGTGTTGTGTTGTGTGTTGCATTGTTTGTGGAGCGCTGTGTGTCTGTAGCGTTGTGTGTGTGTGGTGCTGTGTGTGTTGCACGGTTTGTGTGGGTGTGTGTGTAGGCATGTGTGTGTGTAGGCATGTGTGTGTGTAGGCATGTGTGTGGGTGTGTGTGTGTGTGGGTGTGTGTGGGGTGCCTGTGTGTGTTTTGGGGGGAGGTATGTTTTTTGCAATGTGTGTTGCGCGGTATGTGCAAATATTTGTGTGTGCCGCGGTGTTTGTGTGTTGTGTGTGTGCGGCGTTGTCTGTGTGTGTGTGGGTGTCTGTGTAGGGCGGTGTTTGTGGTTCCCAGTATGTGTGTGGTGTGTTCTGCGGTGCGTGTGTGGCGGTGTGTGTGTGTTTTGGGGGGAGGTGTGCACCCCCATCGTGGTCCACTCCCCATGCTGCACCCCCCATCGTGCTCCTTCCCCCATGCTGCTCATCCCCCATCATGCTCCATCCCCCATGCTGCGCATCCCCCCATTGTGCTCCATCCCCCATGCTGCGCACCCCGATCGTGCTCCATCCTCCATGCTGCACACCCCCCATCGTGTTTCATCCCCCATTCTGGGCACCCCCCATCGTGGTCCACCCCCCATCGTGCTCCATCCCCCATGCTGCACTCCCCATCGTGCTCCATCCCCCCATTCTGGGCACCCCCCATCGTGCTCCATCCCAAATGCCGCACCCCCCATCGTGCTCCATCCCCCATGCTGCACACCCCCCATTGTGTTTCATCCCCCCATTCTGGGCACCCCCCATCGTGGTCCACCCTCCATCGAGCTCCATCTCACATGCTGCGCACCCCCCATCGTGCTCCATCCCCCCATTCTGGGCACCCCCCATCATGCTCCATCCCCCATGCTGCACCCCCCATCATGCTCCATCCCCCATGCTGCGCACCCCCATCGTGTTTCATCCCCCCATTCTGGGCACCCCCCATCGTGGTCCACCCCCCATGCTGCACTCCCATCGTGCTCCATCCCCCATGCTGCACCCCCCATCGTGCTCCATCCCCATGCTGTACCCCCCATCGTGCTCCATCCCCCATGCTGCACCCCCCATCGTGCTCCATCCCCCATGCTGCACTCCCCATCGTGCTCCATCCCCCATGCTGCGCACCCCCCATGGTGTTTCATCCCCCATGCTGCGCACCCCCCATCGTGTTTCATCCCCCCATTCTGGGCACCCCCCATCGTGGTCCACCCCCCATGCTGCATTCCCCATCATGCTCCATCCCCCATGCTTCACCCTCTATCGTGCTCCATCCCCCATGCTGCACCCCCCATCGTGCTCCATCCCCCATGCTGCACTCCGCATCGTGCTCCATCCCCCATGCTGTGCACCCCCAATCATGTTTCATCCCCCCATTCTGGGCACCCCTCATCGTGCTCCATCCCCCATGCTGCACCCCCCATCGTGCTCCATCCCCCATGCTGCGCACCCCCCATCGTGTTTTATCCCCCAATTCTGGGCACCCCCCATCGTAGTCCATCCCCCATGCTGCACCCCCCATCGTGCTCCATCCCCCATGCTGCACTCCCCATCGTGCTCCATCCCCCATGCTGCGAACCCCTCAGAGAGGAGTATAATAGGAGGATTATAATAGGAGTATAATGGGAGTAGTAGTCCTGGGGAAAGAGGAGTATAATGGGAGGAGTTGTCCTGGGGGGAGGTGTACAGGTGCCCAACGTGTGCGGAAGGCTAGGCCGAGCGGGCATAGTGTGAGGGGGCGTGGCCGAGCGGGCATAGTGTGAGGGGGCATGGTCGAACGGGCATAGTGTGAGGGGGCGTGGCCTAGCGGGCATAGTGTGAGCGGGCGTGGCCTAGCGGGCATAGTGTGAGGGGGCGTGACCTAGCGGGCATAGTGTGAGGGGGTGTGACCTAGCGGGCATAGTGTGAGGGTGCGTGGCCTATCGGGCATCGCGTGCGGGGGCGTGGCCTAGTGGGCATCGCGTGCGGGGGCGTGGCCTAGCGGGCATCGCGTGTGGGGGCGTGGCCTAGCTGGCATCACGTCCGGGGGCATGGCCTAGCGGGCATCACGTGCGGGGGGTCGGCCTGGCCAAACGGTTAATTCATGTGGGGGGCAGGGCCAGGCCGAGCCGAGCGGCCAATCCATGTGGAGGGGCGGGGCCAGGCCGAGCCCAGCAGCCAATCCGACGGTTGTCACTGTAAGGACACTGTCACGGTGACACGTCACGGTGACACAATTTTGGAGCAAGACAGACAGACAGACAGACAGAATAAGGCAATTATATATATAGATATGTATGTATATATATATATATATATATACATATATATATATATATATATATATATATATATATACATCAAGTCTGCATTTGATTTTTAGATCAATCTTTTGCATCTAATGTTGTACGTACAGAAATCCTGATTTTTAGTTGTCTCTATTGCATTTCAGTCAGATGAAGGTCTGTGTTATAGACTGAAATGTCACAATATTGTGGATTGCTATTGAAGTGATGAGCCAGGGAGGCCTCTGGCTGTGTAGTCGTGACCTCAGCGATTTCCAGGCACAACCCTGGCTTCACCACTCCTTCAAAGTTAGGGGGATGTGTGTCAGTTTCTTCGTTGAAAGAGGCACAAAGAGTCTTCAGGCAGGAATTGATGCCAATAAAAGATAACATTTATTTTTTCACAGATGCAATCCGGACAGCACGGCAATTCCTGTGGAGCTGGGGACAACCTGCCCAAACGCGCCCTCTAGTGGGGATATGCCCTGGATACTCCTCTTCTCCGGGCTCCCACTCCTAGGCCAAGCACACACCGGACCCACACCGGCGGAATCAGGCCTTGAGGTTGCGTACTCCTCCGTTACTCCGGCGTCCCCTGATGTTCCGCTCACACACAGTCACCGATGGTCACACACTGCTGTCCCGGACCCGACTGCCCTCACACACACTCAGCCCTTCCCTAGACATCCGGCCGGCTCCTCCTTCCCCGGTGGCAACAGCCGTCCCACCCGGCCACTAGGGGGTGCCCTAACACTACAACACATTACAATAATAAAAATTAACATTTTTAATAATGACAATTCCGGGTAAACGATGCTGTTACTAGTAGGGGGTAGGCCCACCCACTACATGCCTCCCCTCTTAAAATCCGAGCCTCCCGGCAAGGCTCTACTTATAAAACATGTAAAATCAACAGAAACATAACGTAAAAGTCTACCCTTCGGCCCAGTCCAACATGGGCGACGCAGTAGCGTTCCCGGTCTTTTGGAAACGCCCGGAGGCTCAACAGCGCTCCCGGTCTTGCGATGGCGCCCGGAGGCTCAACAGCGCTCCCGGTCTTGCGATGGCGCCCGGAGGCTCAACAGCGCTCCCGGTCTTGCGATGGCGCCCGGAGGCTCAACAGCGCTCCCGGTCTTGCGATGGCGCCCGGAGACGCAACAGGTTTCAGAACTTGCAACAAGAACTTCTGCCGGTTAAACAACACTACCGGACTTCAAACAGGTTGAGTGAAGAGATTTACTCTGGAGGCCAGGACCGCTTCCACTCCTCCGCCTGTGCCTGGATATAGGCCCCCAGAGACTGCCCCGGCTGACGGCGGATCCTCCGGAAGGACAAGGGGGCAAAGGGTGGCTCCTCTGACGCAGCTGCTTCAGCTCCTCGCGGAGGCGATGGCGTCGCTACCCGGGATGGTGGTGGCGCGGGTGGCGGCGTGTCCAGAACGATGACCGGTGTATTGGTCACATGTTGACTCACGGTTACCACTGGGGGAACCTTCTCCGGGTCAGATGATGCTTCCGGAGCAGCGGGCAAGGTGCGCCGGGAATGAGAGGGCGCGGGCTGGACCGGTCTGGAATGGCTCCGGCGTCGCTCCTGCTGCTCCTCCCACTCCAGCTCCTCCTGCCACTGGGCCGCTTCCCGGGCGGTTGGCAACCGATTAACGGCAACGGCAAACAGGCCGCGACTTCCTGCGTCCGGCAAGAATTGGACTTTCTCGCCCGGCCAAAGTGTATGAAGTCGCTTGGGCAGCCCCTCCACATCCAGATGGACTCTATTATAGAAATAGTCGTCCCCGGTCTCGACTTCTCGGATGAACCCGTATCCCTCCTGCTGGTTAAATTTAACCACCACTCCGGTGGTAAACTGCAGGGCCAGCTCCTCGCCGCCGGGACCGGACAGCATTTCCCGGACGACGGTTTCAGCAATCAGGCGTTCTCTGACAGGGTCGGGTACCGGGGATGGAGCTCTGGGGTGCTGCACAGGGGCAGGGACGATGACCGGATCCCACACAAAGCCCAGATGATCCTCCTCCGGCTGCTCAGCTAGCTCTTCGGCCGGCACTCCGTATGAGGCAGTTGGTGCGGCAGTGAGGGTGCCCGGCTGTAGGGTCTCCCACGGGGGACGCGTGGTGTAGGTTGCCCGGACCTCCGTGATCGTGCCACCGGTCTTTGCATCCCACGTTGTTTTCCAGGACACCTTTTCGGGCCGTGTGGAACCTCCCGGTCCAATCGGCAGGTCCACAAGAGAGGCTTCACTTGCAGCCGTAAACTTAGGCCGCCCACGGCCTAGACTAATCAGAGCCATGGTGGTGGCGAGCTCTTCCGGTTGTCCCGTTCTCTCCATGTCTGTCTCTGTTGGCGATATGACTAATGGCGACGTTGTCAAAGTTGAGACTGAGGGAAGAGGAGGCGGACCTTCGTTTCCCGCTCTTAAACAGAATCCTCCCCCAGCCTCATGCATCCTCTTAACTCCTCCGCGGCGGTAATTCTTTTTCTTCCGAACACCGCCCACTTCGTATCTTTTCCTCAATGCCCTGGAACTGGCGCCTCCCCTCTTTGGGCGGAGTACTCTGTACCTCTTCCTCGGTACTGGCCAGCCCCAGGCTCTTCTTTCGGTGCCAACTTTTCGCGCCTTTTCTTGTACCCGGTCCAACGCTACGGGCACTATGTTCTCTTCCCACCAGGGGACTGGAAATCTTCTCTCGTAGTCGGGATCCTGTGTCTCAGGCACGACCTGATCTCCAGCTTCTTGGGTCCCTGGCAGGGAACTCGCATCCTGCCGACTACGCCACATGAAGTGATGAGCCAGGGAGGCCTCTGGCTGTGTAGTCGTGACCTCAGCGATTTCCAGGCACAACCCTGGCTTCACCACTCCTTCAAAGTTAGGGGGATGTGTCTCATTTTCTTCGTTGAAAGAGGCACAAAGAGTCTTCAGGCAGGAATTGATGCCAATAAAAGATAACATTTATTTTTTCACAGATGCAATCCGGACAGCACGGCAATTCCTGTGGAGCTGGGGACAACCTGCCCAAACGCGCCCTCTAGTGGGGATATGCCCTGGATACTCCTCTTCTCCGGGCTCCCACTCCTAGGCCAAGCACACACCGGACCCACACCGGCGGAATCAGGCCTTGAGGTTGCGTACTCCTCCGTTACTCCGGCGTCCCCTGATGTTCCGCTCACACACAGTCACCGATGGTCACACACTGCTGTCCCGGACCCGACTGCCCTCACACACACTCAGCCCTTCCCTAGACATCCGGCCGGCTCCTCCTTCCCCGGTGGCAACAGCCATCCCACCCGGCCACTAGGGGGTGCCCTAACACTACAACACATTACAATAATAAAAATCAACATTTTTAATAATGACAATTCCGGGTAAACGATGCTGTTACTAGTAGGGGGTAGGCCCACCCACTACACTATCACTAATAAATCACGTTATCTAGTTTCATTATTGGAGTGGCAGAATTTTTTGATTGACAACAATGAGACACTGGTGCTGAATGAACAAGAGTTTATTCACTATACACAGATAAAGAATTAGTGGCTTAAGTATAAAGGCCCCGTCACACTAAGCAACATCGCTAGCAACATCGCTGCTAACGAACAACTTTTGTGATGTAGCAGCGATGTTGCTAGTGATGTTGCTGTGTGTGACATCCAGCAACAACCTGGCCCCTGCTGTGAGGTCGTTGGTTGTTGCTGAATGTCCTGGGCCATTTTTTAGTTGTTGCTGTCCCGCTGTGAAGCACAGATCGCTGTGTGTGACAGCGAGACAGCAACAACTAAATGTGCAGGCAGCAGGAGCCGGCTTCTGCGGAGGCTGGTAACCACAGTAAACATCGGGTAACCAAGAACCCCTGTCCTTGGTTACCCGATATTTACCTTTGTTACCAGCCTCCGCCGCTCTCACTGTCAGAGCAGGCTCCTGCTCTGTGCACATGTAGCTGCAGGACACATCGGGTTAATTAACCCGATGTGTGCTGTAGCTAAGAGAGCAGGGAGCCAGCGCTAAGCGGTGTGCGCTGCTCCCTGCTCTGTGCACATGTAGCTGCAGCACACATCGGGTAATTAACCCGATGTGTGCTGTAACTAGGAGAGCAGGGAGCCAGCGCTCAGTGTGCGCTGCTCCCTGCTCTCTGCACGTGTAGCTCCGTGCGCTGGTAACCAAGGTAAATATCGGGTTGGTTACCCGATATTTACCTTAGTTACCAAGCGCAGCATCTTCCACGCGGCGCTGGGGGCTGGTCACTGGTTGCTGGTGAGCTCACCAGCAACTCGTCTAGCGACGCTCCAGCGATCCCTGCCAGGTCAGGTTGCTGGTGGGATCGCTGGAGCGTCGCAGTGTGACATCTCACCAGCAACCTCCTAGCAACTTACCAGCGATCCCTATCGTTGTTGGAATCGCTGGTAAGATGCTTAGTGTGACTGGACTTTAAGATCGGGATATGGCACAAGGGATGAAAGTAAAACAACTTATATTACAATAAAGAAATTAGTGATACAGGTATATGGAATTCAATTACAATATTACTCACACATTATTTTTATGGCTGTAGAATAGTAATCATCAACAATATCTTACCTAAATCCCTCTACCAGGGAAGCATCAGTGTCAGCCTACTCGTCACTGTCATTTGCTATCTAAATAACACTAAATGTTACACAGGCCCTAACGAGGTCGGAGAGTCTACTTGCTAGGTCGAAAGTCTAGTTTTAGTGGCAACTTCTCTTACTCAGCTTGCTGACTGTCTTCACTACCTGGCTAGCAGCCTCAGTCCCCACTAAGCACTGTACCTCTGGATGAGAAGCAACAGACTTGCTCACCCGTTCTTCTGACTTCTTTCAGGGATGGTGTTTGGTATTCGGTCTTCAGGTTCCTTCTGGAGTCGACACTCGGTATTCGGTGTTCGGTCTTCAGGTTCCTTCTGGAGTCGGTGTTCGGTCTTTGGGTTCCTTCTGTAGCAATGGTGGCTATAAGCAGCTCCTTCCAAATCTTGGTGCCGACTCCTCCCCTTCTTGACCCTCCATGGCTTTTATATTAAACAACCAAGCTACAACTGTCACCTGACCCGCCGTCTCTTCTAAACTCTTCCTTCGAGGAAAAACACTCTATTCTTCTGTTCCTGCTTGCCCTTCTCAACCAGCAGATTGCGGTGTTCACTTGCAGATTTTGCAAGATGTTAATTGAGTGTGTATTCAATTCACGTTCCCCAGACATTACAAAATATTTTGGGGGTTTTCAGCTTTTTTCAAGAGTAGATATTGAATTTTCTACAGTATTTTTAGCTTTTACCAACTTTTTTAATTTCCCCAGAATTAATGATTAGTTGACAGTGTTAGATACAATGCATTGCCCTCATTTTTGTGTAAAAAAGGAGTTTTGTCACACAGATCTACTGTTATTTTCAAAATTGTGTGGCAGGAGCAGTATCTGTAAAAGGTTGGTACACTGTGTGAAGTGAGGGGGAAACTATAAAATGCACAGGGAGCATTTTGTGCAAAGAGGAGGGAACTATAAAAAAAAGGAATAGAAAAGAGTCTGCATTACATAGTTTGACATGGGGAGCAGTTTACACGGGACAGTATGAGAGTAATGTAGAGAGGAAGGCCATGGGGAGCAGACTTTGTGAGCAGGGGAACAACATGGAACAGACTGAGAGAGTGGTGGGTGGACATGTTAAGCAGTCATTTAGATTAGTGATGAGCGAACTTGTGGATATTCGGGTTCACCGAACTAGAACTGACTAAAAAAATAAAAATTGGATTAGGCAGCCGAAATAACTTGACCCCAAACTAGACCCCGGACGCTGAACCCCAAATAGGCCTGAGTGACCCAAACTTATGTGTTATAAAATGGTGTTAGTAAGGGATAGGGGAGCTGCGAAGAAATAAATAAAAAAGGAATAAAACAGGACAGTTTTACTTACCGACCTTCCCTGTGACTTTAACACTGCTTCTGGGTCCGATGATTAGCTCTCATGCATAGTTACTACTTCCCCCACCCACTATCATTCCCGGCGTCTGTGATTGGTTGCAGTCAGATGCACCCTCCCCCTCTGTCACAGTGCCTTTGATTAGTTGGAATCACAAACGCTATTTGCTTCACTATAGTGCAAAAACAAATGAATAAATAAAAAAAACGACATAGGGTCCTCCATGTATTCATAGCCAGTGCAAATAAGCTAGATGATTACAAGCTACAGCCCCAAGCTGCATCGTTTTGCATCGTTTTGAGGCGTTTTTCTGCCAGGAGATGCAAAATTGGTGCAGAAATTTGGTGTATAAATTCCCCCTCCAAATCTGCATCTCTTGGCCAAAAAAATGCAGTTTTCTGCCAGGAGATGCAGGTTTCATTCAACCCAATGAGTTCATTTGAGGTGAGGTCACTGAGTTCAATTAGTTCACCTGAGATGAGTTTACGTGAGGTCACAGGTGGGGTACTGTGGTAACCTCCAGCTATGACTGCAGGTAACCTCAGTGATGTCACTGCCCACAGCTACGGCTCCGTGTTTGACTGAAGCTGCAGTGGGCGGTCATGATCACTAATTTGCCTGCATGCTGTGACTTCAGTATCTAGCAGAGTCGGGATCATCGTGGGACCTCGTGTGGATTACATCAGTCCTGGGTGTTTTGGGGTTTAATAAATTGGAGAATGAGGGTGTTTTTTTTAAATAAAGAATTTTTGTGTGTTTGTGTTAATTTATTTTTACTTACAGTGTTAGTAATGAAGGGTCTTATAGACCCCTACCCATTACTAATCCAGGGTTTAGTGGCAGCGGACATTTTTGACAATTCACAGCTGTGATTAACCCTATATCTTACCCCCATTGCCATCACACCAGGGCAATCAGAATGAGCCCAGAAAAGGGGCAGAATTGTCACATCTAATGGATGCAACAATTCTAGGAGACTGCAGGCTGAAATTTTTAGGCCGGGGGGCCCAATACCTATGGGTTTCCCCAACCTGAAAATACCACCAGCCCCCAGTAATCAGTTTTATCTTGGCTGAGTGTCAAAATTAGGGGGAACCACACGCTTCTTTTTTGTTATTATTTATTTAAATATTTTTTAAAAAGCCGCATGGGGTACTCATATTTTGATACAGAGCCAAGATAAGCGCACACCTGTGGACTGCAGCCTGAAGCTGTAAGCTTTAGCTGTGCTGGGTATCAATATACGGGGGACTCTACACATAGACTGGTAAGTATTTCCTGCTTTAACCATTTTGTTACCTTTTTTTACTATCCGGGTGACCTTACCTGGACAGGAACCGGATATACAGGTAAAAGTCTGTGTTTGAGTCCGGGACCCAGACACTGGTGTTCGGTACGAACTCCAAACTTTACAGTTCTGGTTCTCTCATCTCTAGTTGAGATAGAATGGCATTGGTCACAGTCTGTGTAGTTGGGGGCACTTTTTGTATAACAGAAGTAGCATGACAAAAAGTCTGTGAAAGATGGGAATCATGGGGAGATGTTTTTGAGAAAGAGGAATATGTTTGAGAAGGAGGATATCTGTTCCTTTTAGTCTCATCTTTGATAAACAAGTAATTCTGGGATCAGAAAGATGAGCAACCCATAGGACAGCAGGTACAATATACAACGTTAACCCTTTTTCTGCATTATCTCACGTTAAATCTTTTTTTCGTATACCATTATTGATTCTTGATCACAGAGTTGTTAATATGACCTTATTAATTACCCTACCTAATTCTGGCACAGTTGAAGTTCACCATATTTAGAACAAAAAGTGCTTAGATCTGTAATTATCTGACTCAAAGTCTGTTAAGAAACACTGCTCAGGAGTAGGGATGAGCGAACCCGTAAAGTTTTGTGTCCGTACTGAATACTTTGTGCAGAACACGGAACACAGACTTTTTACATAAACAACCATGATACCAGCTCACCGCTCACAATATTAGAGGGACTGGATCACTTGATCCTGCATGGATGATTCCAGGTGAGGACGTCCACGATTCAGGAGGTAAAATATCCAGCGGATCACAGGCAAATTTAAAATTCAAATAGCTTTATTTCTTACATTAAAAGTCCACATCATGGAATCCATGAATAAGACTTTATGACAATTTGATATTTCAAAACGCGTTGCGTGATGCTCATTTCTATATTCCTTGTACCTGTTTGCTGGATTCTATGATGTGGACTTTTAATGTAAGAAATAAAGCTATTTGAATTTTAAATTTGCCTGTGATCCGCTGGATATTTTACCTCCTGAACCACAGACTTTTTACTGTACCGGATCCTGTTCAAGTTTGTCACCTGAATAAAGCTTGTTAAAAGATGGCAGAGCAGCCAATCAACAAGATTTTAGTCTGTGGGCAATCCAGAGCCATCTCATCCATGCCAAGTAATGACATGGCTGTGATTGGCCAGAGAAATCACTGGAAAAAAAAGAAAGCAAAATGGTTAAAGCAAGACATACTTACCAGTTTCAGCAGCATGGCCCACTGCTTCGGGGTCCGCTTATTAACCCCTCATGCATATTCCCTGCTTTCACCGCCCACCATCTGTGACAGCGTTTGTAATTGGCTTCAGTCAGACTGCCTATGTGTCAGTATCTCTTATTGGTTGCCCTCACAAAGGCTGTCTGTCTGCGACATGAAATGTAAAAATAAATAAATTAATTAATTAATTAATTAAAAACGGACTCCAGGAGGTGGGCATCCAGCATTTCCACCTTTTAGACCAGCTCCTGCTCACACAGCCTAATCTGCTGAATATCACCACTATCGGCAGGAAACCTGATTGACTGAGCAAGGGGCTTGCTCCCCTGATGCTGCTGACTTTCCTTCTTTTTCCCCCAGAGGCCCTGTGTGTGGATCACATGGCATTGGAGAAGACAGGCCTGTCTGACATACTAAAGCCTGACATGTCTGACATACTAAAGCCTGACACAGTTACTACTGATTGGCTGTAAGTACTCTCCACTAACCTCCCCCACCCCCCATGGATGGACACTGAGGCAGTGCTATCTTGCAGGAGACCCCTGGCCCCAATCCTGTTAGTGAGATTAAGGTGCATCTGTGGTGTTTGGAGGATCCTTTTTTTCCAGTGAGCTGTTGTTTGTACTGTGCATAGTAGCTTATTTAGCGCATGCACAGTACAAACCTCATGGGGTAAAGAGGGCTGGCCGGCAGCGTCTGCTGCCACTGAAGATATCAGACCCTTTGCTTTGGTGACCATGGCGGTAACTGCAGTGGGGCCCGGAGAAGAGGGGGTGGGGGCGACTATTTTGTGTACAGCCCACAGACTCTTTTGTATGCAGCTTTGATTGTATATGTGTGATGCCCCTGACCTAATCAGGGTGTCAGAGGGAACTGCATTTCTTTCTCTTACGGTGCAGAACTCACCCTCCATGGTTCTGGGATCCTAACCTTTGGTATTGCTCCATCAGCATTCAAATCCTAACCACACCTCACACCACACCCTGTCAGGCACACCAGTGGATGGTCTAGCTGGAAAAGGGCCACCCGCCTAGGAGTCAGGCAAACTGGTGGGAGAAACAGAGACAGTTAAGTGGTAGCCCTCAGAGACTGAGGACCTGGAGAGAGTTGTAGCTCCCTGGGAGACTTTGGCTAGGTCGCAGATGGTGGTCTGCGACCAGAGGAGTCAGAGAAGGGTGCCCAGACTTAGTTTTAGAGAACGGTCGGTACCGGAAAATCTAGTAACCGGACTGGTACTTAGCACGGTGGGGTACTTGACCCTAGATCAGGGAGTACCTTCACGCAACCTGATAATTAACCTGTGGAGAATTGACTCTTTATGAACTTTCCCCAAGAGCTCAGAGATCGAAGACAACGAGGGGGATAGGGCTTTCCAACTTATGCGGCCCACTGAAATCCCAAGTGTCAGCCATCGAGAGCACAGCTCCTCTATTTAATCGTAGGGAGCGGGACCCTGAAAGCTTTAGGCCAAGGGGTCACTCAGAAACGTCTAAACATAGTGCATGGAGGCAGGTCCAGAACCATCAGCAATATCAACGGGGACGGATTCCCGGACGAGCTCCCCCGAGTGGCAGCGGCATCCAGAGACTTGGTTTACTCCTGTGTCAGAGTCTGCTTAACGGTCGCACCAACATCCACATGGCCTGAGTGAGTACACTGCCCTCCCCTGAATCTGCCCGCCTTGCCTGCACCATGCTCCCCTACATCTCCACCATCCAGAGTCCCGGGGTTTCCATCTCCCCCGAGTATTCCTATCGACAGCGGCGGTGCTCCTCTGACTGCAAACCACAGGTGGCGTCACGAACACTAATCCCCTGTAAATAGTACCCCTTCTTTTTGAGTGTCCGTAAGCCCCCGGGTCCGGAGACCCTCGAGCCACAGCAACCCCGGATCTGAGCAGTCCGACTGCTGCAGGGGTTGCTACAGGGGCTGTAGATATGCAGCCTGTATTGTGTATAGGGCGTGCAGACTCTTGTGTATGGAACCTCTATTGTGTACACAGCCTTTAAGTATATAACATACAGCCTCTATTATGTGTGCAGCCCAGAGCCTTTATTGAATATATAGCCTGCAGACTCTTGTTTATGCATCCTCTATTGTATATGCGAAGGAATGAAAGAAGACCTAGCATCACCTTGTAAGGTGTTCAGGAGAAAAATTATATCAGAAGGAAAAAAGTAACTCCGGCACACTATATATACCCCCAACAAAGTTGAAAAGGACACAAAAATGATTTTTATCTTAATCTTTTTTTTTATTGGTGCAAAAAAAAAGTGCTCTCCAATGAAAAGATGTGCGTCAGAAACACGACGTTTCGGCCTATTGGCCTTCATCGGGCCGGACCATCTTTAACAGTAGGAATTAATGCAAACATATTGGTGGAAATCCACTAAATGTGATCCGCGCGACCTGCACCAAAGCAGGACGCTCGGATCACATTTAGTGGATTTCCACCATGGTGAAGGACACGCGGATCACATTTAATGCATTTCCACCGCACAAAAGGCGTTCCGCCTCCACAAGTGGTTTAGCACCACCCGCCAGTGCGGGATACACAGTTGATTACTTGTCGCAATCACACTGCATTCCAATCCAGCCTCCTGCCTTTAGCTGTTCTAAGCCCATGATTGGGATACTCCTTGAACCTGTAGGTTTGCATAAATTCCTACTGTTATAGATAGTCCGGCCCGATGAAGGCCAATAGGCTGAAACGACGTGTTTCTGTCGGACATCTTATCATTGTACAGCACTTTTTTCTGCACCAATAAAGAAAAAGATAAAGATAAAAATCATTTTTGTGTCCTTTTCAACTTTTTTGGGGCTATATATAGTGTGCTGGAGTTACCTTATATTGCATATGCAGCTTATATTGTATATACAGCCCACAGCCTCTATTGTTTATTCAGACTTTATTGTGTATGCAGCCTCTATTGTGTATATAACCCACAGCCTCTACTTTGTATTTAGCCTCTGTGTATGCAGCCTCTATTGCGTATCCAGCCTCTATTGTGTATACAGCAGGCAGACTGTTTTGTATACTGCCTCTATTGTATATGCAGCCTATATTGTGTATACAGCCAGCAGACTCTATTGTGTATATAGCCTACAGCCTCTATTGTGTATACAGCCCGCAGCCTTTATTGAGAATATAGCCCACAGGCTCTATTGTGCATACAGCCCACAGGCTCTTGTGTATGCAGCCTCTGTTATGTATATAGCCCACAGCCTATATTGTGTATACAGCCTCTGTGTATGCAGCCTCTATTGTGTATATGTGGCACCCTATGGTTAAGGAACATTTGCCTATGATTAAGGAGTTTTTTCTCTGAAACGCGTAAGACGGAATCAGGGCTTCTGGAAGGATTGATCCATCTCGATTTTAAGATGATTTTGTAACAAATAAAGAAGAATTTTACAGACATCAGTGCTGGTTTGCTTTCCATCCCCTCCTCCCTTCAATGATTGCTATGGTTAAGTAGCCACAGTAACACCTGGTAGGTGCAGGAAGGGATTTCCACATTAGGAGAATTCATATGATACACCACACACCACAGGACTGGTTATGGTGAAGACTTGGTGTAACTAATATCTAACAGCTGCGGCAGATGGACTAGAGCCGTAGGGACTGCCCTTTTTCATGATTTGCTTTCCATCACTTTTATTGTTTTTTTGTGAATTTTTGATTTCTTTGTTTGTAAGTAAGATGATGATATGGTGTTGGGCCGTAATAGGCCTTAGAGGGCAGGATTACCAGGCAGTGGTTGAGCCCATATACTCAGAGAGTAGGGCTACAATCCTGACAGCCAGGGGGGTGGTTGATGTACGCAAGAGTGCTAAACTGTAGAGAGGTAGTAGCCAAACTGCCCAGATATTCTACCGCTGCCAAGCTGTTCACTGTCAGCAACAACTCCATCCAAGCAGTGGAATCTTTGACCCCATCAAACTTGGCGGAGAATAACAGTTCCAAGGAACAGTTAGATGACTGGTGTCAGAAGCTGCATGTAAGCACTGATTCCACTCCGCCTCACCAAAAGCACAAAGTTTATTGGGTAGTACAGGAGTATGAACAGGTCTTCAGTAAGCATCCATTAGATTTCAGGAGGATAAAAGGGGTACATAACCATACCCACAGGATATCATCCACCCATTAAGGAGAGATATAGGCCTGTACCACCAGCTCACTATCAGCGTGCCAAGGAAATGTTGCGGGACATGAAAGAGGCTGGGGTTATTAGAGACAGTTGTAGCCCCTGGGCAGCTCCACTTGTCCTGGTTAGAAACAAAGATGGCATAATGAGGATGTGTGTGGATTATAGGCAAATAAATCGCATAACACATAAGGATGCTTACCCATTACCCAGCATAGAGGAGTCATTTGCTGTACTGAAAGCTGCTAATTACTTCTCCATTTTAGATCTTACTAGTTGCTCTTGGCAGGTCTCTGTAGCAGAAGAAGACCGGGAGAAGACCGCGTTCACAACACCAATGGGCCTGTGTGAGTTTAACAGCATGCCATTCGGACTCTGCAATGCACCTGGAACGTTCCAAAGACTGATGGAGTGTTGCCTGGGGCATCGAAACTTTAAGACCGTACTACTATACCTGGATGGGATGATGTTATAGTGTACACTAAAGGGGGCTTTACATGATAGTGATATTGGTACCAATATCGCTAGTGTGTGTACCCGCCACCATCGTTTGTGCGACTCGGGCATATCGCTGCCCGTCGCGCACAAAATCACGCACCCCGTCACACGGCTTACCTGCCCTGCGATGTCGCTCTGGCCGGCGATCTGCCTCCTTTCTAAGGGGGCTGGTCGTGCGGCGTCACAGCGACGTCACACGGCAGGCGTCCAATAGAAGTGGAGGGGCGGAGATGAGCGGGACGTAACATCCCGCCCACCTCCTTCCTTCCGCATGGCCGGTGGAGGCAGGTAAGGAGATGTTCCTCGCTCCTACAGTGTCACACACTGCGATGTGTCCTGCCGCAGGAACGAGGACCAACATCGCTAATGAGAGGTAAACAATTTTTTGTTTTAGGACGACCTCTTCGCGGCAAACGATTTTGGACGCTTTTGCGATCGTTTTAGATCGCACATAAGTGTCACACGCTGCAATATCGTTAATGATGCCGGATGTGCGTCACTAACGACATGACCCCGACAATACAGCATTAACGATATCATAGCGTGTAAAGCCCCCTGATCAATTCAATAGCTAAATTTCTCTTTATTCATATGTTTTTATATAGTTTTTCGTTTGTGAACCCGGCCCCACCCATACCTATTGCCCGTCCACATTATACGCATATATAACCTGGGTCTCAGCTTCTCATGCACGGTAAATTTTTTAACTGCATGAGAGGACACACACAAGCTAGGGACCCCAACGTAGAGAAATACTTTGGCGTAGTGTTGGAGCTCTGTTCCATTGATCAATTCAATAGCTAAATTTCTCTTTATTCATATGTTCATGGCAGTAATGCAGATTCCATTTTTCATACTTTCATTCTTACATATAGCTATTGGATTTTTCATGTCAGTATTCACACAGCAGTTTCTGCTTTTCATATATTCCCCTTACATAGTTACTGGTGTGCATACCTTCTCTCCATATAGTGTAGATTTTTGGAGTTTTTCCACCAAGTTCAGACTCAGAATGGAGTTCCAGACGTTATTTCTTGATTTGATTTGTAGTTTTTCGTTTGTGAACCCGGCCCCACCCACACCTATTGCCAGTCCACATTATACGCATATATAGCCTGGATCTCAGCTTCCCATACACGCTACGTTTTTTAACTGCATGAGAGAACACACACTAGCTAGGGACCCCAATGTAGAGAAATACTTTGGCATGGTGTTGGCGCTCTGTTTCATTGATCAATTCAGTAGCTAAATTTCTCTTTATTCATATGTTCATGGCAGTAATGCAGATTCCATTTTTCATACTTTCATTCTTACATATAGCTATTGGATTTTTCATGTCAGTATTCACACAGCAGTTTCTGCTTTTCATATATTCCCCTTACATAGTCACTGGTGTGCATACCTTCTCTCCATATAGTGTAGATTTTTTTGTTTTTTGCACCCAGTTCAGACTCAGAATGGAGTTCCAGATGTTATCTATTGAAAGCGGTGTCCACCGCTGTATATTTGTAAATAGCTAGTGAGTTGACATAATCTATATGGGATCTCTGAAGCAGCAATATCCACCGCTAGCTAGCACATGCTCTATGATGCTCGTTGTGACAGGACAGGGATGTAGCAAAGCTGAATCGCTGTAGGACCTCATGTGGATTACTTCGGACCTGCACGAATGTTTGGGGATTAATAAAGTGGAAAAAGATGGTGCTTTTTGTATTTTATTGCAAATAAAGGATTTTTAGGGTGTTTGTGTTTATTTACTTTCACTTACAGATTAGTGATTAGGTGGGGTCTCATAGACAACTGCCATCCCTAATTTAGGACTTAGTGGCAGCTGTGGGCTGCCATTAACTCCTTATTACCCCGCTTGCCACCATATCAGGACAACGGGAAGAGCTGGGCCCAGCGATAAAATAGGCGCATCTCATGGATGCGCCACTTCTGGGGCGGGTGTGAGCTGCTAGTGTAATGCTGGAAAGGGCCAAATAACAATGGCCCTTCCACCCTAATAACATCAGTCCCCAGTTGTCTGCTATACCTTTGCTGGTTTTAGAAAAATAGGGGGACCCCCCATCATTTTTTTTAACAAAAAATAAATCAAATAATTAAAAAAAAAAGCTTGGGATCCCCTCTATTTTTCATAACCTGCCACAGTACAGCAGACAGCTGAAGGTTGCAGCCTGCAGCTGCTGCTGTTCCTGTGCTGGATATGAAAAATGGGGGAGGTCCCCCACATCATTTTTTTTACCCCCAAAAAGTAAAAAAGACAGCTGTCCAACTAATTATCCCTCTATTGAGCAGCTCTGTTATTTATTTCTATCTTTTCTATATGTTCTATCTATCTATGTATCTTTCTATCTATTTATCTATCTACAGTCATATGAAAAAGTTTGGGCACCCCTATTAATGTTAACCTTTTTTCTTTATAACAATTTGGGTTTTTGCAACAGCTATTTCAGTTTCATATATCTAATAACTGATGGACTGAGTAATATTTCTGGATTGAAATGAGGTTTATTGTACTAACAGAAAATGCGCAATCCACATTTAAACAAAATTTGACTGGTGCAAAAGTATGGGCACCCTTATCAATTTCTTGATTTGAACACTCCTAACTACTTTTTGCTGACTTACTAAAGCACTAAATTGGTTTTGTAACCTCATTGAGCTTTGAACTTCATAGGCAGGTGTATCCAATAATGAGAAAAGGTATTTAAGGTGGCCACTTGCAAGTTGTTTTCCTATTTGAATCTCCTATGAAGAGTGAAATCATGGGCTCCTCAAAACAACTCTCAAATGATCTGAAAACAAAGATTAGTCAACATAGTTGTTCAGGGGAAGGATACAAAAAGTTGTCTCAGAGATTTAAACTGTCAGTTTCCACTGTGAGGAACATAGTAAAGAAATGGAAGACCACAGGTCCAGTTCTTGTTAAGCCCAGAAGTGGCAGGCCAAGAAAAATATCAGAAAGGCAGAGACGAAGAATGGTGAGAACAGTCAAGGACAGTCCACAGACCACCTCCAAAGACCTGCAGCATCATCTTGCTGCAGATGGTGTCAATGTGCATCGGTCAACAATACAGCGCACGTTGCACAAGGAGAAGCTGTATGGGAGATTGATGCGAAAGAAGCCGTTTCTGCAAGCATGCCACAAACAAAGTCGCCTGAGGTATGCAAAAGCACATTTGGACAAGCCAGTTACATTTTGGAAGAAGGTCCTGTGGACTGATGAAACAAAGCCTGATTTGTTTGTTCATACAAAAAGGCGTTATGCATGGAGGCAAAAAAACATGGCATTCTAAGAAAAGCACTTGCTACCCACAGTAAAATTTGGTGGAGGTTCCATCATGCTTTGGGGCTGTGTGGCCAATGCTGGCATCGGGAATCTTGTTAAAGTTGAGGGTCGCATGGATTCAACTCAGTATCAGCAGATTCTTGACAATAATGTGCAAGAATCAGTGACGAAGTTGAAGTTACGCAGGGGATGGATATTTCAGCAAGACAATCATCCAAAACACTGCTCCAAATCTACTCAGGCATTCATGCAGAGGAACAATTACAATGTTCTGGAATGGCCATCCCAGTCCCCAGACCTGAATATCATTGAATATCTGTGGGATGATTTGAAGCGTGCTGTCCATGCTCGGCGACCATCAAACTTAACTGAACTGGAATTGTTTTGTAAACAGGAATGGTCAAATATACCTTCATCCAGGATCCAGGAACTCATTAAAAGCTACAGAAAGCAACTAGAGGCTATTATTTTTGCAAAAGGAGGATCTACAAAATATTAATGTCACTTTTATGTTGAGGTGCCCATACTTTTGCACCGGTCAAATTTTGTTTAAATGCGGATTGCACATTTTCTGTTAGTACAATAAACCTCATTTCAATCCAGAAATATTACTCAGTCCATCATTTAGTAGATATATGAAACTGAAATAGCTGTTGCAAAAACCCAATTTGTTATAAAGAAAAAAGGTTAACATTAATAGGGGTGCACAAACTTTTTCATATGACTGTATCCTTTTCTATTATTTCTATCTATCTCTTCTAGCTATCAATTATCCTCCTCCTATCATATGATTTTCTCCTTTAAAAAACGCATTAACAAAAACGTGACAAAAACGGATGCATTTTTAACGCTCTTTTTTTTTTTAAACGCAGTGTTTAAAGTTTTCAAAGTCTGCTGGAAGATGCAGTTTTGTTGTCAAACCAAAAACACAGCGTACACACATACCATTAAAGAGCTATTGCATTCTGGTACTTTGGAGGTAGTGACAGGCTCCTTTAAACTCTGTCACTGCTCGAAAATCTCTCCCTGTCTACACTACACTGACTTTGTATACACTGCAAGCAGCCCTGAAAAGGGCTTTTGTGTTATTAAAAGGCCTAAGGCTGCTTTCACACATCCGGTTTTAGCAGTGAGGCTCAATCCGGCTCAAAAAGCTATTCAACGGATGCGGCAAAAAAAACGGATCCGTTGCATAAGTTTTTCCCATGCGTCCCGTCCATTTTTTGACGGATGCAGTTTGATACTGAGCATGCACAGTGCAAAAAAATGCATACGGCGGCCGGATGCGTTTTTTGCCGCAGGGCGTCGCATCCGGCGTCCATAGGCTTGCATTGTAAATCGCGCCGCATCACGCCGGATCCGGCGCAATGCGGTTTTTTGCCTCACAAAAAACGTGCCACGCAACGTTCCATCCGGCTGCCGCATGGGCTAAATATGCCGCATCCGGCAAAAAACGGACACAATGCAAGGCCATGCGGCACAATACGGCACTAATGCAAGTCTATGCGGGAAAAAACGCAACCGGCGGCAAAGAAAAACTGTTGCGTTTTTTCTGCAGAGCGCCGTATTGTGCCGCACTGCAAAAAACGGATGTGTGAAAGCAGCCTAAACACTCTCCCTAGCAGCTGCTTGCTCTGTCTCTATGCTGATATAACGCTGGCTCTGGATGCAATGTGTGCAAAAAGCAACAGAAGGGCTTTTAGGCTATGTGCGCATGCTGCATCTTGACCACAAAGATGCAGCGTTTTTGGCCCACAAAGATGCGCGTTTTTAGCCAAAAAGAGCACCCGCGGCAAAAACGCATGCATTTTGCAATGGTTTTTACCGCGTTTTACCATGTTTTTACTGTGTTTTTGGTCAATGCTTTTTTAAGTGAAATCTATTGATAGAAAGAATAGATAGATAAATAAATAGACAGAAAGAACACATAGAATAGATAGAAATAAAGAACATATAGAATAGATAGAAAGAACATATAGAATGGATAGAAAGAAAACATAGAATAGATAGAAAGAAAGAACGTATAGAATAGATAGAGAGAAAGAACAGAATAGCTTGATAAATATAACATTAGCTAGATTGGCCAGCTGTTTTTTTAAATTATTTTTTGGTAAAAAAAAAAGTGATATGGAGTTCCCCCCATTTTTCATATCCAGCACCCTCAGCTGTCTGCTGTACCTTGGCTGGCATGCTTTTTTTTTTTTTTTTTTAATTGGTTGATTTATTTTTTTTAAAAAATGACATGGTGTTCCCCCATTTTTCTAAAACTAGCCAAGGTACAGCAGACAACTGGGCTCATATTATTAGGGTGGGAAGGCCATCAGTATCAGATGCCCCCCCCTAAAAGCAGGGGCACGCACCTATTATGACCTGTCTCTGTCAGGTAGTCGGTGCGTCAGGCAGCGCAGGTGGTGAGGAGAGGACAGGGTGCATCGGCTCCCGCCACCCACTAGTACCGCAGGGCAGGCTGAACGCTGCTCCTGCGGCCGGTCCTAGTAGGAGCTATAAAATTCCATCCTCAGTGCCTGCCAGCCACTTTGCACTGGAAATCAGCACAGCGCGGACTGGACTGGAGTGATGACATTGACATCATCACTCTGCGCCCCGTTGTGTTGAGTCCTGCAGTGCAGAGTGGCCGGCACAGTCACAAGCTGGGGAGACTGCTGGGAGGCTGAGCTGCTGCCACAAGTAAAAAAAAAATGTAAATATTAAATCAGACAGTCTGGGGGAAAAAATGGTCAGACGGAGGATCTTTTAAACTAGGATCTGGTGGGAGGGAGGGTAGTTGTGAAGAAAAGAAAATATATAGTGTAGACTGAGAGAGTTAGACAGTAGGGGTCAAGACAGGTTTAAGGGGGGCAGGGACATGCAAGGAAAGTATGGAGATGAGGATTAAGAAATGTGTTAACAGTATTAAATGTCTGCTGACAAACGCAAGAAGTCTTGTAAATAAAATTATTTTTCTTTTTGTTGCTCAGAAAGGACAGGAAAGACAAAAAAAGTATGAAGGGTGTGTATATTTGTGACGCCCTGGCAAAACTAGGTAGTCACAAAAGTGTCCACCCTCTTTGTCACCACCAAAACCCACACCCAGGTGCAACACACAGCCATTAAAGCCTAGCCACCCCCTCATTATAATAATGACACACCAGTGGGTGGGATCATGCGGATGAGAACGCCCACCTAGGAGTCCTGAGGTGTTAGAAGCGGAAACACATCAGTTTTAGCTTTAGTTGAGTCCAGTTCAAGTTTAGTGCAAGTTAAAGTCAGACAGGAGTTGAAGTGTGGAGTAGTAGTGAGTGGAAGTCAAGTGCAGACTGTGCAGTGGAGTCAGGGGTAGGGGCCCCTGGACTACCTGGCTAGGTGGCAGACAGTGATCAGAGCCACAAGCGACGGAGATACGGTCGCGGGAAACCTTAAGTGGACCAGGGCAGGGTCGTAGCCCGCCGGTGCCGACAGCGGGAATCCGGTCCAGAGGCCCTGCACAGACGGGGTGCCTGGACCCTAGGACGAGGAAGGTTGCATGCCCCTTGTCAATTCACCAGCAGAGGACAAGGTTTCAGGCCTTGTTCTTCCGAAGCCCAGAGAGCGAAACGGAAGCCCATTGCTATACACCATAGGGTGTCCGTCAGAACCCACAGAGATCCCAAGGGTAATATTATGTGGGCCACAGCTCCCAAATACATACAGAACTGGGAGTGAACTTCTCCGGTCCATGCGAAGTCCTCCAACAGGAGAGACAAACACAACGTGCAGGAGGAAGGGACACCTGTTCACTAACCCGGGCGTGGGACCCGAATACACCCTCCAATGGCAGCCGGTCACTGGCAACTTGATTTACCACTGGACTTGTGTGAAATTACTGAACTGTGAGTACACCATTGACCCCTGGTCCAACCCAACGTGCCACCTCCAGCAGCCATCACTCCCTATTCAGACCACGGGCCCCTGGACTACACCTCCCATACCCGTGGAAGGGATTCCATCTTGCTGCCCTGCTCCATCAGCCCCGGGCGCCCCATCACCAGGCAGCAGCGGTGTCACCATCCCTCACCGCAACCCACGGGTGGCGTCACCGACACAACAAATCCCCTGTAAATATCCCCCCTTCATGACGGTTTTGAGGACGGACGGCCGTGTGAGCCCGGGTCCGGTCACCACTCGAGCTGCAGCAGCGAACCCCGGATCCGAGCAGGCCCAGAGAAGTGGCAGCGGTTCCCGCCCGCAACATATTTATCACATCTAACTTAAGACTTGTGCTCTATGAGGTCATTGGGGGAGTTGCAACGATGTAGAGTCAACATGGGTAAATGTATTCAGGGAGGGCAATAATGAAAAGCTGTTAATATAGCTTGTTATAAGCCTCCTACCATAGCTGAACAGGTAGAGGATAAAATGGTGCAACAAACTGAAAAGACAGCAAATAATAATAACAATAATAATAATAATAATAATAGTAAGTCCTTATTATGGGAGTTTTCAAGTATCCACACATTCACTGGGACATAAAATCTTCAGGTTGTGCTAAAAGCTTCAAGTTCTTATCTACAATTCAAGACAATTACATCTCTCAGATGGTAGATGAATAGACCAGTGGAGATAATTTGCTGGATTTGCATCTGTAAAATAGACCAGGAATAATTAAAGATACACAGGTCCTGGAGCACTTGGGCAGCAGTTAGCATAGTATGTTAAGTTTCAATGTAATATTCCACAGAACATTTGAAAGGGGAAATACTAAAACCTTGAATTTTAAGAAAGCTGATTTCAACAAATTAAGGGAAGAGCTGAAGGGCCGCTTTACATGCTATAACATCGCTAGCAATTGCTAGCGATGTCGAGCGCGATAGCACCCGCCCCCCTCATTGTAACGATATGTGGTGATCGCTGCCGTAGCGAAAATTATCGCTACGGCAGCGTCACACGCACATACCTGCTCTGCGACGTCGCTGTGACTGCCGAACAATCCCTCCCTCAAGGGGGAGGTGCGTTTGGCGTCACCGCGACGTTACAGAGCGACGTCACTAAGCGACCACCCAATCAAAGCGGAGGGGCGGAGATGAGTGGGACGAACATCCCACCCCCCTTCTTCTTTCCTCATTGCTGGCGGGACACAGGTAAGGTGAGGTTCCTCGTTCCTGCGGTATGTGCTGCCTCAGAAACGAGGAACAACATAGTTACTGCAGCAGCAACGATAATTGAGATTAGGAGGGGATGTCACCGATTAGCGATTTTGAACGTTTTTGCAACGATTCAAAATCGCTAATAGGTGTCACACGCAACGACATCACTAACACGGCCGGATGTGCGTCACAAAATCCGTGACCCAAACGACATCGTTTTAGCGATGTTGTAGCGTGTAAAGCCACCTTTATTGTGTAGATTGGGACAATGTCATGGAAACTAGGGATACTGAACATAAATGGGGCAAATTTAATGATATACTACTACAGTCCTGTAAATAATGTGTACTCTCTGGTAATAAAATGACCAGTAATAAAAATAAATCAATTGGATAAATAAGACAGTACAAAGTATAATAAAACAAAAACAAAGGACATTCAAAATCTTGAAAGTTGAGACTAAAGAAAAAGCATTCCAGGAGTAGAAAATTCTCAAAAGGAAATGTAAAAAAGAAAATAAAGCTAGCAAAATTAGCTACTGAAACAAAAATCGACAAAAACATTAAAATAAACCCCAAAAATGTTTAGAAATACATCAATGGCAAAAAGAAAACAGAATGGTATTGGCCACATAAAAGATTATAATAGGATAATTAGTGTACAAAGAAAAGGTTGTGATATTAAACAGGCACTTTTCACCGGTGTTCACCAAGGCACTGACTGTTCCTGGGATCATTCAATTAGGCAAAAATCAATGTCCACCTGATATAACTAATTTAACACAAGATGAAGTATGCCTGCTTCTGAGTAAATTAAACATTGACAAATCCTCCCGAGCCCGATGGCATTCATCCATGGATATTGAGGGAATTGTGCTCAGTAATTGACAGACCGCTGTATCTTCTCCTATTAGACTCTCTTGTAATAGAGTTGGTACCTCAGGATTTGATAATGGTTGTCATGGTACCGATATTTAAGAAAGGTAAGATGGTGGATCCAGGCAAGTACTGTCATGTAAGTCTGACATTAGTAGTGTGCAAGGTTTTTGAGGACATTTTAAGAGATGACAGGCAATGATATATTAGAGAGAAAAATATAATTACTGATAACTAGCATCAATTCATGAAAAATAAGTTGTGTCTAATAGTGATGGGCGGACTCGCAGATAACCGGGACCGGCTTGTCCCTGTTATCTTTTTTTAAAATTCGGTTCCAGTCCGGAATCCCATCGCTATATGTCTATGGGGATCAGAATCCGGAAATTATAAAAAAGGATAGATGGATAGGAGCGTGCGCACTGTTCTTCTGGAGGCTCCGTCATGGCAATACGCTTCTTCCAGGTCCCGCATTCACTTCCGGAGCTGATAAATAACCTCCATTGAATATGCTCTACTCTCCCCACCTACCAGAACCTGTGATTGGTTGCAGTCAGACATACCCCCACACTGAGTGGTAGCATGTCAGTTAACTGCTTCCAATCATAGTTGCTATGCGCCTCTATATCGTACAGTAAGAATAAATCAAATATTTGACATAGGATCTCCAGTATTATGATGCCCAGCACAGATAAAGCCCACGGCTACATGCTGCAGCCCCAGACCTGCTCTTATCTTGCCTGGGTATTAAAATAAGAGAAACCATATGCAACTTTTTTAAATTATTTAAATAAATTATTTTAAAAAACCAGCATGCGGTCCTCCCCAATTTTGATACTCATCCAAGATAAGTGCTGGGCTAGGGCTGCAGCATGTAGCAGTGAGCTTTATCTGTGCTGGGTATCATAATATGGGGGGACACTACACCAAATATTTTATTTATTTATTTTTGCTATACAATCTAGATGCGAATATATGCACCGCTTTCCCTGCCTGACAGCTGTGTGATGATATTCTCAGACTGTCGAAGGCCATGGTTATTGGCCGCACTCCCAGCCTAAAAATAGCAACCTGCAGATGTTAGATGTGACAAGCCAGACACTTTACCCAATTCTTCCCTTTTGCCCTGATGTGGAGGTAATCAGGTTAATAAAAAGTTAATGGCAGTCAACAGCAGTCAATAAGTCCAAGATTAGTAATGGCAGGCGTCTATGAGACAACCCCATCACTAATCTGTAAGTGAAAGTAAATACTGAAAAATCCTTTATTTGGAATAAAATACAAAAAACACACCCTCTTTCAACACTTTATTAACCTCAAAAACACCCAGGTCTGTACAAAGTCCCACTGCGATTCAGCTCTGCTACATCTCAGTCACAGTGAGTGGCCATAGAGCATGACTGCCTGCTGTGAGTTCAGACAGAGGCTGAGCCGCAATGAGTGATAACATCACTCAGATTATTTGCGGCCACAGATGGAAATCTCCACCTGTGACTGCAAACCACCTTAGTGATCTCATCGCTCATCGAGGCTCAGCCTCTATCTGCAGTCACATTAGGCAGTCATGCTCTATGGCCACTCACTGTGACTGAGATGTAGCAGAGCCAGGATCGTCGTGGGACCTCGTGTGGAATATGTCGGATCTGCAGGTGTGTTTTGGGGTTAATAAAGTAATGAAAGCGGGTTTTTTTGTATTTTATTTCAAATAAAGGATTTTTCTCAGTGTTTGTGTTTATTTCTTTTTAATTTTAGGATTAGTGATTGGGGGATCTCACAGACTCACTAATTTTGGACTTAATGACAGATGTGTTCTATTATTAACCCCGTCATTACCCCAATTGCCACCGCATCAGGGCAATTGGGAAGAGCCTGGTAAAGCGCTGAGCTTGTCGCCTCTAATGGATGCGACAATCCCGGGTGGCTGCAGGTTGTTATTTTTAGGTTTAGGGGGCAATAACCATGGCCCTCTGCAGCCTGAAAATACCAGCCTTCAGCTGTCAGACTTTTTCAAAATTAGAGGGTCTGAACACTAGTTTTTTAAAATTATTTATTTAAATAATTAAAAAAGCCGCTTGTGGTTCTTCTTATTTTGATACACAGCCAAGATAAGCACAGGGCTGGCGGCTGCAGCCTGTGGCCGCATGCTGTATCTGTGCTGGGTATCAAAATATGGGGGGACCCTACATAAATTGTTTTATTTATTTTTATACCATGATACTGATCCACAGACAGCATCTGTGTTTGGTTACAGGCAGACGCTGTAACACAGGCTGGGGGCACGTCTCACTGTAACTAATCACAGAGGCCAGGCCGGCTGGTGGGAAGGGAAAACAGTGCATATGGATGAGCAATGATGAGCAACCCAGGAAGTGAAGGAGAGGCCGAAGGAGCAGTGTACAGCCGAGCGGGAGCAGTGTACAGCCGCAACGGAGACTCGGTAAGTATGTAACGCTCGCTTCATGCTTATTTTCTTTATTTTTCCTTTATTTTTTTTTTTATTTCTTGAGTGCTGAATCCGGATCAAACACCTAGAATCTCGGGTCCGGCACCCGGGCACCTTTGAAACCGTGCAGATCCGGACTTTTAAAGTCCGGGTCCATCCATCACTAGTGTCTAACCAACATATAGGGTTTATATGAGGTGGTAAGTGCAAATCTGGATATTGGTAATGCAACTGATGTGATTTATTTGTACTTAGTATTTTATATTGTGTCACATAACAATCTTGTAATAAAGCTCCAGAAGCAGGGACTAGGGGAAACTATAAACAGATAAACAGATGGGTAAGGAATAGGCTAAATGATAGGAAACAAAGTGTCGTCATAAATGGTACATTCTCTAATTGGGCTAGAGTCAGGATTGGGTACCACTAGGATCTGTGCTAGGACCGATTCTTTTTATTCTCTTTACTAAAGACCTTGCGTATGGGATTGAGAGTAAAGTGTTAAGGCCCTGTTACACACAGAGATAAATCTGCGGCAGATCTGTGGTTGCAGTGAAATTGTGGACAATCAGTGCCAGGTTTGTGGCTGTGTACAAATGGAACAATATGTCCATAATTTCACTGCAACCACAGATCTGCCAAAGATTTATCTCTGTGTGTGAAGGGGCCTTTAGTCTTTGCTGACAACACCAAACTATGTAGGATATTAAAAATTGACCATGGTGGTATAATATTACAAAACGATCTGGATAAGATTTTGGAATGGGCAGACACTTGGCAAATGAGATTTAATGTTGATAACTGTAAAGTAATGCACCTAGGACAGAGTAATCCTATTGGTGCATATACACTAAACTGGAAGTAAAGTTGAGACTACAGAACAGGATTAAGATGGCTATTCTGGTTACAGAGTTGCAGCAGCACCCAATGTCAAGCAGCAGCTGCAAAAGCACAACAAAACTGGATTTTAGGGTGTTTAAAAAGAGAGATTAGATCCCGTATTGTTACTCCTCTATAAATTATTTGTAAGGCCAAATCTGGAATATGGGATTCAGTTTTGGGCTCCACATTTTAAAAAGGATATTCAGAAGTTATAGACAGTTCAAAGGCAGGCAACTAGATTATTACAAGGAATGGAAGGCCTCCCATATGATGACAGGTTGAAAAAGTGGGATTTGTTTAGCTTAGAAAAAAATACGTCTCAGAGGAGATCTCATTTATATGTATAAATATATGTGTGGTCAATATAAAGTACTGGCACATGACTTATTCTTTCCAAAGACAATACTAAAGCCTGCTTTAAGCCCACTTTACACGCTTCAATATATCTCACAATCCGTCGTTGGGGTCAAGTTGTAAGTGACGCACATCCGGCATCGTTTGTGAGGTATCTGCGTGTGACATCTACTTGCGATCAGGATTGAACGCAAAACCGTTGATCGCAAACACATCGTATCATTCTCTAGAATTGAGCGTTTTGTTGCATGAACCTAGTGAATTGTAACGTGTGACATCCCTCATACGATTTTGGTGTCTGATGCTATGTGCGCAGGTGTGCGCTCTGCACCGCAGCTTAAAAAAGGTCCGCTTCAGAGCGCAGCTGAAAAGCTGCATTCTGAAGCGCCTCACAATGTCTGTCAGTCACTAATCTCTGTCAGTCGGTCACTATCTCTGTCCCTCACTCTCTGTCCATGTCAGTCTATCCCCCTCTCTCATATACTCACCGATCCCCGATCCCCGGCGCTGCACGGCGTTCACACTGCTCCGGCGGCTTTTACTGTTTTGAAAAAGCCGGCCGCCCATTAAACAATCTCGTATTCCTTGCTTTACCCGCCCACCGGCGCCTATGATTGGTTGCAGTGAGACCCGCCCCCACGCTGAGTGACAGGTGTCACACTGCACCCAATCACAGCAGCCGGTGGGCGTGTCTATACTGTGTAGTGAAATAAATAATTAAATAATAAAAAAAAAGGCGTGCGGTTCCCCCCAATTTTAAAACCAGCCAGATAAAGCCATACGGCTGAAGGCTGGTATTCTCAGGATGGGGAGCTCCACGTTATGGGGAGCCCCCCAGCCTAACAATATCAGCCAACAGCCGCCCAGAATTGCCGCATACATTATATGCGACAGTTCTGGGACTGTACCCGGCTCTTCCCGATTTGCCCTGGTTCGTTGGCAAATCGGGGTAATAAGAAGTTATTGGCAGCCCATAGCTGCCAATAAGTCCTAGATTAATCATGTCAGGCGTCTATGAGACACCCTCCATGATTAATCTGTAAATTACAGTAAATAAACACACAACCGAAAAAATCCTTTATTAGAAATAAAAACACAAACATATACCCTGGTTCACCACTTTAATCAGCCCCAAAAAAGCCCTCCTTGTCCGGCGTAATCCAGGATGGTCCAGCGTCGCATCCAGCGCTGCTGCATGGAGGTGACCGGAGCTGCAGCAGACACAGCCGCTCCGGTCACTTCCACGCAGGTAATGAAGACAGCCGTGCGATCAGCTGAGCTGTCACTGAGGTTACCCGCTGTCACTGGATCCAGCGGTGGCCGCGGGTAACCTCAGTGACAGCTCAGCTGATCGCGCTACTCACCGCCGCTCCTATCACCTCCACGCAGCAACTGAGGTGAGTAGCGCGATCAGCTGAGCTGTCACTGAGGTTACACGCGGCCACCGCTGGATCCAGTGACAGCGGGTAACCTCAGTGACAGCAGCTGATCGCGCGGCTGTCTTCATTAGCTGTGTGGAGGTGACCGGAGCGGCGGTGTCTTCAGCAGCTCTGGTCACCTCCATGCAGCAGCGCTGGATGCGACGCTGGACCATCCTGGATTACGCCGGACATGGAGGGCTTTTTGGGGCTGATTAAAGTGGTGAACCAGGGTATATGTTTGTGTTTTTATTTCTAATAAAGGATTTTTTCGGGTGTGTGTTTTTATTTACTGTAATTTACAGATTAATCATGGAGGGTGTCTCATAGACACCTGACATGATTAATCTAGGACTTATTGGCAGCTATGGGCTGCCAATAACTCCTTATTACCCCGATTTGCCAACGCACCAGGGCAAATCGGGAAGAGCCGGGTACAGTCCCAGAACTGTCGCATATAATGTATGCGGCAATTCTGGGCGGCTGTTGGCTGATATTGTTAGGCTGGGGGGCTCCCCATAACGTGGAGCTCTCCATCCTGAGAATACCAGCCTTCAGCCGTATGGCTTTATCTGGCTGGTTTTAAAATTGGGGGGAACCGCACGCCATTTTTTTTAATTATTTAATTATTTATTTCACTACACAGTATAGACCCGCCCACCGGCTGCTGTGATTGGGTGCAGTGTGACACCTGTCACTCAGAGTGGGGTGTGTCTCACTGTAACCAATCATAGGCGCCGGTGGGCGGGGAAAGCAGGGAATACGAAATTGTTTAATGGGCGGCCGGCTTTTTCAAAACAGTAAAAGCCGCCGGAGCAGTGTGAACGCCGTGCAGCGCCGGGGATCGGGGATTGGTGAGTATGAGAGAGGGCTGCTAACTTCAGTAATTTAGGAGATTAGCGGTCACCGGTGAGTCCTTCACTGGTGACCGCTAATCAGGACGCGACACAGACAGAGCCGCAGCATGACAATGAAGTCGGGTGAAGTTCACCCGAGTTCATTCTGACAGTGCGGCTCTGTCTGTGTCTGCTGTCATCTGCCATTCAGCTCTGCTACATGGCTGTCTGTGTCTGCTGTCAGCGGCCATGTAGCAGAGCTGAATGGCAGATGACATAGTAAAAACACATCCCTACACATTACACACGCTTGGCAAGTCAATAAATAAAAAAAAAAAAAAAAAGGTGCCCAATGCATACGTCACAGAACACATGATCTAAAGGATCGCACATAACATTGATCAATTTAACATAGACTACTAACGCTCGTGTGACAACAAATGAACGACCAACGTGAAATCTCATAGATCCCGTATGCAACCTGGGCGTGTCACATCGCAAATGCGATTGTACAACTAATTGCAACGTGTAAAGTGGGCGTTACACCTTACAATTGTGCATACGATATCGTATGCGATCATACCCGCCCCTATCGTATATGCAACACGTTCAATTTGTTGAACCTGTCGCACAAACGATTATTTCCCGTCACACGTACTTACCCTTCCATACGACCTCGATGTGGGCGGCAAACATCCACTTCCTGTAGAGGGAGGAACGTTCGGCATTATAGCGACATCACGCGGCAGCCGGCCAATAGAAGCGGAGGGTCGGAGATGAGCGGGACGTAAACATCCCGCCCACCTCCTTCCTTCCGCATTGCCGGCAGGAGCCGCGGGACAGAGGTAAGCTGCAGTTCATGGTTCCCAGGGTGTCACACCTCAGGAAAATTGAACAACCTCACGTTCAATTTTTAGGAATAGAATGACGTGTATGCGTTGAACGTTTTAACGTTCAATCGCAATAGCACGGAGCTGTCACACGTTACAATATTACTTACGATGCCGGATGTGCGTCACTTACGACGTGACCCCGCCGACACATTGTAAGATATATTGTAGTGTGTAAAGCCCACTTAAAGCCTGCTTTACACCTTACGATCCAGCATACGATATCGTATGCGATCGTAACCGCCCTCATCGTATGTGCGGCAAGTTCAATTTGTTGAATGTGCCGCACAAACGATTAACCCCCGTCACACGTACTTACCCGTCCATACGACTTCGCTGTGGGCGGCGAACGTCTACTTCCTGGAATGGGAGGGACGTTCGGCGTCACAGCGACATCACGCGGCAGCCGGCCAATAGAAGCGGAGGGGCGGAGCTGAGCGGGACGTAAACATCCCGCCCACCTCCTTTCTTCCGCATTGCTGGCTGGGAGCCCAGGACGCAGGTAAGATCTGTTCATCGTTCCCGGGGTGTCACATGCTGCGATGTGTGCTACCCCGGGTACGATGAACAATCTGACGTTCAATTCTAGAGAAATTAACGATGTGCGTGCGATGAACGTTTTAACGTTCAATCGCAATCACACGTACCTGTCACACACTACAATGTACCTTACGATGCCGGCTGTGCGTCACTTACGACGTGACCCCGCCGACACATTGTAAGATACATTGCAGCGTGTAAAGCGGCCTTAAGGATCAGGGGCCATTCACTGTGAGTGGAAGAAAGACGATTCCAGCAGCTAAACAGGAAAGGGTTCTTTACAGTTAGAGCAGTCAGATTGTGGAATGCCCTACCACATGAGGTAGTAATGACAGACAGTATAAGAACTTTTAAAAAAGGGATGGATGGTTTCCTCAGCACATGTAGGTTATAAATTTGATGATTTAGTGACAAAATATATAATTGGTGGATGAAGGTTGAACTAGATGGACCTAGGCCTTTTTTTAACCTACATTACTATGTATAAAGGGAACTTGACAAACTTTTCATTCTGTCCAAAACACATTTGTAGCTAGGTATATTTTTCTCTGTAATGCTGCGGCATTTCAGAGAAAACATAGTTTAAAGTATTGACTAAGGGACTATAGAATATATAATCCCCACTGCACCCGTTGATTGCCAGATGTCTTCCAATGCACACACAAGGAAGAGATCTCTCAATCAACTAGAGTGGTGTGCAGAAGAGCCACGCTTTAAACTATGTTTTTTGTGCAAAATATGCAGCCAGGCTTTGAATCATGCTACCCTTGGTTTGGTCTGCATGTATCGCACCACAGGTTTCCCTTAACAGTCGATTAACGTATTTAGAAAAAATTTACTGTACATAATGTGTAGTAGTAAAAACAATAAAATAATATTGGTATCTTCTTATGTACCACAGGGAGCCATAGGGAAATCATTGTCCATATATGGGTAGTGACATCACTCCAGACACATAGGCCCTGATTCATTATTGGCTTTGCACCAGTTTTGTCTTTTCGTGTCTGCATTTCGTCATTTTTCTATTTCCACCCAAATCATTATCTATGGGTGGAGTTTAATGATTCCAGATGCTTTTGCTGATTCATCAACTGCAAGTAAAAAATTTGCAAAGTTTAGCGCAACTCTACCCCAGTCGCTTTTTGGTGTACTTTTATGTATGTATTTCAAAAGCTGCATGATTTGCAACATTTCAAAAAAGATGCCCTTTTTTCCTTTGTCACAAGAAACCCATTTTTTCTTTCTTTGGGACAAATTTGTGAACGACCTAACATTTTGATGAATTTGGCCTAATAAACATTAGTTAAGACCTCAAAATAAGATAAATGACTTAGAAACATATACAAATGATGAATCAGGACCTAACTATGGAATGGTACTTTAGGACCTATTCACAACTTAGATGTATTAGTACTGTCATGTACAGCGTTCTCATTTTCTAAAACACACATCATTGTTATGAAATGGTTTCTAATAGCTGGCAAAAATAGAATATTAGAATATTTAGGAGATAATGTTGATTACAAGTACACTGTTTTCATTTATAATATCTCACAAGTACAATATCCATGTATTGTGGTAACAATGAAGCATTTCATAGTTTTTCCATTATTCCCTATTATTTATCTGTATGTCTCATATGGCCATTATGCATCAGACCTTGGAGACATACAGTAGATACAGAAATTGTGGAACAAGAAAATTCATTATTCATTCAGTGCAAGGCTTCAATAGAATTGCAAAGATGTCCGGGAAACCTGGTGCTACTGCAGACACAACTATTAATCTTGACCATTGTTCCATTTTCTTGTCTTAATGTTTGTAATCTTCCGGTCTGTTAATGAATCTTCCACCAGGTGGTGGTTTATGTGTAGCAATTAATCTCTTCTACCTGAAATGAAAAGTCCATTGAAGTAAACTAGTGTGCACCTTCCTAAACTCAATTCAAAGACCTCTGAAGTGGCCCTAATCTATCTTTCATGATTTATCAGCTAGGTCCCTGACAGAGGGACTCTATAATGTGTACATAATAGGAGGCTGTGTATGCTTTTCACTTTGACCTCTGAAAAGAAATTGTCTTCTTTACAATTGTTAGGTATACTATGCCTTCCTGAAACACATTATTAATTCGGCAGTTACCAAAAAGGCCAGTAAAAAGTGACTATTGATGGCAATCCAATATCTCATTATTATACTACAGACACTGCAATATAGACCATCGCTTGGTTTCATTTATTTTAATTGCAATATTTCTTTCGCTCTATAAAACACTGCACATAAGGATCTCAACCATGGAAATTTTACTAATAGATTCTAACACTTTCCCAGACAAAAAAAAAAGCATTTTCTAAAGCTGTTTGCACACAACAAGTTAAAAAAATTTATGTAGGCAATATAGGTACTATTTTTAAGCTACACCCATGTAATTGCTTTATAATACTTATCAGTCAATCATGGGAAGCAACTAAATAATGTTTAAACCATGTCTTTTAGGCCTGTTTCAGATGTCCGTGTTTACTCAGGTACAAGCCACATGCATGGTTATGGTCATACGTGAGTCATACGTGTGTCATACGTGTGTGACACGTGTGACACGTACTGGAAAAAGCATGGGTCTTTGAAATAAAAAGATTTTCTATATTTACCTGTATCCAGCACTGTTTTCTTTGGCTCTGCTACCTCCCGCTTCTGACCGCTGCTCATTATATTCATTGAATATTCACCGCACTGAGGAGCTGAAAGCCGGAGCATCACAGGGACAGCACTGGGTACAGCATCGCGGGGACAGCGGTGACAGGTGAGTATTCAGCAAGCAGTGTGTGTGCAGTGACGTCCAGGAGGTCATTGGAGTTCCCAATGAACTCTGATGACATCCTGATGACACCCCTGTGACACCCGTGCTACAGTGGGTGTCAGGATGGTGACTTCATGGGTTCATCAGAGTTCATTGGGAACTCTGATGACCTCCTGGACGTCACTGCAGACACACTGTTTGCTGAATACTCACCTGTCACCGGCGATGCAGTGTTGCTGTCCTCTGGGATGCTGTCCCTGACGCTGTCCCTGGCGCTGTCCCTGGCGATACTGTCCCCGAGATGCTCTGGCTTCCAGGTTCTCATTCTGCGTGCACACACACGTACACACACACACACACACAGAGTAATAAAAAGACAGGGGGGCACCTTTCTCTTCTTGAGATCTCCAACAGCAACAAGGAACAACAGACAAATGTAAGAGGAAAGAATTGCTGTATAATAGGGATCAACCTAGCAACTCCGTGTATATAGACAAAGAATACCGTATATATTTTATTGATTCAAAAATAAACATACATAAATAGATGTCACATGAAGAGAAAAAAGTACAATATTAAAAACATTTAAAAAATGTCACAGATTGACCGTTAACAAACACCCCAGATCTAGTACTGTAATAAAATACTAGTGTGCTGATAATAAATGGCAAATTTGATACAAAAGGCAAACATGCAAGCATATGCACAATTAAACCTGCATGAATATAACCCATGCCATATTAATAGACCACTTTATCTGACACCACCAACCCTGTCTCAGTGTAGGATAAGTAGTGAGCCTGGGTGGAGTACACTTAGGGGTACTTTGCACGTTGTGACATCGCTACTGCGATGTCGTCAGGGTCAATTCGAAAGTGACGCACATCCGGTGCCAGTAACGATGTCACAATGTGTAAAGCCTAGATGCACCGATAAATGATCGCAAAAGCATCGTAAATTGGGGATCTGTGCAGTGTCGGTCATTTTCATAATTTCGCTGCAGCGACAGGTACGATGTTGTTCTTCATTCCTGCGGCAGCACACATCGCTGTTTATGAAGCCACAGGAGCGAGGAACTTCTCCTTACCTGCCTCCACCGGCAATGCGGAAGGAAGGAGGTGGGCGGGAGGTTTATGTCCCGCTCATCTCCGCCCCTCTGCTTCTATTGGCCGCCTGCCGTGTGACGTTGCTGTGACGAAGAACGACCCGCCCCCTTAGGAAGGAGGCGGGTCGCCGACCAGAGCGAAGTCGGAGGGCAGGTAAATGCGTGTGAAGCTGCCGTAGCGATAATGTTCGCTACGGCAGCTATCACAAGATATCGCATGTGTGACGGGGGCGGGTACTATCATGCTCGGCATCACTACCATCGGCTAGCGATGTCGCAGCGTGCAAAGTACCCCTTAGAGTAAGAACTAACCATCAGTATAAATCAGTAAATCAGACCAAATAATTCCACCCTAGGTCCAGAAAACAAAAAATAGCAAGTTGTTCTGTAATCTAACTACCCACTGCCTTGCAGGGAGAGTGGTGCGTGTTCCACAGATCAGCTTACATACAGAGTGTTGCCCCACACGTTCCGTCACCAGAGATGTGACTTCTTCAAGGGCCAAAAGGAAAATGTGCCACACACACACACACACACACACTGCTGGATACTCACTTGTCCCCAGCGATGTGGTCCCCGGCACTGAAGTCCCCAGCGCTGCTCCGGCTTCCAGCTCCTCAGTGCAGTGAATAATCAATGAGTATAATGAGCAGGGGTCAGAACCAGGAGGCAGCAAAGCCGAATACAGCACCACTTGATACAGGTAAATATAGAAAATCATTTTACTTAAGAAGACCCGTGTTTTCTCCGGTACGTGTCAATCTGATGTCACACAGATCACATCAGTGTGCAATCCGTGTGATACCCGTGCTGCCGGAAAAAAAACAGACATGTCTTCGTGTGTGAGTGCGTGGCCACGAGGGGTCACATGGTTCATGTGAAAACACGACCGTGTGAGTAGCAGCATAGACTAACATGGGTACATGTGGCATCCTTGTTAAAAACGGATGTCACACGTACCTGAAACACAGACATCTGAAATCAGTCTTAGGCTTACTGCAACAGCAGCTACAGAGAGAAAATTAAGATATATTTACCCTGCTGTTATGATCCGGAACCATGGAAGACCACCATAAATCATTGGTAAAAGGTGACAAGAGCATTGGCAACTAATCTGGCCGCCATCCCCTTACTAACCATCACCACTAGAAGTAGCCGAGGGGTGAACTAACATCCTGTGCACCGCAAACTAGCTATTCTAAAGGAAGGAAAGATGAATAACTCTCTGCCTCAGAAAATAGATAAAAAATAGCAAACCCCCCACATTCAAAGACCGCTGGGATATAGGAAAACACAATACACAGATAGATGATAGGATTAGCAAAAGGTGAGGCCCTACTGACTAAATTGGACAGGATAGGAAAGGGACTGATGGTGGCCAGAGAAAAACCCTGCAAAAATCCAAAAACCTGATAGTACAAAAAGCCCTCAGATCACTAGATCTGAACTCCATCCTATACCTGGCGCTCTTGTCATACCAATGAACAGAAAGCAGGAACCATTACAAATTCAAGAAGCAACAAACACATGGACTTATAGGAGCAATAATCCAAACATAGCTGCAGGGAGCTTCCCAGCTAAGCAACTAAGAGGGAAGATCCCTGCATGCAAATAAACTGAAAACAACCACAGCAAATGACAAACTCAGATAAGACCAAAAAGAACCAAACAACAAATAAAGAGCCAAGCACTTATCTGTGGTAGATGTGGTCTGGAGCAGGATGAAGCAGGCTGGTGTACAAAGAACAACTGACATCTGGCATAGCCTGCTATCAGATCAGGGTTAAAATCTCATTTATATTACAGTACAGTTGGAATAAATCTGTGAATTTGCACTTTTTATATGATGCATGCCATTTTCAGATCGTGCTGGCTCCCCTCTCTCAGGGTTTAAATAGGCAGAGAGTTAGCAATGGAAACGCCCATTGCTCACTGGTCTCTGTCCAAACCATTCCTGGCCACAAGAGGGAGCCTCACAGCAGCAAAAGCATAACTGACATTCACAACACCCTGCCTACTTCCTGTCATTGGGGTAGCGGAGGGGACTGCTACAGTAACTGCTCCCGGTAGAGTGAAGTAATCACAGCTCAACACATTGAATGACAGGCTGCTCTGCCACACACTGCACATACATGCTGCACATGCATGATGCAGAGGAGACTGTTTAGTGAGTGTGTAAGAGTGTGGACCTATAGTTGAGTGACACTCCTGAAGACGTCCTAGGTCTTAATATAATAGTGTGATGTATTTACTATGTAACATTGTGTATGGTGTAACATAGCGTAAGAGATAGCGATGTTATTGTGAAGTGTAGGATTTCAAAGGGTTGAGTGGATTTGAGCCATAGTACGTAAATTGAGTACAAGGGGTTACTTGTTTCCCATGAGTATGGTTAAATTTCCCTGGCCAAGATAGGGTCAAGCCTAACCAGTCGGGGAGGAGGAGTAGAGTGCGAGCTGATATAGGAAGCTGTATTTCCTGTGTAGATGCAGTGTAGAACGTAGTATGAGGAGTGGGAAGCACGCTGGTTAGGAGCAGATGTGCCACCCCCGTGTCAGCAGCCGAGCTGCTCGGATCCAGATCCGCGGTGGCTAGAGTGGTCTCGAGACCCGGGGGTAGTGTGGCTCCTCAAAACGAAGGGGGTTATTTAAAGGGGATGTGTTAGAGTTTGTGATGCCACCCGTGGTTTGTAGTAATTTGGAGAGTACCACCGCTGCAGTTGGGAGTACCTGGGGGCGATGGAATGGGGCAGCCAGGTGTTAGGCCCCTCCACGGGTAGGAGGAATGCCATGGGACTCGATGATGGTGTTGTGGGAATGCCGTGAGGAGTGCAGGGGCCTTTTTCGTACTCACTCAGTCCATAAAGCTGACACCGACAACTGGATAAACCAAAGGTTTGGACACCGCTGCCGCTGAGGGGAGCTCGTTCGGGTCCCGTCCCTGATGGTGTTGCCTGGTGATCCGTGACCTGCCTCCTGGCACTAAGTTACTTCTCTGTTAGTGCCGGTAGTGTTTTGAATATGAAGGACTGGAGAAAACGGGTTTATTGCCGCGCTAAAAACCACGAGCATGTATAAGTCAAAATATTCTCTTTATTTAGATCATTCCTACGCGTTTCTGAGGCTCATCTGCCTCCTTCCTCAGGGAAAAAGAAAGAGATTCTTTTTCCCTGAGGAAGGAGGCAGATGAGCCTCAGAAACGTGTAGGAATGATCTAAATAAAGAGAATATTTTGACTTATACATGCTCGTGGTTTTTAGCGCGGCAATAAACCCGTTTTCTCCAGTCCTTCATATTCAAAATCTGCTCTATAACGGGGCCGCTGCAGAACCACCCAAGCGCTCATCCATGCTAATAAAGGGGTTGTGACTGGCACAACCCGGCCAGGTGAGTGCACTGTTTTTATCCTCTTTCACTCTGTAAACCGGGTAAAACCCTATTGCGCCTTTCTTGTCTCCCCCACTACAGCACTTTCCAGTGCCGGTAGTGTGGAAGTAGCTGAGTCCCGCTCCCCAGTATGGCTAACTGTGGGAGCTTGCTCTCAGAGTTCACGCTTAGGACTTTCTGGACCGTATATGTGGAAAGTCCTATCCCCCTCGTTGCGCTAGCACCCCGATTTTGGAGCGGGTGGAGAACGGATCTTGAAGGCTCCATTTTCGTCGGGTCAATTGTCAGGTTGCCTGAAGCTACTCCCTTACCTAAGGTCCACGTACCCCATTGTGCCCTGGTCCCAGCCCGGTGATGGTGCAAGGCCGCCGGCTGTCCTCCTCGACAGTTCCATGCCCCTTGCCACGATCCCCTGCGACTGGGGGTCCAGCTCCTACTAGGTCCAGACCACCGTCTGTCACCTAGTTTCTCCAAGGAGCCTGGCTCTTGACTTCAACCTCCTCCTTCAAATCCCTAACTTCAACTGCCTACTCCTGACACTTCTGACCTCCCTTTAACCAACCCCTCAAGTGGGCGACCCTATTCCACTCAGGCCGTCCACTGGTGGGTCTGGTGTGTGTGGTGCAGAGTGTACCTAGGACTTTGATGGACTGCTGTTGGCAACACCATTAGTTGGGGACCCATAACCACGGAGGAGGTGGATATTGCAAAGAAGGGCAGATTGCACAATACCCTGTGATGACCTGATAGGCCAGGGCGTCACACAGACAAGGCTAGTGAGAAGTGGAAAAGTACAAGGAAGCATGAACTGAGAGAAATGATAGTGGCAACCAGAAGTGATCACAGCAGTAATTGAGTGTCACCTGTATGCAAGTCATCTTCAACACGAGTGATTTCAGTGATAGCCAAGAGTAATAGGGGATCTTGTAAGACAAAGGATCTGCTTAGCTGCAAACATGGGAAGAAGATATTGGCGCACAAAGCGGCCTTTCCAAGAAATCACTGTCTGTGATAGTGGGCAGGGAACGCAGAGAAACATATAGACCTGTGGGTTTCGGTGCCATAGGACAAGGACTTATCTAAGTTGCCTGTGTGCGTGGGGCCAGAGCTTTACACATTGACCAGTGTGGTTACAGACAAAGGGATGAAGGAGGTGCCTCCATTTGTTCCATCCATTTGCTGTTCATAATTAGAATGTCGTTGCCAGGAACTGTTAAGAATGTGCCTCTGCACTCTTCAGACCTTAAAAGGAAGTGTGCTACCTGCTGTCATACAGAATGTACCAAAGTTGTCAGACAAGTAAAATTTGCCTTGTTTCTAACAATCTGCCTGGTGTCCTAAGGCCCTGTGCGCACTAGAAAATCGAATACTCTTAAGAAAATTCTGCAGGCTCTGAAATATCCCCTCACCCGCGGTAGGAAAAGATGGCAAACCTCACCCAAAAACCGAATGCGGTTTTACCACGGTTTACCAAGGTTTTACCGCAGTATTGCCACAGTGTTGCTGCGGTTTTGCTGCGGTATTGCCATGGTTTTGCCACGGGTTGGGATATGCGTTTAAATGCATTCAATGCAATAAAGCACATTGAAAAAAAAATATGTGATTTCCTTCTGATAGATAGATAGATGGATAGATAGATAGATAGATAGATAGATAGATAGATAGAATGATATGCGGATAGATAGATAGATAATAGAGGAATAGATAGATAGATAGATGGATAGTTAGAATGATAGATAGATAGATAATAGAGGGATAGATAGATAGATGGATAGATAGATAATAGATGGATAGACAGATAATAGAGAGATAGATAGATAGGTAGCTAAATAATAGAGGGATAGATAGATAGATAATAGAGGGATAGATAGATAATAGAGGGATAGATAGATACATAATAGGGGGATATATAGATAGATGGATAGAATGATAGATAGATAGATAGATAGATGGATAGATAGAAAGATAATAGAGAGATAGATAGATAAAAGAGGGATAGTGAGATATTAGCTTTATTTCTGTTTGTGTTTCCCCCCTTCCACAGTATTTCTCATATAGCAGTGACCCTGCGGCAGGGTCACTGCCGGTCTGGTGACATTACTGTTGGTGAGGCCCTGAAGTTCTTGAGAGCGGTAATGTGTTGACATCATTGACTGTGAGAAATGACCTGGAGTTACCCCTGCAGTTTTGTTACGAGGCTGCCTTGAGTACTATATGTCAGACGCGGCTGGATCACTATGCAAGCGTCGTGGGACCACTGTGGATTATGCCGGAGCTGTGTGTTTGGGGGGTTAATAAAGTGGTGACAGAGGGGGCTTTTTGTGTTTTATTTCAAATAAAGGATTTTTTCGGTGTGTGTGTTTATTTACTTTACTTACAGGTTTATCATGGAAGCTGTCTCATAGACGCTGCCATGATTAACCTAGGACTTAGTGGCAGCTATGGGTTGCCATTAACTCCTTATTACCCCAATTGCCACCGCATCACGGCAATCGGGAAGAGGCAGTAACACGCTGGGACTGTCGCATAATAAATGCAACATTCTCGGGGCAGCAGAGGGCTGATATTCTTGGCTGCGGGGGAGGGGGAGACAATAACCCTGGCCCTCACCCTCCCCAGCCTGAGAATACCAGGCTGCCACTGTGTGTTTACCTTGGCTGGATGGTAAAAATACAGCGGAGCCCACGCATTTTTTTTTCGTTTTTTATTTTTAATATGTACGTTTGATTTCTATGTGCATTCTATATGAATGTGTCTGTGTCAGTGTGTGATATGTGCATGTTCACTCTGCTCAACTTTCTCTTCCTGTCCTAATCAAATTACTTCCTTGCAAAACGCAGGGCAGTGATGATCACTATGTCCCGAAAAACGTGAAATACCGCAGGAAAACGCAATGAAACGCATATAATTTGCTACCTGCGTTATTCCTTGCGGTATTTCATGATCACATTTCAGTAAATGGAGTGAAATAACACAGGTACGTGCGGAATAGAAGTGACATGCAATTCTTTTTGCTGCAGAATACATGCAGCAAAACCTGTAGGTGAAAAAAAACGCAGTGTGCACACAGCATTTTTTTTTTTACCATAGGTTTTGCTGGGGAAGGACTGCAGAAAGGTTATGAACATTTTCTGCAGCAAAACATGCAGCAAAACCGTGGTAAAAACCGCAGTGTGCACACAGGGCCTTATGCTGAAGATAGAGGAGCTTAAGGAGTGTTGAAACCACTCTGGTCTGAAGGCCAAAGTGTTCAGGGCAATGGCGTCACCTCACCCACACACACCACAACCCCTCATTTCTGTAGCGCGCTGGAGCTGAGAAACTGAGTCCCTCTCCCCTGGCTTTTCCCATCCATGTTTACAAGTGGTGACTGTAATAGTCCCCTGCACCACCCCGATGACTGGATGTGAGTGGCTTCAGGGAGAATATCACTTAAAGGGAAACTGTCACCACATTTGACTTAGGCTAGGTTCAAATTTCCGTCAATTTGCATCAGTCACAATCCGCGGCTCTGGTAAACAACGGAATCCATTTGGTGGATTCCCTTGTTACCATATACTTGTATGAGCGGCGGAATGTGACTGATAACGCTGCGTTGCATCTTCCACCCGACTGATCAGTCATGGAACAACTGACCGTCGGGTGGCAGGAACACAGCATGTAGCGTTTTTTGAGCAGCGGAATCCTTTTGATTCTGATGTGCATGCTCTTTCTCGGTGGCCGAACGATCAGCTGATCGCCTGGCGGCCGGCTGCTGTGAGCGAACAGCTGATCACCTGGCGGCCGGCTGCTGTGAGCGATCGGCTGATCACCCGGCGGCCGGCTGCTGTGAGCGAACAGCTGATCACCCGGCGGCCGGCTGATGTGAGCACCTGGCGGCTGGCTGCTGTGAGCGAACAGCTGATCACCCGTAGGCCAGCTGCTGTGAGCGATCAGCTGATCACCCGGCGGCTGGCTAATCAGAGCGATCAGCTGATCACCCCACGGCCGGCTAATGAGAACAATCAGCTGATCCCCCGGCGGCTGGCTAATGAGAGCGATCAGCTGTTCACCTGGCGGCCGGCTAATGAGAGCGATCAGCTGATCACTCCGCGGCCGGCTAATGAGAGCAATCAGCTGATCACCCGGCAGCCGGCTAATGAGAGCGATCAGCTGATCACCTGGCGGCCGGCTAATGAGAGCGATCAGCTGATCGCTCTCATTAGCCGGCCGCCGGGAGATCATCTGTTCGGTCTCAAAAGTCGGCGGCCGGGTATTGTGAACGATCAGCTGATCGCTCTCTCTCTCACGTTTTACAACGGAGTCTGACAATGATTTCTTATTCTTGTCATCCGTTGTACAACGCATCAGTCACAAGCATCAAGCAACGCATGTGACTGATGAAAACAACGGAAATATGAACCAAGCCTTAGCTAAACTATTACTATGAGCACAGAGGCTATAGATTTCCTCATATCAGATGCCTTATTATTGCTAAATTATCTTCTATGACTTTATGTAAATTAATTCTTCCAAGCTATGGGGAGGATGCTGCCTGCAAGATAACTCTGCATCTAGGGCATACTTTAAATAGAAGGGGGTATTACCAGTGTGATGTGTGATGGTCACTCTCTGCTCTCCTTTTTCTTTTCAATGTTTTATTTATTGATACATATGCAACAATTAGGGATATTCGAATACTCTAATACCTCGCCGTTATTCGACAATTCACGAATATTCGACCCCCAATGTAAGTGTATGGGAAACCAGAATAATTTTACATTGGACCCAACGGTGACCTGTGGTGACTGTGGTTTTTCCCTTTGTGATACTCACCTGTTGAGAAAATTTGTTATCATTTCCATACATAATATTCTCATTATTCGCAGGATTTTGGCTCTTATTTGAAACATGTCAAACAGGTTAGGGAAAAATAATTGTACGCAAAATTAGAGAAATGTTTATTTGCCATTCAGGAACTTCTGTTTCTGAGTTACATAATTTCTGCTTCTGGGTTAATACTGGATCCCTCTAAGTTGCAAGCTAGTATGAAATGGGACCATGCTGAGAACCTAAGGCTATGTGCGCACGTTGCGTAAAAACATGCAGTTACGCTGCGCTTTGTAGCGCAGCGTAACTGCATGCGTCCTGCGGCCCCTGCACAGTCTATGGAGATTGTGCAGGGGCCGTGCGCACGTGGCGTCTAAGAGCGCAGCGCTTCGGCTACTGCCGAAGCGCTGCGCAAAAAGAAGTGACATGTCACTTCTTTCCTGCGCTTTGCCGGCAGCTCCTGCTCTGTCTATGGCAGGAGCTGCAGGCAGAGCGCATGGAATCGGCGCTCACTACGGACATTTCTGCAGCGATCTAAAGCGCACATGTGCTCTTCAGATCGCTGCAGAAATTTCTGCAGGGCTTGTACGCAACGTGCGCACATAGCCTTAAGAGTGCTAAAAATGTTTCAGTGGGTTTGCAAATTATTACAGAAAGATTATAAAAAAAAATTGGCCTTTGCAAGTAGAGATGAGCAAACCTTCAGGCTCGAGGCTCAGGGTTCGGGCTCAGAAAATGATGTGAAAATCCCCATGGTGAGTATCACGCTGTGTTCATGTCTGAGTAATGTGCAGCATTGTGTGCACTGCGGCAATTGTGTAATCGGCTCAAATTTGACTCACATTCGGCGTTATAAGATGTTTTGTTCACGGACAAATATAAAAAAAATGCAATCCCCACCCACCTCTGTAAGTGTTTTCGAACCAAAAGCCTCGTGCCTGAAGATTCGCTCTTTTCTAATTGCAAAACCTCTGACTGACATGATGAAGAAAGGTACAGACTTTTCTAACTGGTCTCAGTGTGCTTTATACGCCTTTGATTGTCTTCAAAGATGTTTCGTGTCAGTACAGGTGTTGATACAGCCTATATGTATCTCCTCCCTTCAAGGTGGAAGTTGATGCCTTAGAGGTGGGAGCTGTATTCTTTCAGGGTCCGTCTATTGGCAAACTTCGTCCATGTGCATTCTTTAGTTATCTCCGGCCAAACGTAATTACGACATTGGTAATATGAAGTTACTCATTATTAAGTTGACATTTGAAGAGTGGCTACAGTTTTTACAGTCACCGGAGCTAATCATCCAGTGACTGTATTAAGGATAAAAAAAATCTCCTTTATCTCGAATCAGTAAAATGTCTCACACCGAGACAAGCTCGGTGGTCTTTATTTTTTAATAGGTTTAATTTTTTTTGTTACTTATAGTACAGGTTCTAAAAACCTAAAAGCACAAAGGCTGATGCTCTGACTAGGAGTTTTCGAGATTGGGGGGGAGGGGACTTGAGAGGAGTCTGTATCCATCCGGCAAAAGGGAGTGGTATTATTAGCACTCAGTACAGAGGTGGAATCTGAGATGGCAGAAGCTCAGGTTGAGGCACCATCAGGAGTCCCAGCTATCAAGTCATTTGTCTCTCTTCACCTTAAGTTTCTTGGGGAACATCATGGTTATGTTCTTGCTGGTCACTCTTAGGTAAATGGAACTCTGTATTTCGTATTACATTGTTTCTGTTGACCCAAAATCCGGAGGGATATAGTGTCTTACTTGTCAGCCTGTGCCACTTTTGTGCGTTCTAAGGCATCTCACTCTTGTCCGTCAGTTCTTTTGCTACCATTAAATGTTCTCAGCAAAGCTTGGATTCATATTTCCATGGATTTTATTACTGATCCCTCTGTTGGTAATACTGTTATTTTTGTTGTGGTTGACAAGTTTTCCAAAATGCTAAACGTTTAGCCCAGGTATTATTCTTACAGGTAAAATATATCTTTGTATCGTGTTAGAAAGTAGAGATAAAAAATTGTTTAAAAGAATTGAAGTCCTCAGTGGTTGATACCTTTTAATGGCTAACTGAAAAGATGGTAATAATAGCAAGCTGTCTAGACTACGCAGGTCTCTTCTTCAGGCTCAAAGAAGGCTCTGAAGAAGAGACATGCATAGTCTCGAAAGCTTGCTATTATTACCATCTTTTCAGTTAGCCATTAAAAGGTATTATTCATGAAATCGTAATTCTGCTCTCGCTTAGAGATTAAATTGTCTCACTCATTAGCATTCCAACCACAGTCTAATGGGCAAACAGAGTGCATGAACTGGAACTTGGAGTGTATTTGTGTATTTGTAATGTTTTGTTTCAGATAATTAGAAGGAGTGGTCCTCGTTCCTTCCTCTGGATGAATTTGCTATCAATAATCACCACCATGAGTCCTCTGATGTGGCAACTTTATTTTGTGTTTATGGTCACCATCCACAGTTCTGTACTTTCCAAAAGAGCACTCTCCAGGATGCCTGAAGAGGATCAATTGGGCTCTGCATTATCATATACATGGGAAAAGGTAGCAATAATAATAATAATAACAATAATAATAATAATCAGCAGCACTTGCTTAGCTAGGGTTCTAGGTATAAGCATGTGGCTATCTGTGGACGACTGCTGGGTCCAGACTTATGTGTGGGGGATGTGGTGTGGTTTTCCACAAAAAACGTTAAGCTTAAAGTACTCTCTCTTAATTCCTTTACCACCAAGAACATACTGGTAACTGTTAACCCTGTAGAATGCACTGTCAAACATTATTAGCACGATTTAAAAGTCCGCTGCTGGGATCACGCTGTTCCCCGCTGCCATCGGTGGCCCCGTAATTCGATCATGGGGTGCCAATGTATTGTCATGGTAGTGCAGGGGCAGCATCAAGGTTATCAGCTGACCCTGCACTACCATGACACCGCCATCGGTGGCCCCGTAATGCGATCATGGGGTGCCAATGTATTGTCATGGTAGTGCAGAGTCAGCTGATAACCCTGATGCTGCCCTCACTCACTTTCTGTGACAGCTGACAGAGCGCCGACACACACAGGAGATGAGCATTTCTGCTGATCAGAGAAATGCTGCTCTGATCAGCACAAATGCACAGGCGATCGGACTGTGCAGGGACAAAATCCCATAGGGGACTAGTAAAATATATAAAAAAAAATAAAAAAAGTTTTAAAAAATATGAGAAAATAAAAAAAACTAAAAGGTCAAATCACCCCTTTTGACCTCTTGAAAATAAATTAGTTAAAAAAATAAAAATATACATAGATTTGGTATTGCCGCATTCAGAAATGCCCGATCTATGAAAATATAAAATCAATTAATCACCATTTAGATAAAAGTAAAAGTATACATATTTTGGTATCGACAAACTCGTACCGACCTGAGGCATCATACTAACATGTAAGTTTTATCATATAGTGAACATGGTGAAAAAAAAATAAAACTGCACCACAAACTTCAACACAGCCAGGGGTAAATGAAAGCAGGCTGTTCTTAAACGCATCTGCATGGGGGACAAACCACACACTGCACAGGAGCTGTGGACAGGCATAAAAGAACAGACAGATGAGTGGCTGGTAACGGTGGATCTACAGCTAAACCTGGTGGTGTACGATAACTGCCAAAATCTCTGACTTTCATTAAAAAGAATGTCATGGATTACACTAGACTTGTCCATGCACTTGGGTGAGTATACAACTAGACCACCTGCAAGCAGATATTGGTACAGGGTACGAGGTTCTGACACAGAACCTCGTACCCTGATGAAGATAAGAAAATCGCCCTTGTGAAATATGTTTTGGGCTTGCTGAGGTCTATACTTTGGGAGCAGCTGTTTACCCTTCTGCCTGTAAGTGCGGCATTTTCCACACTATGTTCCATGTAGTGGTTATAATATATTACTATACAGATTAGGGGAGTTTAACATCTATGGACTAAGATGTTTTGTTACATTGTAATAATTTAGTTGATATGTTGATTATCCCTGATCTGTTTGCTATCTACCCAATTGTGTGGTTTACACTTTGATTGCATGCACTGTATATGCTTACTATGTGGCTACACATTGACTATGTACTATGCGGCTGCTCTCCTAGATTTGAATTAAATTTGTGTGCATTTTAATGATTTTTGTCACTATGTTCCAATAGAATAATATTTGTAATTTTGCACTATAAAAACTCAGAGTCCTCTATGTATTTGAAACATGTTATGGAGCTTGTGCAATCCGTGGGGTTCCACTATATTGTGGACCCCCGGTAAAATACATTGTATGGCTATATGGAGCTTTTTCCTAGCCATCGACCAATGTAGCTTGCCAGGGATGGTATGTCAAGGAAATCTCTTTGGTCTTTAAGTTCAGTATGAAACTGATGGCAAGCGGCTTAATCATTCCATTGTGTGTCTTTGACCAATGGCTAGAACTCAGTACAGTGCTACCTCAGTTTTCGTCGATAATCAGTCCAAAAACAATCGATGAAATCCGAAACCGACAAAAACTGAAGCAATTATTTCAATAGGAATGAATGTAAATCCAATTAATTCGTTTTAGACACTCCAAAATACAGACCAAAAACATATTTTATAGAGAATACAGTAAAGATGTTTAATAGTAAAAACAATAACAAGTGGAATAGCCTGAATATAAAAGACTAAAGGGGGCTTTACACGGTAGCGATATCGCTAGCAATTTCTAGCGATAGCGACCGTGTAAGTACCCGCCCCCGTCGCGCATGCGATTGTTTGTGATCACTGCCATAGCGAACATTATCGCTATGCAGCGTCACACATACTTACCTGGTCGGCGGCGTCGCTGTGACTGCCGAACAATCCCTCCTTCAAGGGGGAGGGACGTTCGGCATCACAGCGACGTCACCGCAACGTCACTAAGCGGCCGGCCAATCAAAGCAGAGGGGCGGAGATGAGCAGGACGTAACATCCCGCCCACCTCCTTCCTTCCGCATTGGGGCCGGCGGCAGGTAAGGAGACGGTCCTCGCTCCTGCGGTGTCACACATAGCGATGTGTGCTGCCGCATGAGCGATGAACCACGACGCTAAACAACCCTTACCGATTTTTGACTTTGGGACGACCTCTCCATGGTGAACGATTTTCACCATTTTTGAGGTCGCCTAAGGTCGCTGGTAAGTATTACACGCTGCGATATTGTTAATGATGCCGGATGTGCGTCACTAACAACTTGACCCCGGCGACCAAACATTAACGATATCGTAGCGTGTAAAGCCCGCTTAAGACTAAAGACCACTATACACGCAACAACGTATCTAACGATATGTCGTCGGGGTCACAGAATTCTTGACGCACATCCGGCATCGTTAGCGTCGTCGTTGCGTGTGACACCTACGAACGACCACTAACGATCAGAGATACTCACCAATTCGTTGATCGTTGACACGTCGTTAATTTTCCAAATGTCATTGCACATGCTGGACGCAGGTTGTTCGTCGTTCCTGAGGCAGCACACATCGCTACATGTGACACCCCGGGAATGACGAACAACAGCGTTCCTGCGTCCTCCGGCAACGAGGTGGGCGTGTCATTAATGCGGCTGCTCTCCGCCCCTCCGCTTCTATTGGTGGGCTGCTGTGTGACGTCGCTGTGACACCGCACGAACCTCCCCCTTAAAAAAGAGGTTGTTCGCCGGCCACAGCAATGTCGTTAGAAAGGTAAGTCCCTTTAACGCGTCCCAACAATATTGTTTGCCACGGGCAGCGATTTGCCCGTGACATACAAACGACAGGGGAGGGTCGCTGCGTGTAAAGCAGCCCTAATCCTACTCTTTAAATGCTTAAATATTTAACATGGCATTTACAGATACAGTACTGTACTGTATTATTGCCTGAAAAGGGAATCCCCCTCCAAAAAGACCATAGGCAAGGAACTATCTGAAGTCACTTCCCTTTCTGGTCTATTGGCACTAGGACCAGGTTCAGAGTCAGTGGACCCAAGAAAGCTGTCCAAAGAAGTCTGTCTCTTCCGCCTCTTTAAGATTTACCTAAAATGAGGCAAGAAATTATCATTAAACAAGTTGCAGACACAGCCTTCAACAGCTTTGTCTGAATAATTTTTCTCCACAAACCTCTGAACCTTACTCCACATAGAGAAGATGTCCTTAATCTCTGAAGAAGGCACATTCTCCCCTGTTTCTCCCTCTTCATCTGAACCAACGTCTTCATCTGCTGTCTGTTACACTTCTAGTTGAAGATCTTGCAGCTCTTCAGTGGTAAGTTCTTCACTGTGGTCATCCACTAACTCTTCCACATTCTCACCATTCACCTCCAAATCAATGAATGTCCCCAAATCAATAACTGACTGCAGCACTTTTCTAGGGTCATCAGAGGAATGCTCAAATCCTTCAAAACCTCTCTCAAAGACACTTCCTGGCCATATTGTCTTCCACACAGATGTCAAAACCCTGGATGTCATTCCCTGCCAAGCCTTATCTATAAGGCTAATGCAGTTGAGAATGTTGACATTGTTTTTTCAGAACTCTCTTATGGACAATTCGGTATCTGATGTCACCTCAAAGAACCTTTGAAACATTGCTTTTGTGTACAGTTTTTTGAAATTTGAAATGACATTCTGGTCCATGGGTTGGATAAGAGGTGTAGTATTAGGGGGCAAGAACTTCACTGTGATGAAACTGAACTCCTCCAACAATGTGTCTTCCAAAACAGGAGGATGTGCAGGAGCATTGTCCATTAGCAGGAGGCACAACTGGTTGTCCTGGAGGTATTTTTTCACACTTGGGCCAAATACTTAATTCATCTACTCAATGAAAATTGCCCTCATGACCCATGCCTTCTTGTTTGCCCTCCACATCACACACAACTTACTTTTGTTATTCCCCAGGGCTGTGGGGTACTTGGTCCCAGGCTTGTGGTGCGCAGTGGGGTCAGTCGTGGTCACGGCCCGGTACCGTGGCCCTTAGGGTGCCAACCCTCAGAAAAGAAAGGGTTTTTTTGGTAACATAAAACAAGAGGGGAAAATAAAAGAAAATAATAAAAGAGTTCTCGACTACGCTACTTGTAGTTTGTGGCCAGGTTATTTGGGGCTGCCGCTGCAGGTTTCTGCTGGGGCTGGTGGAGTGATGCAGACTGGATGTTTGGAGCCATCCACAAGCAGGGACAGGCCCCAGCAGTGAATGATGGGGATTGTAGTGGGGAACCATCTGTGTGAGTGCACGGGATGATCAAGAACACAGTCCACACCAGTATTGCAGTTTCCACTTGCCTTTACTTTACGGTGGTACTTGAACCCATGGGTGCCTATTCCAGGTGTACCCGCTCCCCTTGTTCTCCATGCCAGCTGTGACCTGAGTTGGCTGTCCTCCATGCACACTTGCTGTGGTTGGACTCCCATGGCATTCTCTTTAGCCTTGGTCCTAATGCTGGCAGCCTGGACTATTTAAGGGGTTCAGTCCCTGGTCCGCTCTTTGCTGCTTGTGCTTCAGACTTTTTGGGTTGGTGATGGACCCTTGAGATCTTTTCGCCCGGCAGAGTTAACAGATGACCATAAAGTGTCCCACTGTCCTAGGGTCTACACCCCGCCTTGTGTGAGTCCTGTGAACCTTGGTTCCATACTTCCACAGGTGTACCGCCGTTCCTGGAGTCTTACACTTCCACAGGTAACCCATGGTGCCTGGAGTACTCCACAGTTCCTCACTCCTTTTACAGCACTCTGGTGTTTCTTCAGATCTTTTCTGTACTTTTCACTTTCTCCTCCTTCCCTCTATGACTTCTTTCTCCTCACACACTAGACTTTTGTCTCCTTTTCCCTCCAACTTCCAACTGACCAGTTGCCCCTACCCCTCATTGGGTCTCTCCCTACAGATTGGGTGGCTACTATCCAATTAGTGCCTATCCTTTTTACCTGTTGCTAGGCAGTCTCCCAGTCTTGTGTTGGGGTTGCGTATGTGGCCTGAAGGTGCTGGTGTACTGGCCGGCACGGATATTCCAGGGTTTGGGTTTCCACAGGTTACATTTGTGGCACCTGGCACCGCAGGGTTGCTACACTTTTAATCACATTGTTTCTGCTAAACACTCTAGGAGTTTATGAATGGTACACCAGTAATGGCTTCACTTTGCAATCCCCACTAGCATTAGCACAAAACAAAAGAGTTAGCCTATCTTTCATAGGCTTATGCCCTGGCAGTGCTTTTTTCTCCCGTGTAATGAACATTTGTGTCCAAATTCAAAGATGACAATGGGGCTGAAGGATACATTGCTCAACAAGTCTTGAACTGTAATCAAACTGGCGTCTTCTGGAAAAAAATGCCAAAGAGGATTCTTTGGCATTTTTTTCCAGAAGACGCCAGTTTGATTACAGTTCAAGACTTGTTGAGCAATGTATCCTTCAGCCCCATTGCCATCTTTGAATTTGGACACAAATTGTTCTGCCCCAGACTTGTCTGAGCTTGCATGCCTAGTAACACTGTGTATGCCAGTGCGCCTATTGAATTTATCGAACCGGCCTCTGCAGCCTGTAAAATCACTAAGTGCACTAGCACTTGTTCAGGCTTTTTCTTAATAAGATCATCATATAACAGTCTGGCCTTTTCACAAATGATGGCCTCTGAAACAGAATCACCATCTAATTGTTTTTGATTGATCCAGATTAATAATAACTGTTCTACCTCTTCAATTGTTTGCGATCTCTGTTTCATTAGCATATTCACACATTCACTACATTAGCCTTCTTTATTGCTTCCTTTTTTGCCATAATGGAACTGTGGATGGTGACTTCCCATACATGCTACCTAGTTCAGCAATCTTTTTCATTAATTTCCTTCTTCAACTCTATTGTGTTCCTGGCCTTCTTCTTCAAAGGGCTGCTTGCCCTGGAAACTTTCTTTCATCCTATGATGGAGCTAGAAGGAAGGGGTTAACTAATTAGCCAACTGATTAGCAAGGGACACATCTACAGGGATGTTACTTACATTTTGAAATGCAGGGTGATGCTCATACAATGCCACTCTCAGCAGGAGACCGCGCAATTTGCTCTCTGCAGTCGCAAACTTAGCAGCATGGTCACGTGGGCATGCAGACAAAGTCAGAAAAAATCTGAAGTAACCGACAAAAACGGAGACAAATTTTCCACCGAAAAAAAAAACGACGATATCCAAAACCGGTGATAACCGATGTCAACGAAAACCGAGGTACCACTGTATAAAGTAATCCTCAGCAGTGCATCACCCTTGATGTAGAGGGACTCATCAGCTTTCTGCTAAGACTACACAATTAAAGTTGTCATGCAGGAGCCAAGGGTCTCTAAAGCTGGGTTCACACTAAGCGACAGCGACAATGACGTCGCTGTTACGTCACCATTTTCGGTGACGTAACAGCGACCTTGTAAGTCGCTGTTATGATCGCTGCTTAGCTGTCAAACACAGCGACGCAGCAGCGATCATAACGTCGCTGTGCTACATGTTCAGAGAGCAGGGAGCCGCGCTTAGCGCTGGCTCCTTGCTCTCCTAGGTACAGTACACATCGGGTTAATTAACCCGATGTGTGCTGCAGCTACATGTCACAGTGCAGAGAGCAGGGAGCCGCGCTTAGCTCTGGCTCCTTGCTCTCCTAGGTACAGTACACATCGGGTTAATTAACCCGATGTGTGCTGCAGCTACATGTCAGTGCAGAGAGCAGGGAGCCGCGCTTAGCGCTGGCTCCTTGCTCTCCTAGGTACAGTACACATCGGGTTAATTAACCCGATGTGTGCTGCAGCTACATGTCACAGTGCAGAGAGCAGGGAGCCGCGCACACTGCTTAGCGCTGGCTCCTTGCTCTCCTTGCTACAGTATACATCGGGTTAATTACCCGATGTGTATTGCAGCCACATGTGCACAGAGCAGGAGCTTGCACTGGCAGCAAGAGCGGAGGCTGGTAACGAAGGTAAATATCGGGTAACCAGGGAAAGGTCTTCCCTTGGTTACCCGATGTTTACGCTGGTTACAACTTACCGCAGCTGCCAGACGCCGGCTCCTGCTCCCTCTGCTCGCTTCATTTCGTCGCTCTCTCGCTGTCACACACAGCGATGTGTGTGTCACAGCGGGAGAGTGACGACCAAAAAATGAAGCTGGACATTCAGCAACGACCGGCGACCTCACTGCAGGGGCCAGATCGTTGCTGGATGTCACACACAGCGACAGCGACGGGACATCGCTGCAACGTCACAGAAAATGGTGACGTAGCAGCGACGTCGTTGACGTTGTCGCTGTGTGTGACACCAGCTTTAGAAAGAGTCTACTGTATACAGTTCTGTAGTATCAAAAGATAAGTAAAGTGATCAGCCTGGTGGGTTAGCCTGCAGCAGAGAATGTCTCATATGTTGACTAAATATTTCACAGCTGAAACCAGACCAACACTCAAGAGTGTCATAAAATCAATATCTTCTTATTTTGTTTATACAACATGACACTTAAGTGAACAAATAAAATTAAAGCCATCAATGCGTTTCAAATGGAAGACCACTATTAAGGCCGCCATACACATTAAAAGGTTTTCGGCCAAATGATGCTTCAGATGATTGCTCTGCCAGAAGCCATCTCAGTTGTCTCTTCTATTCACAGAAGCGCTCATTTGGCCCATCTCTTCTGTGTCCTCTATAAGAAAACCACCAACAGATATCTCTGCTAGCGGTTTATCTTTTGGAGAACAATGTTATCTGCAGTCTGAAATCAGAAATGCCGGATAAAAATCTTCCATGATAATCCAGTGTCCCATGTCCCCATACACATTAGATTGTCAGCTGAACCTGTCCATATCAGCCAACATTAGTTCAATGTGGATGGGGACCTTTACTTATGGTAAACCTCATGGTAAGCTTTTTATTTTATTTTTATTTAACAGTTTACTATGAGCGAGAATGGTATCATACTTTAACCCCTTCACAATCCTAAACATACCGGTACTATCTATTTTTCGGGGACTTCCCAACCATGCAGGTACCAGTACATCCTGGCGATTGCTTGTGCAAAGGAGCTGAGCATGCGTGATTGCCCCCAGAAGCTTGACACTTGTGACAACTAAGCCCCACCTCTCACAGCCATCGACAGTGCAGGGACCTGCTTAACCTCATAAATGCTATCAATCATAGCATTTAGGGGGCTGTGGAATAGCGTGCACTCCCTCTCCCCTCAGATCAGTGACCCCGCAACTTCAATATCAGGACTTAATTATTGCCATAGTGACTCGAGGTCACCAAGACAAGATCCGGGTTGCAGAGGTTTGGAAAGGCTCTGAAATCAAGCAAGGAGCTTATATCAGTGCAGCACTGACAGATGTAATGTATTGCAATGCTGTCTTTTCATCACACAGCTGACAAAAGGTTGGACAAAACACAATCAAAAACATGATCAAAAGATAATGTGTAAATAAAAATGGTATCACTGAAAACATCAACTTGTCCTGCAAAAATCAAGCCATCATACAGCTCTGTCAGCGAAAAAATAAAAACTGCCAAGATCCACCACCAACCATCCCCTTCGAAAAAGAAACACCACGAAAAAAGGTATTTTAAAATTACAACTTTTATTATCATTTTATATTAAGGAGAGATTAATAATTATAAGCTCTCATCTTATATGAGCATCTTATTATAAGCTCTCATCTTATATATATCTTCCATTGGCAAACATTTTTTAGGTCGCAGCTTACCAACTCAAAGGGGCCTTACCAAGGCCAACAAACAACAAACGGGGTTTTTGAGACATTCTTCACCTAAACCAGCCGTCCGGTGTGGGTATCCAGCCACCTCTACCAACCTATTCCGCTGCTGCGACTTGTCAATAAAACACAACCATCAAAAGACAAAACCCTTCATAACCAGGGAGGGAGGGCGGGAGACAGGTCCGGGTTTCTTAACAGAGAGGCCGCCCCTGAGACTTTCTGAGGTATATATGTGGCGCCCTGGCCTAGCCAGATCGTCACAGACAACATACAAACACCCCACCCCCATTAGACAGGGACACCAGCCAAACACAAAACCCTTGTTGCCTCCCTCCAGGGTCTGATGTCCACACCAGGTGGGTGGGAGCTAAGTGGTTGGCTCCACCCACCGAGGAGTTCACAGTCCTGGAGGCGGGAAAAGTGACAGTTGAGAGTTGAGCAGTGAAGTGAGAGGAGTAAGCACTTGGGTGTCTGGGTTTGTGGCCCAGGCACCGACAGCAAGGTTGGCAGATGGTGGTGGCTGTCTGCAGGAGTGGTGGAGCAACGCGGAACCGTAGGACCGGGGATGGGCGACGGCCCGCCGGTACCGACCGGGGAGCGAAGTGAAGCCAGCACACACAGGCAGGGCCATCGGACCCCGACCAGGCTTGGAGCCACCGACAATAGTCAGATCCGAATGTGACTGGAACCCCAGGGGTTTCACAACAGCAAAAGTCCCGATTGAAGGCAACCGCCTACACCACTAGGGTATACAGCTACCGCCTAAGGCTAGAGATCCAAGGGCCAGCGCCTGCTGGCAAACGGGCTCCTCCGGTACCCATACACCGGGGAGCGGACTACCGTTGGGAATCCATAGTAGTCAGAAGAAGAACATCCGGGTGCAGGGAAAGACAGCCGCCATCACCTGTCCAGGGAGAGACACTGCAGCCAGCTGCGGGACCCGTCCATCCAGCCGTTTGGTTTACCGAGGACTTTGTACCTTTCTTGCTGAGTGAGTACACCCGTGCCATCCGGCACCGCGCCGCGCTGTCCCTGCAACCCTGCACCTCACCAAGCCTGCCTCCCCGTCACATCACCGGGCCCCGGGACCACCGACCCCTACCCACAGAGGGGGAAAACAACATCCCAGCTGCTCCCTACCATCGCTCCCGGGATCCCCGTCACCAGCAGCGGTGGTGCCCATCTTCAACACGACCCGTGGGTGGCGTCACAGACTAAATCCCCCAAACCAACCACCCCTTTCACTCACGGGAGAGGAGCGCCGCTCGAGTCCCTGATCCGGCCCACCGCTCGAGCCACCAAGCAGCCATCGCAGCAGCGCCGGACCCGAGCGTTAGCAAGAGCACAGCAATGACGGCGTCCTCCCCGCCCGCGACAACTTGGCGTCACAAACAGGATTGAACCCATCTACTTACCAGTAGAAGTGCGCCTTGTGATCTCCGCCGGCGGCGTCCGGCCGAAAATTTTGAAGCGCCGCCATCTTAGCGCAAAAATCTCCCGCTCGAGCATCTTTTCCAAGCAGTGAAGGCGCGAAAGCGAAGCCCCGCCTCCAACAAACGGAAGTGCTGAAGAGTACCAAGGGGGCGCGAGAGTGTGTCTGCTTGATGTAGCCGAGGCTATAAAAGCGGGGACGCCAGGACTCTGCAAACAATTGGTTCCTGGAACACGGCCACGCATGATGTCCCATCCGTCTGGCACCGCGGAAATCCCCGAGCCCACGCCAGGAACAGCGGCGTGGGTGGAAGCCCGGACCGCAGAGATGTGCTGCCGCCTTCAAGCCCAGGTCCGGTTCTTGATGGAGTGCTGGGTGGCTGAGATGGAGGAAGTGGCGGCGGCCGTGCGGAGACGCGAGGTGGAGGCAGAGTTGGAGGAGCGGGTAAGCGACCCACGCCCCTATGTCCGAGAAGGACCGGCTGCTGCGGCTGAGGGGCCCGGCCTCCACCCGCTCACCCTCCTGCTTCCCCCGCCATCCTTACCGGCTGCTGTTGCCCCTCCGCTCGGTCCGCTACCCCCAACACTGGTAGCGGAAGCCAACCCGTCCGCCCTAGAGGACCGGCCTGTGGGTGTTGTTCGGGAGCGGCCTGTGTCCCTTTCACTACTGTGGAAGGCCCCGTGGGAAGTAGCCATAAGCGACAGGGAGCCATCGGCCCCGGAAGTGGCCGCACCTGAAGCCGTCCCGGCTTCGGCAGTCCGCCCGGCCGTGGAAAAACCGGCCGCTGCTGGCCCGAAGTCTCAACCGGTGAGGTCAGCTAGCCCTGAATCCCCCGCCTCGGCTGAGGCTGCGTCGGGCCGCAACTGCAAAGCCGCAGTCAAGGCCATGTCACCGCAGGACCCCCACGAAAGAGAACCGGTAGTGGCCAGTGTGGCAGTGGTCCAGCGGGGCCCGACCTGGGCGCAGGGGTCTGCCAACGCCCCATACTGGGACAGGGAACCAAACCCGTTGGGCCGGGAGATTGCCGCCAGAGAGCAGCAGAGGGCCGAAGTGATGGTGAGGGTCATCCGAGAGAAAGATGCACTCCGTCAGGCCACCTTTCGGGTGCGGGGCCCGGTGTACGAGGGTCAAGTCCGGCAGTTCGACCAACGGAGGGGATTTGGCTTCATCTATGAGCCGGGCCTGGAGGCCGAAGTCTTCATGGCCCGCCGTGATGTCAATTCACACCTCCCCACGGGCCATCCGGGTCGTGATCTACTGCCAGGCGATCTGGTGACTTATACCCGCCACTGCGAAGAGAGGGTCTGGTTTGCCCTGGATGTAAAGAAGAGGAAGAGCCGCAGTGAGCGGATGCGGCCCCAGCCCCCTCCTCCACCAAGCTGTCGGGATGTGGAGCAGGAAGAGGTCCTGGAGGAGTATGACCTGAAGTAGTGGCAGCGGTCCGCCGTTGCAAGCAGTTGTCCCCCGTTGGGACCCTCAGCAGTTTGATTGAATGACTTTTAATGAACCGTGAACTTCACCTGATTGTCTAAGTGATTATTCCGGCCGTTGCCGGCAAGTTGTCCCCGGAGGGACCCTGTGTTTATAACCTGCATGAGAGACTACTCATGGACATGGCCGAGAACTAGCAGGCCACTCACGAACTTGTGGGCTTGTAAATAAGTTGAGGGGTGATATTCCGTCGGAGCCACCTCCGGAGAGGCAGATTGGAGGAAGGGCCCGCAGCAGAGCAGGCTGGGGCCCGGCCACCACCTGGACCGGTGGCCATCCTCCGGGGGTCAGGGGTCCCCCAAGGACGTGGGGTCCCCTGAAGTGACAGCCGGGTGCGAGTAACCATACCCGTTCCCGCTCGGGCAGCCTGAACCTGGACTGGGGTCAAGGGGTGCTGCCCACTTCTTAGGGGCAGCATCAGGGCTAGGTTGCTTGGGTGGGAGAGCGGAAGACATCCGTCCGTCCGTCCGTCATTATTAAAAATGTTTATGTTATATATGTGCAACGTTTAAGTGTCCTAACAAAAATGCTTATATGTTTGAAATGTTATATGTTATTTATCTTTTTACAGTTGAAAAATAAAACAGGTGATGGACGGGCAGCCCGCGGACGGTCTGCATTTCACCAAGGGGGAATGTGGCGCCCTGGCCTAGCCAGGTCGTCACAGACAACATACAAACACCCCACCCCCATTAGACAGGGACACCAGCCAAACACAAAACCCTTGTTGCCTCCCTCCAGGGTCTGATGTCCACACCAGGTGGGTGGGAGCTAAGTGGTTGGCTCCACCCACCGAGGAGTTCACAGTCCTGGAGGCGGGAAAAGTGACAGTTGAGAGTTGAGCAGTGAAGTGAGAGGAGTAAGCACTTGGGTGTCTGGGTTTGTGGCCCAGGCACCGACAGCAAGGTTGGCAGACGGTGGTGACCGTCTGAAGGAGTGGTGGAGCAACGCGGAACCGTAGGACCGGGGATGGGCGACGGCCCGCCGGTACCGACCAGGGAGCGAAGTGAAGCCAGCACACACAGGCAGGGCCATCGGACCCCGACCAGGCTTGGAGCCGCCGACAATAGTCAGATCCGAATGTGACTGGAACCCCAGGGGTTTCACAACAGCAAAAGTCCCGATTGAAGGCAACCGCCCACACCGTGAGGGTATACAGCTACCGCCTAAGGCTAGAGACCCAAGGGCCAGCGCCTGCGGGCAAACGGGCTCCTCCGGTACCCATAAACCGGGAGAGGACTACCGTTGGGAATCCATAGTAGTCAGAAGAAGAACATCCGGGTGCAGGGAAAGACAGCCGCCGTCACCTGTCCGGGGAGAGACACTGCAGCTGGCTGCGGGACCCGTCCATCCAGCCGTTTGGTTTACAGAGGACTCTATACCTTTCTTGCTGAATGAGTACACCCGTGCCATCCGGCACCGCGCCGCGCTGTCCCTGCAACCCTGCACCTCACCGACCCTGCCTCCCCGTCACATCACCGGGCCCCGGGACCACCGACCCCTACCCACGGAGGGGGAAAACAACATCCCAGCTGCTCCCTACCATCGCTCCCGGGATCCCCGTCACCAGCAGCGGTGGTGCCCATCTTCACCATGACCCGTGGGTGGCGTCACGGACTAAATCCCCCAAACCAACCATCCCTTTCACTCACGGGCGAGGAGCACCGCTCGAGTCCCCTGATCCGGCCCACCGCTCGAGCCACCGAGCAGCCATCGCAGCAGCGCTGGACCCGAGCGTTAGAGAGAGCGCAGCAGCGACGGCGTCCTCCCCGCCCGCAACATATATACTGTGAAGGGGCAGGGCCAATGACATTGTTTCCGCATCACCGCGAAACAAGTGAGGTGTTTCTTTCTTAAAGGGAACATTAATTCTTTAATTGTAACAGGGCCGGCAGTCAGGAGGCAGCATCACAAAATTGGCTGCTATGCCCCACAGACTGCCCGGACCCACCACCAACCATCCCCTTCAAAAAAGAAACACCACGAAAAAAGGTATTTTAAAATTACAACTTTTATTAATTATCATTTTATATTAAGGAGAGACTAATAATTATAAGCTCTCATCTTTTCTTCCATTGACAAAAAAGTTTTAGGTCGCAGCTTACCAACTCAAAGGGGCCTTACCAAGGCCAACAAACAACAAACGGGGTTTTTGGGACATTTTCCACCTAAACCGGCAGTCCGGTGCGGGTATCTCCAGCCACTTCTACCAACCCCTTTCGCCAAGGAGCAGCGAAGACCTAATGAGCTGCGCCCCCCCCTCCCAAGCCCATAAGAGCCTGAGCAATCCCTTCACAGATCCCTGCAAGAAAAATATCCAGACTGGACTCATTTAGGTGAACTCCATCCGAACGCAAAAATATAGAGTTGTCTCCTTCCAAGCGATGGTGGCGAACCACTACACCGTTCTTGAAACGTACAAATCTAGAAATCCGCTGATTAGGCGTGCGCCTCGTTCTCTCCATTGCACTACCCTCTCTCGTCCCATGTCACATGAGCCTAGGGATCACCTCAGACCATACAAGTTTCAAAACCTGGAAAAAACAAGGAAACTTGTCCATGTCTGATCACATTAACGTTAGGAGCTCTGCTAAAGGAAAAGAGGCTAAGTCATTTCCCCCTGCATGAATGACCAAGATAACCGATGCCGCCACACATCTTGCAATCTTCATCACTTCCGGTAGGACCTGTGGCCACGACAGTCCCCTTTAGCCCCTCCAATTGATGTCCACTTCAAAGAATCCTAAACATCGACCACCGGGACAGGAATCAGCTATCCTTTCAGCCCAATAGACGAAAGAATGACCCAAAATCCAAACGCTGGGCCGGTTACCATCTGAAAAGAAAACTGAATTAATCTCAAAAATAAAAAGCTGCAACAAAATATATTATACTGTACCAACAACCTCCCCTCTCCCTTTTTTTTTTTTTTTTTTTTATAGGCAACTAAAGTGTGTTTGGAGGAAAAACAGGACTTAGAACCAAATCAGGTCTAATATATCTCATGAAACATTTCGATTGCCACCTTCCCACCCTCTGGATTTCCAATTCTTGCATGTCGGCCCGCGATGCCTCAGTAGCCGCCCCAATTCTAAATGAATGCATACCGAATTCCGACGCAGGTAACCCAATAGAACTTAAAATTTGCCGCATTACTGCCAAGATTTGGCCCGCCAAAAGAGGTGAGCCGTCCTCATGGACAAAAAATTGATCGCCATTGCTCCTAACCCCTAAGAAAGCCAAGACCAATGCCTTGGGACACACTGGGCCGGCCATGGAAAACAATGGGAACCAGGTGCCTCTGCCTGACTGGTCTGTTTTTGACTTACGCAACCTGATCCGTAACCCGTCTCCGCATGTCAGCACATCATCTTGTCGCAATCCCTCATCTGAACCCAATGACTTTGGGATAAGCTCCGATATTCGCAGCGCACCAAAAAACGCAATCGCAAAAGCGGCTGAAAACAAAATTGACTCATATTGCGAATAACAAACAGTTCCCTCGCCCTTTATTAATTCTGCCAACAGGAGGACCGAAATAGGCCTTCTAGGATCCGTTCACTTGGAACTCCTCAACCAACCCTTTAATACCTGTGTCACTAAGAAAGCCTTTGTCACATCTGGCCAATTCCGCAATTTGAAATGAAAAGCCAATCCCGACAGGCGGTTATGAACCACAGTCCCAGATGTGTTCCTGCTGTTCAAGTATGTTAAGTAATGCATCATGTGCTGCAGCAACAACTCACTTGAAGGCACGCCCTCAGTCACACCTCCCGAGTCACACCACTTGTTCCATGCTTTACCGTAAGCACGCCAGGTCGATGGAGCCACCGATGCTTGGACCATAGCTGTTAGTGCAGGGGGACATTCCACAACCATGCTGGGCAGACCATGCTTTGTTCCTGTGCCGAAGGATGAAGCTCTCGAAATCTCTGAAAATGGAAACGTGACAAAGCATCAGCCGTGTTATTACTATAACCAGGTACAAATTTGGCTCTAAACCATGCATTTAAGTTAAGGCATTTTAAAACCATGAACCTAATCAACTTGATGATAGGAGGTGATGAAGCAGACAAGTGATTAATAGCATGTACCACACTAGCGTTGTCGCACCAAAAAGTTATCCGTCAGCATCACCCCACAATTCCGTAGCAACTACTATCGGGAACAGCTCAAGTAAAGTCAGATTCTTGGTCCATGCCCGTTCCTCCCAATCTTGAGGCCATTTTTCTGAGCACCATTGGTTACTGAAGACAACCCCATATCCGGCTGACCCAGCCGCATCGGAATACAGCTGCGCCTCGTCATTCGATTGCACATTTTCTTGGAAACATGTATGGCCATTGTAATTTTCCAAAAACGATCACCATACCATTAAATCTTCCTTTAATGGAACAGTTAACCTGATTTTATGATGAGGACGCCTTACCTCTCAGGTGGCCAAGGAAAGGCGCCTTGAAAAGATTATTCCCATAGGCATGACTTTGCACGCAAAATTCAAAGAACCCAACAGTGACTGCATTTGAACTAACGAAACCTTGTCGACACACAGGAAACCCAAAATAAGATCAAGTAGGACTGATATTTTGTCCTATGGAAGCCTGAATTCCATGGCTTTTGTATCAATCATGATCCCCAGAAATGCCAATTCTGTAACTGGGCCTATGGTCTTTTCTTGTGACAGTGGAACCCCGAAAAGTTTCATGAGCTGTTTAAATTGGTCCAAAATATTTGCGCATATAGACAAATTCCCAGGGCCAACAAATAAGAAATCATCTTAGTAATGGGTTACTGAAGAAATCCTGTTTCCTTCCGTACTACCCATTCCAAGAATGTACTAAAAGTTTCAAAATATTGGCAAGAAATCGAGCAACCCATAGGGAGGCAGGTGTCGAAGTAATATTCACCTTCAAACGTAGCACCCAAGAGGTGATAACAATCAGGGTGTACTGGTAACAACCAGAAGGCAGATTCGATATCAGATTTTGCTAAAAGGGAACCTGGCCCTGCCTCCCTGACCAATTCCACTGCCTTATCGAACGAAACGTATTTCCCCGCAGACTCTTCTTCCGGAATACCATCGTTCACCGAAGTGCCCCTTGGATAAGACAAATGGTGAATTAGACGAAAATGGCCTTGGTCCTTTTTGGGGGCCACCCCCAATGGGGATACTCTCAAGTTGTGAAAGGGCCGTGCGCCAAACGGACCACGGAAACGACCTAGTGCTACTTTCTTATCCAGTTTTTCCCGAATAACCTCCGGGTTTTCCGCAGCAGATTTTAAATTGGGGGAAGAAGACAGAAACTTAGACTAAACGAATGGGATGAAAAAAACAAAGAAAAACAAAACCTAATTTGCGCAGCTGCCGGTTTATTGGGGTACCTGTCTAGCCACGGCCCCATCCTGGTTATGCTCACCGGTGTCGCAGTGCTCGTTATGGGGAGTTGTTTTTGGACAGTTAGCTTTTTGTCCCGGTTTAGGGCACTTTGCTCTACATGCTGAACATTCATGCTTGAATTTATACAGTCCATAAAATTTGCAAAACCCCTAATTGAAGGCCCAACATGTTCCGGGACGGCGATCGGACACTGAACCTGTGTTCTGGTTCTCGTGTCCAGCGGCCAAACCTGGAAAGGGCTATAATGTTCTTTGTGCCATCATCAGCCTAAGCCATGAATCTGTAGCTTTTACCCCCCAACCTAGGTGTGGCTGGATATCCAGTCGCCGGCGGAAATCCTCATCATATTTCCACCAGGCCGAACCACCATGTGACTTATATGAATTGTAAATAACATCCATATAGTTAAAAAGTTCGGAACACCTTTCTGGGTGGCGCTGGTCCATAACACAACCCAGTACTGCGAAAGCCTGCAACCAATTGTTTAAGTCTTGGCTACCTTTGGCTTACAATAGTAAGACTTTTCCCCAAAACGCCGTTCCTTATCTACCATATGTTGATCGGCAGATATAAAGGACCAAATGTCCACGTACTTATTAGCCCATATAGCTTCTTTAACCTGTTCGTCCAAATGGGCTCCCAGTGGAGGAGCTCCACAAAAAAGACCCTCCTTATATAAATCCGGGCGTAAGGGGGGGTTGTACCGCCTCAGTGTGAAACAATTTAGGGTTGATAAAAAATGTATTGCCGGAGGGCGCTATACTCCCCACCCCTTGCGTTGAACCCGCCCCTTTCCATACTCCCACATAAGGGTACTCCCCATGCGGCGATGTCAGTAAAACCGGCTCTTGCAGGTGTTCGCTATGCATTGTAGGCTGGGCAACCAACCTAACCGATTACTCCCTTGCTGATCTTCTACTGGTCCTGGACTCTGCTATGGAATCCTCTGAGGAAGAGGGAGACCCCCAGCGCAACAACCTCGACCGTCTATTCCGCCGCCTGGATCTCGACCTCCTACTACATCGACTGTGGCGACGATGCTCACGCCGCCCTGAGTGATGGCGTCCATACCGTTCACTTGATCATGAGGATAATGAGTAGTCATGGTGGCTGCCCGCACCCTGAGAAGTAGCACCGGCCGGGCTTCCTGCACATGACCGATGCAATTGATGGTCTGTACTATGACCTGCCACTGCTGCAGCCTGCTGTACCCCGCTCTGCACCATCAATGTTTGGGTAATTCCCTCCCTTATTGTCTAAGAAGCTGGTTGAGCAGATAACTGGGCATGGGTAATATTGCCCTGAGCCACCGTGGGAGGTCCTAGTGGGGCGAGAAGCATTGGCAGTGTAGCCTGGGATGTAGGGGGAGATAAAATTGCAGGAACCCACTCTGCTTGCTGGCTGGCTGCATACTGCAATATGGTAAAGGCCCCCTCACACCCACCCCCTACCTCTATCTGCAACTCTGTCATAGTGCCCCGGCTATCCCTCATGGGTGCAGGGTCACCTGTGGATTCGGAAGACCCCTGGCTTGCACTCTGGTTAGCTCCCATAATTGGTCTAGACAAATTGGTGTGTGCCGGGAAAATAACTACTTTTCCCTGCTGGGTGTTTAAACCCTCACTTATGCTGCCACCAGTAGCAATGGGGGCCAAAAACTCTAAACCCGGCTGAACTTGAATAACATCCTCTGAGGTTAAACGGTGCCCAGATTCTATAAAGCCCCTGTCCCCTTGAATAGCTGGCCTATGACAAGAAATTCCGCCTGGGACGCCCACAGCAGCAGTGACGGCCTCAGAGACTCGAGTGGGTGTGGCTTCATTCAAAGAACGTGAGGTAGATTTTTTTCCCGCTCATTTCTGACTGGAAGTTTGAGCTCAAACGTGCCAGTGGGTGGGTATTTCTCTCAGAACGCCGCCCACCGACCTTTTTTGTTTGAACCTCAGCAGGGATGGAGCCGCTCGCAGCTAAAAGCGCCCTGAGCCAATTGCTCCCTTCCCTGCCGATGCGTTCTCTTACCGCCTCCTGAAGCGGGTCCATCGTATCGGCTGACCAGACAGGTCCGGGTTTCTTCACAGAGAGGCTGCCCCTGAGACGTTCTGAGGTATATATACTGTAAAGAGATGGGGCCAATTACGTCGTCTCCGCGTCACCGCAAAACAAGTTAGGTGTTGCTTTCTTAAAGGGGACATCACTTCTTTAATTGTAACAGGGCTGGCAGTCAGGAGGCAGCATCACAAAATTGGCTGCAATGCCCCACATAGTTACAGCTCTCAGAATACAGCAATGCAAAACTATTTCTTTTTCCATAAAAAGTTTTTATGGTATAAAAGCAGCAAAACATAAAAAATATATAATCATGGTATCGTTGTAATCGTACCGACCGGAGGAATAAAGCTATTTTATCATCTTTACAACATGGTGAACGGCAAAAAAAAGTTAATCCTGAATTGCTGTTTCTTCTTTATTTTGCCAGACAAAAAAAGTATAATAGAAAGAGATCAAAAAATATTATGTGGCCCAAAATGGTACCAATAAAAATTCAAACTCATCCCACAGAAAACAAGCCCTCGCATGACTGTCAGCAGAAATATACACGCCACTATGTCACTTCTTCCCTTCTTCATTTTGCACTGTGCCTCAAAAAGTAGTTTTCGACTTCAGAAGAAATTGCACAACAAATTATATGGTTCATTTTCTCCTGTTAGCTTTGTGAAAATAAAAGATTTAGGGTTAAAACAAAAATTTTGTATTAAAAACGTATTTTTTCATTTTCATTGCTCAATGTTATAAAATTCTGTGAAGCACTTGGGGATTTACGGTTCTCATTGAACATCGAGATAAATTCCTTGAGTGGTCTATTTTGCAAAATGGGGTAACTTGTGGGAGTTCTCCACAGTTAAGGTACCTCAGGGGTTCTCTAAGCACGACATGTTGTTTGCTAACGAATCCAGACGATTTTGCGTTCAAAAAGTCAATTGGCACGCCTTTCCTTCCGAGCCCCCAAATAGTAGATTTCCACCACATATGGGATGTCAGTGTACTCAGGAGAAATTGGACAACAAATTTTATGATGCATTTTCTCATGTTACCTTTGTAAAAATGCAAAATTTGGGGCTAAAGTAACATTTTTGAGGGAGAAAGTAAAATTGTCATTTTTTTCCTTCCACATTGCTTTAGTTCCTGTGAAACACTTGAAGGGTTAATAAACTTATTGGATGTGGTTTTGAGCACTTTGAGGAGTACATGTTTTAGTATGGTGTCACTTTTGGGTATTTTCTATGATACAGAAAATAAAGATTTTGTTGGAAAAATGAGAAATTGCTTATAAGCTTCTAACCATTCTAACTTCCTATCAAAAAAGTTTCAAAAATTATGATGACATAAAGTAGACACGTAGTAAATGTTATTTATTGACTATTTTGTGTGACATATCTCTCTGGTTTATGGGCATAAAAATTAAAGTTTGTAATTTGCAAAATTTTCGCCAAATTTCCAGTATTTACACAAACACCAACAATATTGTCACAAATTTACCACTAAGATGATTTACAATATGTTATGAAAAAATCTTCTCAGAATCACTGGAATCTCTTGAAGTGTTCCAGTTATTATCACATAAATTGACACTGGTCAGAATTGAAAGAATTGGCCTGGTCATGAAGGTGAAAACAGGCTGGTGGTGAAGGGGTTAAACAAGTTGGTGCCTGTAATTTTATCTTGTTTGTCATGTTGGATAAATAAAGAAGAAAATCAGAATAAGACCTTGAATTCTGGTCTAAGATTAACGCTACAATATTTACTCTGGGAAGCTGATACCCTGTTTCCAACGATGTATCACATACTACACTACTTGTTGTGGTTTCAACAAAATTAGAGTTTTATCAGCAGGAGATTATCACTAGGACTTGTAGTCTTGTACGATGTAGTTCTCCTGCTTTTTATAACCCCACCCCAATCACTGATTGTTGCTCTGTAAAACCCGACTCTCATCACTGATTGGCAATTTTTGGCCTACATACAGTGTACATACAGTGTACACCGAAAGTGTCACACAGAGTTTTACACAAACTATCGGCAACTATCATGGCAGCATTAAGCTCTGTTCACGTTGCAGATTCTGACACTATGTCCAATGGTTTCTCTGGTGTCTAGGATCAACACAGGCAGATCAGAGAAGAGAAGTATACTATGCTGGTTTATAGTCAAGCTTCTGGAGGATGTGTCAGAGAACGCAGGAGCAATACTGCCATAGAATAAACAGGGGAAGCAGAGTACATCCAGAACCTAAGAAGTCTCATTTGCCAGTGAATTTAGAAGACAGCAAAGGTTTTGATTGTGTAAGCCAGGGGTCTCAAACACGCGGCCCCTCAGGGTAGTTCGTGCGGCCCCCAGGCCCGTGCCCCTGTTCACTATCGCGGCAGGTGCAGGGGCCGCAGCCACTGTCTGCACTTTATGTCAGATGAATGTGTTGGTGACGCTCCGCTCTCACGCCGGCAATACAATCATCTCACATAAATCACTGACAGTGACACTGCAGCTGCCGCGATAGTGACCAGTGGCACGGGTCTGGGGGCCGCACGCAGCAGAGATGAGGCAGCAGAGGGAGCGCGGGACAGGTGAGAAGAATGGTGTGTGTGTATGTGTGTGTGTGTGTGTGTGTGTGTTGGACGTTAACCCCTTAGCGACCTATGACGTACTGGGTATGTTATGGCTCCCTGGTACTTAAGGACCCATGACGTATCCAGTACGTCATGGCGAAATCGCAGCTCCGGTGGCTACGATCGCTGCAAATACCTTAGATTCGGGGAGGAGGGGACCTCAGGAGGGGTGGTGTCTCCTCCCCGGACCTATGGAGGCTGTGATTGGCTGACGAACGCCGCTCAGCCAATCACAGCCACTAATGTTTCAGCCATTGAAAATCGCTGAAACATTGAAATCCAGCCAAGATCAGTGCAGCTGTAGCCCTGATCATTGGCTGGTGCTGGGTGACCTGTGTTTCACCCGCCCCCAGCTCTGATTGGAGAGACCGGCCTTGTGACCGATCTCTCCAATCACTGTGGATCTGGGGCCAGAGACCACTCCCCTCAGCTTCACTCCGGCGTATGTGGAAGGTGAGGGGAGCTGCTGACCCAATACTACAGGATGGGGACAAAGTGCGCACATTACTATGAGATGGGGATAAGGCTGGGGACATTACTATAGGATGGGGACATTACAAGGATGGGCACAATACTATTGGATGGGGACATTATTACTATAGTATGGGGACATTAGGATAGGGACTAGGATGGGCACATTACTATAGGATGGGGACATTACTACAGGATGGGGACAAGGTGGGCACATTACTGTAGGATAGGGACTAGGATGGGCACATTGGGCACAGTACTATAGGATGGGGACTAGGATGGGCACAGTACTATAGGATGGGGACATTACTACAGGATGGGGACAAGGTGGGCACATTACTATAGGATAGGGACAATACTACAAGGGGACAAGGATGGGAAACATTACTATAGAATAGGGATAATGCTGGGGACATTACTATAGGGTGGGGACAAGGTTGGCACATTAATAAAGGATGGGCACATTACTATAGAATGGGAACAGTACCATAGGATGGGGACATTGCTACAAGGGGACAAGGATGGGGAACATTACTATAAGATGGGGGACAAGGATGGACACATTACTATAACATGGGGACAAGGATGAACACATTACTACAAAATGGGGACAAGGATGGGGAACATTACTATAGATTGGGGACAAGGATGAACACATTACTACAAAATGGGGACAAGGATGAGCACATTACAGTGGGATGGGGACTAAGATGGGGTACAATACTACAAGGGGACAAAGATGGGCACGTTACAACAATATGAGGAACATTACTAAAAGATGTTGGTTAAAATTTCTATATAGTGCTAATTGTAAGACTATTAGTTACAAGAAAGGAATAAAATGTAAAAAAAAAAAATGTTTATATTTAAACAAAGAATGTGCACGTTTGCTATAATGAACAAGTGAAAATGTTCAAAATCAGTGATCCAAAGGTGTGTAAAAAAAATAAAATATATTATATATGGTACCAATAAAAATGTCACTTTGTCCTGCAAAGAATGCGGCCCCCCAAATTATTTTTTTTCCTCTGTGCGGCCCATACACCCAGCCGAGTTTGAGACCCCTGGTGTAAGCAGAGGCGTCAATCGTGTGAGTAAGGCTAGGGCCACACTTTGCGTTTCCACCTGCGTTTTAGGTGCTTTTTAGGTCCGTTTTGAGAAGCACCTTTTTCATGCCAAAAGGCATGCATTTTGATTTACCAGCAAAGTCTATGGAAAAAGTGGATTTCCTGACCCCACTTTGCGTTTCTAAACGCTGCGTTTAATTTGCATATTTTGTGGCAAAAACTATGTGTTCAAAGAAGCAGCATGTCAATTGTTTTTGCCATTTTGGGTGCGTTTTGCTAACATTGAAGTCAATGAGAAATGGCAAAAACCAAGATTCCTGCAAATTCCAACGTTTTACCTGCTTTTTCAGTGCAGAAAACATGCGTTTTGGACATCAAAATAATGATTTCATATGTCCCTTTACACACACACATAGTCCGACAATTAAAAATAAGAAATTTATTAAATTATTGCTATTTTTCCATTAAATATCATATTACCGCTATAATTTCATTAAAATAATTTATTTCCATTATTTTTCACAAAAATATAGATTTGCTCCTTTATTAAAATTTTTTCATTGAGTTTGACTATTTAAACTTTATTTATCAGTGTCTAGATGTTCAAAACGCATCTATCAAAACGCAGGTGGAAAAGCGGGTAAAAAGCGCTGAAAACGCATCTAAAACGTGGTAAATACGCATGCATTTTCAGCGCTAAATTTCAGAAAAAGGCAACTTTGGTCAAATCAATTAAGTCCAAAACGTACGTTCAGAACTGCAAGTAAGAGAACGCAAAGTGGGGCCCTAGCCTAAAGGTTTCAATCATGTGAGCAGGGTGAGAGAGGCTGTAGATGGCCAGAGAAGATTTACTGATGACTAGAAGTTATAGCAACAAAAGAAAACTTGGTTGTGCCAAATAAAGCAACCAAACATGAATATTATGCCCAATAAAATATATATATATATTATCCTCCAATGTCAAAATGATACATATCAAACAATATATTCAGAAATTGTATTTTGCTATTACCAGTACTATGTGTCAAGGCTTTGATACGTAGCACTGGCTATTAGCAAAATACAATTTCTTAATATATTGTTTAAAAATTAGAAAATTGACATTGGTGGATAATAAAGATCTTTTATTGGGCATAATATTTGTGTTTGGTTGCTTTATTCGCCTCAACCAGTTTTCTTTTGTTTTTTTGTTTTTTTTTAAGTAAATTAATGAGCTTGTAGCCCAAATGTTACACTTTAGCACTATCTTGTGAACAATAATTGTGAGATTTGATGAGTAGAACTGCCTGCTGCCTTTTATGCAGACCAGGCTGAGGCTTGCAGCCTGGTGGCATGCATACTTAAAGGGAACCAATCACCAGGATTTTCATATATTACCTACCTATTGTGGATTGTAAGCTCTCACGAGCAGGGTTGTCCTTTTTTTTCCTCAAATTATTTTATTTTCTATAACTGTTACTTGTTTGTATATGATCCTCCTGACTTGTAAAGCGCTGCAGAACATGTTGGCGCTATAGAAAAAATGATTATTATTATTATTATTATTATTATTATTAATAAAGCCAGTGCTATACTGGCACTCTGAGGCTGATTTTATACATACCTGTTCTGGTCATCTCGGATGTTTAGGTTTTGAAATCCAAAAAAGTAAAGTTTATAAAATTATCAGCTTCTTGAGTGACAGCAGCTGAAGATCAAATATCTGGGGGGGTATTCACAGTTATCCCCTTCCCCTGTTTGAATTAGCATAAGTATTATACAATCAATTTACATTTTTACTAGCAGCACCTGTGTGAGGTCATACCCATGTGACCAGAAGGGGCAGGGCCTCAGCCAACAGAAAAATGTTGCTTCCTGGTATCAGCTTTGTTGGCTGAGGTCCCGCTCCTTCTGGTCACATGGGTATGACCTCAGCACAGGTCCTACAAGTAAAAAATTAAATCGATTGTATAATACATATGCTAATTCTAAAAGGGGGAGGGGATATCTATGAATACCCCCCAGATATTATCTGATCCTCAGCTTCTGTCACTTAAGAAGCTGCTGATTTTATAAACTTGACTTTTTTGGATTTCAAAACCTAAACATTCGAGCTGACCACTAAAGGTATGTAGAGATTCAGCCTGATAGTGCCAGTATAGCACTGGCTTTTTTGGTTTATATACAAAAACACTGGCGATTGGTTCCCTTTAAGAGGACTCATGCTAGGGTCCTGGTGTGCCCATGTCCACTAGGAGTTGGAGTGGGCTGGCAGATAGCATTCACACTAAAATTGCAGGCTATCTGGAGGAGGTCACCTGATCATTTTAAGCAAATATTAATATGCATCAACCCAGATATTGACAGACCCATGTATTAATTTGTGCTATGCTTAAGTCAATACTACTGTTTTAGTGTGTCGAAGAATCAGTGGCTGTGTGTCTTCAGGTCAGACACTGCCAGTTGGTAGATGAATAGGCTATCAGCATTGCACTTTTTAAAGCAGTAGTGCTGGGTTCATTGTTTTCTAAAACAGCACTTAGGGAGCCAGTGACTAGACTAGGAATAGATTGGTAGCCACAGGATCAAGAGAGTGTATTAATAACATCAGATAGCTTGAACTTTTCAGAAGCCAAAAGTAATTATTTTCTCGTATTTTGATTTGTCCTATCAACTGTCTAAATAGTTTAATTAATAAATTGTTCTTGTATAACCACTAAGTCCATGTACTTCGTGACGCTGCGTCTTCACATCCGTTTACACAAGGTTGTAACCAAGAGGTGACAGTCGGGAAGAGAATTAGAAAGCATGGAAGTGGGCAAACTATGAGCCAAGGTCAGGAAACAGAATAATGAAAAAAACAACACAGGAGCAGAGAGCAGGTGTGTAGACTTGGTGAAGCTCAATTGGCACTGGGGCATATGACGCACACCAGGGCCTATGGTACTCGGTTCCAGGCATTGGATACAGGGGGACAATGTCACTCAGGTGGCCGGTACCTGGCTCCGTGACCCCGTGGGTAGCTTGAAAAAGAAGGGATATTTACAAGGGAGTATGTACAAAATGTCTGTGACGCCACTTGCGGTGCGCGGCTTTTTAGGGGAAAGCCGCTGCTGCTTAATCTCCTCTGCTGGGGCTGTTGGTGTGGTGCAGCATAGGTACTGAACCCTCCGCAAGTAGGGTTAGGCCCCAGGGAATCAATGTTAGGGGTAGAAGTTTGTGCTGAGAAAGTTATAGCAATGATTCAGACGACACGGGTTCTGCACTTTAACTGAGTTTTACTGACCAAGTCCTGGTAGCCGCAGGCTGCTTCTTCAACCCTGTAAACCTCCTCGTTGCACTTTTTGGTATTATGGTCCCTGTGGCCTGGAGCAACTTGGGGTCCTTCTCTGTTCTCCCTCTTGTCCTTCTGGGTACGTATAACAGGTAACTGGAACCACTCTTGGATCAGACCTTTCTTTCTCTCTCAGTGCCCAGGTTCCCTCTTTGTTACTGTGTCCCATACCTTCAGTGGTGATGGACCATGATAGTCCCCGATCACCTGCAGGATTACTGGGTGGGCTTGAAACCTCCACCCAGACTAGGATCCTGTGCCCCATCATGCTCGGACCCTTAGGGTACTGGCTCTGTTCCCCTTCAGGCGACCGGTCTCCTCTTTCATTTACCAAGGCCCTCTCCAGACCACACATACCCTCTCTCTCTCACGACTTCCACCAACCCTTTCTACCAACTGACTAACTAACCACTCCCCTCTCTGTGCTTCTGGCTACCGGATTGGGCAGGTCCCAGCCAATGGGCAGCTACCTCTCTAATCCTGTTGCTAGCCTGTTGCTCAGCCAGGGAAGTGGGCAATTTAAATGTATGTAGTGCGGTTACCAGCATTGGTCTTCCAGGAACCCAGGGCAATGCAGTCCTCTGCAGCACCTGTTACTTCATGGTGCTGCACATAGGCATTCAGAATCTTAAGCAGCCCAGCACAGAGATCAGCACCACCCCTGTAGGTGATGTCACTGGTCTCTGCACTCTGGGTATTCTGATATTACTGTGTTCCTGGCTTGTTATTGCTGATCTGAGTCAATAACAGAGCGTGCACTGACATTATGCACATTGCACAGTGCACAGTAACTAGCCCAGGCCCTGAACTGAACGTCACTGATGATGCTTCACTTCAGGGAGGGGCAGAGACTGTGACAGTGACCACAGTCTCTGCCCCCTGGTAACACTTTGTTTGAGTATCCCAGCATGCACTGGGATCTCAAAAGAAGCGTCATCAAAAAGGAAGTGAGGAAAAAAGATACAATAGCAGTTAGTGTACTTTGAAGAATAAGGAATTTTTACTGTAAGTATATTAGAAATTTGTTTAGATTATGTTACTAAATAGATAGAAATTACTTTGGCCTTCGGACCTCCCCCTTTAACCCTCCTGGTTAATCTGCTATCTTAAGTCCCAAAATTATACAAGACGACTCTGTTGTCATTCTACGTTAACTACGACAGAGGTGTTCCACGTCCCATTATTTAGTAGAAGCATAGAGGTGGGCACCAAAACAGATGTCACAGCATGACAATTTGTGCTTATTTTCTTTGGAATTACATAATGAAACAGAAGTGTTACCTATAGGTTTTCCAGCGAATTGCTTTTCAATTAATTCTATGTCTAGACATCATTTCTACAATACAAAACACAAGCTGATGCAGAGCGCATCTTCTTCATCGTGGCTGACAATGACAAATGCCAAAACAGTCAGCAATAAATGGACAATTAGTATTTTATAGCTAGACTTAATTAGCAAGAAGGGGAAAGAGAATGTTCAGTCATCGGGGCAAAATGAAATGGTTTAAGAGGAATATGACTGTACAGACAAATGCCTTATCTTTCAGTATATTCCACAGTTTTATTTCTATAAGGGTTGAAAAGGATTTTTTTATTGACTTCAGTGTTAGTAGATAAAGTAAACTGTTTGTAGAAAGCAAAGTCAATTGGAATGATAGTCTGATTCTTTTTGCAATGTGTACTTCACAATGAAATCTCTTTACAGCAACATGGGAATAGGTTTAATAGGGGTCTTGCACTTCTATCTGTGCTTCCAGCAGTACTGTAATAAGGCAGACTTCGCTCCCGAATATTACAGCCAATGAAATTGAAGGTGAATTCTTATAGAGATCACAGGAAATAACAGTCCGGCCAAATCAGCCTTTTGAAGCTTTTGTGTAGTGTCCATTGCTAATTTTTGGATTAAATTAAAGCAATAGGTATACCACTGTCAATAATAATAACTTTTCCATATAGCGCCTTAATAATGGTACTAATACAGTGTTCATATAATACTGCATAAAAATGTCTACAGATTAGTATCATGGAGTGAAGCATAACACTATAATATGATTCCAATATAACAGAGGCATGGAGAACTGAAATAATAACACTACACGCTTCCTTTAAACTGCCACCGAAGGGCCAACAATAATATAAGCTTAAAGGGATTGTCCTCATCAATTTTTTCTGTGATCATGAAATTAACCCCTTAGTGACGGAGCTAATTTTCACCTTAATGACCAGACCAAATTTTGCAATTCTGACCAGTGTCACTTCATGAGTTTATAACTCTCGAACGCTTCAACCGATCCCAGTGATTCTGAGATTGTTTTTTCATCACATATTGGACTTCATGTTAGTACCAAATTTAGGACAATATTTTTTGTGTTTATTTATGAAAAAATTTAATTTTGGCAAAAATTTTGAAAATTTAGCAATTTTCAACTTTTACATTTTTATACCGTTAAACCAGAGAAAAGGAAAAGAGTTCCAGCGCCAGGAATGAGAAAATTAAAAATCTATTTTATTGTGCCAATGCATATTAAAATTCCAGCAGGTACAGCATATCAGTCGGATGGCAGCAGAACAACGCGTTTCGACGCCTCAGGTCTTAATCATGTTCTGACTTTGAATGCAACCAGTTCTCCCTCCTCCAAAAATCAGAAACACATGTGTGGACTGCTCCAAGGCAGCTCCTGATATGGTAATGGTAGGAGAATCAAACAAAGTAAGAGGAAAAAACAGCCAGTGTAGACAACATAAAACATAAATGACATAACATACATATTTTTAAAACGGAGATATGAATACTCCCAATATAAGGTGACAAAAGATGAATATAACAATCAATAATCCATAATCATTACAACATATTCAAAAAACATCTCACATATTAATGTCTTATATGCAGTATACCACAATCCATTATCAGGGTTATATAACTATGATGTAAAGTAAGTATACTGAATGCATAAAAGTCGCATCATCAAGGTTGTATCAGAGGGCAAAGGTTTTTTATTATTTTACCCTTTTGGAAAAAAAAACAAAAACCCACATATTAATGTCTTATATGCAGTATACCACAATCCATTATCAGGGTTACAGTGCCTACAAGTAGTATTCAACCCCCTGCAGATTTAGCAGGTTTGATAAGATGCTAATAAGTTAGAGCCTGCAAACTTCAAACAAGAGCAGGATTTATTAACAGATACATAAATCTTACAAACCAACAAGTTATGTTGCTCAGTTAAATTTTAATACATTTTCAACATAAAAGTGTGGGTCAATTATTATTCAACCCCTAGGTTTAATATTTTGTGGAATAACCCTTGTTTGCAATTACAACTAATAATCGTCTTTTATAATACCTGATCAGGCCGGCACAGGTCTCTGGAGTTATCTTGGTCCACTCCTCCATGCAGATCTTCTCCAAGTTATCGAGGTTCTTTGGGTGTCTCATGTGGACTTTAATCTTGAGCACCTTCCACAAGTTTTCAATTGGGTTAAGGTCAGGAGACTGACTAGGCCACTGCAACACCTTGATTTTTTCCCTCTTGAACCAGGCCTTGGTTTTCTTGGCTGTGTGCTTTGGGTCATTGTCTTGTTGGAAGATGAAATGACGACCCATCTTAAGATCCTTGATGGAGGAGCGGAGGTTCTTGGCCAAAATCTCCAGGTAGGCCGTGCTATCCATCTTCCCATGGATGCGGACCAGATAGCCAGGCCCCTTGGCTGAGAAACAGCCCCACAGCATGATGCTGCCACCACCATGCTTGACTGTAGGGATGGTATTCTTGGGGTCGTATGCAGTGCCATCCAGTCTCCAAACGTCAAGTGTGTGGTTGGCACCAAAGATCTCGATCTTGGTCTCATCAGACCAGAGAACCTTGAACCAGTCTGTCTCAGAGTCCTCCAAGTGATCATGAGCAAACTGTAGATGAGCCTTGAAATGACGCTTTGAAAGTAAAGGTACCTTATGGGCTCGTCTGGAACGGAGACCATTGCGGTGGAGTACGTTACTTATGGTATTGACTGAAACCAATGTCCCCACTGCCATGAGATCTTCCCGGAGCTCCTTCCTTGTTGTCCTTGGGTTAGCCTTGACTCTTCAGACAAGCCTGGCCTCAGCACGGGTGGAAACTTTCAAAGACTGTCCAGGCCGTAAAAGGCTAACAGTAGTTCCATAAGCCTTCCACTTCCGGATGATGCTCCCAACAGTGGAGACAGGTAGGCCCAACTCCTTGGAAAGGGTTTTGTACCCCTTGCCAGCCTTGTGACCCTCCACGATCTTGTCTCTGATGGCCTTGGAATGCTCCTTTTGTCTTTCCCATGTTGACCAAGTATGAGTGCTGTTCACAAGTTTGGGGAGGGTCTTAATTAGTCAGAAAAGGCTGGAAAAAGAGATAATTAATCCAAACATGTGAAGCTCATTGTTCTTTGTGCCTGAAATACTTCTTAATACTTTAGAGGAACCAAACAGAATTCTTGTGGTTTGAGGGGTTGAATAATAAATGACCTTCTGAATAAACTTTTCACAATTTAAAAAAAAAAATAAAAAAAGAAATAACATTCTTTTTTGCTGCAGTGCATTTCACACTTCCAGGCTAATCTACAGTCCAAATGTCACAATGCCAAGTTAATTCCGAATGTGTAAACCTGCTAAATCTGCAGGGGGTTGAATACTACTTGTAGGCACTGTATATAACTATGATGTATAGTAAGTATGCTAAATGCATAAAAGTCGCATCATCAAGGTTGTATCAGAGAGCAAAGGTTTTTTATTATTTTACCCTTTTGGAAAAACAAAAAAAAAAACAAACAAAAAAAAACAAACCCCTCACATATTAATGTCTTATATGCAGTATACCACAATCCATTATCAGGGTTATATAACTATGATGTATAGTAAGTATACTAAATGCATAAAAGTCGCATCATCAACATCATCAGAGAGCAAAGGTTTTTTATTATTTTACCCTTTTGGGGAAAAAAAAAAAAAAAAAGCAAACACCGCGGAGAATGGACCCCAGTTGAAAAAGGTTCCCAACCAGTATATAATAGGTGATCCATATATTATATTAAAGCCCATAGGAGGAATCTGAAATGAACATATCCATATATAAGTATTTAATTTTTACCTTAATAGTGCAATATAAGATCTTGTCGGCTATTCATTCCATTTGGGTATCTGGTGCCCAGGGTGAAGATCCAGAAGGACTCCCTATTCAAGAGTTTCCTTCTGTGATCTCCACCCCGAACCGGTCTATGTACAGTGCCTACAAGTAGTATTCAACCCCCTGAAGATTTAGCAGGTTTACACATTCGGAATTAACTTGGCATTGTGACATTTGGACTGTAGATCAGCCTGGAAGTGTGAAATGCACTGCAGCAAAAAAGAATGTTATTTCTTTTTTTATTTTTTTTTTAAATTGTGAAAAGTTTATTCAGAGGGTCATTTATTATTCAACCCTTCAAACCACCAGAATTCTGTTTGGTTCCCCTAAAGTATTAAGAAATATTTCAGGCACAAAGAACAATGAGCTTCACATGTTTGGATTAATTATCTCTTTTTCCAGCCTTTTCTGACTAATTAAGACCCTCCCCAAACTTGTGAATAGCACTCATACTTGATCAACATGGGAAAGACAAAGGAGCATTCCAAGGCCATCAGAGACAAGATCGTGGAGGGTCACAAGGCTGGCAAGGGGTACAAAACCCTTTCCAAGTAGTTGGGCCTACCTGTCTCCACTGTTGGGAGCATCATCCGGAAGTGGAAGGCTTATGGAACTACTGTTAGCCTTCCACGGCCTGGACAGCCTTTGAAAGTTTCCACCCGTGCCGAGGCCAGGCTTGTCCGAAGAGTCAAGGCTAACCCAAGGACAACAAGGAAGGAGCTCCGGGAAGATCTCATGGCAGTGGGGACATTGGTTTCAGTCAATACCATAAGTAACGTACTCCACCGCAATGGTCTCCGTTCCAGACGAGCCCGTAAGGTACCTTTACTTTCAAAGCGTCATGTCAAGGCTCGTCTACAGTTTGCTCATGATCACTTGGAGGACTCTGAGACAGACTGGTTCAAGGTTCTCTGGTCTGATGAGACCAAGATCGAGATCTTTGGTGCCAACCACACGTGACGTTTGGAGACTGGATGGCACTGCATACGACCCCAAGAATACCATCCCTACAGTTAAGCATGGTGGTGGCAGCATCATGCTGTGGGGCTGTTTCTCAGCCAAGGGGCCTGGCCATCTGGTCCGCATCCATGGGAAGATAGATAGCACGGCCTACCTGGAGATTTTGGCCAAGAACCTCCGCTCCTTCATCAAGGATCTTAAGATGGGTCGTCATTTCATCTTCCAACAACACAACGACCCAAAGCACAGAGCCAAGAAAACCAAGGCCTGGTTCAAGAGGGAAAAAATCAAGGTGTTGCAGTGGCCTAGTCAGTCTCCTGACCTTAACCCAATTGAAAACTTGTGGAAGGAGCTCAAGATTAAAGTCTACATGAGACACCCAAAGAACCTAGATAACTTGGAGAAGATCTGCATGGAGGAGTGGGCTAAGATAACTCTAGAGACCTGTGCCAGGCTGATCAGGTCTTATAAAAGACGATTATTAGCTGTAATTGCAAACAAGGGTTATTTCACAAAATATTAAACCTAGGGGTTGAATAATAATTGACCCACACTTTTATGTTGAAAATTTATTAAAATTTAACTGAGCAACATAACTTGTTGGTTTGTAAGATTTATGCATCTGTTAATAAATACTGCCCTTGTTTGAAATTTGCAGGCTCTAACTTATTTGCATCTTATCAAACCTGCTAAATCTGCAGGGGGTTGAATACTACTTGTAGGCACTGTACTTGTTCTATTCCCATGAAGTGAAAGCCGCTAACATCCCCCTTGTGAATTGTGGCAAAGTGCTTTGAAACCGACGAGATTGCAACTGCATTGTGATTAGACACATCTGAGAGATGCCTCCTGATTCTAACCTTCAAGGGTCCCGTGGTGCAACCAGTGTATTGGATGTTACAGATTTTGCATGATATTAAATATACAATGTAAGAAGAATTACAATTTATCAAATTTTTGATGGTAAATGTTTTTTTATTTGCTATTGAAAAAAATGTTTTTCCTTTTTGTGCAAAATTACAAGCTTTACATCTGGCTGCACCACATTTATAAAAACCCTTCAATGTGATCCAGGAGGATCCCCCAGTACGGCCACTATCACTTATGAAAAGACTGGGGGACAGAATAGTGTTAAGTGTAGGTGCCCGTTTTGCAACACACCTAACATTATTCTGAATCACCTGTTTAAGAATAGGATCCTCATTGAGAATTGGTAGGTATTTTTTCACAATATTAGTAACAGTGTGATATTGATTACTAAAATTAGTTGAAAAGACAATATTATTGTTAGTTTTATTTTTCATATGAGATAGTTTATGTTTGAATAATAAGTCTTCCCTATTAATTGCACCTACAATTGTTTTGGCTCTATTGAGAGTCCAGGGAGGGTAGCCCCTCTTTGCAAGCCTGTTACAACCTGTCTTTCTTCCCTATTGTAGTCACTGGATTGGGAACAGTTTCGTTTGGTTCGAATCAGTTCCCCCACCGGAATATTATTCTTTATCTGTACCGCATGGCAAGAATCTGCCGTTAGGATGGAATTAGTGGCAGTGGGTTTGCGGTAAGCAGAGACCATGACAAAGTTCGAATCACTGATAGATAACGTGACGTCCAGAAAATTCATTGTAGTCAAATGGTGATTGGAGGTAAATTTCAAATTGAATTCATTAGTGTTCAAATATGAAACAAACTCCTGTATACAATCCTCTGGACCGCACCAAATCATCAGCAGATCATCCAGATATCTGCCACAACCATAGCAGATATCTGGAAAATGGATTCCCATCTGAATACAGGAAATCCTCCTCCCACCTCGCCATAACAATATTTGCCAGCGAGGGGGAGAAGCGAGCTCCCATACTAACTCCTCTGCACTGCAAATACATTTTTTTTGTCAAAAGAAAAATAATTGTGCTTTAGGAGAAAATCAATAGATGAGATTAAAAACTCCTTCAAACAAGTGTCATAGTCACTGAATCTGTCTAGGTGTTGAGAAAGGCAGCGTAATGCATCGTTATGGGGTATAGATGGATATAGCAAAATCACGTCGCATGAAAGCCAGGAATAATGAGATTTCCAACAAAAATTGTCCAGAGCTTTGACCACCTCTTTTGTATCCCTGATATAACCTGGTATATCAAGAATCAGGGGTTGAAGAAAATCGTCTATCCAGCCTCCCAAATTCTCCCCCAATGAGCCAATGCTAGAAACTATTGGTCTCAGTGGGGGAGGAAATACATTTTTGTGAACTTTTGGGAGACAATGATAAATCGGAACTACAGGATTTTTGTTGAATAAGAAGAGATCCTTGGTTTTCTCATTGATAGCACCCACACAGACTCCCTCCTCCAAATTTTTCAATAATAAATTATAATAGTGTCTGGTGGGGTCCTGATCTAACTCTATATAGGTGTCTTCATCCTGTAAGTCCCGGAGTATCAATTTTTTATAAAGACCCGAATTCAACAATACAATGGCCCCCCCCTTGTCGGCCTCCCTGATTGTAAGATCAGGGTTAAGTTTTAACTCTTTCAGGGCCAATCTTTCCCTGTGTATTAGATTATCTTTGGGAGGGACCATTGTATCATTCAACTCTATGAGTTCGGTGACAATAAGTTCCTGGAAAAAATCCAGTATTGGAGGTCTTGATTGTACCGGATAATATTCCCGATTAGAAAGTGCAGGTTGGGTAAGCATGCTGGGTTTAATTAAAGCTATGTCACAATTAGCAGAAAGAAGTCTGAGATCCATTACCGCCTTCTGTTCACGAAAGGAAAAAAAAGGGTGGTTACTGCAATTAGAAATGACGATATCAGCATCAACATTGACATCAGTATCCTGTGGGAAAATCTCATTCTTATTGTCAAAAAAATGACACTTTAGTGTAATATTACGTGCAAATTTGTTAAAATCCAATATGGTCTGGAAAATGTTGAAACTTATATTAGGGGCAAATAAGACCTGAGGCGTTGAAACGCGTTCTTCTGCTTTAAGACCTGATGCGTCGAAACGCGTTGTTCTGCTTAAGACCTGAGGCGTCAAAACGCGTTGTTCTGCTTCAAGACCTGAGGCGTCGAAACACGTTGTTCTGCTTTAAGACCTGAGGCGTCGAAACGCGTTGTTCTGCTGCCATCCGACTGATATGCTGTACCTGCTGGAATTTTAATATGCATTGGCACAATAAAATGGATTTTTAATTTTCTCATTCCTGGCGCTGGAACTTTTTTCCTTTTCTATTATTGATTGACTGCCAAGTCAAATCCGTGCGCAGGATTTGGAACACACCAGCAAGGCAGTACGGTGAGCTGGATTACCCCTTTTTCCTCTGCAGTTAAACCAGAGAGTTATGTCACACAAAATAGTTAATAAATAACATCCCACTTGTCCACTTTACATCAGCGTGATTTTGGTACCAACATTTTTTTTTTTTTAGGAAGTTAGAGGGGTTCAAAGTTTATCAGCGATTTCTCATTTTTACATCAAAATTTATAAAACCATTTTTTTAGGGAACACATCATATTTGAAGTGACTTTGATAGACCTAGATGACAGAAAATACCCAAAAGTGACACCATTCTAAAAACTGCACCCCCCCAAAGTACTCAAAATCATATTCAAGAAGTTTATTAACCCTTCAGGTGCTTCACATGAACAAAAGCAATGTGGAATGAAAAAAAGCAAAAATTAAATTTTACCTAAAAATGCTGCTCTAACCCAAATTTATTCACTTTTAGAAGAAATAACACAACAAAATGGACCCCAAAACTTGTTACCCACTTTCTTATGAACGCGCCGATACCCCACATGTGGTCAAAAACCTCTGTTTGGATAAATGGGAGGGCTCGGAACAGAAGGAGCAATATTTGAATTTTGGAAAGCAAATTTGGCTGAAATAGATTGCGGGCACCATGTTGCATTTACAGGTCCGCTAAGGTACCTAAACAGAAAAAAACCCTCACAAGTGATGCCATTTTGGAAACTAGACCCCTCAAGGCCTCTATCTAGGGGTATAGTGAGCATTTTGGACCCAGAAGTATTTCACAGATTTTGTTAACGTTACGTTGTCATATTGAAAATTTTAATAATTTTCTCAAAAATGTTGCTTTAGCATCAATTTTCTCACTTTTTCAAGAGGTAATTCCAAAAATTTTACCTCAACGTTTGTTACCCACTTTCTTATGAGCGCGGTGATACCTCAAGTGGTCTGAAACCTTTGTTTGGACAAATGGGAGGGCTTGGAACGGAAGGAGCAGTATTTGAGTTTTGGAAAGGAAATTTGGCTGAAAAAGATGCGTGCACCATGTCGCATTTGGAGGTCCCCTAAGGTACCTAAACAGCAGAAACCCCCCACAAGTGACCCCATTTTGGAAACTAGGCCCCTCAAGGAATTTATCTAGATGTTTAGTAACTACCCTGAACCCCCAGGTGCTTCACAGAATTTTGTAACGTTGTGCCATGAAAATAAAAAAATAACATTTTACCATAAAGTTGTTATTTTAACCAGGTAGCTTTTTTTTTAACAAAGGTAGCAGGAAAAAAATGCACCATAAAATGTATTGTGTAATTTCTCCTGAGTTCGCTGATACATCATATGTGGTGGAAATCAACTGTTTGAGTGCACGGCAAGGCTCGGAAGGAAAGGCGCACCATTTGACTGCAAAATTGGCAGGAATTATTAGCGAACGCCATGTTGCGTTTGGTGACCCCCTGAGGTGCCTAAACAGTGGAGCTCCCCCACAAGTGAACCCATTCTGGAAACTAGACCCCTCAAGGATTTTATCTAGGGGTATAGTGCATTTGAACCCACAGATACTTCATAGAATTTCATAACCTTAGGTAGTCATATAGAAAATTTTGATTTTTTTTTTTCAGAAAAATGTTGCTTTAGCACAAAATTCCTCACTTTTTCAAGAAGAAATACCAAAAAATGGAGCACACAGTTTGTTATCCAATTTCGTATGAGCGCAGTGATACCACATATGTGGTGAAAAAAGCTCTGTTTGGACAAACAGTAGGGTTCGGAACGGAAGGAGCATGATTTGAATTTTGTAAAAGTTGAAATAAATTGTGGGCACCATGTCACATTTGCAGGGCCCCTAGGTCACCTATACAGCAGAAACCCCCACAAGTTACCCCATTTTGGAAACTAGACCCTTCAAGCACTTTATTTATGGGTATAGTGAGAATTTTAAATCTACAGGTACTTCACAAAAATGTTGCTGTTGCGCCAAATTTCTCACTTTTAGGCTATGTGCACACAATCTGGCGACACTGTCTAGGATGCAGTGCGAGCCCTCCTGCAGAGATGTGAGTGTTGTCCATGGGAGAACGCAGCTACCTGTGTATACACTCCGGGTTCAGACCGCTGCAGACTTTATTCTTCCTTCAAAGAACACTTTAGTCTCTGCAGCATAAATTAACATCCTGCTGCTCAGGAAGCCGCACCACAGGTCAGTTTATGCTGCAGAGAAAAGAAGTGACGTGGGCAGGAGATTTCTAAAAATCCTTCCACTGTGCTTGTACTGCACAACGCAGCGTTATGGATGCAGTGAAAACACTCTGCATCCAAAATGCTGCAAATCCTGATTGTGGGCACATAGCCTAAAGAGCTAGGATCGATGGATGGATAGATGTCTAACACATATATAATGTCCTACCCCCTGCACATTCTAAGCTGGTGCCCGTTAGTGACTTTCATTGTGTTGTGCCATGTATTTAGCACAAATATAAATAAATAATTTAAAAAAAATGATGTGGGGTCCCCCCTATTTATGATAGCCAGTTAGGGTAAAGAAGACTGTTGCAGCCTATAGACCACAGCTGGCAGCTTCACCTTGGCTGGTGATCAAATTTGGAGGTCACCCCAAGCTGTTTTTTTATAATTATTTATAAATGATTAAAAAAAAAAAGTGGGATCCACCTCAAATTGGATTACCAGCCAAGGTAAAGCAGACAGCTGTGGCCTGATATTATCAGAGTGGGAAGAGCCACATGTATTTGGCCTTTCCCAACCTAATAATAGCAGGCCGCAGCCGCCCCAGAAGTGGCGCATACATTAGATGCGCCAATTCTGGCGCTTCGCCCCAGCTCATCCCGTTGCCCTGGAGCGGTGGCAAACGGGGTAATAAATGGGGTTGATGCTAGATGTGTAATGTCACCTGGCAGCAAGCCCAGAGGTTAGAGATGTCACAGCATCTAAACAGATACCTGACATCACTAACCCAGTCAGTAATAGAAAAAAAATAAAGACGACAAAATAATTTATTTGAAAAAACACTCCTCAAAACATTCCCTCTTTCACCAATTTATTGAAAATAAAAAAAATTCCGGACCGCCGTAATCCATTTTGGAGGTTCTGGACCTTCTAGAATATGGGGGGCACGCTCAGGGAACATATCCCCCATTTTCTGGAAGAGCAAGCTCTTCCTGTGAGCAGTGTGGGTGCAGTAATCTGAGAATACTGCACTCACACTGCCCCGGTCCAACCTAGGAGAGAGTGAACTGCAGTAACCTCATTCCAAAATATGAGGGGCACGCTGAGAGAACGTATCCCCCATTTTCTGGAACAGCAGGCCCTCCATGTGAGGAGTGTGGCTGCAGATTACTGCACTAACGCTCCCCCGGTCCACAGTGCAGTAGCGAGGTCAGCGTCCCTGCTTGCAAGGAGCCAGCTGACAGCCGCTGTCTGCACATGCGCCGCCAGCTTTCCAGAAGGACGCGGAGTGATCGCGGGGACCGGAGCAGCAGCCAGGTACCGGGGAAGACCGGGGGCTGGGGCTGACCGGGGGAGACCTGGCAGGACCTAGGGACGACTTTTCTGTCGCATGTGACATGTCACATGCAACAGAAATGAGGGAAGGAGGATGAATGTGGCCGCGCGTTACTGTGCGCGTCGCAATCTTGCATGCTCCGGAGGGGAGGGGGGATTGCTCTGGAGAACCAGAGGGGGCTCCGGGGGACCAGAGAGCTCCGGTGTCCCGGAGGAGGGCTCGGGGAGGACATTTCCCTCCGATCTGAAATGTTTCATCATTTCAGATCAGAGGGAAATGAATGCAAAGCCGGCGGCGGCTGCAGTTTTCGGCGTCATCCTGAATGCTCCTGAGGGAGTGCTCTGGAGAACCGGAGGGGGCTCCGGGGGACCAGAGGGCTCCGGTGTCCCGGAGGAGGGCTCGGGGAGGACATTTCCCTCCGATCTGAAATGTTTCATCATTTCAGATCAGAGGGAAATGAATGCAGAGCCGTCGGCGGCAGTTTTCGGCGCGCGTCGGCGCCATTTTGGATGTTCCGGTTGGGGGTGGTGGTGGTAGGGGTTGATTTCTCCGGTACCAGGGGATTTGGGGGAACTAGGGGCTTATATTTCTTTATCATCTGACCTGTTTGATCATGTCAGATGAGAAAGAAATCAGTATTATTTGCCATTTTTTTTTCATACGGTGTATACCGGCGATCACATTATCGGGGTCCAAAGAAACACCCCGATTCATAATCTTGGGGGTCTCAGCTCTGGTAGCTGAAACCCCCGAGATTTTCTGTCACTGGGGGGTGCTACAAGCTTTTTCCGGCCTGACGTCTCAAAGCGTCGGAACAGAATAAGTACCCTGTTTTTCCGACGTCTTGAGACGTTAGGCCGTCGCTATGGGGTTAAATCTCTATATCAATTATCTGTAGACATATAGCAAACAAATTATCTTTTAATAAAGGCATATTTTGATCTTCAAGAAATCATCCAACTGCTAGTCAGGGTTTTTTTATTTAACTTAAAAGGATTGTCCACTACGTCGATAACTCCTTTTTAAATAACTTAATCCCCTTATAAGGCAAAACTACTGACCTCCCACACTTAAAACCATTAAAGCAATGTTGACAATGGGTCTTCCAGGTCTCCCGTACAGTTATGCCATTTGAGCCATGTAGCAGATCAGCAGCCACTTTTGGGCTGCTGCGTTTCTGAAACTTGAGCCTTGAGAAACTTGCCACAGACATCGCTGGTGCAGCACTGAATTGGTAGATTACAATTTCTGATTTTTATTGTACAAGGGATCTCCTTTGCTTAAAGGGAACCTGTCGGGTCCAATATGCACCCAGAACCATGAGCAGTTCTGGATGCATATTGCTAATCCCTGCCTAACTGTCCCTGTATACACTAGCATGGATAAAGATATGTTTAGAAAAGGTTTTTTTAAAGATCTTTTATCATATGATAATGAGCGCGGGGACTTGTCCCCTGGGCTTTAGTTTCCTTGGCTAGTCGGCCCCATTAGCATGTTAGTACACCCCTGTGGGCGTGCTAACATGCTAATGAATGCACAGCATCAGAGTATGATCTCACTCACTTCTCCACCGCCATTGCCGCCCGACACTGGATTTCGTCTCAGTGCGCATGACCCCAGAGTTTCAGTCATGCGCACTATGAAGCCGGGTGTACGAGTCTTGACTTCAAACTGAAGTAGTGCATGTGGCACCCCTGACCTGGTCAGGCACCACTGAGTACTGCACTCATGCTGGGACAGTAATTCCAGGTAATCCTGGAGGCCAGAATGAGGTGTGTACGCACAGACACATAGCAACCAGGTCTCCAATACCATTAGATGGGACCCTTGGGCAGTCCCTAGAGGGGTCTGGCCTAAAATTCTTGTCAAGGGCTGTAGTGGAGGGCCTGGGAGCTAAAATGCAGAGGCAGAAAGGAAAGGAGTGGAGCGAGCCAGTCTGGTAGTGGTGAGCGGCGGTTGCTAGGAGACGCAGACACGCGCTCACACTAGGCAGACCTTGCACGTGGAGTAGCCATTAGCAGGGGAGAATGGTTACCAGTCAGTCAGTCAGAAAGACAGAGAGAGAGAGTCAGTCGAATACGGGGACTCCTGGTGACTAGGCACGCATGGGGAACAGAAGTCCCTAGAGTAGACTCAAGTTTAACTATCTGCTAAACCTGCCGATGAGGGGAACTACAAGTCCCTCACCAACCATACAGAGTCTGAGCCTCAGCAGCAGCGCAGGGACCCATAAGGAGACAGCCAGAAGCCATCTCACCTGGTCCACGCTGCCGGCAAATGGTCCAAAAAGGGGAGAAAAGGCAGTAGGGACTTCCCTGGATAGACCCCACGGTACTTCAAGTCAGGGGTTATCCGAACAAAGAGTGCTAGGAAGGCGACTTAATGGCTACCCTCAGACTGGCTTGAAGGATACCTGGTTTCACCTGGCTCATTGAGGCATCGTCCGGGTCAGTTCACAGACACATCAAAAAGTGAGTAAAAAGCAGTTGAAAAACTTTCTGGACTGAGCCTGAGTTATTCCTGACCCGCTATCCTTACACACCTGAGCCCCTGGGGCCTGCCTCACTCACGAGAGGCCATACCATCCAACTGCAGACCCCATCAGCCCCAGACGTTCATTAAACCTGCAGTGCCGGTCACCCATATCCCTGACCACAAACCGTGAGTGGCGTCACGACACATATATACAAAACCGACATACCTATTGCTATATACAGAAGAAGGTCCTGTGGCGTCCCTGAAGCTGGAGCGGCATCCCTTGGGGCGACACATGCGCATGACCAAAACTCCGGGGTCATGCGCACTGAGCCAAAATCCAATGTCAGGCGGTGATGGCAGCAAAGAGGTGAGTGAGATCATTCTCTGACGCTGCACATTCATTATTATGTTAGTACATCCACAGGAGTGTGCTAACATGCTAATGGGGCCGACTAGCCAGGGCAACTAACACCCTTGGGACTAGTCCCCGAGCTCATTAGCATACGATAAAAGAGCTTTAGAAATACTTTTTCTAAAGATCTCTTTATCTATGCTACTACATACAGGGACAATTAGTCAGGAATCAACAATGCATCCAGAACTGCTCATGGATCTGGGTGCATTTTGGACCTGACAGGTTTCCTTTAACCCCTTAACGACCCATGACGTACTAGGTACGTCATGGATCGTGTGCCGGTAAGCCCCGCCCCCTGCCGCCGGCAGGCGGCGGCGAGACGCGCACATATCAGCTGTTATCAACAGCTGATATGTGTGCCTGCTAGCCGCGGGTGGAATCGCTTCCACCCGCGGCCATTAACCCCTTACATTTCGCTGCCAAAGTCTTGGCATCGATATGTATATGGGCACCGCCATGACAGTGACTTACCCCGCCCCCACCGGAAGTCACGTGACATGATCACGTGACTTTCGGCGGTTGCCATGGTAGCACAGGGTCATGTGATGACGCCTGTAGCTAACATGAGTCACTTCCTCTCAATGCCGGAATACAGCCGGCATTGAAAATGAAGCTGCAAATCTGCAGTTCTCAGCTCTGTAGCTGAGATCTGCAGATAGTGCAGAGCGATCGGATTGCTGATTGCAATAGCCCCCTAGAAGGACTAGTAAAATAAAAAAAAAAGTAAAAAAAAAAGTTTTAAAAAATTAAAAAAAAATAAAAAACCTAAAAGTTCAAATCACTCCCCTTTCACCCCATTGAAAATTAAAGGGTTAAAAAAATAAAAAATACACACATATTTGGTATCACCACGTTCAGAAATGCCCGATCTATCAAAATATAAAATCAATGAATCTGATCAGTAAACGGCGTAGCGGCAAAAAAATTCCAAACGCCAAAATTACGTTTTTTGGTCGCCGCAAATTTTGCGCAAAATGCAATAACAGGCGATCAAAACGTAGCATCTGCGCAAAAATGGTACCGTTAAGAACGTAAGGTCGAGACGCAAAAAATAAGCAATCACTGAGCCTTAGATCCTGAAAAATGAGAACGCTACGGGTTTTGGAAAATGGCGCAAAACGTGCGCCACGTTTTTTGGACAAGCTTGTGAATTTTTTTTAACCCCTTAGATACAAGTAAACCTATACATGTTTGGTGTCTACAAACTCGCACCGAACTGAGGCATCATACCCACACATCAGTTTTACCATATAGTGAACACGGTGAATAAAATATCCCAAAAACTATTGTACAATCCCACTTTTTTTGCAATTTTTCCGCACTTGGAATTTTTTTGCCGTTTTCCAGTACACTATATGGTAAAACTTATGGTTTCATTTAAAAGTACAACTCGTCCCGCAAAAAACAAGCCCTCATATGGCAAGATTGATGGAAAAATAAAAAAGTTACGCCTCTCGGAAGAAGGGGAGCAAAAAACAAAAACGCAAAAACGGAAAGTGCCCGGGGGCTGAAGGGGTTAACAAGAGGTTTTCCATGTAATGGACAACTCCTTTAATGCAAATGATCCCAATGAGGGTAGACCATAATAAACAAAGATTTTTAAAACCATTTTCAATCCATTTTTTTGTCACAATGGCACAATTATCTAAAATGTATCTGGTATACAATATATCTAATATACTAAACTATTGCACTCAGAAAAACCTGGAGTTTTTCATTGTCAGCAGAGATCACATTGTATGTGATTCAATAGCAACCAATCTCGATCGGCGTCATTGTACTCTATTCTTAAGCACCAAAGTCTAATTCTGTTATAACTAAATTACTGCTGTTTAGAAAAAAGTAATCTGTTTTTGGAATTGGAGCTTGAGAGAACATTTATGTGTAAGCCTTCCATTGCTCAGGCATTATACAGCACATGATGCTGGCTTATATACCTGAATATTTAATCTCACTGGCTACCATACAAAGTAACAATTATGAATAAAAAGGGTTAAAAGATCAGCCATTGGCATTGAAATGAAGGTAATTGACGTTGCTCTGAGCATTACCTCTGTGGCATAGTCTAGCGTACCTTTTCTCTCTGTAGAGATTGCTATGGTTACTATCAGTCATTGGCACCAAGATGTAACGCAAAAGAAAAGGCTGGAAAAGGAAAAAAATGGATGTAGTTTTCAGCTCCAAGCTGTCATCGATTTTTTTTGACATTTAAATTCTGTGAGTGACATCAGGATTAGCAGGCGAGACCAGTGATGATGGATCAGGCAGCTAACATATACAGTAGCGTCTGCATGAATCAGCTCATGCCTAAATAATGTAATGTAATATATGTAAGCAGTAAAAGATTGCTATACTACATGACTAAAGGAAAGAAGACTGTACCAAGATCACTTACAGACATGGTGACTCATATAGTGCCTCTCTACTATCGAGCATTGGTGGGGATGCTGCAAAAGTATTTGTATTAGGTAAAAAACATAGAGCTAGAAGCAGTCCCATGGCACTCTCTGCATTTACTAACCACTGAAGATACATCTGACACCTGTCATGACCAGAGTTGCCCCCCGTTCAGGAATTCCAAGACAGTCGGTAAAAACAAAGCACTATTATGTCCTGTCCCTAAACAAAAATTGAATGCGTCTGTGATTTTTTTGAAGCAGAAACTTTGAAAATTATTTTGTCTGTAATTTTCATTATTTTACAGTTTATAGTGAATGCAGCTAACTAATGTTGAGCGAGTAGTTGACTATTCGTATTCATAGTTACATAGTTACTTAGGTTGAAAAAGGACCTAGGTCCATCTAGTTCATCCTTCCTCCACCAGTTCTACATTTTGTCCCTAAGTCATTTATAACCAACAATGTTGTGTGTAGTGAGGAAATCATCCAGCCCTTTTTTGAAAGCTGTTATAGTATCTGCCATTACTACCTCTTGTGGTAGTGTATTCCACAGTCTGACTGCTCTAAGGCTATGTGCGCACGTTGCGTACTAGCCCTGCAGATATTTCTGCAGCGATCTGAAGAGCACATGTGCGCTTTAGATCGCTGCAGAAATGTCCGTAGTGAGCGCCGATTCCATGTGCTCTGCCTGCAGCTCCTGCCATAGACAGAGCAGGAGCTGCCGGCAAAGCGCAGGAAAGAAAGCCATGGACCCCATAGGGGGGAGGGGCGACATGACCAGAGGGAAGGGAGGGAGTGAGGGGTTAATAAAGTGAATTAAAGGGCATTATGGGCCCTTATAGGGGATTGGTGGAATAGGGTCACTGTAGGGTGGGGAGGGGGCTAGTATATAAACTATAGGGGAGGGGTCTTACCTTCCTTGTGACTCCGGACAGTAAAGGATTCCGACCTGTCCAACGGCATGGCGGACCTCCAGGAACGGGACAGGACGATCCGATCAGCGATGGCGGTGCACGGGGCCCAGGCAGTGCAGTCCCACTTCAGGGCTGCCTGGGTTTCCCCGTCGGCACCTGCCCCTTGTCTCCCCCTCGGCCGCGGGCGGCGTTCCAGGCCCCCCCCCCCATCAGGTATTCTCCGGCCGCAGGGGGGGCAAGGAGGCCCAGTGAGAGCCCCCCTCGGGACCCTCCGCGGCGGGGCGGGCAGCGGCTGCTTCCAGCGTCTGCCCCGGCCGCAGGGAGGAATCTCCGGCGAGGCCGCGGCGGCCGCAAAGGGGGCGTGGCCAGCCCGGGGCCTTCTCCTGATGTCGGGCCTCGGGCTGGAGTGAGGAGCCCAGCGGCGTCTCCCGGCCGGGAGCGAGCCCGGCGACGATCTGAGGCCAGCGGCGGCCTGGACGGAGGTGGGCCCGGCCTGGGGCCTACTTCCGGTCCCAGGCCTCGGGCTCAATTACCAGGCCAGCGGCAGCCCGGGACCGGGGGGCGTGCCCAGCGGTGATCGGAGGTTTGAGAGGGGGCGTGCCCAGCCTGGGGGGCCTGCTCCTGGTGACGGGCACCCTGCGGAGTGACACGGCCCTGCGGCAGCTTCCAAATGGGAGCGGGCCCCGCAATTGAATGAGGCCAGCAGTACCCCCCGTGGGTGGCGGGGGGGCTGGGCGCAGGCAGCCAGCGGGGGGACCGGTGTGTGCAGGCGGCACCCGGATACCCGTGAGGCTGCGGGGAGCAGGGGGGACGGCAGGAGCCCTGCGGTTCCCGCCAGGTCCCTCAGGTCATCAGTACTGCGCCCGGCGGCAGCGGTCTCCCCCTCCCGGGGAGGACCCGGCGGGATGCCACGGTTGGGGCCCCTGGAGGGCTGGAGGCGACGGTGGGGAGCCCCCTTAGCTCAGGGAGAGGCTCCTCCAAGAAGAGGATTCGGTCAGCGGCGGCCCGGGGGACAGGACGGTCTCGCGGGCTGTCGCCGCACAGGAAGAGACGGATGCCCACCGCCAGTGCCCACGCGGCGGCCCAGGAGGGCGGCCGTGGTGGAGGGGAGGCATCGGCTGCGTCCCCTGGAGCTGGAATGGTGGAGGACGACTACAGCGAGGAAGAAGAGGGAGCCCTCAGGTCGGGGGGACGAATCTGACGAGCAGATGGCGGAGGACGTCGCGGTTCCAATTTCCATTTCTGCGCCACGGTCGGGTGAGCTAGCCGTGGATTCGGCATTGCTTGCGGCGCGGGGTGCTAGTTTTGGGGAGGTGGCTGCGGGCACGGCAGCGCCAAGGGGGGTCAGCATTGCTTAGTCAGTTGCTGGGCTTGTTGCAGGGTTTAACGCGCGCGCCGGCGGCAGCAGCGGCCTGGACGGGTCGACGGTGGAGGGCGCAGCGTCGGTCAGCAGCGAGGCGGCGCCGGTAGGGACGGGTGCGGTTGGTGGAGTAGTGGAGCCCGCGGGTTTAAACCCGATGAGGTGGTGCGTTTGGCGGATAGGGCTAAGTTTACGTGTGGTTTGAGGGACCGTTAGGGGCTCACCTCCAGAGGGAGGTGAGGGACAAGATTGGGAAGGGGGAGTATGTGAAGATATTTTCCCTGCTACCCCTGTTAAAAAAAAAAAAAAAAAAAATTTAATCTGGACAAGGTGAAGCCGAACGACTCCCAAGAAGGAAGGGGAAGAGGAAGAAAAACGCTGTTATATGCTCATTCCTCGCCCCCCTTTTTTCCAATTGGCTGCAGGCGTTTGCAATTTGGCAAGTGTCATAGGGGAAAAGGAGCCGGAGCACTGCTCGGCTCTGTTTGACTATCGGGATGCAATGGGGGAGGCGTATCGCACGGACAGGGGCTTGCCATGGCTGCGGTATGATGTGCAGTTTAGGCGGCGGAAGGCGTTGCGGCCCGGCATGCGGTGGGACCGTGAGGACATTTCCTTAGGGATGCGTTGAATGGCGGCCCCGAGCCAACCCCTCCCCCCCCCCTTTCATGGCGGCGCCGGGGGAACGGGAGCCAGGCCCTCGGGTACCCAGAAAAAGGGATTGTGCTGGCAAGTTGGCGACGGCCGGTGCAAATTTGGGACAGCATGCAGGTTCGAGCATGAGTGCTCCGGCTGAGGGGGGACGGGTTTTGGTAAAAGGGAGGACGCCAGTGAAAATAGGGGCAATGGCGCCATCTTTTAAATAGGTATCCGGGCGGGGCAGCGGCGTCAATTTTGCGGTTTGGTTTTTTATACGGTTTTCAGATTTCGTCGGCGGTCGAGGCATGGCCTCCGGTTTGTCGTACTTTACGGTCGGCAAGGGACCACCCTATGGTTGTGGGTGGGAAGTTGGGGACAGAGGTTGAGTTGGGCAGGATGGGGGGGTCCATTTGAGAGCCCGCCGTGCAGTAATCTGGTGGTGTCCCGGTTGGGCGTGGTGCCAAAGAAGGAGCCGGATAAATTTCGGCTCATCCAGCATCTTTCCTTTCCGGGGGGGTCGTCAGTGAATGATGGCATCGCGCTAGAATTGTCGGCAGTGTACTACGTCTCGTTTGACAAAGCGCTGGACTTGGTGCGGGCGGCGGGATGCGGTGCATTGATGGCAAAGGTGGATGTAGAATCGGCGTTTCGTTTGCTGCCGGTGCATCCGGAGAGCCAGCACCTTCTGGGTTGCTGGTGGGGTGATGAGTTTATGTTGATCATTGTTTGCCTATGGGCTGTTTCAATTTCTGGTTTGTATTTTGAGGCGTTTAGTTCCTTTGCTGAGTGGGTGGTGCGGGACGTGTCTGGGTGTCCTCCATTATCCTCTATCTAGATGATTTTCTTGGTGTCGGTCCGGCGGGATCCATGGTTTGCGCTGGCTCGTTGTTCGCCTTACAGAGAGTGGCGGATAGCTTTGGGTTCCCTTTAGCACAGGATGAGTCGGAGGGGCCGGCGACGGTTATGCGGTAATTTTTTGTTTTCTTTGGGGACTGAGATTGACTCTTTGGCTATGGAATGCAGGCTGCCGGAGGGGAAGATGGTGGCCTTGTGGTGAGTGGTAGCAGCAATGCTGGCAGCACGGAAAGGGCGGCTGAAGGTGGTGCAGTCTTTGCTCGGGAAGTTTGAACTTTGCGTGCAGGATTATGCCAATGGGGCGGGTGTTCGCCAAGATTTTGGTGGCAGATAGGGTAGTCGTACGGTCCCCGGCGCATTTTGTGCGGGTCACGCGGGAGATCAAGGAGGATTTTCTGGTTTGGGATGTTTTTCTTGCAATGTTTTAACGGCCGAGCCTTGTGGTTGAAGAAGGTGGTGCCCAATGGTGTGCTAGAACTGTACAGGGACGCGGCCGGGTCGGCAGGTTTCGTCACCACTTTTTCAGGGACATTGGTACGTTGGGAGGTGGCCTGAGGAATGGCGGCAGGTTGGTCTGGTTAGGAATCTGGCCTTGCTGTGGTTATTTTCGATCGTGGTGACGGTGGAATTGTGGGGGGTCGCAATTTTCGGGATGTAAGTGTGCGATCACTGCGATAATCAGGCGGTGGTGCATGCGATAAACAGCTTGTCAGCAGAGTCCGGACCGGTAGTGGCTTATCTGCGGCATTTGGTGCTCAAGTGTTTACTGTGGAACGTTCATGTGGTTGCGAAACACGTGGTGGGGGTTGATAACGGGGTGGCGGACGCTTTATCTCATTTTTCAGTCCACAGGTTGTGGGAGTTCATGCCGGGGGGCAGACGAGATCGGAGCAGTGTCCAGAGGACTTGTGGAGCCTGGTGAGGCATTGATTGCGGGTTTCATTAGGAATTCGGTGAGTGGCAGGAGATGCTGGGAGTTATGTTTGGTGACGGGCGAGCAAATTACTTGTTGGCGCTACTGGCACTAGTGAGCGAGGATTTCAGGGCTGGGAAGTCAGCATCAGCAGTGATACTTAGGGTGGCGGCTGTGGCCTTTTTTGGTTGAAGGTCAGGGGTGAGTGGGGCGTGTCGCGGAATTTTGGGGCGGCAGGCCTTGAAGGGTTTTTTCGAAAAAAGGGCGAAGGAGCGGGACACTAGGTGGCCCATTTCTTTGGTTTTGTTACGGCAATTGGTGGACGGTTTGCGGGAAATTTGTGTCTCAGTTTATGAGAGGGTGCTTTTGAAACAGCTTTTGTGTTAGCCTTTTTGGGGCGTTGGTGGGACGGAGAGTAGAGTGTCAGCTTAGGCGGTCCAAAAACAGACCTGATGGGTCGAGGCAGGTTGGTTGTGATGGATGCGTTGTGCCCGGGGCAGTTGGTGAGGAAGTTTTGCGGCTTGGGGGCGGTCCTCCGGGCCTGCTGTTATGGCACGTGGATGGGTCTTGGTTTGTCTCGTTACCAGTTTGTGGCCGTACTGAGGAGTTGTTTGCGCTGTGCGGGGGAATGCTCGGGAGATTATGGGCCTCATTCCTTCAGGATCGGGGCGGCTGCGGAGGCTTCGCGTTGTGGCCTGGGTGATGACATGGTGGGACGAATCGGTTGGTGGGAGTCTTATCGTTTTTCGGGGTTATGTGCGCCCACAGTTGTTGTCCCAGTGAGGGCTTTATGGAGTAGTTGGTTGTGACTTTGTCGGGGTTTCATGCTAAAAAATTGGTGTTGGTGGAGTTTGTTTTGGTAAAGTTTTTGTGGGTGTAGGAATCTGCCTGATATGGATTCTGGGGCTCTCCTTCGTGTTCTGGGGGGCCCGTCGGGCCGATGCTCGCCTGAATGGTCGGCAGTTGGGTGGACAGATCGCTTGCGTTGGTCAAGTGGTTCGGTGTGCGGGGCATGGAATGGAGCGGGGTCGTGACGGAGTTTGAATACTATTGCAGGGTGGATAGACCTCCGAACGTGTTGGTTTTTGCACGTGGGGGGGGAAGTGACTTGGGAGTGCGGGCATCACGTGATTTGATCTGGGACATCAAGATGGATCTATTGCGTTTATGGACCAGGTATCCGGGTTTGATAGTGGTATGGTCGGATTGTGGCCACATTGGTGTGGAGGGGGGCACGGTCAGTTGAGAAGCTGAATCGCGCCCGGGATCATGTGAACAGGGTGGTTGCGCGTTTCGTGCGGAGAAACGGCGGTAGTGTAGTGTGATGTGCGGATCTGGAGTCGCCAAAGTGGCAGTTTCGAAGGGGTGATGGGGTTCACCTTACTGAGATTGGTTCTGATCTCTGGGCCTTGGGTTTGCGTGATGGTGGAGCAAGCCTTGGGTGTGTGGCGGGTCCAGGCCACGTAAGGTGTCACGTGTCCTGTCCTGTGGCGGGGGTAGGTCTGGTCCAGAGGCGGTTGTAAGGGATTGGTGGCTGGACTGAGAGGCACTGTCTTGGTATGGTGTCTCCGGGTTCCCGTAAATTGCAGGCACGGGGTTCTGCAAGGTTTGGGGGGTATTAATCCACGGGGTGATTAATACCTCATCTCTGGGTCGGAGTGTTGCGGCCAGGGATATTGGTGGAGGAAGTGGTTTCTGGACCGGGCCTACATGGGGTTACATGTACAGTTATTATTTATGTGTTACCTATTATTTGTTTGGGGTCGCCCGTTGGACGGCGCCCCCTTGTGTTAGTATGTTAATAATAGGTAATAAAGGCTGCTGTGGCCAATTTGTTTAACCAAGTCACATGCAGTCGGTGTGTTATTTATTAGGTTAAGTGGGTATACTAACCATCACGACCGGAGAATCCTTCCTCAGTGGTCAAGAAAGCCATGGACCCCATAGGGGGGAGGGGCGACATGACCAGAGGGAAGGGAGGGAGTGAGGGGTTAATAAAGTGAATTAAAGGGCATTATGGGCCCTTATAGGGGATTGGTGGAATAGGGTCACTGTAGGGTGGGGAGGGGGCTAGTATATAAACTATAGGGGAGGGGTCTTACCTTCCTTGTGACTCCGAACAGTAAAGGTTTCCCGCCCACCCGCCCTTGTGGTTTGCGAGTTCGTTTTGGCTATGTTTGTTTTTTAAAAAAAAAAAAAAAAAAAAAGAAGAAAACAAAATGAGAAAATGGAATGATGCGGTTTTAAAAAAAAAAAAAAAGGGGAATACAGGTTAAGAGTCGTATGTTCTGTCGCAGCAGCGGGGGTAGGTCTGGTCCAGAGGCGGTTGTAAGGGATTGGTGGCTGGACTGAGAGGCACTGTCTTGGTATGGTGTCTCCGGGTTCCGGTAAATTGCAGGCACGGGGTTCTGCAAGGTTTGGGGGGTATTAATCCACGGGGTGATTAATACCTCATCTCTGGGTCGGAGTGTTGCGGCCAGGGATATTGGTGGAGGAAGTGGTTTCTGGACCGGGCCTACATGGGGTTACATGTACAGTTATTATTTATGTGTTACCTATTATTTGTTTGGGGTCGCCCGTTGGACGGCGCCCCCTTGTGTTAGTATGTTAATAATAGGTAATAAAGGCTGCTGTGGCCAATTTGTTTAACCAAGTCACATGCAGTCGGTGTGTTATTTATTAGGTTAAGTGGGTATACTAACCATCACGACCGGAGAATCCTTCCTCAGTGGTCAAGAAGTGACATGTCACTTCTTTTTGCGCAGCGCTTCGGCAGTAGCCGAAGCGCTGCGCTCTTAGACGCCACGTGCGCACGGCCCCTGCACAATCTCCATAGACTGTGCAGGGGACGCTGGACGCATGCAGTTACGCTGCGCTACAAAGCGCAGCGTAACTGCATGTTTTTACGCAACGTGCGCACATAGCCTAATAACTGTAAAGAACCCTTTCCTATTTAGCTGTCGGAATCGCTTTTCTTCCACTCGCAGTGAGTGCCCCCTGGTCCTTAGTATTGTCTTTGGAAGAAATAAGTCATGTGCCAGTCCTTTATATTGACCACACATGTATTTATACAAATAAATGAGATCTCCTCTGAGACGTCTTTTTTCTAAGCTAAACATATCTAACTTTTTCAATCTCTCATCATATGGGAGGCCTTCCATTCCTTGTAGTAGTCTAGTTGCCCGCCTTTTTTAACTGACTCTAACTTCTAACTGTCCTTTTTAAAATGTGGAGCCCAAAACTGGATCCCATATTCCAGATGTGGCCTTACAAGTGATTTATAGAGGGGTAACAATACGTTGGGATCACGGGATCTAATCTCTCTTTTTATACACCCTAAAATCGTGTTTGCTTTCGCAGCTGCTGCTTGGCATTGAGTGCTGCTGCTCAGCTTATTTGTAATGAGAATACCCGAGTCCTTCTCCTGTTCTGTAGTCTCAAGTTTACTTCCATTTAATGTATACACAGTTATAGGATTACTCGGTCCTAGGTGCATTACTTTACATTTATCAACATTAAATCTCATTTGCCAAGTATCTGCCCATTCTGACATCTTATCCAGATCTTTTTGTAATATTGCACTATCAAGGTCAGTTTTTAATATTCTACATAGTTTGGTGTCATCAGCAAAGACTAACACTTTACTATCCATCCCATCCACAAGGTCATTAATAAAGAGATTAAAAAGAATCGGTCCTAGCACAGATCCCTGCAGCACCCCACTGCTGACTATAGCCAGAGAATGTACCATTTATAACTACTCTTTGTTTCCTATCTTTTAGTCAATTCCTTACCCAGTTGCATAAAGTTTCCCCTAGTCCTTGCTTCTGGAGCTTTAGTGTAAGGCTATTATGTGGTACACTATCAAATGCTTTTGCAAAATCCAAATAAATTACATCAGCTGCATTACCAATATCCAGGTGTGCACTTACCCCCTCATAGAACCCCAACAGGTTGGTTAGACACGACTTATCTTTCATAAATCCATGCTGTCTGTCAGTTCTTATATCGTTTTCTGCAATATATTTTTGCATGTCATCCCTTAAAATGCCCTCAAAAACTTTGCATACTACTGATGTCAGGCTTACTGGTCGGTAGTTGCCTGGATCTACCCTCTTACCTTTCTTAAATATCGGTACCACATCAGCAATCCTCCAATCGTGAGGCACCAACCCTGTTACAAGCGAGTCTAAACAGATGAGATACAGTGGTCTGTTGATTACGGAGCTCAATTCCCTCAATATTCATGGATGAATGCCATCTGGCCCTAAGGATTGTCAATTTTTTAATTTACTCAGACGTAGGCGTACTTCTTGTGTTAAATTAAATATATTGGGTGGTGAACTTTGATTTTTGACTTGTTGAATGATCCCTGGTACAGTCAGTTCCTTGGTGAACACAGATAAGAAATGCCTATTTAATATCTCAGTCTTTTGTTTGTCCTCTATAACTAACTTGTTATTAGATTTTAAGGGGCCAATAATATCCTTTGTTTTACTTTTGGCATTAATGTATTTATAAAAGATGTTGGGATTAGAGTTGAGCGCGGTTCGCGGTTCGTGGTTCTCCAGTTCGCGGTTCGAGTGATTTTGGGGGCTGTTCTAGATCGAACTAGAACTTGAGCTTTTTGCTAAAGTTTGATAGTTCTAGTTACGTTCGAGAACGGTTCTAGCAGCAAAAAGCAGGGCTTTTTACAGCTACAGTGTGCAGGGAGCCATCACTGGCAGCCTGCCAGAAGCTGGTAACCAAGATAAACATCGGGTATCCAAGCAAAGCGCTTTGGTTAGTAACCCGATATTTATCCTAGTTACGTGTGCAGGAAGCCGACACTTCCCCACTCAGCTCGCTCCGCCCCCTCCTGCACGCGGCATGTACACATACACACACACACACACTCACACTCACCTGTCCCCAGCCATGCAGTCCCCGGCACTGACGTCCTCAGCGCCACATGACCCCGCTAGGCTCCACCCACTTTGCACTCCGACGCCCGCACACATGGCTCTGCTAGGCTCCGCCCACCTGGCACTATGCACACATGGTCCAGCTAGGCTCCGCCCACCTTACACTCTGCACACATTGCCCCGCTAGGCTCCGCCCACCTGGCACTCTGCACACATGGCTCCGCCCACCTGGCACTCCGCACGCATTACCCCGCTCGGCTTACCTGCGGTGATGAAGTCCCGCCCTCCCGACCTCAGCGCTGTCACTGTCCTCCATGGCCGCCGCTTGTCACATCACCTTCTCTTGCTTCCGACCCGAGACTGACTAGCGGTGACGTCACGGGCCGCTCGCGATACTTGGCTGTGAAGGTGATTGAAGTCAGTGTGCAGTATCAGCAGTGCAGGAGATCAGCGCAGGTAATGTACCTCGCTGACAGCAGCACTTGTCATCCCCTGCAGTGACCTGGGCTATTGATGTTAGCTCAGGTCACTGCATTGAACTCCCAGCCAATGGGGAACATCCTGCTCTTCATTGACTGGGACAGTGGGGATCGTCATGGGAACCCCTTGGATTACACCAGACCTGGATTTGTTTTTCTTTCTAATAAATTGGTGAAAGAGGGAATGTATTGGGGAGTGTTTTTTTCAAATAAAAATGTGTTTGTCGTCTATTTTTTTTTATTACTGACTGGGTTGGTGATGTCGGGTATCTGATAGATGCGTGACATCACTAACCCCATATATTACCCTGTTTGCCACCGCACCAGGGCACGGGATGAGCTGGGGAGATGCACCAGGATTGACGCATCTAATGGATGCGCCACTTCTGGGGCGGCTGCAGCCTGCTATTTTTAGGCTGGGGAGAGTCCAATAACCAAGGACCTCCCTAGTCTGAGAATATCAGACCCCAGCTGTCTGCTTTACCTTGTCTAGTGATCCAATTTTGGGGGGACCCCCACGTGTTTTTTTTTTTAATTATTTATTTAATTTAAAATAACAGCGTGGGGTGCCCTCAGTTTTGGATTACCAGCCAAGGTGAAGCTGCCAGCTGTGGTCTGCAGGCTGCAGCCATCTGCTTTACCCTAGCTGGCTACAAAAATAGGGGGAACTCCACGTCATTTTTTTTGTTTTCATTTTTTTGGCTAAATACAAAGCTAAGCACCCCTTAGTGCCACATGAAAGGCACCAAAGGGTGCAAAATTACAAAATGCAGGAGAGTGGGACATGATGTGTCTTTCTGCCATTATAATGACAGAAAAGACTGATATGAAGTGTACAAGCACAGGAAAATCACCAGAGTGCTCTACGCTGTGATAAGCAGTAGAAAATGGCACTGGAGTGAACATGTGACCGCCTCATGTAGGTTGAAGCTATTGATCCTGGGTAAATTTATGTATTTTCCCTCCTTCAGTTTTTTGCAGTACGCAAAAAAAACAGAAGGCACACGGATGACAAACAGATGACATACGGACCGTCTACAGAATGGAAACAGATGCCACACAGATGCACCCATGAAAAAAACGGACTGTTTTTTTCAGACCGCAAAAATGGATCGGTCGTGTTAATATAGCCTTATTCTGATCTGCCGTTTATAAACAGCAGGCAGAAATAAGTGAATAGCGCTCCCCCAGGGTCAGAAAATGTCTGGGGTTTCAGGGGTAGCTGAGACCCTGGAGATCATGATTCAGGATGGTTTTTCCGGTCCCCGCTCACGTGATCACAGGTATACACCATACACCGATGGTAACGTTATAGTAAATGACAGCGTTGGTAAAAAATTATTTATCTCCTATTTGGCATGAACAAACATGATAAATCTCCTTCCCGGTCCCCTCCGGTCCCCTGGTGTCGCCAAAGTGCCCCCCCTGACCCCCTCCCAGAAATCCAAGATGGTCGCTCGCACAGCAGCGCGCCGGCCGCATTCACTCTACTCCTCTGATTTCTGTCGCATGTGCCATGACACATGCGACAGAAAACTCCTCCACAGGCCCTGCCAGGTCACCCCCTATAACCCCACCAGTGTTCCCCGGTGTCCCACGGTATCTGTGCAGCGTTGATCCCCCGCGGCCCTCTCCTTCACAATAGACGCTGCCGCATGCACAGAGTGGCTGTCAGCTCAGCTTCCTGTGTTCAGACACAGTGAGTGGTGGTTATGCATCTGTAAGCTAAATGGGCGGCTCAGTGGTTAGCACTGCAGTCTTGCAGCGCTGAAGTCCTGGGTTCAATTCCCACCAAGGACACCATCTGCAAGGAGTTTGTATGTTCTCCTCGTGTATGCGTGGGTTTCCTCTGGGTACTCCGGTTTCCTCCCACACTCCAAAGACATACAGATAGGTAATTTATATTGTGAGCCCCAATGGGGACAGTGTTCCCAATGTATGCAAAACGGTATGGAATTAATAACGCTATATAAATGAATAAATTATTATTATTACTGCAATGCCCTGCTCATGAGGTAAGGAACATAGTTGATCAGAAGAGCTATATACTACAATTCCAAATGTAGGTATTTGATTTTATAGTTGCCCTGCTGAACGACTACCAAACATGAGAGTCCGTTATACACCACAAGAAAACACATCTAAATAGCGAGCTCTGTTGTTAAGTATTCATTCAGCTGGATAAGTGGACTTAAAGGGGTATTCCATCTCCAAGATCCTATCCCCAATATATAGTAGGTGGAATAGCAATAATATCAGCAAATACCAATATTTGGAAATGTAGAATAGTTCTCCTGATTAGGCATGCCCTTACCTCATGAGCAGGGCATTGCAGCTTTGGTAGCAACCGTTACGACATGGACTCTGCTGCTGTGGACCCGGGGAGAGTGAGTGCAGATTCATTGCACCCACACTCCTCACATGCAGGGTCTGCACACCTAGAAAATGGGGGATACGTTCCCTGAGTGTCTCCCCCCATATTCTAGACGGTCCAGAGTCAACGCGGGACCCCTTTATTTTTTTTCTTACAATAAATTGGTGAAAGAGGGAATGTTTTGGGGAGTGTTTTTTCAAATGAATTTTTTTTGTCGATTTTTTTTTGTTAGTACTGACAGTTTATGATGTTGGGTATCTAATAGACACCATGACATCACAAACTGCTAGGCTTGATGTCAGGTGAATTTACAGCTAGTATCAACCCCATTTATTACCCCGTTTGCCACTGCACCAGGGCACGGGATGAGCTGGGGTGAAGCGCCAGGATTGGCGCATCTAGTGGATGCGCCACGTCTGGGGTGCCTGCGGCCTGCTATTTTTAGGCTGTGAAGGCCCAATAACTTTGGACCTTCCCACCCTGAGAATACCAGACCACAGCTGTCCGCTTTACCTTGGCTGGTGATCCAATTTGGGGGGGACCCTACTTTTTTTTTGTAATTATTAATATTTATAAAATAATTATAAAAAAAGAGCCTAGGGTGACCTCCACATTGGATCCCCAACCACGGTAAAGCTGCCAGCTGTGGTTTTCAGGCTACAGCCGTCTGCTTTACCCTAGCTGGCTATCAAAAATGGGGGGACGCATTGTCATTTTTTTTTTTTATACTATTTTTTAAATAGAAAAAATTAATGGGCTTCCCTATATTTTGATTGCGAGCCAAGGTAATGCCAGGTAGATGGGGGTGGCAATCCATAGCTGTCTGCTTTATCTGCGCTGAGAATCAAAAATACCGCAGAGCGCTACGTCATATTTTTTTAAAGATTTATTTTTACAGCACTGTGATTTCCAGCAATCAAAATACAGGGAAGCCCATTTTGTTTTTAGTTATTTAAATAATAAAAATAAATAAAATAATTAAAAAAAAATATATATGGGCTCCCGCTGAATTTTTTGTATTGCTAGCTAAGGGTAATCCAAGCAGCTACTGGCTGCTAACCCCCTCTGCTTGGTGTTACCTTCACTGGCAATGGAAAATCCAGGGAAGCATTTTTTTTTTTTGCCAAAAAACTACAAAAAAAATGACGAGCTTCGCCCTATTTTTGTATGCTAGCCAGGTACAGCAGGCAGGTATGGGCTGCCCCCAACCCCCAGCTGCCTATTTGTACCCGGCTGGGAGCTAAAAATATAGGGAAGCCCTTTTTTTAATTATTTAATGAATTTCATGAAATAATTAAAAGAAAAAAAACGATGTAGGCTTCGCCCCATTTTTGTGTCTAGCCGGGTACAACTAGTCAGCTGGGGATTGAATCCGCAGCACAGGTTAGCCCGAGCTTTCTGAGCCCCTCTGCTGCGAATTGCAGTCCGCAGCCGCCCCAGAAAATGGCGTTCTCCTAGAAGCGCCATCATCTGGCGCTGTATCCAACTCTTCCAGCTGCCCTGATGCCGGTGGCTCGCTGGGTATTAATGATTTCAGTTGATAATATACAGCTAGCCCTTACCCCATTATTACCCAGCAAACCACCCTTCACCAGGTCAGCTGGAATAGTTGGATACAGCGCCAGAAGATGTCGCTTCTATAAAAGTGCCATTTTCTGAGGCGGCTGCAGACTGCAATTCGCAGCTGAGGGGCCCAGAAAGCTCAGGCCAACCTGTGCTGCGGATTCCAATCCCCAGCTGCCTAGTTGTACCTGGCTGGACACAAAAATATGGCGAAACCTACGTCATTTGTTTTCAAATTATTTCATGAAATTCATGAAATAATAAAAAAAGGGCTTCCCTTTATTTTTGGTTCCCAGCCGGGTACAAATAGGCAGCTGGGGGTTGGGGGCAGCCCATAGCTGCCTGCTGTACCTGGCTAGCATACAAAAATATGGCGAAGCCCACATAATTTTTTCAGGGGGCAAAAAACTCCTGCATACAGTCCTGGATGGAGTATGCTGAGCCTTGTAGTTCTGCAGCTGCTGTCTGTCTGTATGGAGGAGAGCAGACAGCAGCTGCAGAACGACATTGCTCAGCATGCTCCATTCACTTGTGTATGCAGGAGAGCAGACAGCAGCTGCAGAACTACAAGGCTCAGCATACTCCATCCAGGACTGTATGCAGGAGTTTTTTGCCCACCAAAAAAATGACGTGGGCTTCGCCATATTTTTGTATGCTAGCCAGGTAAAACAGGCAGGTACAGCTGCCCCCATCCCCCAGCTGCCTATTTGTACCCGGCTGGGAACCAAAAATTTAGGGAAGACCGTTTTTTTTAATTATTTCACTTATTTCATGAAATAATTAAAAAACAAATGACGTGGGCTTCGCCCCATTTTTGTGTCCAGCCAGGTACAACTAGGCAGCTGGGGATTGGAATCCGCAGCACAGGTTAGCCCGAGGTTTCCGGGAGCCTCTGCTGCGAATTGCAGTCCGCAGCCGCCCCAGAAAATGGCGCTTTCATAGAAGCGCCATCATTTGGCGCTGTATCCAACTCTTCCAACAGCCCTGGTGACGGTGGCTTTGCTGGGTAATAATGAGTTAATACTGGCTTTGTTTTACTAGCTAGTATTAAGCCAGAGATTCTTAATGTCGGGCATGTTTGACCCGGCCATTAAGAATCTCCAATAAAGGGTTAAAAAAAAGACACCACACAGAGAAAAAATACTTTAATAGAAATAAATACACAAGACACATTAGAGACTCCATGTTTATTAGTCACTGTCAGCCCTCTACGATCTATGGTCAACAAATGCAGCTCTGCTCCATCACTGCTGCATGGGGGAAGACGCTGCTTCCCGTGCAGCCTTCACTCCGTGAGTGATCAGTGCTGCTGGCTGTTAGCGGTAACAGCGGTAATGCTGACAGATGCGTTACCATAGCAACAGTGCTCCGATCATGTGATTCCCGGAGCCGTGGTTAGCGGTGACGTCACCGCTAACTGCGTTGCTATGGCAACGGTGATGTCCGTTAATGACCGGCTGTGTCAGCCGGTCCCTAACAGAACGGGGAATCAGAACGGGGAGTCGACCGCGTGCTAGAGCATGTCGCCGGTACACGGCGATACACAAACGTGCACCATGTACCGGAGAGTGCAATGACAGGACCTAGGACAAGACATGACGTCAAAGCCATGTGACCAGTCTGTAGCCAATGAGATAATAGCCACGTGACTGGTCACATGCCTATTTTGATGACGTGACGGAAGGTCCTGTAAGTGCTGGTTATCGGGAGGACGCAGCGATCATCGGAAGGAATAGTGACAGGAGACAGAGTGCAGGACGCATCGCGGGCACCAGCAAGTGTTATGGCAATGTTTATTAACTGTATGTGTACATTTATAATGCGTTTTTATGTGTTTGTGATTGCCTCCCATTGTTTCCTATTGGTTCGAGTGGTTCGCCAAACTGGTTCACCGAACCGAACTCGAACGGGACCTCGGTTCGGCGAACCAAGCTCGAGCCGAGCCGCGGCTGGTTCGCTCATCTCTAGTTGGGATAAATAAATTTTAATGTCCTTGGCGATTTTTGTTTCAGTAGCTAATTTTGCTTGCTTGATTTCTTTTTTACATTTCCTATTGATATCTTTATACTTCTGAAATGCTATTTCTGTATTCTCAGCCTTTAAGATTTTAAACGCCCTTTGTTTTTGTTTTATTATACTTTGTACAGTCTTATTTATCCATAGTGGTTTCTTTTTATTCCTGGACATTTTATTACCAGAGGGTATAAGTTTTTTACAGGACTCTAGTAGTATATCCTTAAACTTATCCCATTTATGTTCAGTATCCCCAGTTACCATGACTTTGTCCCAATCTACACATTTAAGCTCTTTCCTTAATTTGTTGAAATCAGTTTTCCTAAAATTCCAGGTTTTAGCATTCCCCCTTTGAAATGTTCTATTGATTATTACTTTGAAGCTTACCATATTATGATCGCTGGTGCCCAAGTGGTCCCGGACCTGTAGATCTGAAATTGTATCCGGTCTATTTCTATATTTTTTCATATATATATATATATTTGATATATATATTCCGTGTTTCCCCGAAAGTAAGACAGTGTCTTACATTCTTTTTACCCCCAAAAGTCCCACTATGTCTTACTTTCGGGATATGTCTTATATTGGAAAAAAATCCCACAGCAATCGCAGCAAGTCTCCATGCAATGTACCGTATGGGGACTTGCCGCGATTGCTGCACATGAGGGCACTGAGGCTGCGTGTTTTTGTATGTTGTCCGTGGTCCTGATGGACAACGGACAACATTACTGCAATATTTCTCGGTGGCTGAGCGTTCGGCTGAGCGCCCAACCGCCGGCATGTGACAGCTCTAAGCTGAGCGCTCGGCCACCGGCATGTCAGGGCTCTCAGCTGGGTGCTCGGCCGCCAGCATGTCAGGGCACTCAGCTGAGCGCTCGGCCGCCGGCGTGTCAGGGCGCTCGGCTGGGTGCTCGGCCGATACTGTAAAGAAGAACTGGGCGCTCGGCCGCCGGCATGTCAGGGCGCTCAGCTGAGCACTCAGCCGCCGGCATGTCAGGGCGCTCAGCTGAGCGCTCGGCCACTGGCTTGTCATGGCGCTCAGCTGGGCGCTCGGCCGGTACTGTAAAGAAGAACTGGGCGCTCGGCCGCTGGCATGTCAGGGCGCTCAGCTGAGCGCTCGGCCGCCGGCCTGTCAGGGCGCTCAGCTGGGCGCTCGGCCGCCGGCGTGTCAGGGCGCTTGGCTGGGCGCTCAGCCTCCGGCGTGTCAGGGTGCTCAGCTGAGCGCTCAGCCGCCGGCGTGTCAGGGCGCTCGGCTGGGCGCCCGACCGCCGGCATGTGACGGCTCTCAGCTGGGCGCTCGGCCGCCGGCATGTCAGGGCACTCAGCTGAGTGCTCGGCCGCCGGCGTGTCAGGGCGCTCGACTGGGCGCTCGGCCGGTACTGTAAAGAAGAACTGGGTGCTCGGCCACCGGCATGTCAGGGCACTCAGCTGAGCGCTCGGCCGCCGGCATGTCAGGGCGCTCAGCTGAGCGCTCGGCCGCCGGCGTGTCAGGGCGCTCAGCTGGGCGCTTGGTCGGTACTGTAAAGAAGAACTGGGCGCTCGGCCACCGGCATGTCAGGGCACTCAGCTGAGCGCTCGGCCGCCGGCATGTCAGGGCGCTCAGCTGAGCGCTCGGCCGCCGGCGTGTCAGGGCGCTCAGCTGGGCGCTTGGTCGGTACTGTAAAGAAGAACTGGGCGCTCGGCCGCCGGCATGTCAGGGCGCTCAGCTGGGCGCTCGGCCACCGGCGTGTCCGGGCGCTCGGCTGGGCGCCCGACCGCCGGCATGTGACGGCTCTCAGCTAAGCGTTCGGCCGCCGGCATGTCAGGGCGCTCAGCTGGGCGCGTGGCCACCGGCGTGTCAGGGCACTCAGCTGAGCGCTCAGCCGCCGGTGTGTCAGGGCGCTCAGCTGGGCGCTCGGCCGGTACTGTAAAGAAGAAAAAAAAAATAAAAAATAACTTTCCGTTTACTATGTCTTACTTTCGGGGTACGTCTTACTATTGACCCCCCCAAAACCCCCACTATGTCTTACTATTGGGGGTGTCTTACTATCGGGGAAACACGGTAGCAAATTAGCTCCCCTCGTCGGTTCATCTACAATCTGAGAGAGGACATTTTCTTGAATAGTAGATAAGAACTTACAGCTTTTAGCACAACCAGAAGATTCTATGTCTCACTGTATGTCTGGATAGTTGAAATCCCCCATAATAAGAACCTGATTATTATTATTAGCTGCCTTTTCAATTTGTTCCAGCATTTCACCCTCTATTTGTTCAGGTATGCTAGGAGGTTAGGAGGCTTATAGCAAACTCCAATTACAATTTTTCTATTATTCCCCTCCCCATGTACATTTACCCATACTGATTCTAAATTGTTGCAGTTCCCCCCAATGTCATCATTCACCACAGGTTTTAGGTTTTTAGGTTAGATTTGATAAATATACAAACCCTACCACCTTTTCTGTCTTTCCTGTCCTTCATAAATGTAGTATAACCCTGTATGTTTGTCACCCAGTCATGGCTTTCATCCAGCCAGGTTTCCGTAATGCCCACCACATCATAATCCATGGTTGACATAAGAGTCTCCAATTCATTCATTTTGTTTGCAAGACTTCTTGCATTTGCCAGTAGACATTTAATACTATTAACACCTTTTGTGTTCATATTGTGGCTTATTGGGTGTGGACCAAAAATAGTACTCTAATGTGGGTTGTACTCAAGTGCGTCTGAGCTTTTAATTGTTTTTAGATGTCTGCATTTGTTACTATGTATTTTTTGTATTTCTTGTATTCTATGTCATGTGTGGCTTTTTATATGTGATTTTTTATGTGTGATTTAATAAAAAGAGATTTGGTTTTTGATATGCTATATGTGGTGATCCCGCCTCATGAGGTACTTCTTTTTTCATCTTTTTTGCCACGATCTGTAAAATAGTGAGTTTATGGAGATTTGATTCATAAACTGGATTACATGCATTCATATAATGTATGTATATTTCGCCATTGCCTTTAAGGATGCCTGTGAGTTGGAAAATGCTAACCAAGGTTTTTGACATTGTAGAACCAAAGTCATCTGCTAGTTGTTCATCAAAGCTGTCAAAGAAGGGCTATATTCTGTTTGGAATTTTGGGCTAAGAACTGAAATAGCTATGAGAACCTTCTTTCTGTTACACTAAGGTCAAAGCTCAGCGAGCCTCAAAGGAGTTAAATATAAGTTGAAGTAGGTTTTGTTACAAGTCTACTGCGCAAGTACACTTATTTCGCGGGGAAAACGAACCACGTGACATGACATAATGCTGAACTAAAATAAGGATAGTTACTTCTTGTAATACCATGTAAAGAGATAAGGACAATCAGGAGGAGGGGTTTGGGTTATAAAAGCAGACTAGACTTCAAAGGAAGAAGAAGGAGGGAGAGGCAGAAGGTGACAGGAGAAAGACGGACTCATCAAACCCGACCAGACCATCCAGACACAGAGAGACGGCTTACACACACCACAGCGATGTAAGATAAATGAACTATTATTTTTTTCTCTCTGCTTACCTGTCTATCCATCTATTAACTCAAGCCAAGACAGTTACTTTTTCTTTAATGACTGTAACCTCAAACTCTTAATCTGAATAAATCCATAATATGTTTTTGCACCAATTCTCACTCCAATCATTATATACTGGCTATGCAGTTTGTCACCTTATACCGGTTATTTAACATTTGGCGAGCTTCAGCCTGAATGATTGTGAGGCACAGCTGTTTTCTGTGCGAGGTGATTTTTTTCACGCTGCCTATTCACAGCGATTAGGACTCTTTTTTTTTTTTCTCACGTCATTCCCTGCCCTTTGTCCGAGAAGGGGGGTCTGTGGGTCTGTGAGTAATTTCTGTCCAAGCTGCAGGCAAACGACGATACACTGTGTCCACATCAGAACCTAAGAGAGGTTTAACGTGACAAGCTGCACGGAGGTCGTATGTGTCAAAGCCATTCCAGGACCATCCATCCATAAGACGGTTGAAGCCATTCCGGGACCATCCATCCATAAGACGGTTGGAGCCATTCAAGGACAAGCATCACATATTGGTGAGAAATGGATTTTATTCATGATTATTCTAGTAACTGTCATGTAGAGTATTCTTTTGACCATACACATAGTGACGCACAGTTATGGTCAAATCTGTACCGGCAATGTGAACTTGAGAATACTAAGTTAGATAAGAAGTTTTTTACTGTGAATCGGTTACAGAAAAAGATACAGAATGTATTGGGTATGGTATACACTTACAACTCCATGGTGGGTGGGGTACAGCCATATGCACACACTATCTGCATGGTGACTGACACACCCATAACAACAGACACACCCAATACGACAGACACACACGTCACAGATGCAGAAACAACAGATTGTCCAAATTGTTCGATATTAGCAGAACATATCGAACATCTGGAGGATCAGTTGGAAACAAGAGCAGATTTAATATCAAAACTACGGAAAGATATTAAATATGTATCTGTTAATACGAGACAGAACAAGACAGATGCTTCCCAGTCACCTGCATCAGGTTCAGGTTCAGACGTACCGGACGGGCTGAATACGGCCGGGGACGAGACTCTGAATGAGGAGGAACTTAGGAAAAAGAAGTTACATGATAAGGCCGCCCGTCTTAACATTAAAATCCATGACCAATTAATGAAAATCATTAAAGACATACCCAAATATGATGATAAAATGGACGCCTTCCATAATGCGGACATTTTTGAGTCACATTCCGATAAATATAATCTAACAAATGAACAGAGAAACAAGATTTTTAGGGTATGGCTTCCCTCCCACATGGCAAAAAGGTTACAAGCAACACCTAGGACTGACGAACACAATGACCTGATCCATGACACAAAGGAAGATAGGCTGAGACAGTTAATTCTCTTTACCACAGGAGAGTCTACCCCAACAGTCGAATTGTTATAAAACCTTAAGACACACATACAGGAGGATCCATTTGTCTTCTTAGTCAAATTCGAACAAGGATATCGTTTGATACTGGAAATCGGATCTGATCAAGAACCGCCTTCCATGATCAAGGCCTTTGTTAAAAAGTTTAAATATTTGGACCCTGCTTCATTCGAAATAGCTTCTAGAATGGACAATCTACAAGAGGCCACGTCATTTATTGATAGAATACGTAGACGAATGAAGCAAAATCAGGTAAAATCAAAAATAGCCATGATAGAAGGGAAAACTGACACATTAGCATCCCAGGAAAAACAGATCAAAAACAACAAAAGACCGGTGTTGAATTCTAAAAACAAGAATTCAGGGGGGGGTAACAGAAAAAGCACAATTCATTGCTTTTTCTGCGGCCAACCCGGACACCTGAAGTGGGAATGCAAGAAATTCCTGAGGGCGGGAGTTGAGGAAAGGCTGGGTAAGGAAAATGGACTGATGCCAAACACATCCAGTGCACCTCCCCCATCTTCAGCACCTCCACCATTATACACGCCCACTCATACTGACAACAGAAATAACCAATCACCATATACGCCCACTCATACTGACAACAGAAATAACCAATCACCATATGCACCTCTGACCAGACAGATAAGGGAAATGACCATACAGGGATTGGATGGAAGGGGCAAGACACCTGCTGCTCTTCTCCCTTCTCCATCCTCCTGACTGGCAAAGCCGGTCCCCAGGCTCCATCCACTGGAATTTGTTACTCGAGTTTCAATGGATAGCTGTGGTCGACCATTTTTAAAGGTAAATCTTGAAGGTCAGGAAGTAACATTTCTCCTTGATACAGGTGCGCAATTGAGTGTCACAAATGTTGATTTACATTTAGAGCCAGATTCCCCTGTATGTACAATTGTTGGTTTCAGTGGTAAAAATGGAACTAAGGTGACATTAGCGCAGGATGTTTCTTTGGAAATACCTGGTTTTTTGAAAACGAAAATGGATATTTGGTGTTGTCAGGATACTGAGAATATAATTGGCACTGATTTTATGGAAAAGCATGGCTGGATTATTGATTTGGGTAACAAAACAGTTTGGAAAGACTCTAACGGTTGTAAGGCGGTAGTTATTGATCCAAATGAGTATAGTCATGTCGGGACTATTTGTTTGACCGATGTAATGTCAGCAGATCATTTGTGGCCTGAAACTGGTGATGATGAAGTATTGACTGAGTTAGTACAGCGGTTTCCTTCTTTATGGGCTCAGTACAGGAATGAGGTTGGAACAATGAAGGATGTTGTTGTCAAAATTGAAGGCCGAGACCCACCTCCACAGCGTCAGTATAAGTTGCCTCCGGAGTCAGTTGCTCCGATGTCTAAGATTATACAGGAATTGTTGGCTCAAGGTGTGATACGTAAGGCAAATTCTGTCTGTAACAATCCATTGTGGTGTGTTCTGAAAAGCGATGGTAGCTATCGGATGTTGTTGGACTTGAGGATGTTCAATAAGTTTACTCCCAATGTTGCACCGATTGTAGCTGATACACACGACATGATGTCGAGATTGGATGCTAAGGCAAGGTATTTCTCAGTATTGGATATCAGTAATGGTTTTTTCAGTATACCGATTGAGCAAAGTTGCCAATATAGATTTGCATTCAACCACCTGGATCAGCAATTTGTATGCTGTCGTCTTCCTCAGGGGGCAAGTATGTCGCCAAGCATTTTTCATCAGGCGCTAGCGAACGTTTTGTCGAAATTTTCTCGTCCGGAATGTTTATTGCAATATGTGGACGATATCTTGTTGAGTACAGAGGATGAGAATTTGCATATTTCTCTACTGGCAGAATTGTTTGAGCTGCTGCATGATGCAGGTTTAAAACTGAATACCAAAAAGGTCAAGCTGATGCAGACTGAGGTCAGGTTTTTAGGAGTTCTGCTAAGTCCAGGTACACGGCGACCCCTACAGGACAGAATAGAGGCAATTGCATCTCTTCCAATTCCAACATCACACAAGGCACTAAGACATTTTTTAGGACTTGTAAATTACTCAAGGGATTTCATTGAAAATTTTGCTGACAAAGCCAGACCTTTGTATGATCTTTTAAAAGGTGACAATGATGATTATTTTGGTCCCTGGAGTGTCGAACAGGAAAAAGCCTTCACACAATTGAAACATGATCTACAACACGCACCTGCGTTAAGTATGGTGGAAAAGAACGCACCTTTTGCGCTTCAAGCCCACACTTCAGAGACAAGTATCTCTGTGGTTTTGCTGCAGCTGCAAGGGGGGGAATGGAGAATCTTGGGGTACTTCTCTAAGCTTCTCTCACCTGTTGAGAGGGTGTTTGAGGTGTGCGCAAGACACCTGGTGGGAGTGTATTTTGCGATAAAAATCACTCAACACATCATCGGGTTCCAAAAGGTTATTCTCCAAACGCCACATTCCACACTGAAACTTCTCTTTGAGAAAAACATCCCAGGTGTGTCACATCAGAGATTTGCCCATTGGTTGCTCTCATTGTCTCCAAATCAAATTGAGGTAGATTATAAGGCCAAATATGTTCTTCCTCAATTGATGCAGTATAAAGGACAAACCCATGATTGCATAGAAACGTTCCATGAACCAAGTCCATCTCTCTTCAGACGACAGTCGGAAGATGCAGATGAACCTGTGTTTGTAGACGGTTCTAGATTTTTTCTGGAAGGACACTATCACACAGGATATGGAATTTTCTATTCCAAGCGAGGACAAGTGGTAAAACACAAGTTACCGAGTCATTTCTCAGCTCAAAGGGCAGAGATAGAAGCGGTAAGAATGGTCCTACAGCTGAATGAAGCTGATGATCAAACTCCGATGGTAATCTACAGTGATAGCTCCTATGTTGTCAGATCCCTAACCGATTACCTGCCTGTTTGGGAAAGGAGAGGCTACGTGGACTCGTCCAACAAAGCCTTGCTGCACCGCGAAACTCTAGAATCAATTTTTGAGATGGCATCTAGGGCCCCAAATAGATTTGCTATAGTGAAAGTCGCTGCACATCAAAGATCTGATGATGAGTTATCTGTAGGTAATGCAACCGCAGATGCTCTAGCCAAAGAAGCTGCCCTGACAGGAGAGGAAGTGTTTGACTCTGAACCTTCTGAGATGTCAGCGGTTCAGAGAGCAGACACGTACATACCTTCATTTGAAGAAGAACAGAGAAAAGATCCTTCTCTTGTTACTTTTCTGGATGATCCAAAGCCTCCTTTTATCTGTGAAAATGGGGTTTTGTGTCACAATTCAAATGGAGAATTGCGTCCAGTTGTACCAAAACATCTACAGGTAGAATTAACTCGATACAACCATGAGAGTTTAGGTCACTTGGGACAACAGAAATTGTTAGTCATTCTCAAGGAGAAATTTTATTGGGAAAAAATGGACGAAACAGTTCAAAGTGTTGTACTATCATGTCTCATTTGTGCCCAAATAAATCCAAGACCTAAAGGACAGAAGCCACCACTTCTACGAATCGCACCTGCAGATGGTCCATGGTCTACACTGCAGATAGACTATATTGGTCCTTTACCCTCAGGTAAACATGGTCTCAGGTATGCATGGATTGTGGTAGATGTGTTCTCCAAATGGGTAGAAATATTACCTGTTAGGAAAGATGATGCTTTGTCCACAGCAAGGGAATTGGTACAACATGTCTTTTGTACTTGGGGGATCCCAAGGATGATTACCTCCGATCGAGGTAGCCACTTCACAGGTAAAATCATGCAAACTGCTTGTGCTATTCTAGGGGCACGACAGCAATTTCATGTCCCCTATCATCCACAATCTGCGGGAATTGTGGAAAGAATGAATAGAACAATCAAGTCCAGAATTGCAAAGATGCTTTTGGACAAAGGTAACACTTGGGTTGACAAGGTACCTTTCATACTCATGAGTATAAGAGGTTCAATCTCTTCTACAACTCAATTCACTCCGTTTGAGTTGATGACGGGAAGAAAAATGCCATTGTGGTTTCCACATGAGCCATTTTTATCCACACCACAAAAAGATGCTATCTCAAGGTCCCAATGGTTGAGATCGCTACAGGAGAACCTGAAAGCGATTCTGCCATATGCGGCATCGAGAATGCAGAAAATGGAGCCACCCTATGAGTCCAAATTCAAGAAAGGTGCTCTAGTGATGATCAAAACCTTTCGCAAGAGTGGTCCATGGGAGTGTAATTGGGAAGGTCCTTTTGAAGTCCTTGAGACTATGGGACAAGTCATGATTCTTGTGCACCGAGTGTCAAATGTGGTAAAAAAGACCCGGAAAACACAAAAAGTGTGGGTTCACGTTGACCAGTGCAAAATATTTGTGACAAAATAATGATACTGCATTTCTTTCCAGGAAGAAATGGATTCCGATAAGAACTGGAATAAGGAACCTAAAGACTGTGAAGGAAAGATGACATCAAGCCTTCTGAAGAAAGAACATCTTCCCAAGCTCAAGACAAGCTTCTACGTGATGGGATCTACTTTCCTGCTGCTTTGCTTTATTTTCGTCATTGTTTACATGTTACATCAAGGAACAATCGCCAATGATGTGAATGAGCGGACTAGAGAGATTCAACATTCTCGAAGACCAAGAGGATCAGATACACGGAACTTACTGACAGAGAACATCACGGATGATTCTGTGGAGATAACAGGAAATATCTGCATGGGATATGGAACAAAATGTTGCATTGAATTACATTTCTTACACGACACAGACATAATATTACATGCGATTGCAGGACCTAAAACTAGATTCACACAATTACAAGGAGAATATGTACACAATAATAAAACGGGTACATGGGAATGTTCTCCTACAGATGTACTATACTGGAACATAGAGATCAGAGGTTATGAACCTGCTGTATGGTCCGGTGATATTACAAATGACATGATTGCAAGGGGAAAGTTTGGAAGATCCAAATCAGAAATTTTGTTAAAAACTCAGGTTTTTGGGAAAATTCTGGATCCTTCTTTACTCTCCATTACAGAAGGAGATAAAGATTGGGTCAAAACATGGAATTTCCAGATAACACGGGAACCTGTGCAAGTTCAGGTATCTGTAGTGTTTACCGTTACTAACACTATAGTTCCGGAAATAAGGGTTTCACCACAGACAGTACATAACAAAGTAAATACATTACCCATAATGTTAAAATGTAACACAAGGTTGAAATTGCCTTCTGAGTCTTTGTTGACATGGACCAAAAATTCATCATTTTTGGGAAGTTTTTTAAACAGTCCAACTAATGTCATACACAGAGGTCAGATTGGTAATATCAGATGGATGGATGATAATTTCATTTTTTCCATAGAGAATCCATCTTCCAGGGACTCTGGAATTTACCAGTGTTGCGTTGAAACAAAGACACATTACAGACATTGTAAAGACGTTAGTGTGAATATTTGGTCAGCAGCAGATAGTGCATGCACAGACACGAGGTTCATGCCGTCTACTCCTTTCCAAATTAATCAATTTCAGTCCAAGTCCTTATTAAGGGATGGAGAATTTATGACAATGGTGTGGACTTTCAATATGTCTCATTGGAAGATCTCTACCAGGTTTCCTCAGTGTCAATCACATCTCATAAACATGGAGATGGGGATAGAACAATGGTTTGGGAAAAGAACAACTCAGACTAGGAGCAAGAGAGGAGTGTTAGAAGGAATTCTGGGAGGAATTGGGACAGTGGGAAGTTTAACTAATGCCATGAATATACAGACACTTAAGTCAGATTTGGATAATATTGGTTTTATTGGAGGAAAAGGTGTAAAGGTTCAGAAGAGTCTGAATCAACTTCTTGAAAAGATGGTAATGAATACAGCTGCTGTACTAGGGTCTTCCGTGTCACATCTACAGGATGCTACATTAGCTCTCGTGGAAAGCACACACGAAACACAAGTAGCTAAAGCGTGCCTGGAGATACAGATAGAGTATTCTTCTAATTTGAAGTTGATTGCACAAGCTTTACAGAGTGGAATTACTCCACTGGGAATACTGCGAAATTTACCTGTAGAGTATGATTTTGCATTGAATCATACGGATTTGTGGGTAAATAAGTGGTTAGGATGTGAACAAAACATTTGTGTTGGCACATCGCTAATCCCAGTGATCAGAAGAGAAGGAACTATAGTTCCTGTTACAGTTTTGGGTATACCTGTGAGTAACACACAACAAGTGTTCTATCAACTGCAGTACACAGATTTTGCATTTGATGGAGTAAACACTGAACAAGTAGACATTTCTTCATGTTTGCATTTTGTTTCTAAGGTGATGTGTTTACCTGGACAGGATAAGGTGATTTATCATTCATGTTTTCATAATCATTCTTCTTGTCATGCGAGAATAGAGACTGTACAGACACTACATGATCTGGTGACTCCAGTAAGTCCAAATAAGATTTGTTTTCAGGTCATGTCTGAGACAGAGAAGGTTTCTGTTTTCTATTCTGCTTGTGTACATAAGGAAAACCTACCTATGGGTTTGTATTGTATAGAAGGAAATGTGAGGTCTCTTTCAAAGAAGGAAGGAAGTTTTAATGTCACTTCTATAGGAAAGAGAAACTTAACGGCATTTCCCATACAATTCAATTTATCACAGATAAATGATTTTCCTTGGGATATGTGGACAAGTGAAATAAAGAAAGATAAGGGTTTGTTAGATTTATTAACGAAACAGTTAAAGGAAGCAGAAATTATATTCAGACATGAACAAGGTGAATTAAGTGATATTGAACACGAATGGAATGGAATGTCAGGTAGAACTTGGTGGAAGAGTTTTAGCAAATCTGTACATTCCTGGTCTCAGTCATCTTTTCAGTCAGCGGTTGGTAATGTTTTATTTAATCCCATCATAATCATATTTTTATTAGTTTTGATGTGTATTATATATCAAGTTTTTGTGATGTGTAGAATTCAGAAGATATATAGGAACATAAAAATAGAAATGAAAAAGGAAGATAACATTCTTAGAGGAATGTTAAATCGCAAGATGACTTTTTGACAGAAAGTTGCAGATTGGTTTATCAAGTCAAATATTGGTCTAGAATTTCCAACAAGAATGTATGTGATACGAATGATGACACGATTGAGTTAGGGTTTCCCAGGGGGTTCATCAAACTTCATAAAAGGGGGGACTGTAAAATAGTGAGTTTATGGAGATTTGATTCATAAACTGGATTACATGCATTCATATAATGTATGTATATTTCGCCATTGCCTTTAAGGATGCCTGTGAGTTGGAAAATGCTAACCAAGGTTTTTGACATTGTAGAACCAAAGTCATCTGCTAGTTGTTCATCAAAGCTGTCAAAGAAGGGCTATATTCTGTTTGGAATTTTGGGCTAAGAACTGAAATAGCTATGAGAACCTTCTTTCTGTTACACTAAGGTCAAAGCTCAGCGAGCCTCAAAGGAGTTAAATATAAGTTGAAGTAGGTTTTGTTACAAGTCTACTGCGCAAGTACACTTATTTCGCGGGGAAAACGAACCACGTGACATGACATAATGCTGAACTAAAATAAGGATAGTTACTTCTTGTAATACCATGTAAAGAGATAAGGACAATCAGGAGGAGGGGTTTGGGTTATAAAAGCAGACTAGACTTCAAAGGAAGAAGAAGGAGGGAGAGGCAGAAGGTGACAGGAGAAAGACGGACTCATCAAACCCGACCAGACCATCTACAGACAGAGAGACGGCTTACACACACTACAGCGATGTAAGATAAATGAACTATTATTTTTTCTCTCTGCTTACCTGTCTATCCATCTATTAACTCAAGCCAAGACAGTTATTTTTCTTTAATGACTGTAACCTTCCAACTCTTATCTGAATAAATCCATAATATGTTTTTGCACCAATTCTCACTCCAATCATTATATACTGGCTTTGCAGTTTGTCGCCTTACACCGGTTATTTAACACGATCGTACTGTGTACCTAGGAGATCCCACTTTCAGGTGGTGCCATCCCTTTACTTTTTCTTTCATTGCGTTTAAACTATGCAGCACTTATCTGAAATCCCCGATCTTTGCTGCAGAACCTCGCACGCTCAGCAACTTCGCTTGTTCTGGCTGGTTTATATAGTTCCACAAGAAATACCAGAAACTCCCAGAAGCTTCTATAAACAGGTGTGGCTAATACTACTAATTAAATCACATGACAAACTTTTTTTTTTTGCTTTTTCACAGTATCACAGACAATGTAAGTCAATGAGAAATACTTGCTAAGTAGCGAGTAACCTGAAAACCGTACTTTTCGTGCAAGTAGCGAATAGTACGGCTTTTGGGTTACTCTCTACTTAGCGAGTATTTCCCATTGACTTACATTGCACCCTCTACTCGTAACAAATATGCGAGTAACAGACAGTACTCGCTAACAGCATAGCGAGTACGAATAGTTAACTTCTTGCTCAACACTACAGCTAATATATTTATATCAGATCTATGGACTGTACACATGTATTACTTATATTCCTAATAATTTATTATTGTTTTCTATGTCCATAACAAATATTGACTGTCAGCTATTTTTTGATAAGCTTTCTAGAGAAAATTGAAAGTCAACTTGGCAACGCTGGTCATGACTTGATAAAAATGCCCTGACCCACTCATCTTGCAGTTACAGTTGTTTCCTAGATTCTTAAAGGGTTTTCCTCAACTTATATATTGAGCAACACTCAACTGTATAGTATCTTTCACTTCCTTTGCTGAGAGAGAGGGTGATGGGTGCGCACTCCTCCTTGAGTGACAGTTCTGGTTTAATATCTTTGTCCTTTTGCTGAACTTATTCTGTGACACATTAACAGTCTGTCATACTTCTGAAGTCTACACTGTTATTATATTTACATCAAGAATGGCCTTTGAATGAGCATTAGACTCAGGAAAGTGTGATCAGAGAGTAGGAGAGCAGCTCTGGAAACTGCCAATGGTGGGGGTTGGTGATTTGTCCAGACTGATAACAGCAGTATGGTCAGGAGCTGAGAGGGAGGAAGGTGAGCAGTTGTCTAAGTGCTATATAGAAATCGATGTGCTGCAGAGAGCTGCTGATAATTGTCTTATGATTAACTCTTCAGCTTTAAATATAACTACTGTGTGCACTCAACCAGGCTTTTGTAATCAATATCCATGGCTATAAGCTGTACACTATTTAGGTTAAAAGGAACAAGTCATATGTCAATAAAATCAATAAGTCAATAAAAAACTATTAATCTGCAGATACTGGTTTAATCTGCAAGTTAATAGTGTTCTGAAGCAGTGCAGCTGCAGCACTGAGATTCTGGCTGCTGGGAGAAAATTAACTTTATTCCTGTGAGGAGCCTTGGGTTTTCAGTGCTAGAGTTGTGGCCAACATCGCTTCAGTCATCACTCAGTTTATAGTGAGCAGCAGCTGTAACTATACTGCAGCAGTGACTGACAGCCATCTGTAATGCCTGATTGGAGCCACAGACTCAGACTGGCTGTAAGGGGAGTCTAGAGAAAAGCCGCTCACAAAGCAGGACCCCAAGAACTCTGCAACCCTTTAACCCCTATACAGGGATTTGGAATTACACAGAGCTCCAGAGATCACTACCTGTGGTAGGCTGTAGTCCATGGTCGTCAGGCAGGGTCAAAAACCAGGAGATGCAAAACAGGAACCGAATCGGCAGGCAAGGGCGTAGTGAGGAGACAAAGCAGAGGTCAAATCCGGAACTGGCTGCAAGGTACAAAAACGACAGGCAGGAGGGTAGTCAAAAAACAAGCAAAGGTCAGCGCACAGGAATCAGCATACAAACAGCACATGAGCCAGGAGTACAGAACTATCTCTGGCACTGGTCATGTGACAGGAGGGGGAATAAGAAGGGTGTGGTGTCTTCCCATTGGCTGCAGGTGAATGTTGAAGACACACACACTACCCACGCCACCCACAGTCAGCCAGTGGTACTGCAGGTTCCAGGGAAACCCAGCCTAGTGGATGAGCGGAGCCTGTGCTCCGCAGAGCCACGGGCACCGACTTCTCTCCCATCAACAGCACCATCCATGGTGGGAACATGGCGTCGTCTGGCGATCGGAGCAGAAGTCGCAGGAGCGGGCTCCGGTGGGGACGTGACACCATCTGACCAGTGCATTAGTACAGAGCCAGCTATCAGTCAGTGCCAGGGCATGAGTACAGCTATCACTAAGCAGTGACTGGAGATGTGCCGGCTCCGCTTTTCTATGACTAAAACTCCAAGGCTGCTGGGAAGATCAAATCCTCAAAATAGCCATGCTCTTAGCTAGGTGGCTGCATTGCTACAAACTACACTGTGTGCAGAATTATTAGGCAAATGAGTATTTTGATCACATGATAATTTTTAGACATGTTGTCCTACTCCAAACTGTATAGGCTTGAGAGCCAACTACCAATTAAGTAAATCAGGTGATGTGCATCTCTGTAATGAGGAGGGGTGTGGTGTAATGACATCAAATAAAAAAGAGGAACTCCGGCACTCATGAACCCCAGAAAAGAAAAAAACAAAAATAATGATGTATTCTTATTCTTCATTAATAGGATAAGTGGATGCAGGAGTCCAGTGTTACCTGGACTCCTGCATCCAAATTGGACATCATAACCCAGTCCTTTGGCATTAAATTAGGACTTGGTAGTCCTTATACTCGGCTAAAATATACTTTATAATGCCATTCGGCAGGCTGTTATATGGGACATGTGATGATAATTTCCTGGAAATCGACCTACATACCTGACTACAATACACTCTATCAGGCCATTTTGTAGGCTTTATTTTGACAACTGATGATAATCTCCTGTGAATTAACCCACATACTTACTGTGCCAATCCATCTGATGGTCCGGTTTTGATAAAGGCCTGGGGCTGAAACGTCAAACTGTTTGCGGACTATTTACCACTTATCCTACTAATAAAGAATAAGAATACATCATTATCTTTGTTTTTTCTTTACTGGGGTTCATGAGTGCCGGAGTTCCTCTTTTTTATTCGGTTCAACTTTTCTCCTGAGCACTTACTTGGTGATGCGGGGTCTCTTGTAATCTGTCTAATGACATAAACACCGTATATAAGGTGTGCTTAATTATTAGGCAATTATTAGGCAACTTCCTTTCCTTTGGCAAAATGGGTCAGAAGAGAGATTTGATGGGCTCTGAAAAGTCCAAAATTATGCGATGTCTTGCAGACGGATGCAGCAGTCTTGAAATTGTCAAACATTTGAAGCGTTATCACCGAACAATCAAGCGTTTCATGGCAAATAGCCAGCAGGGTCGCAAGAAGCATGTTGGGCAAAAAAGGCACAAGATGCTATTTGCCACCAGTTTGGACATATTTAAGAGCTGCACCATTACTGGAGTATCAAAAAGCACAAGGAATGCCATACTCAGAGACATGGCCAAGGTAAGGAAAGCTGACAAACGACCACCTTTGAACAAGAAACATAAAAAAAAAGGTCAAGACTGGGCCAAAAAATATCTTGATGACTGATTTTTTATAGGTTTTATGGACTGATGAAATGAGAGTGACTCTTGATGGGCCAGATGGATGGGCCAGAGGCTGGATAAGTAAAGGGCAGAGAGCTCCACTCCGACTCAGACACCAGCAAGATGGAGGTGGGGTACAGGTATGGGTGGTATCATCAAAGATGAACTTATGGGACCTTTTCAGGTTGAGGATGGAGTGAAGCTCAACTCCCAGACCTACTGCCAGTTTCTGGAAGACAACTTCTTCAAGCAGTGGTACAGGTAGAAGTCAGTATCGATCAAGAAAAACATGATTTTCATGCAGGACAATGCTCCATCACATGCAAATGTGGCACCCCTGACCTGGTCAGGCACCACTGAGTACTGCATCCATGCTGGGCCAGTACAACACAGGTAATCCAGAAAGCTGACCGGGGTGTGGACACACAGGCGCATAGTAACCAGGTCTCCCACATTGACCTTTGAAGGGACGTCTGGGGAATCCAGGAGGGGGCATGGCCTCCATCTCCACTCAAGGGGTGTGGTAGAGAGTCTGGTTGCTAAGTTGCAGAGGCAGGCACAGAGGGGAGGGATTAGTGAGCCAGTCAGTAAACCTCAGGGAGAACGAGCAGTCAGAAGGAGGGAACCTGGAGGCTGTCACTAGTCAGACATTGCAGGTGCAGTGGTTACTGGCGGGGGAGAACGGTCACTTGATAGTGTCACCCGAAAACCACCCGAGGCCGGAGCGCAGAAAGGTGGCTGAGTACGGGGACTGCCAGGTGAACCAGGCCCGCATGGGGTTGCAGGTCCCCAGAGCAGGGGCCCATTCAGTTGGCCTGCTCAACCTGCTGGTGAGGGCACTTCATGCCCTTCACCTCACCAGCACAGAGTCCACAGCCACGTAGCAACGAGAGGGCCCATAGGTTACAAGAGGCAAGCAGCCGGAGTTACCTAGTCCAGGCTACAAGCAAACGGGATGAAAAGGGGAGAACCAGCAGAAGCAACTTCCCTGGGTGACCCCGTAAGACTTCAAGTCTGGGTGACCACAAAAACAAGAGGGCTAGGAAGGTGAGTCAGTAGCCACCCCCTAAGTCAGCCTGAAGGAGCCTGGTTCCTACTTGGAGAATCACAGCATCGCCCGGGTTACTCACCCCTGCCACCTGAAGTGAGAAAAAACCCTGAAAGACATTCCTGCTCTGCGTGTGAGTTCTTCTGCGACCTGTGGTATTACACACCTACACAGGGCCCTGGGGCCAGCCTCACTCTCGGGAGGCCACCACATCTAACTGCACTCAACATCAGCCCCAGGCATCCACTAATCTTTAATGACGGTCACCCTGACCGCAATTACCGAGAGTGGCGTCACGAATCCCCCATTGAAGTTAACCTACCTGTGACCAGAAGAATCCAGGACATGCAGTCCCTGAAGACCCTGAGACGACCTGAAGGTAACAGGGCACAGGGCGGCACACATCTAACTACTCGACAGCGTGGCTGGCCAATAAAGGTCTAAAAGATGAAAAAATAATGACATTGCCCCCTTGTTCTCCAGATCAGAACCCCATAGAGAATCTGTGGTCCCTCATAAAATGTGAGATCTACAGGGAGGGAAAACAGTACACCTCTCGGAACAGTGTCTGGGAGGCTGTGGTGGCTGCTGCACATAATGTTGATCATAAACAGATCAAGCAACTGACAGAATCTATGGATGGTAGGCTGTTGAGTGTCATCATAAAGAAAGGTGGCTAATTGGTCACTAATTTTTGGGGGGTTTGTTTTTACATGTCAGAAATGTTTATTTCAAAATTTTGTGCAGTTATATTGGTTTACCTTGTGAAAATAAACAAGTGAGACGGGAATATATTTGGTTTTTATTAAGTTGCCTAATAATTCTGCACAGTAATAGTTACCTGCAAAAACAGATATCCTCCTAAGATAGCCAAATCTAAAATAAACCCAGTCCAACTTCCAAAAATATTAAGCTTTGATATTTATGAGTCTGTAGGGTCGATTGAGAACATAATTGTTGATCACTAAAAAAAATCCTCTAAAATACAACTTGCCTAATAATTCTGCCTACGGTGTATAATCCGGCAGAATAGTCCCATATCTACAGGTTAAAAGCATTTTTTGACATGAGAGGTTCTTTTTAAATGATTTTACAACATGAGAATTACATAGTTAAATAGAAAAGCAAATCAGTTGCAAATTTGCTTATTTTCATGCTGTTTAACTATTCCAATTTCATAATATGAGAAAAAACATATAAGCTTGCACATTTTTTCTGCTTCCAAAATATAACCTTCAAGAATTCACTGTTCAGTTACTACTGTCTAATATACAATATATGGGCAAAAGTATTGGAAGACAATCTCTCAATCAGTAAATTAAAGTCTTTATTATTCTGTCTCATTGCCAAATGTGTAAAATCTAGCAGTCAGCCATACAGTGTGCCTTATCAACATGTGTGATAGTATGAGTAGTTCACTGAACTCGAAGGTGGTACTGTAATAGTGTGGTGCCCCTGAGGCTCAGTCGCCAGCAAGGTATTGCATCTGACTTAAGGTGCAATACTCATCCTGGGTAAGGAAGAGGTTAACCACTTGTTTTCACTTACACAATACACACAGCTCAAGTGCTTTCCCGCTGGAACTGGGCTGTAGTTGGTCACCATAAAACATTTTTTTTCCAGTCACCAGTGAGTTATGAGGAAGGTGGGGGCAGCACAGGGGAAGTGGCTTTAGAGCTTCCACAGTTAGGACCGGGCAGACTGAAAGGAGCAGAGGACAACCAGTGGAGCTGTGGGACACAGGAGCAACAGGGTAGCTGGAGTTAGAGCTCAATAGTTCCCTCAGCACTGGCGCAGTTCAGGGTGCAGAGCCTTAAGGTGGCATACACTCCACGTTGCGCCACCAGATTCTGTAGGACAGGGGGATTTTATGTCTCTCTGGCCACCAAAGATCCCGGAGCACAACAGCACAAAGAGTCAGATGTAAGGACCATGGTCGGGCCCACGTTTGATTCACGCTGCCTGTGAATGAGAGAGGAACTTTAACACCGATCAGGGGTCCTCAAGCACTTCAGGTCACAGGGATCCACACAGAAAGCACAAGGAATGAAGGTCTCACACTCCACAACACCGGTGGTGGCTTCTGAGGTACCCGGGATCGGCTGGGGCCCATCACACTGGAAACTGGCATTCCAAGGGTGACAACGGAACTGTGAGTAAAAGACCTGGAACCGCAAATACTTTGACAGCCCTTCATTGCTGTCGCCTTGCACTTCGACGCCCAAGGCCACCACTACCGCCATCATCCTCCCTAAGGCCTAGCTTCACCTGCGAGAAGCTGAACTATCCTAGCTGCGACACCATCCTCCCCAGAGGACAGTGACCGCAGCGGCGGCTAATCCCTGGCCGCATACCGCAGGTGGCGTCACGAGACAACCATAACTCCTATCATCCCCATCATCACCCATCCTCATCCCATCTCCATCTCCATCACCTCAGGGCCATAAAGTCGGGCAGGGCCACCTGTGACATCCCAGACCCGATATCACTGGCCCAGCAATGAGTTTAACCCCTGTCCGATGGGTGCTACAATAGCATGGCAATTTCATCCTTTTTAAATATTCCATAATCAACTGTGAATGATATTATTGAAAAGTTAGAGTGTTTAGGAACCAAAGCAACTAAGTTAAAGAGCAGGTACTCAGAGTGCTGAGACATCATTTTAAAAGTTGCCAACAATGAGTTAACTCATAACACTGCAGCGTTCTAAGCTTCCTCTAGCACTAAATCATCGGGGACTTCATGGCATAGCTTGTCATGGTAGAATGTGCATGCAAGCTTTACATCGCCAAGCACAAAGACAAATGTTAGATGTCATGGTGTAAAGTATGTCCCCACTACACATTGGAGTAGTGGAAACATGTTCTGTGTATTGACCAGTCACATTTCTCTATTTGGCAGTCTAATTAATGAGCATGCATTTCATGAATGCCAGAAAAATGGTATCTGCTTGACTACAGTTTGCCAACTGTAAATTTGGCCAAGGCTAATAAATAAATTTGGCTAATACTATTGTGAGATTTTTCAGCGATTAGTCTACACCACTTCGCTCCAGTGAAGTGATATGTTAATTAGGGATGATCAGACCAGAGCATGTTCAGGATTTCCAGGTTTAGCTGAACTTTAGTCCAAACTTCGGTCCAGATACCCGGACTTTACTTGGTCTCAAACCTGAACCCGAAACCCATGTCAATGGAGACCCGAATTTAAAGGGAACCTGTCACCAGATTTGGTGACTATAAGCTACGGCAACCACCACTGGGCTCTTATATACAGCATTCTAACATAAGTAGCATCCCGATCATGTGCACTACAATACTTTGATCTGCCCTGCTCAGGGCATATCAAAGTGCGCCTGAGCAGGACCTCAATGTCCGCCTGTGTGCATGACATAGGATGCGTCATGCACCCAGGCTTCAGAAGAAGGAGGACAAAGATGGGCGAAAGAGGAGGTGCTGCACCCGAAGAACAGAGACACCCATCTGGCCCATCTGCACCGTAACGACCATTTAGGTAAGTATTATAAAGTCATTTTTATGCTCTACACAGTGGCCTGGGCTCTTATATACAGCATATTAGAATGCTGTATATAAGAGCTTAGTGGTGGTTGCCGCAGCCTATAGTCACCAAATCTGATGACAGGTTTCCTTTAAGTGCTGTAAAACAGTTCTAGTAATTAATAGGGGGCTATAAAAGGAAACAAATGAGGGTAAGCGGAGTGCGATTAAACATACTGTGTGAAGATAACTTCAAACTGTGGCAGTGGCCCAATATTTAAACAAAATAAATATTTACTGCTTCCCTTGCCCACCCTCTGTGCCTGTGTCTGTGATTGTTTGCAGTCAGATTGCTAAACATGCCCTGCGCTGTTATAACAAAAATAATATTCACTGCTTCCCTGCTCACCCTCTGTGCTAATGTCTGTGATTGGATGCAGTCAGTCTGGGTATTGCAGTGTAAGAATGAATTCATTTAAAAAATGATGTGGGGTCGCCCCCTATTTTGCTAACCGACCAAACGTAAAGCAGCAGCTGAGGGCTGATATCAGGCTGGCAAGGGACCAATATCTATGGCTCTTCCCTCCCTGTTAATACCAGCTCCCTGCTGTCAGCTTTATCTTAGCTGGTTATCAAAAATAGGGGGCATCTGTACCGCCCCAGCGTCAGCAGCCAAGACTGCTTGGATCCGGATCTGCAGTGGCTCGAGAAGTCTCCGGACCCGGGAGGGGTTGCGTGGTCACTCAAAATAAAAAGGGGGTATTTACAGGGGGTTTGGGTTTAGAGTTCATGACGCCACCCACGGTGTGTGGTAAGGCGGGATACCACCGCTGCTGTTGGGAGCACCTGGTGGCGATGGGATGGCAGCTAGGTGTTTAACCCCTCTGTGGGTAGGGTGGAAATGCCCCGGGGCTCGGTGAGGGTGAAGTGGGGATACCGTTGGAGAGGAAAGGGTCACTGCGTACTCACTTAGTCCAATAACGCTGACACAGACAACTTGTAAACTGAAATTCTGAGCACCACTGCAGCAGGGAGGGAGCACGTCTGGATCCCATCTCCGATGGTGTTGCTTGTTAGCCTGTGACCTTTTCCTTGGCACCTTCTTTGCTATTTTGCCCCTATAGTATAGAACTAGTCAGATCCCGCTCACCCGTATGGCTAACGGAGTGAGCTTTCTCTCAGGGTTCATGCTTGGGATTTGTTGGACTGTGTATTGGGAAAGTCCAATCCCCCTCGTTGCACTAGTACCCCGATTTTGAATCTTGAAGACTTCGTCCTCATTGGGTTAATTACCAGGACGCTTGAAGCTACTTCCCGGCCTAGGGTCCACGTACCCCGCCGTGCCCTGGCCCCTGCCCGGAGAAGGCTCAAGGCCGCCGGCTGCCCTTCTTCGGCAGTTCCATGCCCCTTAACACAATCCCCTGCAACCGGAGTTCCAGCTCCTACCAGGCCCAGACCAACCTAGTAACAACATGGAGCCCAGCTCCTGACCTCCTCCGACTGACTTGTGACCTCTCTCCTTGAGAGTCACCACTCAACTGAACTGCTCCTGACACTCCTGACCCTCCCTTAGCAACCCCCCAAGTGGGCGGCCCTATTCCCTTCAGGCTTCAAATTGGTGTGTCTGGTGGGTGTGGTGCAGAGTGTTTCTAGGGTTTTAATTAGCTCATTCTTAGTAACACCAAAGGCCAGGGACCCGTAACCAAGGAGGAGATGGACATCATACAGAAGGGCAGATTGCACAATGTCCTGTGACGACCTGATAGGCCAGGGCATCACAGATCCATCTTAAATAAATAAATTGAAAAAAATGGTGGGAGTCCCCAAATTCTTGATTACCAGTGCAGGTAAAGCAGACATCTGAGGCTTGGTATTATCAGGGTGGAAAGTGCCATGGCTATTTGGTACTTCAGATCCTAAATATAGCAGCCCACAGCCGCCAGAAGTAACACATCCATTAGATTCACCAATTCTGGTGCTTTGCTTGGCTCTTCCCAATTGTTCTGGTGCATTGTCAATCAGAGTAATGGTTTAGGGGTTAAAGTCAGCTGTGAATTAATAGCTGGCATGAAGCCCAGGAGTTAATACTGGAGAGGTGTATATCAGACACCCCCATTACTAACCCCGTAAGTGTAACGTTAAAAAAACACACAAACAAATAAAAAAAAAATATTTAAAAAAAAATTCCCCAACTTCCTCATTTACCAATTTATTATAAAAAAAATCTATGAAGATCTTTTATAGTTCATGGAATCAGATGTAGTCCAATAACGTGAACTTAAAAGATATAAAGAAAGGTTAAAAAAATAAATAAATAAATAAAAAAAAAGATACAGTCCCTAGTTTGCCACTTTATTAGCTCCCCTTCCCCTCCAAAAAACCATGCAAATAGCGATCCCATGATGTGTGGCGATGTGTAGAGCCTGGTGTTGAGACTAAAGCTTGCTTTACATGTTACGATTCTGCATACGATATCGTATGGGATCGTAACCGCCCTCATCGTATGTGCGGCACGTTCAATTTTGTTGAATGTGCCGCACAAACGATTAACCCCTGTCACACGTACTTACCCGTCCATACGACCTCGATGTGGGCGGCAATCGTCCACTTCCTGGAGTGGGAGGGACGTTCGGCGTCACATCGACGTCACGCGGCAGCCAGCCAATAGAAGCGGAGGGGCGGAGATGAGCGGGACGTAAACATCCCGCCCACCTCCTTCCTTCCGCATTGCTGGCCGGGAGCCGCAGGACGCAGGTAAGCTGTGTTCATCGTTCCCGGGGTGTCACACACTGCGATGTGTGCTACCCTGGGTACGATGAACAACCTGACGTTCAATTCATGAGGAATGAACGATGTGCGTGCGATGAACATCGGTCATTTCAAAATTATGGAAATGACCGACGCTACACCGATGATACGATTACGACGATTTTGCGCTCGTTAATCGTATCAAAAAGGCTTTACACACTACGATATCGCCTGCGACGCCGTATGTGCTTCACTTTCAATTTGACCCCACCGACATCGCACCTGCGATGTTGTAGCGTGTAAAGTGCCCCTAAGGCTCCATAGGTTACTCATGGTCACTTCTCATGTGCAGTGATATCAATAAACTTACATTATCTCATGTGATGTAAGGTTACTGATGTCATCAACGCTCTCACCTGGTCACACAGCAGGCAGCACTGCTCCCCAGGAAGAGCGATGATGACATACTGTAAGTAACCTTGCATGACCTCACCACTCCCACTGGATATTGGAAAAGGCAAAGCCAGAATCAGACTTTCCCACAGGCACTGAGGTCATGTAAGTTTACAGACGTCACCGCTTGTGAGAAATGACCGCAAGGGAACTATGGAGCCTCTATCTGAGCATGAGGTTCCATAGTTTTATTAGAGAATTGCCGGACATCTTGGCATCACTCATCACATTAGATTATGGCAGATTTTTTTTTAAGATACATAAATTGGTAAATGAGTGAGACGGGGAGTCTTTTTTAAAATAAAATATTTTTTACTTTTTCTGTGTTTTTTTTTAACTGTTTACTTACTGAGTTAGTAATGGGGGTATCTGATAGCTTCTCTATTATTAACCCATGGGCTTGATGCCAGCTGTCAAGTCACATCTGACATAGACCCGTAAAGTATTATCCCAAATGCCACCGCACCAGGGCAATTGGGAAGAGAAGGGCAAAGTGCCACTTCTGAGGTTGCTTTGGGCTACTATACTTAAGCTGGGAAGGGACTAACATGTAATCTCAACCCTATTTTAAAATGTGTAATTTTTATTAATATTCATTAAAATGTACCCACAAACAGACACACAAACATAAATGAGAATGGATCACGATATCCTTGTAAATAACCAAGGAATTTTATATACACACTCACTTTAGGAAAGGGAAGGGAAACTAATATACCCCTATAAGGGTAGTGTATCCCTACCTAACAACGGAGGGTATGACACCATAAGTTACCGGGCGCCCCCGTTCCACGTCAGCTCTCCCTCTCCCTGACCCTGATATAGGGATGGGATGGAAAGCCCCATAGTGGTGCTTGCACAGTACAATATATATGAGTTCCCAAATGGTAAAACTCTTCCCTGTATTGTTTTCCTTAGATCAAGAAGGTATCAATTTACTGATCTACAACCAGGAATTCCTATTCATGATACTAGCACTGTACAAGACGTATAGACTTCTATTCCTAATAAATTATCTTTATGCAAGGTAGTGATCCATAAGAGTTATTTACAACCACATATGTTACAGGGTGGTATACCCCAAAAGTATATTACAGTCACCTAGAGTCATATCACAAAAGGCTCAGATAATCTCCCCATTATACACCAGGAGCTGAAAGAAAAATGGGATACAGACACCCCTGCAAATTACTGCAAAATAGAAAAGGTTGCTCCAATCATATTCTATATAATATAGTATAAGAGGGAGAAAAGATGAATTACTTCCCTGAGAAGCAGGAATCCAGGCCTGCCAGGCCTCAACGCGTTTCTCCTCTCCCTTTAGAGGGTCACAGCCATGGATTGTTATTGAACAGGACCCGCTGCCGTCTCCCCTTAGCCTCCTGATGACCCTCTAAAGGGAGAGGAGAAACGCGTTGAGGCCTGGCAGGCCTGGATTCCTGCTTCTCAGGGAAGTAATTCATCTTTTCTCCCTGTTATACTATATTATATAGAATATGATTGGAGCAACCTTTTCTATTTTGCAGTAATTTGCAGGGGTGTCTGTATCCCATTTTTCTTTCAGCTCCTGGGGTATAATGGGGAGATTATCTGAGCCCCTTGTGATATGACTCTAGGTGACTGTAATATACTTGTGGGGTATACCACCCTGTAACATGTGTGGTTGTAAATAACTCTTATGGATCACTACCTTGCATAAAGATAATTTATTAGGAATAGAAGTCTATACGTCTTGTACAGTGCTAGTATCATGAATAGGAATTCCTGGTTGTAGATCAGTAAATTGATACCTTCTTGATCTAAGGAAAACAATACAGGGAAGAGTTTTACCATTTGGGAACTCATATATATTGTACTGTGCAAGCACCACTATAGGGCTTTCCATCCCATCCCTATATCAGGGTCAGGGAGAGGGAGAGCCGACCTGGAACGGGGGCGCCCGGTAACTTATGGTGTCATACCCTCCGTTGTTAGGTAGGGATACACTACCCTTATAGGGCTATATTAGTTTTCCTTCCCTTTCCTAAAGTGAGTGTGTATATAAAATTCCTTGGTTATTTACAAGGATATCGTGATCCATTCTCATTTATGTTTGTGTGTCTGTTTGTGGGTACATTTTAATGAATATTAATAAAAATTGCACATTTTAAAATAGGGTTGAGATTACATGTTAGTCCCTTTTTGAGCACTTTACCCATCTATTTAACTCTGTTAGTTTTTAAGCTGGGAAGGGCCAAATATCAATGGCCCATCCTGATAATACCTGCTCCTAGTTGTTTGATTTACCTGCACTGGTTATCAAAAATGTGAGGGACCCCACACCATTTTTTTCAATTAATTATTCATTTAAGACATGGGGTTTCCCCTTTTTTTGATAACAAGCCAAGGTAAAGCTGACAGATGGGGGCTGCTATTATCAAGGTGGGAAGAGCCATGGATATTGTCCCCTTGCTAGGCTGATATCATCCCTCAAGCCGCTGCTTTAGCTTTGGCTGGCTATCAAAAAAGGGGAGACCCCATGTCATTTTTATTAATTAATTATTTATTTATTTATTTATTTAACTTTACACTGCCTATATGCCTGCTTTAATCTAAGCTCTCCATCCTACATAAACTATCCTATCAAATTAACAAGCTTGTAGGCTGTGGGCACCTCCTATGCCATCACTGCCATGCCAAGTATTGGCATGGCTGTGATTGGCCAGCTCATCATGTGATTTGGCCTGTCTAACTACCAGATCACCTGTGGTGACACCATTCTGCTCTAACTAGTGTAGGGACAGAGTTCGTAGTCATTATACAGGCCATATAATACTTTGTCAATTTGTGTGCTAAAAATGAGGAGTGCATCAAATAATGCACTTGGCTGTGGTGCTGCTAGTAGTGAAGCTCCTGGAGGGAGAGGATGGGGCCAGCTACTGCTGGTGGTGGTGTAGTTTCTGCAGGGAGAGGACGTAGTTAATCTGTGTTTACTATGCACCCAATTGAAACATCTTCCTCAGGTGCATGCAGGCAACAGGGTGTTGCATGTTTTTGGAGCCTTAAATAACACCATACAAATGGTCAGGCCAGATAAAGTCGAGGAGGTTATAGATTGGATTGTCTTCAAGCTAGTCCTCTGCTGAAAGCACAGAGTTGGCACCTGCGGACCATGAGCATCTGGCTTGCATCTCATCCCGTTGCAAATTAGCATAGCAGTTTAAGTCCCAGGTCAGTCAGCAGTCACGTCTGCATTTTGATGATTCCACTGGCTGGGGTTCCTTGGCCTATCCATCTGGCTTTGCCCCAGAGGTTGAAAATCCCAAGTGCACTGATGCTCAACCCCTTGTGTTGGAGGATATGTACATGGAAAGTCAGAAAAAGGGAGGAATTCCAGGGCACTACTCAGTATTCAACAAGCCTATTTGTCCATTACAAAGAAAGTCCTGTATTCAGAGGCTGGAAGCAAACACCGGGGTGCTTATATCAATAGATAACAAATCTTGCAATGCAAAGTAGAAAAAGTATAGCACTCACCGGTTAAATTGCTGTGCAGAAAAACTGTTTATTTAAACAGCGGAGGTTACATGTGCGGAGAGGGCTGGTGGGGAGAGGGAGTGTGCGCTGTAGCAGACGATGGCCGTTTCGCACCTGTCCGGTGCTTCAGCTGGTCTGATTAGGTATGACATCATATCCTTTTTATCCACATCCAAAAAAAAAAAATTTTTTTTTTTTTTTTTTTTTTTTTTTGTGGTTGATGTCAAATAATTAAAACATATGTTAAAAACAAAGAATATACATACAATACTTGAATTTCAGCAACAATTTTCAGCAAACATATATAAATATACATGGAAGAAGCCAAATGCCTCATAAATCAACCTAGAAACACACTAAGGTCATTTTTATCATTTAACCCTAGAGGGCCTGTTGCGTTGAATCTCATAATAAATTCAGCCTCTTTTCTTAATAGCATTTTATGCGTATCACCTCCCCTAGCGTTAGGCTCAACCAATTCTATCCCTGCAAAGGATAATACATTGCAATCAGAATTATGAAATTCTCTTATATGGTTGATTAACCTAGTTGCCCCTATTCCACTATGAATGGAGTTCCTATGCTCTCTAAATCTTACAAAGAGCTGCCGTATCGTCTTCCCAATGTAAAAATATTGGCACGGGCAAAAAATCACGTAAACGACCATTTTAGTCCTACAGGTTATCAAATGCCGCACATAATGTGAATGGCCACCAATTACAAAAGAATTGCCCGTCATGTGAAAACTGCAAAATGAACAGTTTCCACATCTGTGATTACCTGTAGGACCCACCTGGTGTAGCCAGGTTTTAGGAGGTATATACCGTTTCTTGACTAAAATATCACCAATATTTTTACATCTTCTATGCGTTATTAGGGGTTTATTGAGGGCCATTTCCCTAAGTTCTGATACTCCTTCAATTATGTGCCAATTTTTATTTATGATTGTTTTGATCATCCGATCCATCGGGCCATATTTGAAGTTAAAGATGAATCGATTCATTTTTTTAACAGGTGTAATACCCCGATTTAAACAGGAAATATTTTTCTCATGTTTAATCTTACTTTCAGCTTGTTTCTGCATTGAATTGATAAGATTAGAGGGATACCCCCTTTCTAAAAATCTTTGCTTGAGATCGTTCGTCTGTGTCACAAAAGCATCGGGATTATTCGTGATCCTATTCAGCCTTAAAAATTGACTGAAGGGAACAGATCTCAATACATGAGTCGGATGGGCACTATCAAAATGCAACAAAGCATTCACAGTAGTAGGTTTTCTATAAAGTTCCCGTATAATTCTCCCTTCCTGGGCCGTCAATTTAACGTCAAGGAACTCCATAGTTTTATCACCAAAATGGTGTGTGAACAGCATATTGTAGTTGTTATTATCATTCAGGTATGCCACAAAAGACTCAAATTGAGATCTGTCCCCATCCCAAACTATCAATACATCGTCCACAAAACGCATAAATTTCTTTATGTGTTTTATGAAAGGATTAGTAGGACTGTATATGAGATTATCTTCCATATGCGCAAGGAAGAGATTTGCAAAGGTGCAAGCCACAGGAGTCCCCATCGCCACCCCGCTATTTTGCTGGTACCAAACATGCCCAAATTTAAAGGTGTTATTTTTCAACACAAAGAGCAGAGCCTCTTCTACAAAATTTATCAGTAAATCATCTTCACCGAGCCCCCTCAGCATATCAATAATGACATTGACACCCAAATGCTGTGGTATTCTTGTAAATAAACTTTCAACGTCTAATGACGCCCAGCAAAAAGTGTCTTGCCATTCAAAATGATTTAATTGTGTCACCAGATCCCCTGTGTCCTTCACAAAGGAGGGAATTATTTTTAATAGGGGATGTAATAACCAATCAAGGTATGCCGAGAGGGGCTCCGTGAGTGAACCTGAACCGGAGACGATGGGTCTCCCCAGAGGTCTAAATTCAGACTTATGCACCTTTGGTAAAAAATACCAATGTGGCTTTGTAGGGAATAAAGGAAAAAGCTTTTCCGCTCTATTCTTTGTAATGAAACCCAACATCATATGCCTATTCAAAAGGCTACGCAGTTTTTCTTTCAACTTGTTAGTGGGATCACACTCTAATTTCTGATATACATTACTATTATCTAGATGGCGTTTTGCCTCATCCAGATAATATTCCGTGGTCATGAGAACCGTGGCACCACCCTTGTCTGCCTTCCTTATTATCACGTTTTTGAGGGATTTAATTTTTTTCAAAGCAGATTTTTCAATATTAGACAAGTTATTTTTCAGCACTGGGTAATTCAAAGCTCTCATATCCTTCATGACAATTTCTTGAAATAAATCAACATTATTGCCTGGAGATATGGGTGGAACAAATGAAGATTTTAAACCCTTTGAAAAACCTGCAGTATCAACTGCATTATTTTTCCCTGCAGGAAAGGGTGCGTTATCTATATCACTATCTGTTAGACTCAGGAGTTGTAGAGCGTCTTTACTGATCTTACTGTATTCCGAACCTTCATATGAAAAGCCCAGGGGGCCACTCTGACACTGCCTTTCATTTTTGGAAGCTTGTGTTGTACCCTGATTAATATTTGCAAAATGTTTTTTTAGATGTAATTTTCGACATGCTTTATATAAATCAACTTCAAATTGCACTAAATCAAAAGGCTCTGGAATGCAGAAGTTCAGTCCTTTCTCCAAAATCGAGATCATTGCTTCATCTAGCGGATGGTCAGTAAGATTGTATATTTTTTTCTTCTTCTTTTCAGAATTCTCTGCAAGGTCCAATATTAGTCCCTCCAGGATACAGTCTTTCTCTTCCCTAACTGCTGATCGCTTGTACCTGCCGCGACCTCTCCTTGTCCTCCTTCTAAAGGGCGATTCAATTGATTATATATGCCCTTATCTTCACTAGATCTCCTCTTAAGAGGTGGGGGTTCCTCCTGCCCACTGGAGTCGGAGTCGGTCGTCCAGGCAGGTTTTTTATTATTATTATTGCCAGCTTTGTGAAATTTCCTCTTAGATTTACTCTTTTTAAAAAAGGAAGATTTATCAGTGTTTTTATTCCAACTAAATACATTGTTGGATTCATAGTCAGCCTTGTCTCTCAAGAATTTTTCTTTTTTCCGTTCTTTTATTATGGACTGATAGGGGATGAGTTTTTTATCCAATTGCTGCAGGAATTTTTTCCACTGGTCATTGGAAAGACGTGTCTCAAGCTCTTTCCTCAATCTAATCAGTTCAGCAGTAACTTTAGCATGTTCTTGCTCATTTTTTTGCAGAACAATATCCAAAAATTTCAGAGAACATTCATTCAGAACTTCATTCCATAAATCTTTAAATTCAGCATCATCCTGATAAAAAGAGATGGTTTTCATGACCCTCAAGCCCCTAGGGACCCGTTTGCAATCCTTATAAGATCTAAGTGATTGGGCCGACCAAAAGAGGGAAATCTCTTTTTCAGCTAAATTGGAGATTTTGAGTTCTAGTGATTTGACACTTAAAATGTCCGTATCCATTTTGCTGTTGCATTCAAGGAAGAACGTATTAGCGTCCTCCCTCCCCGCCAATATTCCTAGCCCATTGCCATTTGATTCTCCGACCTCCATAGTATCCAATTCAGCCATCTGCTAACGTACACCATAGACTTCCACAATCTTCTGGCTTATAATGAGTGTGCTCACCGGTGGAAAAAACAAATGTTCATTCAGAAAAAGGGAGGAATTCCAGGGCACTACTCAGTATTCAACAAGCCTATTTGTCCATTACAAAGAAAGTCCTGTATTCAGAGGCTGGAAGCAAACACTGGGGTGCTTATATCAATAGATAACAAATCTTGCAATGCAAAGTAGAAAAAGTATAGCACTCACCGGTTAAATTGCTGTGCAGAAAAACTGTTTATTTAAACAGCGGAGGTTACATGTGCGGAGAGGGCTGGTGGGGAGAGGGAGTGTGCGCTGTAGCAGACGACGGCCGTTTCGCACCTGTCCGGTGCTTCAGCTGGTCTGATTAGGTATGACATCATATCCTTTTTATCCACATCCAAAAAAAAAAAAGCCAAATGCCTCATAAATCAACCTAGAAACACACTAAGGTCATTTTTAACAAAAAAAATTTGATAAAAATGACCTTAGTGTGTTTCCAGGTTGATTTATGAGGCATTTGGCTTCTTCCATGTATATTTATATATGTTTGCCGAAAATTGTTGCTGAAATTCAAGTATTGTATGTATATTCTTTGTTTTTAACATATGTTTTAATTATTTGACATCAACCACAAAAAAAAAAAAAAAAAAATTTTTTTTTTTTTGGATGTGGATAAAAAGGATATGATGTCATAAACTAATCAGTTTAAATAAACATTTTTTCTGCACAGCAATTTAACCGGTGAGTGCTATACTTTTTCTACTTTGCATTGCAAGATTTGTTATCTATTGATATAAGCACCCCGGTGTTTGCTTCCAGCCTCTGAATACAGGACTTTCTTTGTAATGGACAAATAGGCTTGTTGAATACTGAGTAGTGCCCTGGAATTCCTCCCTTTTTCTGAATGAACATTTGTTTTTTCCACCGGTGAGCACACTCATTATAAGCCAGAAGATTGTGGAAGTCTATGGTATACGTTAGCAGATGGCTGAATTGGATACTATGGAGGTCGGAGAATCAAATGGCAATGGGCTAGGAATATTGGCGGGGAGGGAGGACGCTAATACGTTCTTCCTTGAATGCAACAGCAAAATGGATACGGACATTTTAAGTGTCAAATCACTAGAACTCAAAATCTCCAATTTAGCTGAAAAAGAGATTTCCCTCTTTTGGTCGGCCCAATCACTTAGATCTTATAAGGATTGCAAACGGGTCCCTAGGGGCTTGAGGGTCATGAAAACCATCTCTTTTTATCAGGATGATGCTGAATTTAAAGATTTATGGAATGAAGTTCTGAATGAATGTTCTCTGAAATTTTTGGATATTGTTCTGCAAAAAAATGAGCAAGAACATGCTAAAGTTACTGCTGAACTGATTAGATTGAGGAAAGAGCTTGAGACACGTCTTTCCAATGACCAGTGGAAAAAATTCCTGCAGCAATTGGATAAAAAACTCATCCCCTATCAGTCCATAATAAAAGAACGGAAAAAAGAAAAATTCTTGAGAGACAAGGCTGACTATGAATCCAACAATGTATTTAGTTGGAATAAAAACACTGATAAATCTTCCTTTTTTAAAAAGAGTAAATCTAAGAGGAAATTTCACAAAGCTGGCAATAATAATAATAAAAAACCTGCCTGGACGACCGACTCCGACTCCAGTGGGCAGGAGGAACCCCCACCTCTTAAGAGGAGATCTAGTGAAGATAAGGGCATATATAATCAATTGAATCGCCCTTTAGAAGGAGGACAAGGAGAGGTCGCGGCAGGTACAAGCGATCAGCAGTTAGGGAAGAGAAAGACTGTATCCTGGAGGGACTAATATTGGACCTTGCAGAGAATTCTGAAAAGAAGAAGAAAAAAATATACAATCTTACTGACCATCCGCTAGATGAAGCAATGATCTCGATTTTGGAGAAAGGACTGAACTTCTGCATTCCAGAGCCTTTTGATTTAGTGCAATTTGAAGTTGATTTATATAAAGCATGTCGAAAATTACATCTAAAAAAACATTTTGCAAATATTAATCAGGGTACAACACAAGCTTCCAAAAATGAAAGGCAGTGTCAGAGTGGCCCCCTGGGCTTTTCATATGAAGGTTCGGAATACAGTAAGATCAGTAAAGACGCTCTACAACTCCTGAGTCTAACAGATAGTGATATAGATAACGCACCCTTTCCTGCAGGGAAAAATAATGCAGTTGATACTGCAGGTTTTTCAAAGGGTTTAAAATCTTCATTTGTTCCACCCATATCTCCAGGCAATAATGTTGATTTATTTCAAGAAATTGTCATGAAGGATATGAGAGCTTTGAATTACCCAGTGCTGAAAAATAACTTGTCTAATATTGAAAAATCTGCTTTGAAAAAAATTAAATCCCTCAAAAATGTGATAATAAGGAAGGCAGACAAGGGTGGTGCCACGGTTCTCATGACCACGGAATATTATCTGGATGAGGCAAAACGCCATCTAGATAATAGTAATGTATATCAGAAATTAGAGTGTGATCCCACTAACAAGTTGAAAGAAAAACTGCGTAGCCTTTTGAATAGGCATATGATGTTGGGTTTCATTACAAAGAATAGAGCGGAAAAGCTTTTTCCTTTATTTCCTACAAAGCCACATTGGTATTTTTTACCAAAGGTGCATAAGTCTGAATTTAGACCTCCGGGGAGACCCATCGTCTCCGGTTCAGGTTCACTCACGGAGCCCCTCTCGGCATACCTTGATTGGTTATTACATCCCCTATTAAAAATAATTCCCTCCTTTGTGAAGGACACAGGGGATCTGGTGACACAATTAAATCATTTTGAATGGCAAGACACTTTTTGCTGGGCGTCATTAGACGTTGAAAGTTTATTTACAAGAATACCACAGCATTTGGGTGTCAATGTCATTATTGATATGCTGAGGGGGCTCGGTGAAGATGATTTACTGATAAATTTTGTAGAAGAGGCTCTGCTCTTTGTGTTGAAAAATAACACCTTTAAATTTGGGCATGTTTGGTACCAGCAAAATAGCGGGGTGGCGATGGGGACTCCTGTGGCTTGCACCTTTGCAAATCTCTTCCTTGCGCATATGGAAGATAATCTCATATACAGTCCTACTAATCCTTTCATAAAACACATAAAGAAATTTATGCGTTTTGTGGACGATGTATTGATAGTTTGGGATGGGGACAGATCTCAATTTGAGTCTTTTGTGGCATACCTGAATGATAATAACAACTACAATATGCTGTTCACACACCATTTTGGTGATAAAACTATGGAGTTCCTTGACGTTAAATTGACGGCCCAGGAAGGGAGAATTATACGGGAACTTTATAGAAAACCTACTACTGTGAATGCTTTGTTGCATTTTGATAGTGCCCATCCGACTCATGTATTGAGATCTGTTCCCTTCAGTCAATTTTTAAGGCTGAATAGGATCACGAATAATCCCGATGCTTTTGTGACACAGACGAACGATCTCAAGCAAAGATTTTTAGAAAGGGGGTATCCCTCTAATCTTATCAATTCAATGCAGAAACAAGCTGAAAGTAAGATTCAACATGAGAAAAATATTTCCTGTTTAAATCGGGGTATTACACCTGTTAAAAAAATGAATCGATTCATCTTTAACTTCAAATATGGCCCGATGGATCGGATGATCAAAACAATCATAAATAAAAATTGGCACATAATTGAAGGAGTATCAGAACTTAGGGAAATGGCCCTCAATAAACCCCTAATAACGCATAGAAGATGTAAAAATATTGGTGATATTTTAGTCAAGAAACGGTATATACCTCCTAAAACCTGGCTACACCAGGTGGGTCCTACAGGTAATCACAGATGTGGAAACTGTTCATTTTGCAGTTTTCACATGACGGGCAATTCTTTTGTAATTGGTGGCCATTCACATTATGTGCGGCATTTGATAACCTGTAGGACTAAAATGGTCGTTTACGTGATTTTTTGCCCGTGCCAATATTTTTACATTGGGAAGACGATACGGCAGCTCTTTGTAAGATTTAGAGAGCATAGGAACTCCATTCATAGTGGAATAGGGGCAACTAGGTTAATCAACCATATAAGAGAATTTCATAATTCTGATTGCAATGTATTATCCTTTGCAGGGATAGAATTGGTTGAGCCTAACGCTAGGGGAGGTGATACGCATAAAATGCTATTAAGAAAAGAGGCTGAATTTATTATGAGATTCAACGCAACAGGCCCTCTAGGGTTAAATGATAAAAATGACCTTAGTGTGTTTCTAGGTTGATTTATGAGGCATTTGGCTTCTTCCATGTATATTTATATATGTTTGCTGAAAATTGTTGCTGAAATTCAAGTATTGTATGTATATTCTTTGTTTTTAACATATGTTTTAATTATTTGACATCAACCACAAAAAAAAAAAAAAAAAAAAAAAAATTTTTTTTTTTTGGATGTGGATAAAAAGGATATGATGTCATACCTAATCAGACCAGCTGAAGCACCGGACAGGTGCGAAACGGCCGTCGTCTGCTACAGCGCACACTCCCTCTCCCCACCAGCCCTCTCCGCACATGTAACCTCCGCTGTTTAAATAAACAGTTTTTCTGCACAGCAATTTAACCGGTGAGTGCTATACTTTTTCTACTTTGCATTGCAAGATATGTACATGGAAAGGCTAGTGCACATTGTCAGCGGACCACCAAAGCACATCTTTGATGTTGACAAAACATGTGCCAAATAGTGATGAGCAAAAAAAAATGTGGGTTCAACAGATGAACTTGAACCCAAACTCCGTATAAGTCTAAGGGACCCAAACTTATGTGTTATAAAATGGTGTCAGTAGGGGCCTGCAACAGAAAAAAAAGGAATAAAGCAGGACAGCTATACTTACCGATCTTCCCGACAGCGGTAACACTTCTTCCAGGTCTGATCAGTTGCTCTCATACATATTCACTGCTTCCCCTGCCCATTGTCAGTCCCAGCATCTGTGATTGGTTTCAGTCAGAAAGCGCCCCCAACCTCTGTGACAGCATCTGTGATGGCTGGAATCACTCATGCTGCCTGCTTCCCTATAGCGGTATAAAAATAAATAAATTAAAGAAAATGACACAGGGTCCTCCATATAATTATTCCCAATGTAGATAAAGCAGATGGCTACAGGCTGCAGTCCCTAGCCATGAGCATTATCTTGACTGTGTATCAAAATATAAGGGACCCTAAGCAGCTTTTTTTAATTATTTAAACAAATAATTTTAAAAAAAACAACATGCGTTCCCCCAAAATTTTGATACGCAGCCAAGATGGGGGCTGATATTCTCAGGCTGGGAGGTCCATATTATTGGGCCCAACCCAGCCTAAAAATAACAGCCCGCAGCCGCCCAGTTGCATCCTTTAGATGCCGACCAAAATTGTTGCAGAAATCTAGTGCGGGCATATATTTACCAAATCTGCATCTCTTGGCAGAAAACTGCACCTAAACTGTGTTATTTTTTGCCTGGAGATGCAGATTTGGTGCTGAAATTTATACACCAAATTCCTGATCCAAACCTGCATCTTCTGGCAAACAAAAAGCATCAAAATGCAATATGGTTTTGATGCATTTTTTGCCAGGAACAGTTCAGCTGTCCATTGCCTAAACAATGGAGAGGAAGAAGAAGTACCCACTTTCCCACCCATGAGCTCTGGCCATGAATGGCAGCAGTTCCAAATTAGTGGCCTTTAAAATGCTGCCCTTCTGGTTGGTAATGACAAACAGTTTTAAGAAGCTTATGCAGATGGCTGTCCCGCATTATGTGGTTCCCAGCCACCACTACTTTTCCAGACCGGCCATCCCTGCCCTACATGATAATGTTGTAGAGAGATTTAGGGGTGTACTGCACAATGCAATAAGTGGCAAGATGCACATAACCACCAATATGTGGACCAGTAAGCATGGGCAGGGATGTTATATCTCCCAAACTGCCAACTAGATAAATGTGGTGGTGGCTGGTCCTAAGGCTGATGGTGTACTGGTGCATGTCGTACCACCACCAAAGATTGCTTGACGATTCTCTGTCCATGTCGCCTCCTCCTCCTGTTGCATATGAATATGAGAGACTGTGAAAGCAGCAACAGGTGAAAGTGGAGTTTCAGCTACAGCATACATGGGTGAGTCGCTCTGCGGAACAAAACAACCACTTCACTACCAATGAGTGGGCTTCCATGTGGGACATGTATGGTGTGTTGTGCTGTTAGAGAACTCCACTAACATGGCCAGTGCAGAAAGTGCCATCATTAGCATTACTATCCCACTTATTTGTCTCCTTGAAAAAACAATTCAGGGGATAATGGATGAGGTGGTGGCACAGGAGAAAGAAGAGCAGGAGCAACAGGGACGATTCACATCATTATAAGGGTTGTCTTCCACACATAGCTAGGAGGGTGGGTTCCTGTACCAACAGCAACCAGGTACACAAGGGTCCAGCCATGGGACAGTTTTGGAGGAGGAACTGTGTTCACAGCAAGGGGGCACCCTAAGCAGCTCACGGGCATCACTGGAGGGTAGCTGGGGGAATATAGAGCACACAATACCAGGCCGCAGCCGATAAAATGGGGACAAAATATAAGCAGTTTTACCAAAAAGAAAACCCCATTAAAATATAACTTTTAATAATGGTATTACAAAGTCAAAGACCAAAAACACACAAAAAAAACACAAAAAAAACCCCCAAAATTGTGCAGAATGTGTAATAACAAGTTAGGTGGGAGGAAAAAAAATCAGACTGGCCCTAGATAAGTCCTAATAAATCTCTCCCTACCTAGCAATGGAGGGTATGACGCCCTAGGGTTGTGGCGCTCCCATTCACTGATGGGAGACCCTTTGTATCCCTAATTAGCCTTGCACACATCAAACAACAACATCACCATTTAGAAATAAACCCCTATCAAGTAGATGGAGAGTCAAAAAAACTTATCTGAAAAAATATGTCCAGAGACAGCGTCCCGACGCGTTTCCTCCCAAAGGTTGCCAGGGATTCATCAGGGGACAGCCAGGGAGTAGAAAGTCAATGCAGGAGTCTCCCTTGGGTACCAGGAAGGTGGTGCAGGTTGGTGATACCTGAAGTGCCCTGGTGTATGCTTGCTCTTATATCCTGCTCAGGCTGTGACCCAGGAAACAGGAAGTAAATCAGTTCATCCATGGTTCTTATGTACAAAACATAACAAAATGTATAGTGGCTCAAATAAATAATATTGAGAATCCCATTAGGTATACCAGAATTGTATATTAAATAATATGGTATAAGTAAGAAGGACACCATCTGCAAGGAGTTTGTATGTTCTCCCCGTGTTTGCGTGGGTTTCCTCCGGGTACTCCGGTTTCCTCCCACAATTCAAAAATATACTGATAGGGACCTTAGATTGTGAGCCCCAGTGGGGACAGTGTTGCTGATGTATGTAAAGCGCTGTGGAATTAATAGCGCTATATAAATGAATAAATTATTATTATTATTATATACTGCCCGGATATAGTCACGGCTGTTTCAATACAGTCAATGTGTGGAACGCAAATGCATTCCAAAATGCGCACTGGAATTAGATCATCCGGATAAGACACAGATCAAAACAGGAAGTTCTCATAGAAAAAGTGTGTGGATCGCAAATGCGTTCCACGAAACTGAAACACCGCGCACAATGGAAATAGTGTAATAAGGGGAGCGCCAGGAATAACTAGAAGTGTAACCACATACTGAATGGAACGCAAATGCGCTCCACTTTAAAAAGACTCATGTGCACTAAGGTAACGTCTTTCTGGGGGGCGCAGGAGTAGTGGAACACAAATATGCATTCCACACCAATAAAGCAGTGCTATAAGGAATGATAGTAGAAACCTGGAGAGTAAAAAAGTTTTTTATAGGCACATGAGCACATAGCCGTAAGGAAATTATATCAAAAATTTCCAGAACACCAAAAATCTACATGATAATCAGTATAGCAAAAATAGATATTAAATATACATTCCAGAAGGTACCAGAATAGCAAACAAAGGTATTCAATATGTATTCAAGATAATATATATAGTAAACCAGAGGCATACAGGTACAATATTGTGAATATCAGTAGGTATTAATTAAATAAACAAGGTAAATAATAACCCAAAAAAAATGAATAAACAAAAACCAATGACCAAGAAAGTCTATACGGTAGGCTGGAAACCAAATAACGGAAATGTAGAAAATTAGATTAAATAAAGCTAGTGAAACTGAGGCATTCATTGACCCCCAAAGGGGTCAATGATTTCAATATGTATATCCACCTAGTTTCACATTGAAGGATCTTTTTGTTCCAGTCCCCCTGTCTGGAGGACTGGGGAACAGTTTCAATGGTTCTAAAGGTAAAGGAATCCAAATCACCTCCCTGAACCTCATTAATGTGGCGTGCAAGTGGTGTATCCCGTTTGTGCGTAATGTCCCCAAGATGTTCACTGATACAGACCCTAAACTGGCGCTTAGTCTTGCCAACGTAATCAAGGTGACACAGGCACGTGCACAGATAAACCACCCCCACCGTGGGACAATTGGCAAATTGCCTGTTCTGAAAAACTCGGTGAGTGTCACTACTTGTAAAAGAATTTGAGGGTGTAATCCACCTGCAGAAGCTGCACTTGCCACATCTAAATATACTATTTTTCCTGTTGTCAAGCCATTGAAACCCGAGGTTTAGATAGATGACTCCGTACAACTGTGTCCTTGATGATCTCCCCCGTCTAAAGGTCACCGATGGTCTTAGAGTGATAAAATTAGATATATCGGGGTCAGCCCTGAGGATCCACCAGTGTCTCTGAAGTATCCCCATAACTTTATCATTTTGGTCATTAAAAGTCCCAATGAGATGTATAATGGGGTCTGTGTCATTCCTCTGTTTGATGGTAAAGAGAGTAGTTCTATTTTCCCTCCTAGTGTGTTCGTACACATTCTCAATAAATCCTTTAGGATATCCCCTATACGTCAACCTCATTTTCAAATTTGAGGCCTGTCTATCATAGTCAACAAGGGAGAAACAATTTCTCTGCAATCTCAAAAATTGTCCCTTGGGGATACCACATTTCAGAGGTGTAGGGTGGGAGCTCTCACATCTGAGAAGATTATTTGTCGCAGTAGGTTTTCTAAAGATGGTTCTTGTTAATGTACCATTATCCAGTTTACGAATGGTAATATCAAGAAAATGAATACAATCCCCACCAAATTCAGAGGTGAAGGTCAAACCAATATCATTGATATTCATCTTCAAAAAATCTCTCAAAGGAGGACCTCTCCCCAGACCAAAAGGTGAGGATGTCATCTATGTATCTACCCCAGAATAGAATATGGGGAGCCCAAATGACATCCCCATCCTTAAAAACAACTTGGTCCTCCCACCAGCCCAAGAGCAAGTTAGCATATGAGGGAGCACAGGGGCTCCCCATTGCCATGCCCCTGAGCTGGTGGTAGACACTATCATCAAATAGAAATAATGAAATCCAAAAGTTCAAGGACAAACCTATTATGACGGGTGAGATGGATACCTCGGGAAAGAAATTCTATTACCTTAAGGCCAACGTCATGCCTGATGCTACTATACAAGGTTTCAACGTCAATCGATGCCAGAAAGGTACCAGGTTCAAGAGACAATCCCTCAATTCTATTTAGAAGATCGGTGGTGTCTCTCACATATGAAGGGAGGGCAATGACAAAAGGTCTAACGTCTGGTCGACATAAACACTGCTATTTTGGCAGAGTGCCCCAATCCGAGACACTATGGGTCGACCCTTTAAAGGGGTGACCCCTTTATGTATCTTAGGGAGAGCGTAGAAGGTGACTATGGTGGGGTGTTTAGGCATCATAAAATCATACTCATTTTTATAGAGCAGCCCAGTGGTTCATGCTCTTTCAAGAATACACCTCAGTTGTTCACCATAGTCACCGGATGGATCCCTCCTAAGAACTTCACACGTGTCCCTGTCCATAAGGATGGTCCTGCACATGGACAGATAGTCAGTCCTATTCATAATGACAGTGTTTCCCCTCTTGTCAGAAGGCTTGATGACTATAGAGTGTTATTACATAAGTCATCAAGTGCCTTCCTCAAAGCATAATATAAATATAGAGCACAGAAACAAGACACTTCCCACCAAGGACAGTTTGTTGTTACCTTTAGGCAATTTGGCACACATGAGCCAATACATGCTGCAGTGCCTGCACAATGACCGCTGAGTTACATGCATTCTCACCAGTGTTGATCTCTGGGTGACCACTTTGGTGGATCCCTGCTACAAAGAGAATGTTCAGTCCTTTCTTGTTTCACTGGAGCGTGATGGGAAAATGTGCAAATACAAACACATAATGGTAGAAGCACTGCTGATGGCGATCCCACCTGACAGTGAGGACTCAGTGGAACCAAAAGGAAAAAGAGGAGACCAACGCAGTTGGGCCACCATCACCCCCTCAGAAGGTCTGGCCAAAATGTGGGAAAAAATCCGGCACCTCCATCTGTACCGCCCCGCACTCGGCCGCAGCCGAGCAGCTCGGATCCGGGCTCATTCGGTGGGTGGCTCGAGCGCCTACGGACCCGGAGGTCACGTCGCTCTGAAAGAGAGTTGGCGCTACGTGTAGGGATTTCGGTGGGGAAGGTTCACGGCCGTGGAGTTTAAAGGTGTAAGTTCGGGATGCCACCTACGGGTTGTGGTGAATGTGGACACCACCGCTGCCGTTAACTAGGCTCCCGGGGACGGTGTTATGCAGCCTGGTGTTGACCCCTCCGTGGGCAGGGGGTGATGGTCCTGGGGCCCGGTGGTTGTGAGGTGCGGGCAAGATGGTGTGGTGCGGTGCGCGGCCCGAGGACACTGTTGTACTCACTATGACAGATACACTGGAGTCTCTGGTAAACCAAAAAGGATGGTGGTCGGTGCCTGCAGCCGGCTGCACTTTGCTCCTTTCTCAGGTTGATGGTTCTCGCCTTTCTCCTGTACCTCTGTGGTAGAACTTGACTGCCTATGCTTCAGCAATGGTAGTCCGCCCCCCAGCTTCATGTGTGTCGGGGAACCTATTTGCTCGCAGGCGCTGGCCCGTGGGATCCTCTGCCTGTGCGGTGGCTTTCTATCCCCCTCAGTGGGCTGTTGCCGTCTTTCAGGACTTGGGACGGGAAAGGACCTAAGGTCCAGACCTCAATCAGTGAATTTGATGTGGTCCAGTGGCTTCTGGACCTCGTTCTGGGTCTGAGTACCCCTCCTGGTGCTCCAGTTTCCAGTTGGCTCCCCGGTTCGGTGCCGGCGGGCCACTACCCTGTCCCAGTCCCTTACGGTTCCACCAGCCGTCTTCCCGACTTCTGCAGGTGGCAACCACCGTCTGCCTCCTTGCCATGTTACCAGAGCTACGACCCCAGCACCGGTCAGTGTTGTCGCTGCAGACCTGACGCCTCAGGCCTGCTGCACTTGAACCTGAACTCCACTCACTGTACTCAACTTATCTTACTGTTTGTTTCCTGTCTCAGGCCCTCTGGACTCCTAGATGGGCGTGGCCAACCACCTGGCTCCGCCCCCTGGTGTGACCATTGAACACTGAGCGAGGTGACAAGGGTTTGTAGGTTGGCTGCTGTCACCTTATTAGGGGCTGGTGTTTGTGCCGGGGGTCTACCTGTGACTACCTGGCTAGTCCAGGGCGTCACACATTTAATATGGAGCGGAACAGGAGGCAGCATTTCAACAACATAGTGAAAGAGTATGTATCCACATTCCTCAATGTGCTGAATAATGGGTCTGCGTCGTTTCACTTCTGGGTTTTCAAATTGGACACATGGCCTGAGCTAGCCCTTTATTCCTTGGAGGTGCTAGCCTGCCCTGCTACTAGTGTACTATTAGAATGTGTAATTAGCACAGCAGGAGGTATGATCACAGACAGGCGCATCGGCCTGTCCACAGCCAATGTGAGCAATACATTAAGCTATTTAAAAAAAAAGATGTGGTGTTCCCCCCATGTTTGATAACCAGTGAAGGCAAAGCAGACAACTGGGGGGTTGGTATTATGAGGGTGAGAAAGACAATGGTTATTTGGCCCTTTCCAGACTCAAAATATCAGACCGCTAGAGTTGAGTGCGGTTCGCGGTTCATGGTTCTCCAGTTCGCGTTCGAGTGATTTTGGGGGGTGTTCTAGATCGAACTAGAACTCGAGCTTTTTGCTAAAAGCTCGACAGTTCGAGTTACGTTCGAGAACGGTTCTATCAGCAAAAGCAGGGCTTTTTACAGCTACAGTGTGCAGGGAGCCATTGCTGGCAGCCTGCGGTAAACTGGTAACCAAGATAAACAACGGGTATCCAAGCGAAGTGCTTTGGTTAGTAACCCAATATTAATCCTAGTTACGTGTGAAGGGAGCCAACATTTCCCCGCTCAGCTCGCTCTGCCCCCTCCTGCACGCGGCATGTACACACACACACTCACACACACACACACTCACACTCACCTGTCCCCAGCCATGCAGTCCACGACACTGACGTCCTCAGCATCACATGGCCCCGCTAGGCTCCACCCACTTTGCACTCCGCCGCCAGCACACATGGCCCCGCTAGACTCCACCCACTTTGCACTCCGCCGCCCGCACAAATAGCCCTGCTAGGCTCCGCCCACCTGGCACTCTGCACACATTACCCTGCTAGGCTCTGCCCACCTGGCACTCTGCACACATTACCCCGCTAGGCTCCGCCCACCTGGCACTCTGCACACATTACCCTGCTAGACTCCGCCCACCTCGCACTCGGCATACATGGCCCCGCTAGGCTCCGCCCACCTAGCAATCTGAACACATTATCCCGCTGGGCTCCACCCACCTGGAACTCTGCACACATGGCCCCGCTAGGCTCCACCCACCTGGCACTGTGCACACATTACTTCGCTATCCTCCGCCCACCTGCCACTCTGCACACATTACCCCACTAGGCTCCGCCCACCTGGCACTTTGCACACAATGTTTTGCTAGGCTCCGCCCACCTGGAACTCTGCACACATTACCCCGCTAGGTTCAGCCCACCCTCGTACTCTGCACACATGGCCCCGCTAGGCCCCGCCCACCTGCCACTCTACACACATTACCCCCGCTAGGCTCCACCCACCTGGCACTCTGCACACATGGCCCCGCTAGGCTCCTCCCACCTGGCACTCAGCACACATTACCCCGCTAGGCTCTGCCCACCTCGCACTCGGCACACATGGCCCCGCTCGGCTTACCTGCGGTGATGAAGTCCCGCCCTCCCGACCTCAGCGCTGTCACTGTCCTCCATTGCCGCCGCTTGTCACATAACCTTCTCTCACTTCCGACCCGAGACTGTGACTAGCGGTGACGCCATGGGCCGCTCGCGATACTTGGCTGTGAAGGTCCTTGAAGTCAGTAACAGGTGCTGTCAGCAGTGCTGGAGATCAGCGCAGGTAATGTACCTCGCTGACAGCAGCACTTGTCATCCCCTGCAGTGACCTGGGCTGACCTATTGATGTTAGCTCAGGTCACTGCATTGCTCTCCCAGCCAATGGGGAACATCCTGCTCTTCATTAACTGGGACAGTGTGGATCGTCATGGGAACCCCTTGGATTACAGCAGACCTGGATTTGTTTTTCTTTCTAATAAATTAGTGAAAGATGGAATGTGTTGGGGAGTGTTTTTTCAAATAAAAATGTGTTTGTCGTCTATTTTTTTTTATTACTGACTGGGTTGGTGATGTCGGGTATCTGAAAGACGTGTGACATCACTAACCCCAGGGCTTGATGCCAGGTGACATTACACATCTGGTATTAACCCCATATATTACCCCGTTTACCACCGCACCAGGGCACGGGATGAGCTGGGGTGAAGCACCACGATTGACGCATCTAATGGATGCGCCACTTCTGGGGCGGCTGCGGCCTGCTATTTTTAGGCTGGGGAGAGTCCAATAACCATGGACCTCCCTAGTGTGAGAATATCAGACCCCAGCTGTCTGCTTTACCTTGGCTGGTGATCCAATTTTGGAAAGGGACCCCTACGTGTTTTTTTTTTTAAATATTTATTTAATTTAAAATAACAGCGTGGGGTGCCCTCAGTTTTGGATTACCAGCCAAGGTGAAGCTGCCAGCTGTGGTCTGCAGGCTGCAGCCATCTGCTTTACCCTAGCTGGCTACAAAAATAGGGGGAACCCCACGTCATTTTTTTTTCATTTTTTTGGCTAAATACAAGGCTAAGCACCCCTTAGTGCCATATGAAAGGCACCAAAGGGTGCAAAATTATAAAATGCAGGAGAGTGGGACATTATGTGTCTTTCTGCCATTATAATGACAGAAAAGACTGATATGAAGTGTACAAGCAAAAGAAAATCACCAGAGCGCTCTACGTTGTGAAAAGCAGTAGAAAATGGCACTGGAGTGAACATGTGATCGCCTCATGTAGGTTGAAGCTATGGATCTGTACCGCCCTGGGGGCTCGGCTGCTCTCCGCCGAGCCGCTCGGATCCGGGCTCGGGTTCTCGGTGGCTCAAGCGCCTCCGGACCAGGTGCCAAGTCACTCTGGAAAGGGGGGGGTTTGGTTGTTTGGGGTGGAACGTTTTCACGGCTTGAGCCGCGGTGACCGGTAACAGTTCGTGACGCCACCCACGGGTCGTGGTGAGGTGATGGGAACCACCACTGCAGTGAGGGTGCGGGGGCTCGTCCGGGATCGGTGGTGGGTCGCAGCTAGGTGTTGACCCCTCCGTGGGTAGGGGGTTTGTTGGTCCCGGGGCCAGGTGGCAGGAGTGGGTGGTTGCAGGACGCAGGGGCTCACTTGCAGCGCGGTGCCTGATGGCACTGGTGTACTCATGATTAAACCACACAGAGTCAATAGTAAACCAAGTTCGGTGAAGATCAGTGCCCGCAGCCAGCTGCGTGTGTCCCCAGTGAGGTTGGTGATGTCGCCTTTCTCCTGCACCTTTAAATTTGCTATAGTGACTCGTATGCTTCAGCAACGATAGTCCGCTCCCCGGCTTTTGGGTACCGGAGGAGCCCTTTTGCCCGCAGGCGCTGGCCCTTTGGATCTCTGGCCCTTGGCGGTGGCTCTTATCCGGAATCGGTGGGCTGTTGCCGTCTATCGGGACTTTGGGTGGGAATGAACCCCTGAGGTCCAGACCGCAATCAGTAGATTTGTCTGAGCCCGGTTGCTTCTGGGCTAGAACGGGGTCTGAGTACCCTGCCTGGTGCTCCGGTTGACTTGTTAGCTCCCCGGTTCGGGTCCGAAGGGTCACCACCCTCTTCTCGATCCCTACGGTTCTGCAGTTCAGTCCCTGACCGGACTCCTGCAGACGGCCACCACCGTCTGCCTGCCTGACCGTTCCAAGGGGTCCTAGGCTCCGTCCTAGGCCCATGACTCTCAGCTCACCACTTTTACTTTTCTCACTACTCCTCTCCCCACTCGATTCACTTGTCCTTTCCCTGCCTCAGGCCAGCAGACTCCTCGGAGGGCGTGCCTATCTGCCTGGCTCCGCCCACCTGGTGTGCCTTGCTAGACCTGAGGGAGGCGGTCAGGACTTGTTGGCTGCTGGTGCCTCACTGGGGTGGGGGGTGTGTGGTGTTGTGTGTTGTTACCTGTGACCCCTGGGGGTCCAGGGCATCACAGATCCTGGGTAAATGTATGTATTTTCCCTCCTTCAGTTTTTTTGCAGTACGCGAACAAACGGAAGGCACACGGATGACATACGGACGGTATATGGAACAGAAACGGATGCCACACGGATGCACCCGTGAAAAAATGGACCAATTTTTGCTGACCGCAAAAACGGATCGGTCGTGTAAATGTAGCCTTATTCTGATCTGCCGTTTATAAACAACAGGCAGACATAAGGGAATAGCGCCCCCCAGCATCAGAAAATCTCCGGGGTTTCAGGGGGTAGCTGAGACCCTGGAGATCATGATTTAGGCCGTTTTTTCCGGTCCCTGCTCACGTGATCACCGGTATACAACGTATACCGATGATCACGTTACAGTAAATGACAGCGTCGGTAAAAAATTATTTATCTCCCATCTGGCATGAACAAACATGATAAATCTCCTCCCCGGTCCCCTCCGGTCCCCCGGTGTCGTTAAAGTGTCTCCCCGACCCCTCCCGGAAATCCAAGATGGCCGCAGGCATAGCAGCACGCGGGCCGCATTCACCCTACTCCTCTGATTTCTGTCACATGTGCCATGACACATGTGACAGAAAACTCCTCCCCAGGCCCTGCCAGGTCACCCCCTATAACCCCACCGGTGTTCCCCGGTGTCCCACGGTACCTGTGCAGCGTTGATCCCCCGCGGCCCTCTCCTTCACAATAGACGCTGCCGCATGCACAGAGCGGCTGTCAGCTCAGCTTCCTGTATTCAGACACAGTGAGTGGTGGTTATGCATCTGTAAGCTAAATGGGCGGCACAGTGGCTCAGTGGTTAGCACTGCAGTCTTGCAGCACTGAGGTCCTGGGTTCAACTCTCACCCAGGACACCATCTGCAAGGAGTTTGTATGTTCTCCCTGTGTTTGCGTGGGTTTCCTCCCACACTCCAAAGACATACAGATAGGGAATTTAGATTGTGAGCCCCAATGGGGACAGTGTTCCCAGTGTATGCAAAGCTCTATGGAATTAATAGCGCTATATAAATATATGCAGTAATAAATTATTACTGTTACTGCAATGCCCTGCTCATGAGGTAAGGAAAATAGTTGATCAGGAGAGCTATATACTACATTTCCAAATGGAGGTATTTGATTTTATAGTTGCCCTGCTGAACGACTACCAAACATGAGAGTCCGTTATACGCCACAAGAAATCACTGATTAGGCATGCCCTTATCTATGAGCAGGGCATTGCAGCTTTGGTAGCAACCCTTACGACATGGACTCTGCTGCTGTGGACCCGGGGAGAGTGGGTGCAGATTCAATGCACCCACACTCCTCACATGGAGGGTCTGCACTCCTAGAAAATGGGGTATACGTTCCCTGAGTGTCTCCCCCCATATTCTAGATGATCCAGAGTCGTCGTGGGACCCCTTATTTTTTTTCTTACAATAAATTGGTGAAAGAGGGAATAATTTGGGGAGTGTTTTTTCAAATAAATTTTTTTTGTCGATTTTTTTTGTTAGTACTGACAGTTTATGATGTCGGGTATCTGATAGATGCCATGACATCACAAACTGCTGGGCTTGATGTCATGGTGACTCTACAGCTAGTATCAACCCCATTTATTACCCCGTTTGCCACTGCACCAGGGCACGGGATGAGCTGGGGTGAAGCGCCAGGATTGGCGCATCTAGTGGATGCGCCACATCTGGGGTGTCTGCGGCCTGCTATTTTTAGGCTGTGAAGGCCCAATAACTATGGACCTTCCCACCCTGAGAATACCAGACCACAGCTGTCCGCTTTACCTTGGCTGGTGATCCAATTTGGGGGGGACCCTACTTTTTTTTGTAATTATTAATTTTTATAAAATAATTATAAAAAAAAGAGCCTGGGATGACCTCTACATTCGATCCCCAACCACAGTAAAGCTGCCAACTGTGGTTTTCAGGCTACAGCCGTCTGCTTTACCCTAGCTGGCTATCAAAAATGGGGGGACCCAACGTCATTTTTTTTTAACTATTTTTTAAATAAAAAAATTAATGGGCTTCTCTGTATTTTGATTGCCAGCCAAGGTAACGCCAGGCAGATGGGGGTGGCAACCCATAGCTGTCTGCTTTATCTGCACTGAGAATCAAAAAATACTGCAGAGCGCTACGTCATTTTTTTTAAAGATTTATTTTTACAGCACTGTCGTGTCAGGCAATCAAAATACAGGGAAGCCCTTTTTGTTTTTATTTATTTAAATAAATAATTAAAAAAAATATATATGGGCTCCCGCTGCATTTTTTGTATTGCTAGCTAAGGGTAATCCAAGCAGCTACTGGCTGCTAACCCCCACTGCTTGGTGTTACCTTCACTGGCAATGGAAAATCCAGGGAAGCATTTTTTATTGTTTTTTGCCAAAAAACTACAAAAAAATGACGTGCGCTTCGACATATTTTTGTATGCTAGCCAGGTACAGCAGGCAGGTACGGGCTGCCCCAATCCCCAGCTGCTTATTTGTACCCGGCTGGGAACTAAAAATATAGGGAAGCCCGTTTTTTTACTTAATTCATGAATTTTATGAAATAATTAAAAAAAAAAAAACGATGTAGGCTTCGCTCCATTTTTGTGTCCAGCCAGGTACAACTAGGCAGCTGGGGATTGGAATCCACAGCACAGGTTAGCCCGAGGTTTCTGGGCCCCTCTGCTGCGAATTGCAGTCCGCAGCCGCCCTAGAAAATGGCGCTCTCATAGAAGCGCCATCATCTGGCGCTGTATTCAACTCTTCCAACAGCCCTGAAGCCGGGTGGCTTGCTGGGTAATCATGAGTTAATACTGGCTTTGTTTTACTAGCTAGTATTGAGTCAGAGATTCTTAATGTCAGGCACGTTTGACCCGGCCATTAAGAATCTCCAATAAAGGGTTAAAAAAACACCACACAGAAAAAAAATACTTTAATAGAAATAAGTACACAGACACACTTAGAGACTCCATCTTTATTACCCCCTCTCAGCCCTCCACGATCCTGCTCTTCTGTCTTCTTTCCCCTTCAACACATGCAGCTCTGTCTGCTCCATCAGACAGCACAGCTGCATGGGGGAAGACGCAGTGCTCCGTGCAGAAATCACTCTGTGAGAGTGACCACAGGCTCCCGGCTGTAAGCGGTGTCACGGGTTGCCATAGCAACGCTGCTCCGATTATGTGATTCCGGTGCCGCTGCTTGCTGGCAACGGTGATCTCCGTTATTGACCGGCTGTGTCAGCCGATCAAGAGCCGGCTTCTGTGGACGCTGGTAACTACGGTAAACATCGGGTAACCAAGAAGCCCTTTCCTTAGTTACCCGATGTTTACCTTCGTTACCAGCGTCCGCCGCTTTCACGCTGTCTGTGCCGGCTCCCTGCTCCCTGCACACATAGCCAGACTACACATCGGGTTAAATTAACCCAATGTGTACTCTGGCTAGGAGTGCCGGGAGCCAGCGCTAAGCGGTGTGCGCTGGTAACCAAGGTAAATATCAGGTTGGTTACCCGATATTTACCTTAGTTACTAGGTGCAGCATCGCTTCCACGCATGCTGCTGGCTGGTGGCTGGTCACTGGTTGCTGGTGAGATCTGCCTGTGTGACAGCTCACCAGCAACCCATGTAGCGACGCTCCAGCGATCCCTGCCAGGTCAGGTTGCTGGTGGGATTGCTGGAGCGTCGCTTAGTGTGACGGTACCTTAAGGGAACGGGGAAGCAGAGTGGGGAGTCGACCGTGTGCTAGAGCATGTCGCCGGTACACGGCGATACACAAACGTGCACCGTGTAACAGAGAGATGAAATGACAGGTCCTAGCATGAGGCGTCATAGTCATGTGACCAGTCTGTAGCCAATGAGATAATAGACACGTGACTGGTCACATGGCTATTTTGACGTCACGATAGGTCCTGCATCACTGCTGGTGTTCCCGGAGGACGCAGCGATTACCGATGGAAAAGCTGCGGGAGACAGAGTGCAGGACGCATCTCGGGGACAGGTAAGTGTTATGGCAATGTTTATTAACTGTATGTGTACATTTATCATGCGTTTTTATGTGTTTGTGATTGCCTCCCATTGTTTCCTATGGGTCCGAGTGGTTCGCCGAACCGGTTCGCCGAACCGAACTCGAACCAGACCTCGGTTCGGCGAACCGAGCTCGAGCTGAACCGTGACCGGTTCGCTCATCTCTACAGACCGCAGCCACCTCATTGGATGCCCCATTTCTGGTGCTTTACCCAGCTCTTCAAATTGTTTTTCCTGTGATATTATGCCACCTGCATTTTAAGTATTGTTTAGTAGTTTTCTGTTCTTGTGTAGATGAGTTATTTTTTTTTCTCAATTTCTATACACAGCTCCTCTTTGTCTAGACTTCAAGGGACCACTAATGTCAACCCTGCTTGAATTCCTACTTGAACTTTCACAACAAGAAAACATGTTATTATTGTCTAAAAACTATTTCTTATGTATGTTTGTTGTTATTTTAATTTCAACTGATGAATATTTTTTACTTGGTCTATGAACAATATGCTGTTAAGTTATACTGTATTCACTCTATGCAACTATGCTTAATTAATATTAACTGATGCACTATTACTATAATAGCTCTATGTATGGTCCTGCCCCTTTATTCAAATTCCTGCCCTTTTTTATGGATAGTAGGATATTGGATATATAATTGGGTACAGGCTAGTTGACAATGGGGCCTAACATTCGACCAATGGTAACTGTGCAGTGCAGTTGGCAGTTGCTGCCCACGTTACTACCGGGATCTTAAGATGGAGCTCTGTGCATCTGGTTGTCCCTGATTACCTGGGGACAATGGCTTCTCACTGCCCTCTTTAATATCTGGTGATGCATATGTGCCACAGTGCAGCCGTAATTGGCCGAACACGTTCTTCAGGTCCTGCAAGGTGAACCAATGCGGTCACATAACCATATAGTTAAGGTCCTTTATTCTAGAACTTGCGACCTCTCCCTGAAGAAACAGATAACAGGAATGTGAAACACGCGTTGGGGTGGGGTCATAGGCGATGCTTGGTGAGGGCTATTGGGGAGTGTGGTCATGAGACTATTTAGTTTGATCTTTAAAATTGCTGAATACATGATCACTATTATTACTATAAAGGCCTTCTCTTGACAATACTTATCTGTGAGCTGTTACTTTTTACCTTCACCGTTTTTGACTGGGTATGTAAGTCCCACCATCACCTCATATAGATTTCAATGATATTGCTTTGAAAATGTTCTTTGTGTAATGATTTTTTGTAATACATTTTTGGATGTTTTCTAATACAATTTTCACTAATTGGAGTCAAAACCTCTGTTGTCCCTGGTTATGGAGTGGAGTCAAAACCTCTGTTGTCCCTGGTTATGGAGTGGCTTTGTAATGTTAAAATTTAATGCAGTATTAATGTATCTGATGGAAATGTTTCTGATTTTGATGTATATACTGCAGCCCCCAGCCTCCCCTGTGATGTATATATTATAGCCCCAGTTCCTCCCTTAATGTATGTTCTGTAGGCCCCAGCCTCTGTGATGTATATTCTGTAGCCCCAAGCCCCCCTGTGATGTACATTGCATACCCTAGCCTCTCCTGTGAAGAATATACTATAGCACTTAGCCCCCATGATGTATATGCTGTACCCCCTGCCTACAATGTGATGTACATTCTCTCCTCTGATGTATATAGTGTAGCAACCAGCCCCTCCTCCTTCACGACCGGCCGATTTTTCGCTTTCCGTTTTTTTTTTCGCCATTCTTTTTCTAAGAGACGTAACTTTTTTATTTTTCAGTCAATATGGTCATGTGAGGGCTCATTTTTTGCGGAACAAGCTGTAGTTTTCAATGAAACCATAGGTTTTACCATATAGTGTACTGGAAATGACAAAAAAATTCCAAATGCAGAAAAATTGAAAAAAAAGTGCGATAGCACTATTGTTTTTGAGATATTTTATTCACTGTGTGTGGGTGTGATGCCTCAGGTCAGTGCGAGTTTGTAGACACCAAACATGTATAGGTTTACTTTTATGTAAGGGGTTAAAAAAAATTCGTAAGTTTGTCTGAAAAAAGTGGCGCACGTTTTACGCCATATTCCGTGACACGTATTTTTTGTGACTCGAGCTGACGTTTTAACCGGTACAATTTTTGCGCAGATGCTACGTTTTGATCGCCTGTTATTGCATTTTGCTCAAAAGTTGTGGCGACAAAAAAACGTCATTTTGGCGTTTGCAATTTATTTGCCGCTATGCCGTTTACTGATCAGATTAATTGATTTTATATTTTGATAGATCGGGCGTTTCTGAACGCGGCAATAGCAAATGTGTGTATATTTTTTATTTTTTTAACCCTTTAATTTTCAATGGGGCGAAGAGGGGTGATTTGAACTTTTATGTTTTTTTGTTTTTTTTAATTTTTTAAAACTTTTTTTTTACTTTTTGTTCTTATTTTACTAGTCCCCCTAGGGGGCTATTGCGATCAGCAATCCGATCGCTCTGCACTATCTGCTGATCACAGCTACACAGCTGTAAACAGCAGATACATGCACTTTCTGCCTCCCTGGCCTCCGTGGAAAGCAAAAGTGAAAGCAGTTTATGTCTAGCACAGGAGTCATCACATGACCCTGTGCTACCATGACAACCATCGGAAGTCACGTGATCATGTCACGTGACTTCCGGCATCGGGCGGTAAGTAAAACTTTACCGCGATCGCGTTTATAATGGAGCTGTCACATATTGACAGCGCCATTACAGGGGTTAAACGGCACGAGCAGATAACGATTCTGCTCGTGCCTAGCAGGCACACATCTCAGCTGTGAAAATCAGCTGACATGTGCGCCGATCGCAGCATGCTGCTGCCAGGAGACCGCGGGCAGTAACGTTATGACCGCTAGGATGTAATTTTACGGCCCGCGGTCGTTAAGCGGTTAAACACTGTGGCCCCCAGCCCCTCTGGTGATGTATATATAGCAGTGTCTGTGTGCAGTGTTTGTGGCCATGTCTATTAGTGATGGTCATCATTCAGCATGGCCTACATAACCACATGCCCAGTAGGAGCTGGATGGGAAACAATTGGGGGATGTGATTGAGGCTGCTGCCGGCTTCCTCATCGTGTCTGTGTGTGCATGTATGATATGTGTATCTATGTATATCAGTTTATATGACTGTGTATATATTTATGTCTGTTTATATGTATTTTTGTGAAGTAGTCTTCAAATATGTATATGTATGTATGGATGTATGTGTACGTATCTGTGTATGTACATGACTGTGTGTGCACTGGGCTCATTGAGCCTCTTTCACACAAGGCTCACAAAAATTTAGAGCCGATGATGCTCCGTAGAATCCCAATAGCACATGTTATGGGAGAATTTAGAAATTGAGATGAGCGAATCATTCAAAGTTTGGTTTGCTGAGCCTTACTGAAGAAACGCTCAGTTCGCCGAACCATTCGCCGAACTCCAAACCTTACCAAACCTTTTTGAACCACATTGGATTCAATAAGAGGCCAAAGGTAAGGTTGACGAAACGCCTTTAGGGCGTTGAAAAGCTTCCAAAATAACAAAAATATGTTTTACAGTGCAGCACCACTGTTTTGGCTTAGCCATTAGCTTCCTAGACTATTGACATTAGAAATATAGAGGTGGAGGAGAGGTAGTTGTAAGATTGGTGCTCCCATATGCCTGCCAGTATAGACAAGGCACAACTTTCAGGCAGACAGCAGGATAGTTGCATCAATTGCCCCCCCTTCATTTACATATAGTGTGTTTGCACAGCAGGGAAATATGGTCCATGCAAAACACAGGATGTGGGCTGGTATTTTCATTCTTAAAAAAATCAAGAGATCCATGATTAACAGGCGTCAGTCTCTTGCTCCCAGAACCCGGGCACTATAATCAAGACACAACTTGGAGACCCATATTGGAGTCTTGATATTTAAAAACATTGCAGGTAGATAGCAGGACAGTAGCATCAATTCCCCCTCCTCCTCCATTTCCCCATAATCTGTTTGCACGCCAGTGAAGTATGGTCCATGCAATACACAGGATGTGGACTGGCATTTTCATTTTAAAAATCAAGAGAAGCTTGAGTGACAGGAGTAGACCTCTTGCTCCTAGAACCCTGTGACTGTAGACAAGACACAACTTGGAGACCCATATTGGAGTCTTGATATTTAAAAAGATTGCAGGCAGACAGCAGGACAGTGGCATCAATTGCCTCTCCCCCCACTTCCCCATAGTGTGTTTGCACACCAGATAAATATGGTCCATGCAGCCCACAGGATGTGAGCTGGCATTTACATTTTAAAAATCAAGAGATACATGAGTGACAGGTGCAGGCCTCTTTCTCCCAGAACCCTGGCACTACAGACAAGACACAACTTGGAGACCAATGGAGAACAGGAGAGTGGCATAAATTCTCCACCCATTTCCCCATAGTGTGTTTGCACAACAGGGAAGTATAGTCCATGAAAAATACAGGATGTGGGCTGGCATTTTCATTTTAAAAATCAATAAATGCATGAGATACAGGCTTTGGCCTTTGGCTCCCAGAACCCTGGCAATAGAGACAACAGACAATTTGGAGACCCATCTTGGAGTCTTGAGATAAAATACTTTTCAGGCTCACAGCAAGACAGTGGCATCAATTTCACACCCCCTTCATTTCTCCATAGTGTGTTTGCACGCCAGGGAACTATGGTCCATGCAAAACAGGATGTGAGCCGACATTTTGATTTTAAAAATCAAGAGATGCATGAGTGACAGGCGTAGGCCTCTTGCTCCAAAAACCTTGGTAATACAGACAAAAGACAATTTGGAGACCCATCTTGGAGTCTTGAGATTAAAAATCTTTCAGGCAGATAGTAGGACGGTGGTATTAATTGCCCCCATCACCCTCATTTCCCCATAGAATGTTTGCACAGCAGGGAGGTATGTTCCATGCAACACACAGGATGTGGCCTCGGTGTCTCAGTTTGGTCAAAAACATGAGGCATGGTCACTTCCGTAACAGCTGACGGGCTCTCACTCACACCTACTGTACTGGTAAACAAGTAGAGGTTATGCGGGCAGAGACCTGTATGGAAATAGTTTCAAGGGTAACACAGCACGGGGAAGAATTAGCAGACGTGGTTGGTTTGGCAGCGAGTGGTTGGGTAAGCCCAGTAGTCCACATTTAAGTGCAGTAAGATTCTCACAATAATGCTTGTGCATGTGCCGGTTCATGCATATAGTAGTCAAATTATTTGAATATTTGCCTCTACTGACTCATTGGCAGATAACAAATGTTGGGTCATCCTTTGTGGTCTCAAAAAAGGCCCAAGTTAGGCAATCCTTCCTGCGAACTGCAAACCCGTGACCACTGCTGGCCACAGCCAAAACTGGGGCTGAGGATGCGGTGCTTCTCATGGTTGCATCACTACGTGTTTATATGGGAATTGCCAACGTAACCTCATCAGCTTCTTCTTCCTCATCTGCAGAGCTACACAGCTGCATTCCTTAGGCTTCACACCAAGTGGGATCTACAACTTCATCATCAGGCTCTATGTTGTCCCACTCCTCATCTTCCTCACCTGATATCACATAACTGTATGCGTTCGCCTCAGTTACCTAAGTGTCATCATCATCCCCTCCACCCCCAGGGGGTTAATGTCAGTTGATGAGGGTCAGGATCTTGCTTAGGCCCTACTTCGTTTGGGCCAGGATCCAACTGACAAGGATTTTGGGCATCGGTGCAGATGCTTTCCTCCTCTTCAGTCTAGGAATTTTTGGAGCGGACTTGTGATGCTTGAGGAGACATGGGGGTCAGTGGGTGCGCTCGTCCGCTGACCCGGCCGCCTTTAGAAAGACAGCATGGCCCAGAGCTCATCCCAACTGAATGCCCAACCTCCTTAACCGTGGGCGGAACACTACTCAGACAACACAGGATGAGGGAATCACAATATTAAGGGGTACTTTGCACACTGCAACATTGCTAGCCGATGATAGCGATGCCGAGCGCGATAGTACCCGACCCCGTCGCACATGCAATATCTTGAGATAGCTGCCGTAGCGAACATTATTGCTACGGCAGCTTCACATGCACTTACCTGCCCTGCGATGTCACTCTGGCCGGCGACCCGCCTCCTTCCTAAGGGGGCGGGTCGTGCGGCGTCACAGCGATGTCACACGGCAGGCGTCCAATAGAAGCGGAGGGGCGGAGATGAGTGGGACGTAAACATCCCGCCCACCTCCTTCCTTCTGCATAGCCGGAGGCTGGTAAGGAGATGTTCCTCGCTCCTGCGGCTTCACACACAGCGATGTGTGCTGCCGCAGGAATGAGGAACAACATCGTATCTCCTATTGGTGCGACATTATGGAAATGACCGACGCTACAAAGATCACCGATTTCCGACGCTTTTGCGATCGTTTATCGGCGCATCTAGGCTTTACACGTTGCGACGTCGTTACTGGCGCCGGATGTGCGTCACTTTCAATTTGACCCCGACGATATCATAGTAGCGATGTCGCAACGTGCAAAGCACCCCTAAGGCTTTATTGGATCCCCAAACAATTAACGGCATATGGCACATAACCACCAAAACCACAGAATGTAACCGGCAACAGTTTATCAACCTTCCGCTGGCTCACCAGGGATTAGAACGTCTGTGCCTCAGAGCTTCCAGGGCTCCTTACTCCAAACCAACAGCACCCCGGTTTCGGCGGGCACCCACCGAGAATGGAATGACACCAGATTTAGGAAGCTGGCTGAGGACCGTAAAAGCTGTAGTCAGGTGACTGAATTGTCCCAACTGGATTCCTTCCATAGGTAGTCCTTGATATCTCAGCCAAATCCTTGAATTCGATGCTGAAGTCCATGTAGTATTACAATCCAGGTTCGGTTATGGCTGGCCAATAACCGAACCTGGCTTACCCGGCTTACCCGGGCAATCGACAGTCCTCCTTCTTATACCCCTGAGCTCTCCATTCAGACCATTGGGGTCTTCACGATTAGTGGATAAGACTGGGCTCTTATTGGCTAGATTTCAAGCCGTATACAAAATATCCCAAGTAGTAATGGTCACTGGCAGAGACGAGGGTGTTGTGAATGTCAGTTATTCTTTGGCTGCTGTGAGGATCCCTCTTGTGGCCAGGAATGGTTTGGACAGAGACCAGGTGTGTTGAGCAATGAGCGTTTCCATTGCTAACTCTCTGCTTATTTAAACCCTGGTCTGATAGCAGGCTATGACGGATGTCAGTTGTTCTTTGTTCACCAGCCTGCTTAATCCTGCTCCAGACCACATCTACCCCAGATAAGTGCTTGGCTCTTTATTTTTGTTTGGTTCTTTTTGTTCTTATCTGAGTTTGTCATTTGCGGTGGTTGTTTTCAGTTTATTTGCATGCAGGGATCTTCCCTCTCAGTTGCTTAGCTGGAAAGATCCCTGCAGCTATGTTTGGAGTATTGCTCCTATAAGTCCATGTGTTTGTTGCTTCTTCAATTTGTAATGGTTTCTGCTTTCTGTTCATTGGTATGACAAGAGCACCTGGTATAGGATGGAGTTCAGATCTAGCGATCTCAGGGCTTTTTTGCACTATCAGGTTGTTGGATTTTTGCAGGGTTTTTCTCTGGCCACCATCAGTCCCTTTCCTGTCCTGTCCTATTTAGTCAGTAGGGCCTCACCTTTTGCTAATCCTATCATCTGCGCATTGTGTTTTGCTATATCACCGCAGTCTTTGAATGTGGGAGGCTTGCTATTCTTTATCTATTTTCTGAGGCAGAGAGTTATTCGTCTTTCCTTCCTTTAGGATGGCTAGTTCTCCGGCTGGGTTCGCGGTGCACAGGATGTTAGTTCAACCCTCGGCTACTTCTAGTTGTGATGGTTAGTAAGGGGATGGCGGCCAGATTAGTTACCAATGCTCTTGTCACCTTTTACCAATGATTTATGGTTGTCTTCCATGGTTCCGGATCATAACACGAGGGTCAGACAGTTAAGTTACATCTCATCTAGCAATACACATAGTAATACAATGGGAGGTTTGCATAATTGATTTGTCTGGGTATCTGACCTTCACTGGCCAAGGCAATTACATGAGTCAACAAGAACTTTAAAGGCCCCTTTACACACTGCAACATCGCAAACGACATCGCTGTAACGTCACCGGTTTTGTGACGTAATAGCGACCTCCCCAGCGACATTGCAGTGTGTGAAACACATCAGCGACCTGGCCCCTGCTGTGAGGTTGCTGATCACTACACATATCTCAGGACCATTCTTTGGTCCTTTGTTTCCCGCTGTGCAGCATGATCGCTAGAAAGTCTCAGTGTGTAAAGGGGCCTTTACAGCGACTTTGTTAGCGACTTCCCTTTCAAAAAGCTGCTTTACAACGTCCCCAATGACTAGCTAGGTCGTTCTGCAGGTCCGTATCACTGTTGCGTCGTTTTCCAGGTCTGCCTGTTTGACAGCTCACCAGCGACTCACCAGAGACTTTGTAACGATCCCGGCCAGGTTGGGATCGCTGGTGGGATTGCTAGAAAGTCTCAGTGTGTAAAGGGGCCTTTACACTAGACTCCTAAGAGTCTTGTAGAAACAATGAGGGGCTTATACCATTTATAAACAAATTATCATCATGTCTGGCTGAATTTTAAGAAACTTAACCCATGCTAGGCACTAACTGAGTCCATGTTGTCACAATGCCCATGGGATAGAATGTGTGAACAGCTCTGTAGACTCGCCCATGTGTGGTTCGCCACAGTCAGTTTGCCGGTTGGAGATTTGTAACACTGGGGGAAACAATTGTAATTAGGGTAGAACCTCTGAGACGTGACTTGTTTGGGATCTTGAGATGCAGGAGGGGCCTCTTGATGCATCGTTTGCCATGCACTCTAGCACATGCTGTTTAAAAGCTAAATTTGTAGGTTGACATGATGTGCGGCGGCCAAAAAAATCTAGTGGTTTAGGCTTTCCAGTAACAGAAGTTGTTCTCATTTCTCTTGGTATAGGATGAGCCAGTGCTTGCTCACTAGAGCTTTGACTAACTGAACTTCCTACACATATACCTACAACACCCCGCCTATTCATTCTTCTACCACAACCTTGTTGTGATTTACCACTCATGGTTGTTGTAGCCTTTTCTTATCAAACAAATGTTTTGTAACCCTACGGGCACATCTGTCAGACACATGACATAAAAGATATATTATTTCCTGCCTGAGTTGGCAATATTTTAAAGGCACTAAAAAGTACTAATAACTAGAAATGTAATTCATTCTATAATTTGGAGCAGGCAAATGAGTAGGCAATGAAAAAGGCCAAGACCTTTTTAGCTAGTTCCCTAGCAAATTGACAGCAAGCAGTACTAACTAACAATACCTACAAATTTGATTGACTGCATAATTTTAAGCAGGCAATGAAAACTGCCAAGACCTTTTTTCCTAGTTCACTAGCAAATTCACTGCAGGCACTATTACATAACAATACCTACACATGTGATTGACTGCGTAGTTTTAACCAGACAATGAAAACTGCCAAGAACATTTTACCTACTTCACTAGCAAATTGACAGCGAGCAGTATTAACTAATAATACCTACAAATGTGAATGACTGCGTATTTTTGACCAGGCAATGAAAACGTCCAAGACCTTTTTACCTACTTCACTAGCAAATTGAAAACAGTCAGTACTAACAATACCTACAAATGTGATTGACTACGTAATTTTGACCAGGCGATGAAAACATCCAAGACCTTTTTACCTAGTTCACAAGCAAATTTAAAGTAGGCACTACTAACTAACAATACCTAGAAATGTGATGGACTGGCTAATTAGGACCAGGCTGTAATAAGTAGCAATAGCTATTTAGATCCTTCACTGGCAACTCTTTAGCAGGCACTGACAAGTACCTATCTCTATTTCAATCATTAAATGCCGATTTATGACACACAGCTTTCCCTTCACTGTATGTTCCTATTCTACACTATAGGGTACTTTACATGTTGCAATATCGGTACCGATATCGCTAGTGAGCGTACCCGCCCTTGTCGGTTGTGCGTCACGGGCAAATCGCTGCCCGTGGGGCACAACATTGCTAACACCCATCACACAGACTTACCTTCCCTGCTACGTCGCTGTTGCCGGCGAACTGCCTCCTTTCTAAGGGGGCGGTTGGTGCGGTGTCACAGCGATGTCACACGGTAGCCATCCAATAGCAGAGGAGGGGCGGAGATGAGCTGCTGGAACATGCCGCCCACCTCCTTCCTCTTTCATTGCCGGCGGACGCAGGTAAGGAGATGTCCGTCGCTCCTGCGGTGTCACACATAGCAATGTGTGCTGCCGCAGGAACGAGAAACAACATTGCTACTGACCAGAGAATGATTTTTCATAAATAAACGACCTTACTCAGACAAACAATTTTTGACTCTTTTGAGATTGTTTAAGGTCACTGCAGTCTGTCACACGCTGCGATGTCGCTAACGACGCCGGATGTGCGTCACAAACACCATGACCTCGATGATATATCGTTAGCGATGTCGCAGCGTAGAAATGGCCCTTATCACTCTCCTATCTATCTCAACTACCTATCATTAAACCCCAGCTAAGTTGACTGTCTTGCAGCCGGGTGCAGCCCCTTCCATAATGTTTCACATTCACAAAATGCCGCCGACGCCACTTGTTCACTTTTTATTTGCAGACAGACATTTGATTTAGGCAGCCAATGACACAAGCCCTTGTGTCTGAACTTTCTGGATGTTTGCTGTGCCACGATTGGCTGCTGGAACATCTGCAAATAAAGCTAAAAAAAAAAATGGTGCCACGCACGTCTGGCTTCTCCCGAGTCCCCACCCCTCCACTTATTAAACACATAGTTACATAGTTACTGACTGACTCTAACTTCTGAATGTCCTTTTTAAAATGTGGAGCCCAAAACTGGATCCCATATTCCAGATGTGGCCTTACAAGTGATTTATAGAAGGGTAACAATACGTTGGGATCACGGGATCTAATCTCTCTTTTTATGCACCCTAGAATCTTGTTTGATTTTGCAGCTGCTGCTTGACATTGAGTGCTGCTGCTCAGCTTATTTGTAATGAGAATACCCAAGTCCTTCTCCTGTTCTGTAGTCCCGAGTTTACTTCCATTTAATGTATACGCATTTATAGGATTACTCGGTCCTAGGTGCATTACTTTACATTTATCAACACTAAATCTCATTTGCCAAGTATCTGCCCATTCTGACATCTTATCTAGATCTTTTTGTAATATTGTACTATCAAGGTCAGTTTTTAATATCCTACATAGTTTGGTGTCATCAGCAAAGACTGAAACTTTACTATCAATCCCATCCACAAGGTCATTGATAAAGAGATTATAAAGAATCGGTCCTAGCACAGATCCCTGCAGCACTCCACTGCTGACTATACCCCATTGAGAGAATGTACCATTTATGACTACTCTTTGTTTCCGATCTTTTAGCCAATTCCTTACCCAGTTGCATATAGTTTCCCCTAGTCCTTGCTTCTGGAGCTTTAGTATAAGGCTATTATGTAGTAAAGTATCAAATGCTTTTGCAAAGTCAAAATAAATCACATCAGCTGCATTACCAATATCCAGGTTTGCACTTATCCCCTCATAGAACCCCAACAGGATGGTTAGCCACGACTTATCTTTCATGAATCCATGCTGTCTGTCAGTTATTATTAGAGTTGAGCGCGGTTCGTGGTTCGTGGTTCTCCAGTTCGCGGCTCGAGTGATTTTGGGGCATGTTCTAGATCGAACTAGAACTCGAGCTTTTTGCAAAAGCTCGGTAGTTCTAGAAACGTTCGAGAACGGTTCTAGCAGCCAAAAAACAGCTAAATCATAGCTTGGTTTCTGCTGTAATAGTGTAAGTCACTCTGTGAATCAAACTATTATCACATTTCAGTGTATAGTGTGCGTGAACAGCGCCTTCAGATCACTGCTGTTTCTATAATGGCGATCGCCATTTTTTTTTTTTTTTTTTCTTGTCTTCCTTCCCTAAGCGCGCGCGTCTTGTGGGGCGGGCCAGCATGTCAGCCAATCCCAGACACACACACAGCTAAGTGGACTTTGAGCCAGAGAAGCAACGGCATGTGTGATAGGATCTGCATGTCACATGTCCCTGCATTATAAAACCGGACATTTTCTTCACGGACGCCATTATCTGCCTTCTGCGTCTTTGGTGTCAGACATCACTGTCGCAGCTCCGTCTTCCTGAGTCCTATAGCCGATACAGCTGTATGCGCTGCATACACAGCGTTAGACAGCTTAGGGAGAGCACTTTATAGCAGTCCTTTTAAGGGCTCCAACCGGCAGGGTCAGAGAGCCATAGGTGACAGGTCCTGCAAACAGCAACAGCGTCTGTGTAGCCCAGGTCAGGGATTTCCTACCTGCATTTCACCATTAGGAGGGAATAGAAAGGCAGGCTTCCATTCCTCTACCCAGAGCACCACAATCCTGCCACTGTACCCTCTTGTCCTCTGCACACTCCAACTGATAACTAAGCCATTATACTAGCAAACACTCAGTGTACCTAGTGGCATCCTATACGTGGCTATTGGACTTTGCTATAGTCCCACTAGTGCAAAGACATTTGCAGAGCGCGTCTGCCTGCGTTGCACACTACAACTCATTCTAACCAAGCCATTATACTAGCAAACACTCAGTGTACCTAGTGGCATCCTATACGTGGCTATTGGACTTTGCTATAGTCCCACTAGTGCAAAGACATTTGCAGAGCGCGTCTGCCTGCGTTGCACACTACAACTCATTCTAACCAAGCCATTATACTAGCAAACACTCAGTGTACCTAGTGGCATCCTATACGTGGCTATTGGACTTTGCTATAGTCCCACTAGTGCAAAGACATTTGCAGAGCGCGTCTGCCTGCGTTGCACACTACAACTCATTCTAACCAAGCCATTATACTAGCAAACACTCAGTGTACCTAGTGGCATCCTATACGTGGCTATTGGACTTTGCTATAGTCCCACTAGTGCAAAGACATTTGCAGAGCGCGTCTGCCTGCGTTGCACACTACAACTCATTCTAACCAAGCCATTATACTAGCAAACACTCAGTGTACCTAGTGGCATCCTATACGTGGCTATTGGACTTTGCTATAGTCCCACTAGTGCAAAGACATTTGCAGAGCGCGTCTGCCTGCGTTGCACACTACAACTCATTCTAACCAAGCCATTATACTAGCAAACACTCAGTGTACCTAGTGGCATCCTATACGTGGCTATTGGACTTTGCTATAGTCCCACTAGTGCAAAGACATTTGCAGAGCGCGTCTGCCTGCGTTGCACACTACAACTCATTCTAACCAAGCCATTATACTAGCAAACACTCAGTGTACCTAGTGGCATCCTATACGTGGCTATTGGACTTTGCTATAGTCCCACTAGTGCAAAGACATTTGCAGAGCGCGTCTGCCTGCGTTGCACACTACAACTCATTCTAACCAAGCCATTATACTAGCAAACACTCAGTGTACCTAGTGGCATCCTATACGTGGCTATTGGACTTTGCTATAGTCCCACTAGTGCAAAGACATTTGCAGAGCGCGTCTGCCTGCGTTGCACACTACAACTCATTCTAACCAAGCCATTATACTAGCAAACACTCAGTGTACCTAGTGGCATCCTATACGTGGCTATTGGACTTTGCTATAGTCCCACTAGTGCAAAGACATTTGCAGAGCGCGTCTGCCTGCGTTGCACACTACAACTCATTCTAACCAAGCCATTATACTAGCAAACACTCAGTGTACCTAGTGGCATCCTATACGTGGCTATTGGACTTTGCTATAGTCCCACTAGTGCAAAGACATTTGCAGAGCGCGTCTGCCTGCGTTGCACACTACAACTCATTCTAACCAAGCCATTATACTAGCAAACACTCAGTGTACCTAGTGGCATCCTATACGTGGCTATTGGACTTTGCTATAGTCCCACTAGTGCAAAGACATTTGCAGAGCGCGTCTGCCTGCGTTGCACACTACAACTCATTCTAACCAAGCCATTATACTAGCAAACACTCAGTGTACCTAGTGGCATCCTATACGTGGCTATTGGACTTTGCTATAGTCCCACTAGTGCAAAGACATTTGCAGAGCGCGTCTGCCTGCGTTGCACACTACAACTCATTCTAACCAAGCCATTATACTAGCAAACACTCAGTGTACCTAGTGGCATCCTATACGTGGCTATTGGACTTTGCTATAGTCCCACTAGTGCAAAGACATTTGCAGAGCGCGTCTGCCTGCGTTGCACACTACAACTCATTCTAACCAAGCCATTATACTAGCAAACACTCAGTGTACCTAGTGGCATCCTATACGTGGCTATTGGACTTTGCTATAGTCCCACTAGTGCAAAGACATTTGCAGAGCGCGTCTGCCTGCGTTGCACACTACAACTCATTCTAACCAAGCCATTATACTAGCAAACACTCAGTGTACCTAGTGGCATCCTATACGTGGCTATTGGACTTTGCTATAGTCCCACTAGTGCAAAGACATTTGCAGAGCGCGTCTGCCTGCGTTGCACACTACAACTCATTCTAACCAAGCCATTATACTAGCAAACACTCAGTGTACCTAGTGGCATCCTATACGTGGCTATTGGACTTTGCTATAGTCCCACTAGTGCAAAGACATTTGCAGAGCGCGTCTGCCTGCGTTGCACACTACAACTCATTCTAACCAAGCCATTATACTAGCAAACACTCAGTGTACCTAGTGGCATCCTATACGTGGCTATTGGACTTTGCTATAGTCCCACTAGTGCAAAGACATTTGCAGAGCGCGTCTGCCTGCGTTGCACACTACAACTCATTCTAACCAAGCCATTATACTAGCAAACACTCAGTGTACCTAGTGGCATCCTATACGTGGCTATTGGACTTTGCTATAGTCCCACTAGTGCAAAGACATTTGCAGAGCGCGTCTGCCTGCGTTGCACACTACAACTCATTCTAACCAAGCCATTATACTAGCAAACACTCAGTGTACCTAGTGGCATCCTATACGTGGCTATTGGACTTTGCTATAGTCCCACTAGTGCAAAGACATTTGCAGAGCGCGTCTGCCTGCGTTGCACACTACAACTCATTCTAACCAAGCCATTATACTAGCAAACACTCAGTGTACCTAGTGGCATCCTATACGTGGCTATTGGACTTTGCTATAGTCCCACTAGTGCAAAGACATTTGCAGAGCGCGTCTGCCTGCGTTGCACACTACAACTCATTCTAACCAAGCCATTATACTAGCAAACACTCAGTGTACCTAGTGGCATCCTATACGTGGCTATTGGACTTTGCTATAGTCCCACTAGTGCAAAGACATTTGCAGAGCGCGTCTGCCTGCGTTGCACACTACAACTCATTCTAACCAAGCCATTATACTAGCAAACACTCAGTGTACCTAGTGGCATCCTATACGTGGCTATTGGACTTTGCTATAGTCCCACTAGTGCAAAGACATTTGCAGAGCGCGTCTGCCTGCGTTGCACACTACAACTCATTCTAACCAAGCCATTATACTAGCAAACACTCAGTGTACCTAGTGGCATCCTATACGTGGCTATTGGACTTTGCTATAGTCCCACTAGTGCAAAGACATTTGCAGAGCGCGTCTGCCTGCGTTGCACACTACAACTCATTCTAACCAAGCCATTATACTAGCAAACACTCAGTGTACCTAGTGGCATCCTATACGTGGCTATTGGACTTTGCTATAGTCCCACTAGTGCAAAGACATTTGCAGAGCGCGTCTGCCTGCGTTGCACACTACAACTCATTCTAACCAAGCCATTATACTAGCAAACACTCAGTGTACCTAGTGGCATCCTATACGTGGCTATTGGACTTTGCTATAGTCCCACTAGTGCAAAGACATTTGCAGAGCGCGTCTGCCTGCGTTGCACACTACAACTCATTCTAACCAAGCCATTATACTAGCAAACACTCAGTGTACCTAGTGGCATCCTATACGTGGCTATTGGACTTTGCTATAGTCCCACTAGTGCAAAGACATTTGCAGAGCGCGTCTGCCTGCGTTGCACACTACAACTCATTCTAACCAAGCCATTATACTAGCAAACACTCAGTGTACCTAGTGGCATCCTATACGTGGCTATTGGACTTTGCTATAGTCCCACTAGTGCAAAGACATTTGCAGAGCGCGTCTGCCTGCGTTGCACACTACAACTCATTCTAACCAAGCCATTATACTAGCAAACACTCAGTGTACCTAGTGGCATCCTATACGTGGCTATTGGACTTTGCTATAGTCCCACTAGTGCAAAGACATTTGCAGAGCGCGTCTGCCTGCGTTGCACACTACAACTCATTCTAACCAAGCCATTATACTAGCAAACACTCAGTGTACCTAGTGGCATCCTATACGTGGCTATTGGACTTTGCTATAGTCCCACTAGTGCAAAGACATTTGCAGAGCGCGTCTGCCTGCGTTGCACACTACAACTCATTCTAACCAAGCCATTATACTAGCAAACACTCAGTGTACCTAGTGGCATCCTATACGTGGCTATTGGACTTTGCTATAGTCCCACTAGTGCAAAGACATTTGCAGAGCGCGTCTGCCTGCGTTGCACACTACAACTCATTCTAACCAAGCCATTATACTAGCAAACACTCAGTGTACCTAGTGGCATCCTATACGTGGCTATTGGACTTTGCTATAGTCCCACTAGTGCAAAGACATTTGCAGAGCGCGTCTGCCTGCGTTGCACACTACAACTCATTCTAACCAAGCCATTATACTAGCAAACACTCAGTGTACCTAGTGGCATCCTATACGTGGCTATTGGACTTTGCTATAGTCCCACTAGTGCAAAGACATTTGCAGAGCGCGTCTGCCTGCGTTGCACACTACAACTCATTCTAACCAAGCCATTATACTAGCAAACACTCAGTGTACCTAGTGGCATCCTATACGTGGCTATTGGACTTTGCTATAGTCCCACTAGTGCAAAGACATTTGCAGAGCGCGTCTGCCTGCGTTGCACACTACAACTCATTCTAACCAAGCCATTATACTAGCAAACACTCAGTGTACCTAGTGGCATCCTATACGTGGCTATTGGACTTTGCTATAGTCCCACTAGTGCAAAGACATTTGCAGAGCGCGTCTGCCTGCGTTGCACACTACAACTCATTCTAACCAAGCCATTATACTAGCAAACACTCAGTGTACCTAGTGGCATCCTATACGTGGCTATTGGACTTTGCTATAGTCCCACTAGTGCAAAGACATTTGCAGAGCGCGTCTGCCTGCGTTGCACACTACAACTCATTCTAACCAAGCCATTATACTAGCAAACACTCAGTGTACCTAGTGGCATCCTATACGTGGCTATTGGACTTTGCTATAGTCCCACTAGTGCAAAGACATTTGCAGAGCGCGTCTGCCTGCGTTGCACACTACAACTCATTCTAACCAAGCCATTATACTAGCAAACACTCAGTGTACCTAGTGGCATCCTATACGTGGCTATTGGACTTTGCTATAGTCCCACTAGTGCAAAGACATTTGCAGAGCGCGTCTGCCTGCGTTGCACACTACAACTCATTCTAACCAAGCCATTATACTAGCAAACACTCAGTGTACCTAGTGGCATCCTATACGTGGCTATTGGACTTTGCTATAGTCCCACTAGTGCAAAGACATTTGCAGAGCGCGTCTGCCTGCGTTGCACACTACAACTCATTCTAACCAAGCCATTATACTAGCAAACACTCAGTGTACCTAGTGGCATCCTATACGTGGCTATTGGACTTTGCTATAGTCCCACTAGTGCAAAGACATTTGCAGAGCGCGTCTGCCTGCGTTGCACACTACAACTCATTCTAACCAAGCCATTATACTAGCAAACACTCAGTGTACCTAGTGGCATCCTATACGTGGCTATTGGACTTTGCTATAGTCCCACTAGTGCAAAGACATTTGCAGAGCGCGTCTGCCTGCGTTGCACACTACAACTCATTCTAACCAAGCCATTATACTAGCAAACACTCAGTGTACCTAGTGGCATCCTATACGTGGCTATTGGACTTTGCTATAGTCCCACTAGTGCAAAGACATTTGCAGCACGTCTGCCTGCGTTGCACACTCCAACTAATTATAACTAAGTTGCATTGTCAGGGATATTTATTCTTTATTATTCTGCTGTTAATAAAGCTAGACCACCACTGCAATCTTCACCACCTCTCAATTTTTACTACCACACATTTTCAGTCCACAATCTTGTCCGCAATCAACATGAGTGGCAAAATGACAGATGCTGGTGGAAAGGGGAAGAGGCGTGGTGGAAAAGGCAAAAAAGGTTTTGTCCGTGGGGAAGGTGGCAAAGCTCCATTATCATCTGCTGAAGATAGACCATCTACCAGCAAAAGTAAGATGTCTACTACTTACCGTGGACAATCCGATGTGCTCCCTTTTTTACGGACACGAACAACAGGAAGAAAGGTAGATGATGGGCAAAAAAGGAAAATGCTTGAATGGATCTCAAGTGGTCCAACAAGTGCCCTCTCAGCCACTTCAAGTACCCGCATCCAAAAAACACCAGTCCTCTGAGTTGTCATCCCAATCACACTTGATTTCTCCCAGCTCTGAAGTCTCCATCAGCCCTGCACAGTATGGTGGAACTGGAGATGGCTGAGTCTGCAGAGCTGTTCAGTCACACTATAGCCTGGGGAATCAGAGGTCTGCTCCCAAGCTACAGTGAGTACAGAACAGGAAATGGTCTGCAGTGATGCCCAGAACCTTTGTGACTCAGATTCAGGCCGTGAGGACCAAGTTTCTGAGCATAATGTTGACCCTTTGTCACAAACTGTAACACCTGTGGTTATAGACAATGAGGAACATACTGATGAAGATGAGACGCAGATACCCGATTGGGATGACAACTTAAATATTCCGTCAGGGGCAAGAAGAGGCTCGGTCTGAGGGGGAGGGGAGTGCAAACACAACAATTGATGATGACGTTCTAGATCCCACCTACTGTCAACCCCCAGTCAGGCACTCGAGGAGGGTCAACAGAGGCGGTGGAGGAGGATGCAACCGACGACGAAGTTACCTTGCGCCTTCCTGGACAGAGTCGGAGCACTGGTAGCACGTCTACAACTGCATCCTCAGCCACCACTCTGCCTATGAGCATTATTCGGGGTGGATCAACAGGTCGCATGGCCTCTAAAGCCTTGCCTTAGCCTGGTCTCCTTTTTTCACATCAGAAAAGATCGCCCAACTCATGTGATATGTAACATTTGTCATGATTCTCTTAGTAGAGGTCAAAAGCTCAGCAGTTTGACAACTTCTTCCATGAATCGTCACATGAATAAATATCATAAGTCCCGGTGGGAAGCTCACCGTGCTGCAATGCGGCCTAGCGGAGCGAACCATCCACCCGCCCGCCCCTTCCACTGCATCCGCGCGTCTTCTTCATCTTCTAGGACTGTGGGGACAGCTGCCACACCTGTTTTTCCACGCAAAACTTCCACCACTGTAACCGCAACAGGCAGTTTGCTTGTAAGGTCGTCAGTTGGTTTGGAAGGGGAAACAAGTGAGTGTGTACAGCTCTCTCAGACATCGATAGCACCAACGTTGGATGAAGGCAACATCATGTCTCCGCCTGCACTTTCCTCACAAACCTGCATTTTTCCAGGGACACCCTACTCAACACCGTCTACACACAGCAGCCAGATCTCTGTCCCTCAGATGTGGTCAAATAAAAGGCCACTTCCTCCGACCCCATGACAAAGCTAAGAGGTTGACTCTATCCCTCTGTAAGCTGTTGGCTACCGAAATGCTGCCTTTCCGCCTAGTGGACACACAGGATTTTAGAGACCTTATGTCTGTCGCTGTGCCCCAGTACCAGATGCCTAGTCGCCACTACTTCTCTAAGAAAGGTGTGCCCGCGCTACACCAGCATGTCGCACACAACATCACCGCTTCCTTGAGAAACTCTGTGTGTGAACGGGTGCATTTCACCACCGATACTTGGACCAGTAAGCATGGACAGGGACGTTACATGTCGCTGACTGGGCACTGGGTAACTATGGTGATAGATGGTGAAGGGTCTGCTGCACAAGTCTTGCCGTCCCCACGACTTGTGTGTCAATCCTCTGTCTGTCCAAGTTCCGCCACTGCTTCTGCATCCTCCACCTCATCTGGGTCCTCCACACTCCGCCCCAAGCCTGCCTGGTCAGGCCACCAGCGTTCTCAACTGCGCAGAAGGAATCACGCACCCCTCATTACTATGCTGGCAGCAGAGCGCAACGGCATCAGGCGGTCTTTAGCTTGACATGTCTTGGTAATAAGAGTCACACAGCTGAGGAGTTGTGGTCAGCTTTGCGGTCCGAGTTTAATAAATGGTTGTCCCCCCACTCAAACTGCAGCCTGGTAAGGCCGTGTGCGACAATGCTGCAAACCCTGGGTGCGGCACTTCGCCTGGGCAAGGTGACACACGTACCTTGTATGGCTCACGTGTTGAACCTTGTCGTGCAGCAATTTTTAACACACTATCCGGCCTAGATGGCCTTCTGAACAGGGCACGAAAACTGTCAGCTCACTTCCGCCGTTCAAGCGCCGCAGCAGAGCGACTTGCATCGCTCCAGAAGTCTTTCGGCCCTGCCGGTTCATCGCCTGAAATGCAGATGTGGCGACACGCTGGAATTCAACTCTCCACATGTTACAGCGACTGTGGCAGCACCGCAGAGCCCTGGTGCAATACGTCATGACGTATAGCCTGGGCCAACGAGATGCAGAGGTGGGGCAGATCACCCTGATGGAGTGGGTCTCAGATCAAGGGACCTATGCACCCTTCTGCACAGTTTCGACATGGCGGACGAATATGTTTAGCGCTGACAATGCCATTATCAGCATGACGATTCCCAGTCATTTACATGCTGGAGCACACGCTAAACACTATTCGGTAGTCAGGGGGTGGGACAACATGAAGGGGAGGAAACTACAGGAGGATTCATATGCGCAAGGGACAACAACATCACCAAGGTCCAGACGTTCATCATCACCAACGCAGCAGGGCATGGGACCATGGGGGACAGGGATCGACAAGGGCGCATAGTAGCAGGCGAAATGTTGAGCAAGGTGCAGGAGAACATGAAGAAATGGAGGACGAACTGTCCATGGACATGGAAGACTCAGCGGATGAGGGAGACCTTGGTCAAATTTCAGTTGAAAGAGGTTGGGGTCAGATGTCAGAGGAAGAAAGAACGGGTAGCACCTCTATGCCACAAACACAGCATGGACTTGGGTCCGCATGGCTGCGCAAGACACATGAGTGCCTTTTTGTTGCACTACCTCCAACATGACAGTCGTATTGTCCAAAATTAGAAGTGATGATGACTACTGGATTGCCACACTATTAGATCCCCGGTACAAGTCCAAATTTTGTGACATAATTCCAGCCAGTAGAAAGGGACGCACGTATGCAGGAGTATCAGCAGAAGCTGTTACTAGATCTTAGCTTCGGCTTTTCCACCAAACAACCGTGCAGGTGCAGGGAGTGAATCTCCCAGTTGTAACTTGACAAACATGGGACGGTCTCGTCATCTTCAACAGTCTACCCGTACCAGTAGGACCTTTTCTGGTGCCGGTAACAGCAATTTTATGGAATCTTTTCATAATTTTTTTAGACCCTCTTTTGCAAGGCCACCAGAGACAACAAGTCTGACACATAGTCAACGGCTGGAGAGGATGATACAGGAGTATCTCCAAATGAACATCGATGCCATGACTGTGCAACTGGAGCCTTGCTCCTTTTGGGCTTCAAACCTACAAAAATGGCCAGAGCTCGCAACTTACGCCTTGGAGATTTTGTCGTGTCCAGCTGCCAGCGTTGTCTCTGAACGTGTATTCAGTGCTGCTGGGTGTGTGCTGACAGATAAGCGCACGCGTCTGTCCAGTGACAATGTGGACAGACTGACGTTCATCAAAATGAACAAGTCATGGATCCAGAAGGAATTTACTACCCCTGTGTCATCCTGGGGAGAGTAAATGCTTGTGGATTTGGAATGTGCTTGATGCAAATCAAAACATCCTGTTTGCAACTAGGGCCCAAGTGCTGCCACTGATGGGGTGGGTGTCTGTGTGGCCCAATTTTTGGAAAAAAGGGAGACTCCGCTTGGAGTAACCCTTGCTTGCTGTGTTTTTAAAAGAAGCCAAGATGAACAGAGCTGGGATCAGGAAAGACTTTGCTACCTACCCCGGTGTCATCCTGTGGACGGCTAAGAATAGCGTATTTTTGAATGTGCTTGATGCAAATCAAAACATCCTGTTTGCAACTAGGGCCCAAGTGCTGCCACTGATGGGGTGGGTGTCTGTGTGGCCCAATTTTTGGAAAAAAGGGAGACTCCGCTTGGAGTAACCCTTGCTTGCTGTGTTTTTAAAAGAAGCCAAGATGAACAGAGCTGGGATCAGGAAAGGACTTTGCTACCTACCCCGGTGTCATCCTGTGGACGGCTAAGAATAGCGTATTTTTGAATGTGCTTGATGCAAATCAAAACATCCTGTTTGCAACTAGGGGCCCAAGTGCTGCCACTGATGGGGTGGGTGTCTGTGTGGCCCAATTTTTGGAAAAAAGGGAGACTCCGCTTGGAGTAACCCTTGCTTACATTGTTTTTAAAAGAAGCCAAGATGAACAAGTCATGGGTCAGCAAAGACTTTGCTACCTACCCCGGTGTCATCCTGGGGACGGCTAAGAATAGCGTATTTTTGAATGTGCTTGATGCAAATCAAAACATCCTGTTTGCAACTAGGGCCCAAGTGCTGCCACTGATGGGGTGGGTGTCTGTGTGGCCCAATTTTTGGAAAAAAGGGAGACTCCGCTTGGAGTAACCCTTGCTTACATTGTTTTTAAAAGAAGCCAAGATGAACAAGTCATGGGTCAGCAAAGACTTTGCTACCTACCCCAGTGTCATCCTGGGGACGGCTAAGAATAGCGTATTTTTGAATGTGCTTGATGCAAATCAAAACATCCTGTTTGCAACTAGGGCCCAAGTGCTGCCACTGATGGGGTGGGTGTCTGTGTGGCCCAATTTTTGGAAAAAAGGGAGACTCCGCTTGGAGTAACCCTTGCTTACATTGTTTTTAAAAGAAGCCAAGATGAACAAGTCATGGGTCAGCAAAGACTTTGCTACCTACCCCCGGTGTCATCCTGGGGACGGCTAAGAATAGCGTATTTTTGAATGTGCTTGATGCAAATCAAAACATCCTGTTTGCAACTAGGGCCCAAGTGCTGCCACTGATGGGGTGGGTGTCTGTGTGGCCCAATTTTTGGAAAAAAGGGAGACTCCGCTTGGAGTAACCCTTGCTTGCTGTGTTTTTAAAAGAAGCCAAGATGAACAGAGCTGGGATCAGGAAAGACTTTGCTACCTACCCCGGTGTCATCCTGTGGACGGCTAAGAATAGCGTATTTTTGAATGTGCTTGATGCAAATCAAAACATCCTGTTTGCAACTAGGGCCCAAGTGCTGCCACTGATGGGGTGGGTGTCTGTGTGGCCCAATTTTTGGAAAAAAAGGGAGACTCCGCTTGGAGTAACCCTTGCTTGCTGTGTTTTTAAAAGAAGCCAAGATGAACAGAGCTGGGATCAGGAAAGACTTTGCTACCTACCCCGGTGTCATCCTGTGGACGGCTAAGAATAGCGTATTTTTGAATGTGCTTGATGCAAATCAAAACATCCTGTTTGCAACTAGGGCCCAAGTGCTGCCACTGATGGGGTGGGTTGTCTGTGTGGCCCAATTTTTGGAAAAAAGGGAGACTCCGCTTGGAGTAACCCTTGCTTACATTGTTTTTAAAAGAAGCCAAGATGAACAAGTCATGGGTCAGCAAAGACTTTGCTACCTACCCCGGTGTCATCCTGGGGACGGCTAAGAATAGCGTATTTTTGAATGTGCTTGATGCAAATCAAAACATCCTGTTTGCAACTAGGGCCCAAGTGCTGCCACTGATGGGGTGGGTGTCTGTGTGGCCCAATTTTTGGAAAAAAGGGAGACTCCGCTTGGAGTAAACCCTTGCTTACATTGTTTTTAAAAGAAGCCAAGATGAACAAGTCATGGGTCAGCAAAGACTTTGCTACCTACCCCGGTGTCATCCTGGGGACGGCTAAGAATAGCGTATTTTTGAATGTGCTTGATGCAAATCAAAACATCCTGTTTGCAACTAGGGCCCAAGTGCTGCCACTGATGGGGTGGGTGTCTGTGTGGCCCAATTTTTGGAAAAAAGGGAGACTCCGCTTGGAGTAACCCTTGCTTACATTGTTTTTAAAAGAAGCCAAGATGAACAAGTCATGGGTCAGCAAAGACTTTGCTACCTACCCCAGTGTCATCCTGGGGACGGCTAAGAATAGCGTATTTTTGAATGTGCTTGATGCAAATCAAAACATCCTGTTTGCAACTAGGGCCCAAGTGCTGCCACTGATGGGGTGGGTGTCTGTGTGGCCCAATTTTTGGAAAAAAGGGAGACTCTCGCTTGGAGTAACCCTTGCTTACATTGTTTTTAAAAGAAGCCAAGATGAACAAGTCATGGGTCAGCAAAGACTTTGCTACCTACCCCGGTGTCATCCTGGGGACGGCTAAGAATAGCGTATTTTTGAATGTGCTTGATGCAAATCAAAACATCCTGTTTGCAACTAGGGCCCAAGTGCTGCCACTGATGGGGTGGGTGTCTGTGTGGCCCAATTTTTGGAAAAAAAGGGAGACTCCGCTTGGAGTAACCCTTGCTTGCTGTGTTTTTAAAAGAAGCCAAGATGAACAGAGCTGGGATCAGGAAAGACTTTGCTACCTACCCCGGTGTCATCCTGTGGACGGCTAAGAATAGCGTATTTTTGAATGTGCTTGATGCAAATCAAAACATCCTGTTTGCAACTAGGGCCCAAGTGCTGCCACTGATGGGGTGGGTGTCTGTGTGGCCCAATTTTTGGAAAAAAGGGAGACTCCGCTTGGAGTAACCCTTGCTTACATTGTTTTTAAAAGAAGCCAAGATGAACAAGTCATGGGTCAGCAAAGACTTTGCTACCTACCCCGGTGTCATCCTGGGGACGGCTAAGAATAGCGTATTTTTGAATGTGCTTGATGCAAATCAAAACATCCTGTTTGCAACTAGGGCCCAAGTGCTGCCACTGATGGGGTGGGTGTCTGTGTGGCCCAATTTTTGGAAAAAAGGGAGACTCCGCTTGGAGTAACCCTTGCTTACATTGTTTTTAAAAGAAGCCAAGATGAACAAGTCATGGGGTCAGCAAAGACTTTGCTACCTACCCCGGTGTCATCCTGGGGACGGCTAAGAATAGCGTATTTTTGAATGTGCTTGATGCAAATCAAAACATCCTGTTTGCAACTAGGGCCCAAGTGCTGCCACTGATGGGGTGGGTGTCTGTGTGGCCCAATTTTTGGAAAAAAGGGAGACTCCGCTTGGAGTAACCCTTGCTTGCTGTGTTTTTAAAAGAAGCCAAGATGAACAGAGCTGGGATCAGGAAAGACTTTGCTACCTACCCCGGTGTCATCCTGTGGACGGCTAAGAATAGCGTATTTTTGAATGTGCTTGATGCAAATCAAAACATCCTGTTTGCAACTAGGGCCCAAGTGCTGCCACTGATGGGGTGGGTGTCTGTGTGGCCCAATTTTTGGAAAAAAGGGAGACTCCGCTTGGAGTAACCCTTGCTTGCTGTGTTTTTAAAAGAAGCCAAGATGAACAGAGCTGGGATCAGGAAAGACTTTGCTACCTACCCCGGTGTCATCCTGGGGACGGTTAAGAATAGCGTATTTTTGAATGTGCTTGATGCAAATCTAGCTGTGAAGTGTACAACTGGGGCCCAAGTGCTGCCACTGAAGGGGTGGGTGTGTGTGGGGCCCAATTTTTGGAAAAAAGGGAGACTCCGCTTGGAGTAACCCTTGCTTGCTGTGTTTTTAAAAGAAGCCAAGATGAACAGAGCTGGGATCAGGAAAGACTTTGCTACCTACCCCGGTGTCATCCTGGGGACGGATAAGAATGGCGTATTTTTGAATGTGCTTGATGCAAATCTAGCTGTGAAGTGTACAACTGGGGCACAACTGCTGCCACTGAAGGGGTGGGTGTGTGGGGCCCAATTTTTGGAAAAAAGGGAGACTCCGCTTGGAGTCACCTTGCGGTGTTTTACATGACTTTAGAAGGGCGTGCCATGCCTATATCTGTGTGTCCTCCTCTTTTTCCTTGTCCAGCTGTTTTGTTTTCGCATGAGTACATGTCCTTGTCACTTTCCCATGTGTTTGTGTTGTGTTGTGAGTTGTTTGTCACCTTTTGGACACCTTTGAGGGTGTTTTCTAGGTGTTTTACTGTGTTTGTGATTGCCTGCCATTGTTTCCTATGGGCTCGAGTTCGGTTCGTCGAACGTTCGACGAGCCGAACTCGAGCCAGACCCCCCGTTCGGCGAACCGCCTCGAGCCGAACCGGGACCGGTTCGCTCATCTCTAGTTATTATATTATTTTCTGCAATATATTTTTGCGTGTGATCCCTTAAAATGCCCTCAAAAACTTTGCATACTACTGATGTCAGGCTTACTGGATGGTAGTTGCCTGGATCTAGCCTCTTACCTTTCTTAAATATCGATACCATATCAGCAATCCTCCAATCCTGAGGCACCAACCCTGTTACAAGCGAGTCTAAAAAGATGAGATACAGCGGTCTGTCGATTACGGAGCTCAATTCCCTCAATATTCCTGGATGAATGCCATCTGGCCCTGGGGATTTGTCAATGTTTAATTTACTCAGACGTAGGCGTACTTCTTCTTGTGTTAAATTAATTATATCGGGTGATGAACTTTGATTTTTGACTTGTTGAATGATCCCTGGTACAGTCAGTTCCTTGGTGAAGACAGATGAGAAATGCCTATTTAATATCTCAGTCTTTTGTTTGTCCTCTATAACTAACTTGTTATTATATTTTAAGGGGCCAATACTATCCTTTGTTTTCCTTTTGGCATTAATGTATTTATAAAAGATTTTGGGATTTATTTTAATGTCATTGGCGATTTTTGTTTCAGTAGCTAGTTTTTCTTGTTTGATTTCTTTTTTGCATTTCCTATTGATATCTTTATACTCCTGAAATGCTATTTCTGTATTCTCAGCCTTCGAGATTTTAAACGCCCATTGTTTTTGTTTTATCATACTTTGTATAGTCTTTCTTATCCATAGTGGTTTCTTTTTATTCCTGGACATTTCATTACCAGAGGGTATAAGTTTTCTACAGGACTCTAGCAATATATCCTTAAACTTTCCCCATTTATGTTCAGTATCCCCAGTTACCATGACTTTGTCCCAATCTACACATTTAAGCTCTTCCCTTAATTGGTTGAAATCAACTTTCCTAAAATTCCAGGTTTTAGCATTTCCCCTTTGAAATGTTTTATTGAATATTATGTTGAAGCTTACCATATTATGATCACTGGTGCCCAAGTGCTCCCGGACCTGTAGATCTGAAATTGTATCCGGTCTATTTGACAATTTGACAGGACCAGATCTAGCAAATTAGCTCCCCTCGTCGGTTCATCTACAATCTGAGAGAGGACATTTTCTTGAATAGTAGATAAGAATTTACAGCTTTTAGCACAACCAGAAGATTCTATGTCCCACTGTATGTCTGGATAGTTGAAATCCCCCATAATAAGAACACGATTATTATTATTATTATTATTAGCTGCCTTTTCAATTTGTTCCAGCATTTCACCCTCTATTTGTTCAGGTATGTTAGGAGGCTTATAGAAAACTCCAATTAGCATTTTTCCATTATTCCCCTCCCCATGTACATTTACCCATACTGACTCTACATTGTTGCAGTTCCCCCCAATGTCATCATTCAACACAGGTTTTAGGTTAGATTTGATAAATATACACACCCCACCACCTTTTTTGTCTTTCTTGTCCCTCCTAAATGTACTATAACCCTGTATGTTTGTCACCCAGTCATGGCTTTCATCCAGCCAGGTTTCCGTAATGCCCACAACATCATAATTCATGGTTGACATAAGGGTCTCCAATTCATTCATTTTGTTTGCAAGACTTCCTGCATTTGCCAGTAGACATTTAATACTATTAACACCTTTATTACTCCTCGCTTGCTCTGGCTGGTTTATATGCCCATCATCAATTCATCATACAGCGCCATCATACTATCCAAAAGCATAACATGTTATTAGAAAATGATTTTTTTAGAAAAGCAATCAGTGATCAAACAAACATTACCGACTTTTGGGGAGTGCTCAGGTTACCGAGCCCAAACCGATCAGGCTAACGCATATTCCAAATTTGAAATTGGTGAACCTTTATTGAAAAGGTTCACTCATCTCTATTTATAAGTCTTCAGTTACATTGAGTGACTGTAAACTTGTAGCCTAAGGCAGGACAACCCATTTAATTTAATCTATTTGGATTAGATCAGCTCTACACATGTAGACATTGTAAATGTATAGCACAAGGAAAGGTATATCCAAAAAACATATGCATATTTGTAAAAAATCAATGAAACAATAAAATAATGTTTGTCTATATTTCTGCATTAATGTTTATTCGCCCATCATTATTCCATAGCTGTTTACAATTGAAGATGAGCGAACCTCCCAATTTTCGATTTGTTTTGTGTTTGCCAAATTCACCTGTGTTTGCCGAACTTTTCGACAAACATATACAAACCTCATTAAATTCAATGGGAATAAAAAATAAAGACTAAAGGCTACTTTACACACTGCGATATCGGTCCCGATATCGCTAGTGTGGGTACCCGCCCCCATCTGTTGCGCGACACGGGCAAATCGCTGCCCGTGTTGCACAACAGCCGTCATACATACTTACCTGTCCGGCGACGTCGCTGTGACGGGCAAACCGCCTCCTTTCTAAGGGGGCGGTCCGTGCGGCGTCAAAGCGACGTCACTGAAGCGTCACTGAACCGCCGCCCAATAGCAGCGGAGGGGCGGAGATGAGCGGGACGTAACATCCCGCCCACCTCCTTCCTTCCGCATAGCGGCCGGGAGGCAGGTAGGAGAGCTTCCTTGTTCCTGCGGCGTCACACGCAGCGATGTGTGCTGCCGCAGGAACGAGGAACAACTTCGTTACTGCTGCAGTAACGATTTTAAGAATGGACCCCCATGTCGCCGATTAGCGATTTTGCACGTTTTTGCAACGATGCAAAATCGCTTATCGGTGTCACACGCAACGGCATCGCTAATGCGGCCGGATGTGCGTCACAAAATCCGTGACCCCAACAACTCCGCATTAGCGATGTCGCAGCGTGTAAAGCTCACTTTTAGGGGGGCCTAAAAGCTGCCAAAACAGCTCAAACCATTTTACAATGCAGCCACACTTTTGTGGCACAGCCACTGGCTTCCTAGACTATTAACATAATTAATATTGAGGTGGATCAGTGACAGGTGTAGGCCTAATGCTTTGAGACCCCTTCCACTACAGACAACACACAACTTGGAGATCCAATTTGGAATCTCCACATTTCAAAAAATTAGGGGCATATACCAGGAAAAGTGGCATCAATTGCCCCAGAGTACAAATAGTAAAATGGTGCAGCATGGATGCATGGGACAGAGCCTGGAAGAAGGACTGGCTCAGCATTTCTAGCTTAAACATTGATCAGTTACAGGTAGATGAGAAACAGGTGTAGGTCTGGTGCTCTGAGACCCCTGCCACTAGAGACAGCACTCAACTTGGAGACCCAACTTGGAGTCTCCACATTTCCAAGAATTAGGGGAAGACACAGACACCAGGAAAAATGACATTAATTGCCCCAGAGTACAAATACTATAATGACTCAGCATGGATACACAGGACAGGATCTGGAACAATGTCTGGTCTAGCATTTCCACATTAAACATTAATCAGTTACAGGTAGATGAGTGACAGGTGTAGGCCTGGTGCTTTAAGACTCCTGCCACGACATACAACACACAACTTGAAGACTCAACTTTGAGTCTCCATATGTTCCAAATATTTGGCTTGTTGTGACTCCGGAGGAGAAAAATGGAAGAGGAATAGTGGGAATGTTAGGTTCTTCATACATATGAAAAAGCTAAATTGTAACAGTAACAGTGGTGGACACATTCTTTGATTGTTGCGCCACCAGGGCACTTGTTAGTAACATCAGCAGCAGTAGCAATAGCAGCCACAGAAGCAATGACAGAGGTGTCACAGACTGCAATAACAGAACAACATTAATGCAGCACACTGAAAACTACACCATCGCCTAGTCTGTGCAGTCTGCAACTATCATAGAAATGTCCGATGAGAGATGGAGATCCATGACTTGATGAAAGTTAGTCAGTCTACACTTTCAGAGGGCAGCCAGATGTGCTAATCTATCAGGAAACCAGCAACAGCGCTGAAACACGTTCTGAGAGAATGCTGGCATGCTGGGCATGACAAAATCTCCAAGCCATGACTAGCGAGCTCAGGCAACTCTTCCATTTTTAAAGACCAAAATGCAAAAGGGTCCAAACCAGGGTCCAAAATGAGAGGTCATGGCATTGATACTGAGTTCTAGATACTCTTGTACCATCCTCTCCAGTCACTCACTATGTGTCAGATTCTAGCAAAACACGGCACTACTGTTGATGGTGCCCAAATTGGATCCAATCCCATAACCAATATAACAGAAAACTTGGCACTCAGGAGTTGATGTGTCAGACATGTACTCTGTTCTACTGGTGCATGGGATGGTCTAAAAAAATTGTATGCTACTGTGCCGCCCCCGTGCCAGCAGCCGGCGTTGCTCGGATCTGGGCCTTCAGGGGTGGTGGCTCGAGGGACTCCGGACCCGGGGATCACGCGGACACGCCGAATATATGGGGGGACGTAGATGTACGGGCTAGGCCGTAAAAAGTTCGTGACGCCACCCACGGTGTGTGGTGAAGTGGGACACCACCGCTGCTGTTACAGGGCACCCGGGGAAGATGTTGTGCAGCAAAATGTTAACCCCTCCGTGGGCAGGGATGGTGGCCCCGGGACCCGATGGCTCTGGTGCAGGGCAGATGACGACCGCAGGGGGTGCCAGTGTACTCACTATTAGTATAAAACGCAAGTCTCTGGTAAACCAAGGTGGTGGTGGCCGGTGCCGCGGCCGGTTGCGTTCAGAATCTCCCACCCGGCTGGTGGTCTCTATCTTTTTCCTGCACTGTTTAAGTAGAAAAGACTTCCCAGTATGAAACGTAGGAGTCTGCTCCCGGCTGGATGTGGCCTAAGGAGCCGTGCCCGCAGACGCTGGCCCGTGGGATCTATGGGCCTTGGCGGTGACCTCTTATCCCTAATCGGTGGGTTGTTGTCTTCTATGAGGGACTTTGAGTGGGACAGGACCTCTAGTCCTGGCCTCAATCGGTTAATTAATGAGTTCCAGTAGGTTCTGGTTCCTGGCTTCAGGGTCCGAGTACCCCCTTTGTTCTACGGTTTCCGGGTCGGTTCCCCGTGTCGGTACTGGCAGGCTCCAACCCTGGCCCGGTCCACCTCGGTTCCACCGAGCCATCTTCCCATCTCCTGTGGACGGAGACCACCGTCTGCCTCCTAGCCAAGGCACCAGGGCTCCTACCCTGGTACCTGTCAGTTTGCTTCAGGCCTAACACACAGGCCTGACCTCCTCTCACACTCCTCTCTAAAGCTAATCTGCTCTTTTTCCCATCCCGGGCTGTCTAAACCCCAGGGTGGGCGTGTTCCAACCGCCTGGTCATGCCCACTGGTGTGTCTATCTGTCCCTAAGGGGGGGTGACTAGGATTTACTGGTTGGCTGTGTGTTTCCTAATGAGAGAAGGTGTTATGCAGGGGCCTATTTGTGACTACCTGGTTTTGCCAGGGCGTCACACTACTACCCACAAAAATTACTTTTTCCACTTAAACTGCTGCTACTGCTAATGTTCCTGCGATGATGACTTGACGTTCCCAGGGTTGGAAGTCTAGAACAGTGGGTGCACACTCATTGCGGTCTTGGAGAAAACCACTCTTAAGCTTGTATACAAGTTGGTTTTGCTTCTCCAGCATGTGCGCATCACTTTCCAGGGGGTGAAGCATCTGGCAAAATTTACTCTTCTACCATGGATCTAACAAAGTGGCAATCCAGTAGTCAGCTCTATTTTTAATCCGATTCCTCACATTTCGGGAAGCATGTTGCAGATAGTGCACTCACTTGTAAAGCGCCATGGAATAAATGGCGCTATAATAATAAATAATAATAATAATAATAATAGTGCGACACGAAGATGCTTATGGTTCATTGTGTGTTGGTGGCGGGGTAACACTCATGCTTGCTTTATCCATCCCCTCCCACGAACCACAGACATTTATTCCTCTCCTCCTGCACCTTCACTAACAGTTTGTATGGTACCATGAGTTCCCCTTGATCGCTGTACTCCACCCTCTCATGCCACCCGTCTGTGCAATGACAGTCTGGACCTATGAGATATTGGTATCCCTTCCACATCCCCCTCTGCTTCCACCTCTTCCTCTGGGACCACCATCTCCTCCCACAGACTATTCAAAGTCTGCTCCAGCATGTAGATCTTGTAAAGCTGTAGGGGGAAAAGCGCAATAGGGTCTTACCCGGTATGAGGGTAGAGAGACAGAAAGAGGTACACTCACCTGGTAGGGTTGTGCAAGTCACAACTCCTTATGATCGCATGTGAGTGCCTTTCTGCGGTTTAGCAGCGGCCCCTGAAAGCAGTATATAATATATTGGTCAGGTAAAGAGAAAACCAGTTTAAATGCCGCGCTAAAAACCACTGATGCTGTAGATGAAAAGATTTCCTTTATTTCACAGTTCTACGCGTTTCAGAGACACATCCGTCTCTTTCCTCAGGAAAAGAAATCATATTACAAAAAAGGGGCAACAGAACCTATTGTGAGACTGTGACCGGGGTTATCTATGACGGCCGGTATGTCTCGCCTCGGTTGTGCTCACTCCATGATAGAAAGTAAATCCACTCCAGGGTTAATGCTGTTTCCCTACAGGCTGAAGGAAGGGTTAAATGGAAACAGGAACAAGGGCAGGTGTGCCGGGTGTGGGGGAGTGAACAGAACTCCCTGAGTTCTCTGCTGGAGAGGCACATGTATATTGTTGTGGACTTTTGTTTGGACATTAAAACCGTGTGCTGTGAACCTTAATGCCTGGATCCCGTGTCTTCTGCTGCGCAGCCGACCGTGCTACCTCACATATGGTGGAGAATCGGCGGGCATGACAGCCGGTGAGGTGTAGCATCCATCCCTGGTGACCCAGTAGCACATGTCCTGGATTCGAGCGGCTATACTACAGCCCAAACCCGGCGACGCCATGGAGGACATACTAAAGCAGCAGCAACAGACTAATGCACAGCTACAAGAGGCTAATGCACAGCAGCAACAGACCAATGCACACCTGCTCCGGGCATTGGAACGTCAGCAGCAATCCTTGCAAATGCAGGAAAAAAGGCACCAAGAACAGATGGTTCTCCTGGCCAAGTCGATCCGTGCCGGACCGGCAGCAACAACCCCGGGACCGGGTGACGACGGCAGCGTCCGGAAAGCGGTGAGACAAGCGTTGCAAAAGATGACCCCGGGGGATGATGTGGAAGCGTTCCTGGCAGTGTTTGAGCGGGTGGCCGAGCGGGAAAAGCCGCCGACCCCCCAGTGGGCTGAGGTATTGTTGCCCTATCTGACGGGGGAACCCCAAAAAGCATACCTGGACCTCTGTACCGAGGACGCCATTGACTATGTGACCCTGAAAGCCGAAATACTGGCTCGGTTGGGGGTGAATACCTATGTACGGGCTCAGTGGGTAAATCAGTGGTTCTATGAGGAAGCCAAACCCGTACGCTCCCAGGCCTATGAATTGTTGCATCTTGTAAAAAAGTGGTTGCAGCCTGACACTCTGAGCCCGGCGCAAATGGTGGAAAGGGTAGTAGTGGATCGTTTTGTGCGCACTTTACCCGTCACCGTTCAACGGTGGGTAGGACAGGGTGACCCGAGTACCCTGGACCAATTAGTGTCCCTGGTAGAGCGGCATGTGGCTACGCAGGACTTGATACGGGACACTGAGACTTTGCGTACCGCCCGTCGGTCCGGCCCCTCCAAGCCTAGGGCCAAGGACCCACCGCTGACAACGGTGCAGGAGTCCCCTACCGTCCCGTCTGAGGCCGCGGCCGCCATTCCTGAGGTACGGAAGGTTCTGTACCCTAAACGACAACCCGTCAAGGGGGTTTCCGTCCCCATTAGATGTTGGCGGTGCCAGCGGGTGGGACATATGGAAGCCCAGTGTCCACTCACCACGGAGCCCATGGATTGTGGGGTTACCCGGCGGGGTTCAATGTATGCTCAGGTGGTGTGTACCGCTGACCTGGTCTCCCCAGAGACGGAGCCCCACTTGTGCCAAATACAGGTGAATGGATGTCCGGTTACAGGATTGTTGGATTCCGGAAGCTTAGTGACCCTTGTGCGATCCACCTTGAAGGCTAAAGTAAAGGCCACAGGACGTACCGTGGGGGTGGTTTGCATACATGGGGACCGCCGAGACTATCCCACGGGGATTGTCACCATCACAGTACCTTGCGGTCAGGTGCAACATGAGGTGGGACTTCTTAACACTCTTCCTTATGACGTGATCCTAGGAAGGGATCTGCCCTATTTTTGGACTTTATGGAGGGGACCTCCTAAGTCCCCTCAGATATTGGTCAGTCCGGGACCTGAGCCCTACAATCCTGAATCCGGGACGCCTGCCGTAGGGGTCACCATGATAGGGACAGAGTGTGAACCCGATAGGTCACCCCTAGAGGTATTGGCAGGAGAGGCTGAGATGGTCGAGCCCATCCCGGAGTTGGAGGCGTCCCCGGATACGTTTGGGACAGCCCAACTCCAGGACCTTACGTTAATACATGCCCGGAGTCGGGTGACAGTAGTTGACGGGGTGGCACAGCTGCCCGGTGCCCAGGTAAGGTACCCCCATTTCGCTCTTAAGCAAGATTTACTCTACCGGGTAGATGAAATACGGGGCGTGGGGGTAGAACAGTTGGTGGTGCCCCAGCCGTATCGCCGGCGGGTCCTCGACTTGGCTCATAAACACCTGATGAGTGGCCACCTAGGGGTCAAGAAAACGCAGGAGCGAATATTGCAAAGGTTCTATTGGCCCGGGGTCTTTGGGGAGGTAAAACGGTTCTGCGAAACCTGCCCGGAGTGTCAGCTTACCGCACCCCTGACACATTTTCGCAGTCCGTTGGTACCGTTACCCATTATAGAAGTCCCTTTTGAATGGATAGGGATGGATCTGGTGGGGCCCCTCGTAAAGTCCGCTCGAGGGCACCAACACATCCTAGTGATCGTTGACTATGCCACCCGGTATCCCGAGGCGATACCTCTCAGACATACTGCAGCAAAGCTTATAGCTCGGGAGTTGTTTGCTGTGTTCTGCCGGGTGGGGTTGCCCAAGGAGATCCTTACGGATCAGGGGACCCCATTCATGTCTAAAGTGACCAAAGAGCTATGCCGGCTACTCCAGATCAAGCAGTTGCGTACGTCTGTGTATCATCCTCAAACGGACGGTTTAGTCGAGCGTTTCAATAAAACCCTGAAAACCATGCTCAAAAGGGTGATTTCAAAAGACGGGAAAGACTGGGATATGATGCTTCCCTATTTGATGTTTGCCATCCGTGAGGTGCCACAGGCATCCACGGGGTTTTCGCCTTTTGAATTGTTATACGGGCGACATCCCCGGGGATTGTTGGACCTGGCAAAGGAAACATGGGAGCAAGAGCCCACCCCCCATAAAAGTGTGATTGAACACATTTTGGGTATGCAGAACCGCATAAGCGCGGTCATGCCAATTGTGAAGGAGCATTTACAGGAGGCTCAGGCCACGCAAAGCGGCCGCTACAATAGACAAGCCACCGTGCGGACCTTTAAACCCGGGGATCGGGTGTTGGTATTAATCCCCACGGCGGAGAGTAAATTCCTGGCTCAGTGGCAAGGCCCCTACGAGATAAAGGAAAGAGTAGGGGTGGTTAACTATAAAGTATTGCAGCCCGGTAGGCGGAAACCTGAACAAATATACCATGTCAACGTATTAAAACCTTGGCAGGAACGGGAAAGCCTGATGGCTGTTTTTTCCCCACCTCCCTCCTCTTCGGGTCGTTCACATCCGGCTCCAGCGACCTCCGGAGAGGACGAACCGGAAGTAAGGATTGGAGAAGCCCTCACCAAGACTCAGAGGCGAGAGGCCAGACGGTTGGTTCAGCAGAACCCCGATGTCTTCTCCGAGCTGCCCGGTAGGACCAGTCTGATACGACATGATATTGTCACCGAGCCCCACCTGAAGGTACGCCTGAAGTCATACCGGGTACCGGAGGCTCGACGACAAGCAATATCGGAGGAAGTAAAGACAATGTTACGCCTGGGGGTCATCGAAAAATCCCGGAGTGAATGGGCTAGTCCGATTGTTCTAATACCAAAACCCGATGGCTCCTTAAGGTTCTGCAATGACTTTAGGAGATTGAACGAAATATCCAAGTTCGATCTCTACCCCATGCCCCGGGTGGATGAGCTGATTGATAGGCTGGGACAGGCGCGATATTTTACCACACTCGACCTGACCAAGGGGTACTGGCAGGTGCCACTGACGGAGTCCGCCAAGGAGAAAACCGCTTTTGTTACGCCGGAGGGTCTCTTCCACTATGTTGTCTTGCCTTTTGGGTTACATGGCGCTCCGGCCACGTTCCAGAGGGTGATGGACTTAGTGCTGGAACCCCACCAGGCGTATGCATCAGCGTACCTTGATGACATCATTATTTACAGCTCCGATTGGCAGACCCACTTGGAACAGGTACAAGCGGTGGTGGACGCGCTTCGAACAGCCGGATTGACAGCCAATCCCAAGAAATGAGCATTGGGACTCACGGAAGCCCGCTACTTGGGCTACGTGATAGGCCAAGGAGTGATTAAGCCCCAAATTAACAAGGTTGAGGCGATCCAGAAGTGGCCTAGACCCCTGACCACGAAGCAGGCTAGGGCCTTCCTGGGTATCGTGGGGTACTACAGGAGGTTTGTAAAGGATTTTGCGGGACTATCAGCCCCCTTGACGGACCTTCTCAAAGGCAAGAAGTCCGTCATGGTGCGCTGGACTCCGCAGGCCGAGGACTCCTTCCGGGCCCTGAAGGAGGTCCTGTGCGGACAGCCCGTTCTTGTACACCCTGATTTCCGGAAGGAGTTCATAGTACAGACTGACGCCTCAGAGGTCGGCCTGGGGGCAGTGCTGTCTCAGGTGGTTCAGGGGGAGGAACACCCCGTCACCTTCTTAAGTAGGAAGCTCACCCCTCCCGAGCGGAATTATAGCGTAGTGGAGAAGGAGTGCCTGGCGATCAAGTGGGCCTTGGAGTCCCTACGCTATTACCTGCTGGGACGGCAGTTTCGCTTGGTGACGGATCACTCTCCACTGGTCTGGATGAGGTCCGCCAAGGAACGGAATGCCCGGGTTACCCGGTGGTTCCTTTCTCTGCAGAACTTCCGGTTTACGGTTGAACATAGGGCCGGTGGGTTGCAGGGCAACGCCGATGCCTTGTCCCGCGGCCCGTGTTTGATGGCGGGCGTTCAACCCCGCACGCTTGAACTGAGGGGGGGGTATGTGAGACTGTGACCGGGGTTATCTTTGACGGCCGGTATGTCTCGCCCCGGTTGTGCTCACTCCATGATAGAAAGTAAATCCACTCTAGGGTTAATGCTGTTTCCCTACAGGCTGAAGGAAGGGTTAAATGGAAACAGGAACAAGGGCAGGTGTGCCGGGTGTGGGGGAGTGAACAGAACTCCCTGAGTTCTCTGCTGGAGAGGCACATGTATATTGTTGTGGACTTTTGTTTGGACATTAAAACCGTGTGCTGTGAACCTTAATGCCTGGATCCCGTGTCTTCTGCTGCGCAGCCGACCGTGCTACCTCACACTATGTATAGGAAGACCAGTAGCCACGTATGCATTTGAGAAGGGAACAGCCCATATGACTCAGAGCCGATGACTCGGCGCCACATGGAGAAAATAAAAAAACACACACAGTGAATCATCACAAATAAACAGAAGGAATCTCCGTGAAATAACATGATTATCTCAAAGATAAAAATAGTGAATCAGTGGATGATTAATTAAAAACATAAATGTAATTATTGCATGTTGTTTAATAAAAAAATAAGAAAAAAAGAGGACGAGGGAAAATGAAGAGCACAAAGCAGATTGTGTGCAAACCCAGAAGGTTTAAGTGATAGCACGGGGGCCAAACCTCTACACTAAACGGGAATATGGTTACCGTGAATTTGTACTTGGGGAAAGTGAACATAAATAATTTTTTTATTAAACAACACGCAATAATTATTTTTATGTTTTTTATTAATCATCCACTGATTCACAATTTTTCTCTTTCAGATATTCATGTTATTTCACGGAGATTCCTTCTGTTTATTTGTGATGATTAACTGTGTGTGTTTTTTTATTTTCTCCATGTGGCGCCGAGTCATCGGCTCTGAGTCATATGGGCTGTTCACTTCTCAAATGCATATGTGGCTACTGGTCTTCCTATATATAGGTTCTGTTGCCCCTTTTTTGTAATATGATTTCTTTTCCTAAGGAAAGAGACAGAGATGTCTCTGAAACGCGAAGAACTGTGAAATAAAGGAAATCTTTTCATCTATAGCATCAGTGGTTTTAGCGCCGCATTTAAACCGGTTTTCATTCAATCTGACCAGCATGTAGGTGACTGGAACAGTGATGCTGGTATCACCAGCACTATCCATCTTAGTAGCCATTTTGAAACTCTGCAGAAGAGTGCAGAGATCTTTCATCTGTCCACATTCCACAAGCGTGATTTGCCCCACAACCGAACTGCATTGGTCCAGGCTATTCATCATGACATACTACACAAGGGGTCATTGATGCTGTGACAGTTGCTTCAACATGTGCAGAGTGGAATTCTATGATGTCGGCATATCGCATATCAACCAGTTTACCAGTAGACCGAAAGACCTCTGTAGCGATGCAAGTCGATTAGCTGTGGTGTGCTAGCAGCAGAAGTGAGCTCACAGCAACCATGCCTTTTGCAGCAGCATATCCAGGCTATGATAATGGTCTAGAAATTGCTGTACAATCAGCTAGAGGACATGAGCCATGTAAGGCAAGTGTGCAAGGTTGCCCTGGTGTAGGGCCACCACCAGGTTTAACCGTTAATGCACACGGCCTTCATTGGCCTTCCTTGACCTCAGGTTCAGTGTAGACAGCCATTGCTGAAACTCAGACTGGATCACTGTCCACAACTCTTCAGCTGTATGACTGCTTTCTCCAATGCATATTAATTTTAACACTGCCTGGTTGCGGTGAACCCTGGCTGCACTGTACGGAGATGGGAGGGTTCTCTCTTGACTGCTAGGCAACTCTTGCTGCACATGTAAACTGCAGACCCATAACCACTGCTGGATAGAGTTGTGGCTGAGCATGCAGTGCTTGTCATGGTTGCATCACTATGTGTTTGTTCTGTAAGCGGCAACGCAACCTCCTCTGCTAAGCTACTCAGCTGCGTGCCTCTGGGTACACACCAAGTGGGATCCAGAACCTCATCATCATCCTCTGTGTCATTCCACTTCTCACCCTGAAAGTCACCTTGTTCCTCTTCCTGCCCTGACAGCACATTTCAGTACGCATGTGCCTCAAACTGAGTCTTAGCATCCTCACCTCAACCACCAGGTGTTAACATCTGGTGTTGAGGGTCTGTATTTTGCTTGAACCCCACTTCGTTCTAACCCAGATCGAACTGACAAAGATTTTTGGTATCAGTGCAGTTGCTTTCCCCCTCTTGAGTCTGTGAATCTTTGGACCTCTGATGGAATAGAATGTGTAAAAAGGTCTGCACACTTGCCCATCTGTGGTTCTCCAAAGTCAGTTGGCTGGTTTGAGAGTTGTGATGGTGGGGGGAAACAAGGGTAGTTGGGGTACCACCCCTGTGCACTGTACTGTGTGTGATGTTGAGGTGGAGGAAGAGGAGGATAGGCTGCTTAATGTATTGCTTGCTATCCACTGTAGCACATGCTCTTTCTGGCCCTCATCTTCATGTCATATCGCTATGCAGCTGCCAAAGAAAGGGAGTCAAGTAGCCCGTCCAGTAACAGAAGTTGGTAGTTGTCTTTGGATAGGACAAGCCGGTGTTTGTTCAGTAGAGCCTTCAGTAACATTAGCATCTACACCACATCACCTTCAACACCCAGACTATTCCCCCTTCCACCACTATTACGGGATTTCCCACTCATGTTTGATGTACTCTTCCCCTCTTTCAACCTGCTATTTCAAAACCGTAGGTCCACACCTGTCAGTCACCTGTCACTAAATTAGTAATGGCTATTTAGATGATGAAATGGCAAGTTTTGCCTGGACCACAGATTTTACAATTTCCATTTAGATGATAAAATAGCGAAATTTGGCTGGACCCACTAGCAAATCTCTGTTCAGATGATGAAATGGCAATTGTTGCGTGGACCACAGGTCTTGCCATCTCTATAGAGATGATGAAATGGCAATTTTTGCCTGGACCACAGATTTTTCAATCTCTATTTTGATCAGGGGTGGGGACCCTCCGGCTCAAAGGCCATTTGTAGCCCGCGATAAATTTCTGTGGACACCTAGTGCTGTCCATGTCACCGCCAGTGCTGTCTGTGCCACCGCCAGTGCTGTCTGTGCCACCAACAGTGCTGTTCATGCTCTCCCAGTGCTATCCGTGTCCCCCTAGTGATGTCTGTGTCCCAGCCCCTCCAGTGATGTATAGGCCCCAGCATCTCCTGTGATGTATATGCCCCAGCCTCTCCTGTTATGTATATGCCCCCAGCCCCCCCTGTGATGTATATGCACCTCCTGTGATCTATATGCCCAGGCATCTGGTGTGATGTATATGCCCCCAGCCTCTTCGCCTCTCCTGTGATGTATATGCCCCAGCCACTTCTGTGATGTATATGCCCCAGCCTCCCCTGTGATGTATATGCCCCTTCTGTTATATATATATATATATATATATATATATATATATATATATGTTTAGATGATAAAATGGCAATTTTTGCCTCATCCACCGATTTTGCCATCTCTATTTAGATGATGAAATGACAATTTGGGGCTGGCCCACATAATTTGCAATCACTACTGAAAAGCCGATTTGTGGCACACAACTTTCCCTACACTGCACGCCCCTGCACTTCTCTATGCTACTGTATCACCCTACTATCAATCTGAACTATCTAGAACTTATCCCTCTAGCTAAACTAACTATCTATCTAGCAGCAGCACCATCCTTAAGCTTTAAGCTGTAGCAATCACAAAATGTCTCAAATGCTGCATGTCCACTTTTTATATGCATTAGGAGATGTGACTTAGGAAACCGATGACACAAGCCCTTGTGTCAGAATATTGTGGATGTTTTCTGCACTCTGATTGTCTGTCGAAACATCCACATATAAAGTTTTTTTAAAAAGTTTGCCGTTCCTCTGACCTCTCCCCACCCCATCCTCTCATCAAATACATCTCCCTGCTCATCATACAGCACCACTATTCTAGCCAAAGTGATAATAAGGTAGAAGAAAAGCATTAGTGCAACTGCAAACAGTTACCGAACAAAGCCGATCATTGCTGATTTTTGAGAAAAGTGCTCGGTCATCCGGACACAAATCTAAATGGGCAAGGCTCATGCCGAATTTGAAATTGGATAACCTATTTCGGACAAGTTTGCTCATCTCTATTCACAATAAGCTTCTGTTTGTTGGAGAGTGCCGCAACTACAGGTTTATGCTGTGATGGGACTACAGATGGCGCCATGTTCCAGACTATAATGTATGCCCTCTCTGGCTAGTGTTTTTTCATTCTTCATGTAATTCTCCTTGTTGATGAAGATGATTATGGTTGCTGCATGGTACAATGTACATCAATAGTCACATAATTGGTTTGTTGTGAAAAAAAAATTCAATATCCTGAGAAACATGGCATAAACAACTATTTTCTGCATTGAATGATTTTTCACTCTGCAATTTATTGGCCTACTAGTGAAATCCCTTGAAACTGCCTTGCTCCTAACTATGATTCAATCTGATATAAGGCTCGAAAATCACTGAGTGTAAAAACATGGTTCAGTAACATCTTTACTGGAGTGCTGATGTCCATGTATTGTAGTTTGTAGACACTACTGAATGGGTGATTATACACCTCCTGGGATGGTCTATTGCACTGGTTGACATTTTTAAGTGAGAAGTGTGTTGGTATTATCTACTTCTAAGGCCGGGGCCACACGAGGATCTACTGCGATCCTCGCATGACACTTAGCTCACGCTGGCAGCACAGCAGGAGCCGAGTGTCATGCGAGTGTCACTGCGACTGAGGTCCGATCATGCGATCGGACCTCAGCTGCGGGGGGTGGGTTGGCACTGAGGAGGGGCGGGCCGGTGCTGCGGAGGGGCGGGTCGGCACTGAGGAGGGGAGGGAGGGATTTATCTCCCTCTCTCCTCCGTAGCCAGCTATTGCCAATCTCGCCCTGCACTCGCGGTACACCGGTGTAATGCGAGTGCAGTGCGATTTTTCTCTCGCCCTTTAGGCTTGAATGGGTGCGAGAGAAACAAGACTCGCATTGCAATCACAGCATGCTGCGATTGTTTTCTCGGTCCGATTAGGGCTGAGAAAATAAATCACTCATGGATGCTGGGACATAGGCTAATATTGGTCCGAGTGGAATGTGATAAAACATCGCATTCCACTTGCTCCGATTCTCATGCCGTGTGGCTTAGGCCTAACACGTTTTTTGCAGTTTCACTTTCATTCTTTCAAAAATACTTTTTATTGACATAAGAGGGTTTACTTTTTCAGGAGAAGTTGTAGTTTTGAATGACACCATTCTTTAAACTGAAAAACAGGAAGAAATACCTAATAAGATAAAATGATAAAATAAATTCAATTCCATCATGGTTTTTCTTAATTTTCTAGTATTTATGGTATGGTAAAAATGATCTGGAATCGACACTTGACATTTTCTGAAGTCTGTAAACGTTCTGTCAATAGAGCTGTGGCAACTTTTTTATTTTACCATATAAGCTGACCGTTTTATTGATACCAATTTGAAGTATATATGATGCTTTCATTGATTTTAAAAGCTTTTTTTAATGAGTGTGGTGACTAAAACAACCACAATTCTCAGTTTGATGTTTTGTTTCTCTTTACATCATTTACGAAATTTATTATTTTTGTTATATATATATTAAGTTATTTTTGATAGACCGGACCTTTTTGGATGTGGCAATACCAATTTTTTTTTTAAAGGGTAAAATAGGTTGATTCCAATTTTTCTATTTTTAAAAACCTTTATTACCCATTTGAGACCATGAACCTGCAATCGTCTGATCTCGTACACTACATTGAAGAACTACACTACACTACTACACTACAATGATCAAGAGGGAACAGGGTGCACGCAATACTGAAACAGTACAACATGCAATAAGTACCTACGGTAAATGGGTGCCATAGCTTGCAGAGAAAGTAATATATATGACACGAAAAAGGAGCAGGAAACTCTGCAAATAGTTGTGCACACCAATTAATTAAATAAAAAAGCTTTATTGTATCCAAAACATACAAAAAACATGTGCTAAACAATTAAAACCATATTGAACAGCTGTCCCATAAAGCATACACAATATAATTTACAATAACTATTTGATTCATGCAATGCTAACATAATACGTGGTCCCATACAAAACTAGTAATAAAATATAATATGATATAATATAATATTATCTATTATACTAATATACATGCGTATATATATATACCATAAAGCTGAGTGGAGGATACCGGGCACCGCTGATCCCTGTATGGCTGACAAAGCTGTGCTTTCAGGCAGGTGGAGACCTGGGTGCGTGTCCCAAAGCAAAGGCGATACAAGATCCACAATGAAGAGATGAAAGGTCGCACTCCAAAGGTCGAATAAAATATTTTTCTTTTTATTCCACGATCACATCAGGGGTACAGGTAGTGAGGGAGGATGAGGGTGTACCACGTCGGACGACGGCAGCCGTTTCGCAAGTAACCTTGCTTCTACGGGTCCAGTGCATGCAAAGGTGCTGCATCCACCCTTAAATAACAGGTGAATTGGGTGCAGCATCCTTGCGTGAATGAAGTGCAAATTAAAAACATATACCAGCTGCACATATATCAAATTCACATAGAAACTTATTACATATCAATTCCAAAATGGATTATAAATAATCGTAACATACATGGGTATAGTTAGAGTAAAAAATTAAATATAGTGTTCATTATAGTTTAACCAAAGACATCTCAAAAAACACTATAAAAAAAAAACAAAAAAAACAGGCTTATAGGAAAAAACCAGCATTATAGGAACACTGACAAATCATTTTTGTCGTTCAGGCCAAGGGGACCGAGAGCATTTAAGTCTATAATCAATCTTGATTCCTTTCTAAGTAAAGAACGGTGCATATCACCTCCAGTGGGACAGGGATTAATTTTTATTACGCCTGCAAATTTTAAAAGGCGTGGATTACCACTATGATGTTCCTGCATATGGGCAATTAAACGTGGAGAACCTATCCCGGAGGTTATAGACTTAAAATGCTCCCTAAATCGAACATATAAAGGCCGAATTGTTTTACCTATATAATATTTTTGACAGGGGCAAAAAATAACATATACCAGATAATTAGACTTACATGTGATAAGATCTTTTATTTTGAATAGCTCAGTACCAATTTTTAAAGTGTCTCCTGTACAATGATATTCACAGAAGGGGCAGCCGCCGCACCTATGGTTTCCTTTGATTTTATTTCGGTCTAACCACGTACCTAGTTTGGGTGTAGTAATACGATTATTTATCAGAACATCTCCTATGTTTTTGCATCGCCTATATGAAATCAAAGGACCCTCGTTTGTCATTTCACAGAGATCCTTGTCTTTATTAATTAAATGCCAGTGTTTTTTGATGCTTGATTTTATTGCATCATACATAGAATTAAATTTAAAATTAAAAACGCATCTATTTGAACTTTCGATTTTTGTTTTTTTCGAAATGGCATTTACATTTTTATTCTTATTTCCACTTTTATTTTTGTATTCTTTATTCTTATTTTTATCATTTGGATCATAATTTAAGGATTTTTCGAAGGCAGAATTGATAACTGATATGGGATATCCTCGTTCTAATAGACGTTTTTTCAAGTCTGATGCTTGATGCAGAAAGGTTTCAGAATTATTGTGTACTCTTTTTAGCCGCAAAAATTGTCCATATGGAAGGGCTCTCTTTGTATGGGAGGGGTGCGCACTATTAAAATGCAGCAGAGTGTTCACTGCAGTTGGTTTTCTATATACTTGTCTGTCAATAATACCATCCGATATACTGAGTGTGACATCTAAAAAATCCAATTTTTGGTCCCCAAAAATATGTGTAAAATACATGTTGTAGGAATTATCATTATTTAGATATGACACAAAATTTTCAAAATCCTGCGCAGAACCGTCCCATACAAAGAAGCCATCATCCATGTATCTGGCATATTTTTTTATATGTTTCAGATATGGATTTTTAGGACTGTAGATAAAGTCTTCCTCAAATGCTGCCAAAAAGAGATTTGCAAAAGTACATGCGGCGGGGGTACCCATAGCGGTACCCCCGCATTGCAAGTACCACTGATCGTCAAATTTAAATGCATTATGATGCAAAATAAAGCTTAAGGCTTCTGTGATGAAGTCTACTAAGATTGGATTCTGGTCAAAATTCAGCAAGACTCTCTTAATGGTCTGTACACCCTGATCCTGTGGGATACGGGTGTACAGACTCTCAATATCCAGAGCGGCAAGAGAGAAACCTTTCTGCCATTGAAAATTATCAAGCATTTTAATTAGATCTCCCGTATCTTTTAAGAATGAGGGGATGCGGGTCAATAGTGGTTTAAGTAGCCATTCTAGGTAGTGAGATAAGGGCTCTGTCACTGAACCTATTCCTGCCACAATAGGGCGGCCAGGGGGGGAGACACTGTTCTTGTGAATCTTTGGCAGATAATACCAATGAGGTTTTTTCGGAAAAAGAGGGAGTAATTTTTCAGCAGTTTTTTTTAGAAATAGTACCTAAACTGACATATTTATGTAAAAGGCTTCTAAGTTTTTTAACAAAAGACCCAGTGGGATCATTAGATAATTTCTGATATACTCTTATATCCTGAAGTTGCCTATTGGCCTCTTGCAAATAGGCTTCTTTTGTTAATAGAACAGTGGCGCCCCCCTTGTCCGCTCTGCGGATAATAATATCTTTTTGTGACTGCAGGATTTTTAGTGCCGCGGTTTCCCCCGAGTGAGGTTCTGAGGAGGAGAGGGGTATTTTAGAGCTTGTATATCTTTTATTACCAGCTCCTGAAATAAGTCTATGCTGTTCCCAGGGGTTAGTGGGGGGCAAAAGGTAGATTTTATCCCTTTATTAAAAAATGAAGAACTAGATGTAGGATTTATTTGGGTACTTACAATACCTGAAGAACCGGGTTCAATGTGACTGGGGTCCGCTATACTTAAAAGAACAGACGCATCTTTTTCAATAGCAGTATATTCATTATTTGTACCAAAAAAGCCAAGTGGACCTATTTCACATTGTAAATCGGTTACTTCAGAAGTGGGCAAGCTTTTCTTTTGACTATAAAATTTTTTTAAATGCAGTTTTCTACAGCCCTTAAATAAATCAATATGAAAATCAGTCAAGTCAAATGATTCTGGTATACAATAGTTTAAGCCCTTTTCCAACACAGATAGCATATCAGGTGTTAAAACCAACGAAGTAAGATTATATACTTTACGCAAACAAGGCATGATGTTATTCGCTGAACAGAAAAGATTATTTTTTTCTGTACTTATTACAGGGAATGTCTCTGACACTACAGCCTCACGTTCAAGGCATGGAGATGTTAGTCCCTCCAGGAGACGCTCTTGCGCTTCCCTGGTGTCGGTTTTATTCCTGTGTCTCCTTCTGCCTCCTCTCCTTGTAGATCTTCTAAAGGGAGATTATCAGATGTAGAAGCTCGTGAGGTCGCAGGTGTTTTTAATTTCTTTGCGGGTGCTAAATCCTCAGCCCCGCTCGAGTCAGAGTCTGTAGTCCAGGCATTTTTCTTGGCGGTTTTAGGTGTATGTTTTTTCTGGTATCTCTGAAAAAACCTTCTATTCCCAGGTGTAGAATACCTCTTCCAGGAAAAAATCTGGTTGTTTTCGTAGTCTAACTTATCTCTGATAAATTTTTCTTTTTTATTTTCTTTAATCAAAGTTTGGTATGGTAAAAGTTTTTTGTCTAATCTTGATAAGAAAGTGTTCCATGCTTCTTTTGAGATGTGACTTTCCATTTCTTGTCTCAGTTTTAATAATTCATTAGTAATTTTTAGATGTTCCTCTTGGTTTTTTTTGAGTACAATGTCCAGAAAGCGCAATGAGCATTCTTGCTGTATATTGTCCCATTCTTTTTTAAAAGATAAATCATCTTGATAAAAAGATATATTTTTTGAGATGCGTAGACCTCTAGGGACTCGTCCACTTTCTTGATAAGATTTAAGTGACTGTACTGTCCAAAACAAGCTGGTCTCCTTTTCGGCCAGATTGAAAATTTTAAGCTCTAAATTCTTAGTGCCCATGATTTCTATGTTCACTTTATCATTACAGCTGGTAAAAAACGTGGCAGCGTCCTCCCTCCCTGCAAGTATACCATTTTCCATTGTATCCATAGATGTGTCTGCCATTTTTTAACAAAAGCCAAAAATGGGAGTAGAAAAAGCGTGCACTCACGGTGTTAGAAGAAGTCCAGATTCCATAAAGCTGAGTGGAGGATACCGGGCACCGCTGATCCCTGTATGGCTGACAAAGCTGTGCTTTCAGGCAGGTGGAGACCTGGGTGCGTGTCCCAAAGCAAAGGCGATACAAGATCCACAATGAAGAGATGAAAGGTCGCACTCCAAAGGTCGAATAAAATATTTTTCTTTTTATTCCACGATCACATCAGGGGTACAGGTAGTGAGGGAGGATGAGGGTGTGCCACGTCGGACGACGGCAGCCGTTTCGCAAGTAACCTTGCTTCTACGGGTCCAGTGCATGCAAAGGTGCTGCATCCACCCTTAAATAACAGGTGAATTGGGTGCAGCATCCTTGCGTGAATGAAGTGCAAATTAAAAACATATACCAGCTGCACATATATCAAATTCACATAGAAACTTATTACATATCAATTCCAAAATGGATTATAAATAATCGTAACATACATGGGTATAGTTAGAGTAAAAAATTAATATACTAGATATACTAGATTAATATACTAGAAGGTGGCCCGATTCTACGCATCGGGTATTCTAGAATTTACGTATTGTGTAGTTCATGTATGATTTTTGTTATATATATATATATATATATATATATATATATATAGATGTTGTTGTGTGTAGTTACCAAGTGTTTGTGTAGGGCGCTGTACATGTTCTGGATGTTGTCTGGGTGTGATGGGGGGTGAGAGCGGTGTTGTTTGTGTGTTGCGTTGTTTGTGGAGCGCTGTGTGTCTGTAGCGTTGTGTGTGTGTTGCGCAGTTTGTGTGTGTGTGGTGTGTTTTGGGGGGAGGTATGTTTTGTGCAATGTGCGTGTTGTGCGGTATGTGCGTATATTTGTGTGTGCAGCGTTGTCTGTGTGTGTGGGTGTCTGTGTAGGGCAGTTGTTTGTGGTTCCCAGTGTGTGTGTGTGGTGTGGTGTGTTGTGCAGTGCGCGCGCGCGCGTATGTGTGTGTGTTGGGGGGAGGTGTGCACTTCCCATCGTGCTCCATCCCCCATGCAGCGCACTCCCCATCGTGCTCCATCCCGTATGCTGCGCACCCCCCATCGTGCTCCATCTCCCATCCTGCGCACTCCCAAACGTGCTCCATCCGCCATGCTGCGCACTCCCAAACGTGCTCCATCCGCCATGCAGCGCACTCCCCATCGTGCTCCATCCCCCATGCTGCGCACTCCCAAACGTGCTCCATCCGCCATGCTGCGCACTCCCCATCGTGCTCCATCTCCCATGCTGCGCACTTCCAAACGTGCTCCATCCGCCATGCTGCGCACTCCCAAACGTGCTCCATCCCCCATGCTGCGCACTCCCAAACGTGCTCCATCCGCCATGCTGCGCACTCCCAAACGTGCTCCATCCCCTATGCTGCGCACCCCCCATTGTGCTCCATCTCCCATCCTGCGCACTCCCAAACGTGCTCCATTCGCCATGCTGCGCACTCCCAAACGTGCTCCATCCGCCATGCTGCGCACTCCCAAACGTGCTCCATCCGCCATGCTGCGCACTCCCCATCGTGCTCCATCCCCCATGCTGCGCACTCCCAAACGTGCTCCATCCGCCATGCTGCGCACTCCCCATCGTGCTCCATCTCCCATGCTGCGCACTCCCAAACGTGCTCCATCCGCCATGCTGCGCACTCCAAAACGTGGTCCATCCGCCATGCTGCGCACTCCCAAACGTGCTCCATCCGCCATACTCCGCACTCCCCATCGTGCTGCATCCTCCATGCTGCGCACTCCCAAACGTGCTCCATCCGCCATACTCCGCACTCCCCATCGTGCTGCATCCCCCATGCTGCGCACTCCCAAACGTGCTCCATCCGCCATGCTGCGCATTTCCAAACGTGCTCCATCCGCCATGCTGCGCACTCCCAAACGTGCTCCATCCGCCATGCTGCGCACTCCCAAACGTGCTCCATCCGCCATGCTGCGCACTCCCAAACGTGCTCCATCCGCCATGCTGCGCACTCCCAAACGTGCTCCATCCGCCATGCTGCGCACTCCCAAACGTGCTCCATCCGCCATGCTGCGCATTCCCAAAGGTGCTCCATCCGCCATGCTGCGCCAGCATCAGCCTCTCCGTCTCCAGCATCAGCCTCCCCATCCCAGCCTTCCCCAGGTTCAGCCTCTCTCCTCTCAGCCTCCTCAGCACGCCGTGCTCCTCTGCCGACACTCACAGATCCGATCGCATACACTCACACACACCCACACACACACACCCGATCGCATACACTCACACACACCCGATCGCATACACTCACACACACCCGATCGCATACACTCACACACAAAGACACACACACTGACGATATTGCACATACGCGCTGATACTCACAACATCCGGAGATATCACATGCTTCTGGCCATGTGATCCCCCGGCAGGTCCTGGAAGCTCACAACAGCACAGTATCGCCGCCGAGAAGCAAGCGATATCCCAGGATGTTGTGAGTATTTGGATGCGATGTGATGTGTGAGGTGTGTGTGAGTGTGATCTGATTTGTGTGTGTGTGTGTGTGTGCTGTTATGTGTGTGTATGTTCCGCAGCTGCAGGACCTTGATGTGTGGATGCGATGTGATGTGTGTGTGAGGTGTGTGTGAGAGTGAGTGTGAGCCGGTGTACACTGGTAACTATGATACACATCGGGTAACTAAGGGACCTTAGTTACCCGATGTGTATAATGGTTACCAGCTTTCACGGCCTCCGTCAAGATCCCAGCATCGCAAGGTTATGTCTGGCGCTGCCGGGATCCTGACGGAGCCGGTGTAGAAGCAAGCGATATCCCAGCATGTTGTGATGTGTGAGGTGTGTGTGAGAGTGAGTGTGAGAGTGAGTGTGATCTGATGTGTGTGTGTACTCACCTGGGAATCGGAGCTCCGTGTCAGTTGGGCCAGAGCGAGCGTGCATTGCGTGAGGGGGGCGGGGCCTGCAGAGAGCCGGGGCGAGAGGCCAATCCGTGTGGGGGGGCGGGGCCATGGCGAGCCCAGCGGCCAATCAGCTTTGTGTCACCGTAAGGACACAATTTCGGAGCATGACAGACAGACAGACAGACAGATAGACAGACAGACAGACAGAATAAGGCAATTATATATATAGATATATATATATATATATATATATTAATATAATATAATTCCATAAATAGGAATACTGACCAAGGGGGTTCCAAATACAAGGGAGTATCAAACCTACAATCAAAAATTGTTTAGTAGTGATATGGCAACCCCATAACCAAAGAGTGCATAGCCCCCAATAATAAATAACCTGCAGGGATGGGCTCAATGAATGTAGAAGGTCAGGCAACAGAAAATCAATTGCAATCACAAGAAGTCAAAGTATAGAACAATTGCTAATTCCCCACAGGAGACACAGTGAAAGAAATGCCAGACAAAGAGTAGAGGGTATGTAAGGTAGGTGTGATGGTATGCCTGTAAGGAAAATACAATACCATGCCAAGGCCCGGGACTCAAACAGGAGGAACAAAGTATAGAAGGGGCAAGCTGATGAACAGCTCAACGTGTGTCGCCGCTAGCTGCGGCTACATCAGGAGAAAGTGAAGATACAACATGTGGACAGAACTTAAATAGCTAGCCAAATTACCATGTATGAGCGGCCGGTGGGCATACAGCATCTGGTGTGGAGGGGAAGGCGGGCCCACTCAAATGCATGGGTGATGAAAGAGGTGACGTCATTACGCTATGCGTAAGCGCACAACCTAGTTACGAGAATCGTACAAGAGAGGCCGGTGTTGTTGCCATAGTAGCATCTAAGCAGGACGCGTGCATGTGCATCATCAGTGTGAATGCAGCAGGCATACAGCTAACCATAGCAGCATATAAATAATTCCCGCACCTACGTAGTGCATTAATCCAGGAGCTTAATATAAGACACAGCTAGAATACAGCCAATTATTAGCAGAAAGTGTCAAGGTGTGTAAGTATATTTACAAAAGAGCCCAAACTAGAATATACCTTAGTTTAAGTATAGTAGTAAAAAAGGCCTGCCCAGCGGCGATATTATGGTCACGCCATATGTCTACAATAGGAGTGCATTATTGAATATGCATTTAGTATGCCCAATAACAACATATAGGCACGAGAGACAACGGGACAAAGATGACAAGGAAAGTATGGAGTAACATAAGAAGTAGAGGACATGTGCCACGCTGGAGATAGCAACAACTCTTGGGAACAGCCCCTGGCCCGCTGAAATGTGATAAAGATAACTCGTTTTGGATAGCCACGATCATTCAGTCATTCAGTGAGGCCACCCGCCTGAAGCCTGAAGTCATTACCCATCATGCACTTCAGTCTAATTTGTAGGAATTGGCCTGTGGGCACTCCCTTCCAGGTATGTAACGGATGGAAGCTTTGGAACGCCAGGAGGCCATTGGTCGCAGTTGGCTTATGGAATAGGTTTGAGGTCAGCCTAGATACATCCCTATTGATTTTCAAATCCAGGAAGATCACTTTGGTAGGGGAAAAAATGTATGTAAGAACGATGTTGACTTGATTCAGGTTAAGCTGTTCAATAAATTCCCAACACTCAGATTCCATGCCTGACCATATAAAGAATATTTCATCGATATAACGATGTCATGTCTTGATGAATTTACTAAATCCTGGGGATGGAAAAACAATAGTGCCCCCCCACCACCCAAAAAATAAATTAGTGAAGGCCGGGGCACATTTGATCCCCTTGGCCACCCCTGAGACCTGACAAAAAAAATGACCTGTCAAACAAAAAGTAATTATTTTTGAGAACAAAATCAAGAAGGGCTACAAGGAAGGAGTCATGCTACTTTCCAAGAAGAAGCTAGTAACGTGCATGCCATCCGAATGTCTGATATTGGAGTACAGTGACTCAACGTCGCATGTGACCAGCAAGTCCTGTGAAGTCAAAATCATATTCCAGCACATTTGCACAAAATGTGCCGAGTCTTGTACATATGACGGTAGCTTAATGAAAAGGGACTGTAAAAAAAAAAAAATCGATGTACATAAATGCCTGTGATGCCCTGGCCAAACCAGGTAGTCACACAATAGGCCCCCGCATAACACCTTCCCTCACCTAGGTCACATACAGCTGACCAGAAACCCTAGTCATCCCCCTAAGGGCAAGACAGGCACACCAGTGGGTGGGAGCAGGCGGTTAGGAAACGCCCACCTAGGGGTCTAGACAGCCCGGGGTGAGAAAACAAACAGATTAAGTGATAGTTCAAGTTGAGAGGAGTGGAGGCTGGAGCTAGGTGTAGCTACAGCGGAGAAGAAGTTCAAGTTGGACTGTGCCAGGGTTGGAGCCCTGGTACCTTGGCTAGGTGGCAGACGGTGGTCTCCGTCAACAGGAGATGGGAAGACGGCTCGGCAGATCCGAGGAGGACCGGGACAGGGTTGTAGCCCGCCAGTACCGACACCGGAGATCCCACCAGAAACCGTGCACAGAGGGGGTACTCGGACCCTGAAGCCAAGACCGAAACCAACGGCCTAGCTAATCAACTGATTGAGCGCAGAATTACAGGTCCTGTCCCAATGAAAGTCCCGAAAAGTAGACAACCACCCACAGAGAGGGATAGGGCCACCGCCAGGGCCTGTAGATCCCACGGGTCTGCGTCAGACGGGCAGGGCTCCTCAGGCACACAGAAAGCCGGAGCGGACTCCTGTGTTCCATACCGGGGAGTCCAAACACACAACCACAACTAGTGCAGAGGAAAAGACGGCGACCACCAGCCCAGGTGGGGGACCAGAGTACAACAGGCCGCGGCGGCCGGCCACCAGCACCTTGGTTTACCAAAAGACTTGTGTGATTCATTTAATTGTGAGTAACCAAACATCCCCTGGTCCATCCGGGCGTGCAAGCCCCTGCCATCGCCATACCCTGCACAGAGACACTGGACCCCGGGGCAACCATCCCTACCCACGTGGTAGTTAACATCCGGCTGCCACTACATCTCCTCCGGGCATCCCACAACAGCAGCAGTGGTGTCCCACTTCACCACACACCATGGGTGGCGTTACGAACCGAATACAGCCAAGGCCGTACAACTACATCCCCTTTTGATTCGGCGTGTCCGCGAGACCCCCGGGTCTGGAGGATCTCTCGAGCCGCACAGCGGATCCGGATCTGAGCAGCCTGGCTGCTGCAAGGCATGGGGCGGCACACCCCGAAACTTAGCATCACAAACAGGATTCAAACCCATCCACCTACCTAGTGGAAGTGCGCCTTGAATTGGACAGTCATCTGTGATCCATTGAAAAGTTTTCAGAAGTCGCCATTTTTGCCGCCATTTTTAGGCGCGAAAAACTACAGCCCAGTGTCTTCTCCCCCAAGAAAGGGCGCAAAGCTGAAGCCCCGCCCCCTTGGAACATGGCCGGAAGGAAACAACACCCTGAGGCCGAAAAGGAAACTAACATGCCACACAAGAGAGTGCTTACAAAAGACCAAGGGGGATGACGGAGCGGCATGTAACTAGCGCTTGGCAGTGCAGAGACGCCAGGACTCTGCAGAAACCCATTCCTGGACACCAACACGGCAGGATGTTTCGGAGGATCCAGGCCCAAACCCACTTCATGCTGGCAAAGTGGGCGTCGGAGATGAAGGGCCTGGCTGCAGCTGTCCAGGTGCCTGAAGTGGAGATGATCTCGAAGGAGTGGGTAAGCAGTGACCCACGCCCCTTTGTTCCCCAGAAACTGGCCATCCCGGCTGAGGGGCCCGTCCTGCTCCCGTCCGCCACGCCGTTTTCCTCGTCGCCCATGTCCGCAGACAGCGCCACGACCGACCCGCTGCCCAAGTCCGTGGCAGCGGAGCCTGTACCATCTACGGGGGAGGACCCAGCTGCTGGGCCTTCAGGCCTTACTTTCACCATCGCTCCGGCAACGCTGACGACATCCCATCCGGCCCCGAGTCTGGCCGCACCAGTGATGGCATCGGCCCCGGCAGTTTGCCTGGCCGCAACGGAGGCAGCACCCGACCAGTGGTCTACCCCGGCCGCGGTGCCGGCCGCTCCCAAGTGCCCTGTCCCGGCTGTGGGGCAGCTGGTGTGCACCTGCGGAGTGGGGGAGCAGGCCACTGATCGTGGGGCCCAGGGCAGCATGAGTGGCCGGTCATAGCTGGCGCCGAGGGCACCTGGGTGGGCCTGGCTCCTGAGCAGGAGATGAGACACGGAACCTGTGCCCCGTACTGGGAGCGGCAGAAGCTGCATAGGGAGATCGCTGCCTGAGGAAAGGGTAAAGCGGATGTGCATGCCCGCATTTATATGGAGAAAGATCACCTGTGGCAAGCTACCATCGGGGTCCGGAGCTGAGTACCATGTGGAGGTGGTACTGGAGACCCGTGGTGGAGAATGGAATAGGTAGCGGAAACCCAGCTACCCCAGTTGTGCAAGTCCTCATTGGGACCGTTCCCAGTTTAAAAAGTTGAAAAAGTTTAAAAATGGACCATGGCCGTGAACTGACAGGCCAACCCAAAAACCATTGGGCCTTGTAAATAGTCCCTGACCAATCTTCTCACCCTGCCGCAGTCTCTAGAGAGGCTGGTTGGAGGAAGGGCCTGCGGTAGAGTCAGCCGAGGCCCAGTGACCACCAAAACCGGTGACTACCCTCCGGATCAGGGGTCCCCTGGACGTGGGGCCCTTGAAAAAGACTGCCGGGTAAGGACCTTTTAACACGGCCCATAAGGGCAACACCCTGACCTGTCCTGGACTTGGGAAAGGGGCGCACACCATTGCTTAGCGGTGGCACCAGGGGGGTAGGTTTGGGTGGAGGTGAGGTGACAAGGACCCGGTCCATCCCATCCCAGTTTTAAATGTGCAACGTTTAAGTAAAGTGCCTCCCGTAAGGGAAGAAAAGCAAAAATGTATTCAATGTTAGTATGCTTGTAAAATGTTCTTTTTTCTATTTCAGTTCCTGTTAAATAAATGTTGGTGGTCAGACAGACGGCAGACGGTCTGTATTAAACCAAGGGGGAATGTGAGGCACTGGCCAAACCAGGTAGTCACACAATAGGCCCCCACATAACACCTTCCCTCACAGGGTTACATACAGCCGACCTGAAACCCTAGTCACCCCTCTCAGAGCAAGGCAAGAACACCAGTGGGCGGGAGCAGGCGGTTAGGAAACACCCACCTAGGGGTCTAGGCAGCCTGGGGCGGCAAAAACAAACAGATTAAGTGGTAGTTCAAGTTGAGAGGAGCGGAGGCTGGAGCTAGGTGTAGCTCCAGCGGAGGAGAAGTTCAAGTTGGACGGTGCCAGGGTTGGAGCACTGGTACCTTGGCTAGGTGGCAGACGGTGGTCTCCGTCAACAGGAGACGGGAAGACAGCTCGGCAGATTTGAGGAGGACCGGGATAGGGTTGTAGCCCGCCAGTACTGACACCAGAGACCCGACCGGAAACCGTGCACAGAGCGGGTACTCGGACCCTGAAGCCAAGACCGAAACCAACGGCCTAGCTAATCAACTGATTGAGGGCAGAATTACAGGTCCTGTCCCAATGAAAGTCCCGAAAAGTAGACAACCACCCACAGAGAGGGATAGGGCCACCGCCAGGGCCTGTAGATCCCACGGGTTAGCGTCATACGGGCAGGGCTCCTCAGGCACACAGAAAGCCGGGGGCGGACTCCTGTGTTCCATACCGGGAAGTCCAAACACACAACCACAACTAGTGCAGAGGAAAAGACAGCGACCACCAGCCTGGGTGGGGGACCAGAGTACAACCAGCCGCGGCCGGCCACCAGCACCTTGGTTTACCAAAAGACTCATGTGATTAATTTAATTGTGAGTAACCAAACATCCCTGGTCCATCCGGGCGTGCAAGCCCCTGCCATCACCATACCCTGCACAGAGAAACTGGACCCTGGGGCAACCATCCCTACCCATTGAGGGGTTAACATCCGGCTGCCACTACATCTCCCCCGGATATCCCACAACAGCAGCGGTGGTGTCCCACTTCACCACACACCGTGGGTGGCGTCACGAACTGAATACGGCCAAGGCCGTACAACTATGTCCCCTTTTCATTCGGCGTGTCCGCGTGATCCCCGGGTCCGGAGGATCCCTCGAGCCACACAGCGGGTCCGGATCCGAACAGCCTGGCTGCTGCAAGGCGCGGGGCGGCACACCCCGAAACTTAGCGTTACAAACAGGATTCAAACCCATCCACCTACCTGGTGGAAGTGCGCTTTGAATTGGACAGTCAGCTGTGATCCGTTGAAAAGTTTTCAGAAGTCGCTATTTTTAGGCACGAAAAACTACAGCCCAGCGTCTTCTCCCCCGAGAAAGGGCGCAAAGCTGAAGCCCCGCCACCTTGGAACACGGCCGGAAGGAAACAACACCCTGAGGCCGAAAAGGAAACTAACCTGCCACACAAGAGAGTGCTTGCAAAAGACCAAGGGGGATGACGGAGCGGCATGTAACTAGCGCTGGGCAGTGCAGGGACGCCAGGACTCTGCAGAAACCCGTTCCTGGACACCAACGCGGCAGGATGTTTCGGAGGATCCAGGCCCAAGCCCACTTCATGCTGGCGAAGTGGGCATCGGAGATGAAGGGCCTGGCTGCAGCTATCCAGGTGCTCGAAGTGGAGATGATCTCGGAGGAGCGGGTAAGCAGTGACCCATGCCACTATCTTCCCCAGGAACTGGCCGCCCCGGCTGAGGGGCCCGACCTGCTCCCGTCCACCACGCCGTTTCCCTCGTCGCCCATGTCTGCAGACAGTGCCACGACCAACCCGCCGCCCAAGTCCGTGGCAGCGGAGCCCGTACCATCTACGGGGGAGGACCCAGCTGCTGGGCCTTCAGGCCTTACTTTCACCATCGCTCTGGCACCGCTGACGACATCCCATCTGGCCCCGGGTCAGCGTCAGACGGGCAGGGCTCCTCAGGCACACAGAAAGCCGGGAGCGGACTCCTGTGTTCCATACCGGGAAGTCCAAACACACAACCACAACTAGTGCAGAGTAAAAGACGGTGACCACCAGCCCAGGTGTGGGACCAGAGTACAACCGGCCGCGGCGGCCGGCCACCAGCACCTTGGGTTACCAAAAGACTCGTGTGATTCATTTAATTGTGAGTAACCAAACATCCCCTGGTCCATCCGGGCGTGCAAGCCCCTGCCATCGCCATACCCTGCACAGAGACACTGGACCCCGGGTCAACCATCTCTACCCACGGAGGGGTTAACATCCGGCTGCCACTACATCTCCCCCGGGTATCCCACAACAGCAGCGGTGGTGTCCCACTTCACCACACACCATGGGTGACGTCACGAACTGAATACGGCCAAGGCTGTACAACTATGTCCCCTTTTCATTCGGCGTGTCCTCGTGACCCCCGGGTCCGGAGGATCCCTCAAGCCACACAACGGTCCGGATCCGAGCAGCCTGGCTGCTGCAAGGCGCGGGGCGGCACATGCCCTTTCACAGAGGCTACCAACAGTGGCCACAATTGGACGACCGGGTGGTTTATGGAGGTCTTTATGCACCTTTGGTAGCATGTAAAAAGTCGGGAAAATACGATGTTCCACCCAAATGAATTGCCTTTCTTTAGCTGAAATGATAGACAGACTAGATGCTGAAAAAAACAGGTTTTTAAATTTGCTGGAGAGCAGAGGGCCAGGATCTGAGGGCAACTTATGATGAAATCTAGTATTATCCAGTTGCCTATGAGCCTCTTATAGATACATGGTTGTGGGCCACAGGACCACATCGCCCCCCTTGTCCGCTTCTTTAATTAAAGAAAAGGTATTGCTCTTAAAGGGAACTATTCACCAGGATTTTCGTATATAACCTAAAGCCAGTGCTATACTGGCACTATCAGGCAGATTCTCTACATACCTTTAGTGGTCAGCTCGGATATATATGTTTTGAAATCCAAGAAATTAAAGTTTATAAAATTAGCTGCTTCTTGATTGACAGCAGCTGAGGATCAGATAATATTTGGGGATATGTATAGTTATCCCCTCCCCCTGTTAGAATTAGCATAAGTATTATACAATCAACCTAGCAGGACCTATTCTTATAGTATTGCATGAATCAAATAATTATTGTAAATTATATTGTGTACGCTTTATGGGACAGCTGTTCAATATGGTTTTTTGTTTTGAATTGTTTTGCACATGTAATTTGTATGTTTTGGATACAATAAAGCTTTGTTATTAAATTCATTTGTGTGCACAACTATTTGCAGAGTTTCCTGCTCATTTTCATTGTCCTACTAAAGCACTAAAGCACCTAAGTATTGCACTCTGGTAGAAATTAGGGTCTACCATAAAGTAAAAAACCTATATAGCAATGAAAAACAACATAAAAACAACCTCTACTCAAAATATAATGTATGCAAAGTGTGCACAGTACCAATATTCCAACCTGTACAATTGAAAAAATGAGATTTTTGGCAAAAAATTGCAATTTTTCGAGCTACCCCGCCACTTAACGGCAAATCTCCTGGGGCAGTCCTACACTAAAATATTTTTATTTAAAGTATGCCATAAAGTGTTTCTACCATAAAGCTGTAGCTTAACTTAACAACTAGATGGCAGGCAAGAGAGTCGGCAGCTTGCCATGTTAATCCGTCAGTGCCAAACCCACAGTATTTGAATATATTTTCATGCGATTGCACACACTAGCAACTGCCACAGTTAAAGTTTTTTGTTAAAGATTGACAGCTAGAGCCGCTACTGCCAGAGACAGATGCAGGCTGTGTAATATGGATGGCATCTACCGTTTTTGTAGGGTATACTTCTGAGCCCCCTCCACACTTGGTAATCCCAGTGCTGAAATATATGTTCATCATTTTGCACTAAATAACCACTCCTTTTCTATTACTGAGCCAGTAATTAACTCAATTAAATATAATTGAAAATTGTGAATATTTTAAAGGAACTTGACCTATGGTCATGTTTCCCCCCTAAAGACACCAATCACGTCAATGCTGTGTAATATAATGCGTGATAGAGATAAGTGTTAGTAATATAACATAGGAATGTATAATGTGTAAGATTTAGCATGCTTGATAATGTAATGTAAAATGTTCCTGTATAATATAAGGTATAGCAGTGTTATATAGGGTGTGATAATGCAGAGCATTATATTTATAATGTGTGTATAGAAATGTAGGTAAAAGGCCAAGTCTGCCCAGCTACAGGCTGTAGAGGCAGATAGAGTTAATGTTGGGACTAGCCCATAGGAGACGGTTAGCATGCAGGGAAAAAAATGTTACTTTCTAAAACGTTAGACAGGGATTCGTTTGTGACTAAAGCAGATGTGATTCTTAGTGCTTAGCAAGGCTGCATGACATGGGTGTCCCTACAGCTAAAGGAGACTGGAGTCAGAAGAACTAGTGTACTCGGTTCCTCATACAGGATGCTCAGCATTTAGGCCTCAGACAGACTAAAACTATAGAAGGCGAAGGGCCTTGTTATACAGTGCGTGAGATTAGCTAGAACCCTGCGTGAATGTTCCAAAAGTGTCAGTAGCATGAGGCTATTTTCCCCCATGGACTGTGTCTCTGTCAAAGACCATTTGTTCAGGGAGGGGGCATTGTAGACCTGATGCAGTGGTGGGTTGAAGGAAAAAGGACTATGCCCTTGGACCAGAAGGGCTGCCCTGAAAGAGGAAATGGTCTGTGTTTTTTGGTCCAAAGGCCCCTTGGTAAGGGACTTGGACTCTTTTTACCAGGGTCCCAGCCTAGTGCACCCAAGTTGTGCAAATACAAAAAAGTGCAGGACATTTCTAGCTAAGCAGAGATTGTTGTTCATTTATGAGTTTTGAGTGCTGCATTGATGTCTTCAAAGTTCATTGGATGGTCGAGGGTGATCATCGTTAAAGAGGGGAGGGATGTAAGGAGGTGGCCCTGTGGTCATGTTTCCCCATGAAGACACCAATCGGTTATTATCATGCATGATAGAGATAAGTTAGGAATGTATAATGTGTAAGATGTAGCAGGGTTGATAATGTAATGTAAAATGTTTCTGTATAATGTAAGACATAGTAGTGTTATGTAGGAAGTGATAATGCAGCGTATTATCATACGTGTGTATAGAAATGTAGGTAAAAGGTCATGTCTGCCAAGCTACAGACTGTAGGGGCAGACAGAGTTAATGTTGGCACTATCCCAAAGGGGAGTGGTTAGCATGCATAGAAAGAAACAGGTTTCCTTCTAGAACTTCAGACAGGGATTAGTTTGTAGCTACAGCAGATGTGATTCCGAGTGCTCCACAAAGCCATATAACATAGGTGCCCCTACAGCTAAAGGAAACTGGATCCAGGGATAACATGAAAAAGAGGTGAAATGTACACATCTTAAACGTATTCATCTTATTCGAGTCAGTGTGGTGACCAGGAGAACTAATGACTGGAGTAGTCGGTTTCTCATACGGGACACTCAGAATCAAGGCCTTAGACAGTCTATGACTACAGAAATTAAAAGGCCTGATCAAACAGTATGTGAGAGGAAAAGGTAACCCTATGCGGACTTTACAAAAGTGTCAGTAGAGTGATGCTAGGGTTCGATCATAGTGGCAAACTATGTCCTTGGCAAGGAGAACGAGATGTGGAGTCACAGAAAAGAACAGAATGACTCTCACAGATGGTACTATGATGTTAAGCTGGGTGGGGCAAAACAACCGGTACTAATAAGGACAGAAATAACTAAGTTGGCAAGAGTGGAGGGACTATTGATGGTGATGCTTCATATTGAGCAAGAAATGTCCTATTCCCTGTGTACTGTGTTTGTGAAGTTACATTTAAGTAAAAGACTGTGTTTTAAGAACTAGCTGTTTCCTTCTTTGCTCAAGTTAACATCTGCCCCTGGCCAGCCAAAGCCATAGGCAGCATGCAGCATGGGTGAATCGTCCATAAACCCAGTCAGGACCACCCCATCTTTCCGGAGCATGCTGGGGTGTGAGAGAACAGCACCTCGCCCATGATTACCGCTCCATGCCACGCTACATATTCAATGTCCACAGCCTTAAGCAAGAATGCATATTAGTTTAAAGTTGTCTGAACCCAAGTAACCAAATGTTTCTATGTATGGGATAGTCAGTTATCGGCTGAATGATTGGCTGTCCAGTGTATATGGAGGCCTTTACCCATGCGCTGTCCAGAACTTAGCACCTCATAAAAACTGATCAAAAGGACATCCGGATGCTGTGCTGTGGTATGGAAGTATTTTTTAAAAAGCTTCATAATACGCTGTAACACAACTTCATTTATCCATTTTGCCTACCAATTATGCTTTAATGTCATAAAGAATTACAAGGATGGAAAATGAAGTTAAAGCACGTGAATGAAAAATCCAGAATGTCCCTTAGAAACGTGAATTTTGCAGATACTTGAACTATTTTTAGCTATACTGGGATTTACATTAATTGTCTGGATGCTTTCCAATTTTTTAGCATAAAGTCGCAGACTAATTTGTGAAAGTAAGAATCCAAATCTTGCACGTTATTCTTGCTGCCTATAGCAACCGATCGAATCCTTACAAATTCCTGATATAGTCACACTCTCATGTGACTCCATTAGAGTCTAAATAAAATTAAAATTCAGGAACAGTCATTCCCAATGCACTAGAAAGGAGCAAATGACTTTGCTTTCAGAGTAGGAATAAGAAATGTAAAAGTTACGGTATATTCAGCCATCTTGAATGAGAACTATATTAAAGAGTTTTTCCTATCTTCATAAATAAATGTTTTGGGATAATATCTTTAAATGCATGCAACTTTGCAATTTATTACTGCTCATTTACAATATCAGCTGTTCTTGAGATATCACTTTTGTCTACAGCTAGTTGTCTTGCAGACTGACCAATGCATGCGTAGTGCTTACAAACAGGCTTTTATGGAGCATATAAGCACTGCTTTGTACCTGTTACCTCTCCATCTCGGCCAGCTTCAGCCAGTACTTACTAGATAAACAGCAGCAGGGGTCAGTCTTCTAAGTACTATTAGTGATCAAATGGTTGACTTCTAATTTCTAATACATGATTATCAATATTGGTCTCTTTTGAAAAGCTCTTGTGGCAGTAGTGATGGGCGAATAATGAAATATGGTTTGGATTATTCTTCAAGAGTATTTTGCAATATTTGTTTATTTGTCATAAATAATGAATCTAATGCAACTCAATAGGAAACTCAAATCTTCCCAGGATGTTTGGAGGGCTGTACAAATGCTGAAATTGATAGAAAAGTGGTGAAATTTAATGAGAACAGTATGGGGAAGATGCCTGGATGCATCTCTGAAACAGAGGTTGCTTCTGGGAAAAATGTTGTCAGAGTATTACGCCAGTTTGACGTGTTGTCCACACCTGTTTGTGATAACCAGCACAGGTAAAGTAGACAGCTGTGGGCTTCAGCCCTCAGCTGTGTGCTTTATCTTGGCTGGATATCAAACATAGAGGCTCCCCCATGACGTTTTTGTTGTTAAAAAAAAAAAAAAAAATTAAATAAATAGTTTGTGAAAAAAAATGATGTGGGCGCCTGCCCATTTTTGATAACCAGCGCAGATATAACAGACAGTTGGAGACTGGCATTCTCAGGCTGGGAAGGTCCATGGTTATTGGGTCCTCTCCAATCTAAAACTAGCAGCCTTCAGCCACTGCCCAATTGACACATCCATTCAATGCCCCAATTTTGCAATTATGGCCCTTTTTCCGGCTTATCCCAAATGCCCTGGTGCGGTGGCAATCAGGGTAATATTTGAGGTACATGTCAGCTGTGATTTGTCAAAATTCACAACTGCCATCAAGCCCTGGGTTGGTAATGGAGAGATGTTTATAAGACCCCCATTACTAACCATGTAAGTAAAAAAAAAATACACACAAAAATCCGACACAATCCACATGATGTTCTGGAACACACTGAGAACAGCATGGGAACTGCCCGAAGTGACCTCAGGTGAACTCAGTGGCGGACTGTTTGACTGTGTGTCACAGCAGTAACACAGTCCGATAGTCCAGCACTGAGTTCACCTGACGTCCCTTCTGGTGGTCAGATGCATGTCATGGTGGCAGTGCAATCCAACAGTTTGGCCCTAAGCTCACTTGAAGTGACAGCTGATGGCTCACACAGAGGGTACCAGAAGTGACCTAATGTGAAGTTAGTGCTAGACTGTCAGACTGCATGTCACAGTGGCAGCGCAGTCCAACAGTTCGGTTGCTGTGAGTCCCAGAAACCTTAAAGGAGTCTATAAGGTGGACTTTAAGGTTCCTAGAATTCCCAGCTGTTGGGACACCTGGAGGCTGTGAACTTTTGCTAGAGATTGCAGCCTCCAGATGTCTCAGCATCTGGGAACTCCATGAATCTTAAAGTCTACCTAAAAGGGTCCTTACCAGCATTCACAGCCTTCATGTGTCTCTAGTGTTGGGAACTCCAGGAACCTTAAAGACTGCCTTAAAGACTCCTCTAAGGTTTACAGATCTCACAGCTACCGGACTGTAAGACTGTTGTGCTGCCGTGTGTTGTAATCCAGCAGTCAGGTCAGAGTTCACACTCTGGGGCTCCCCCGCTGCTCTCAGTTAACTTAAGGCCCAGTCACACTAAACAACTTACCAGCGATCCCAACAACGATACAACCTGATAGGGATTGCTGGTAAGTTGCTAGGAGGTCGCTGGTGTGATGTCACACTAAGCAACGCTCCAGCGATCCCACCAGCAACCTGACCTGGCAGAGATCGCTGGAGCGTCGCTACATGTGGAAGCATTCTGCGCTTGGTAACTAAGGTAAATATCGGGTAACCAACCCGAAATTTACCTTGGTTACCAGCGCATACTGCTTACCGCTGGCTCCCTGCACACCTAGCCACAGTAAACATCGGGTTAATTACCCGATGTGTACTCCAGCTACGTGTGCAGAGAGCAGGGACTGACAGCTTAGAGCGGCGGAAGCTGGTAATGAAGGTAAATATCGGGTAACCAAGGAAAGGGCTTCTTGGTTACCCGATATTTACATTGGTTACCAGCGTCTGCAGAAGCCGGCTCCCTGCTCACTGTACATTTAGTTGTTGCTCTGTCGCTGTCACACACAGCGATGTGTGCTTCACAGCGGGAGAGCAACAACTAAAAAATGGTCCGGGACATTCAGCAACAACCAAGACCTCACAGCAGGGGCCATGTTGTTGCTGGATGTCACACACAGCAACATCGCTAGCAAGTTGTGCCTCAGCAGCGATGTTGCTAGCGATGTTGCTTAGTGTGACGGTACCTTAAGTTGAATAGGCTGCCGGACTGATGGATTGCAGGACACAACCACACAATAGTTCAGAAATCTGGCAGCAAGTTCAACTGAGTTCACTGAGGGCAGTGAGCGAGTCACCGAGTGCAAACTCCAATTACCTGACTGCCGGATAGCCAGACTACTATGCCACTGTGTACTGCAACTCTGCAGCGCTGCAGCGGGTTCACCGGATGTCACACTTGGTACCATAGGAACCTGAATGTGAACTTTGGTGACCCGAATGATATCACCCCTTTTCACAACCAGGTCCCCCTTTGCCCTCAGTGTGTCCCATGAGCTGTAGTGATCAGTTGAATTTTCCATTACTGCAGCTTCTGGATATAGCAGAGACGGGATCATCCTGGGACATCTTGTGAATTACATCGGACCAGTGGGGGTATTTTCAGGGTTAATGAAATTGATGAAAGAGGGTGTGATTTTTAGTGCTATCTAATATATAAAGCTGAGTGTATGTGTGTGTGTATTTATGTCCGTGCACCACGGACCCGGAGAGGCAGTTCTCTATCCAAATATTATTACTTTCTACTATTTTCAGAGCGTTGTGTAATCTGATGAAGGTCGTTTGACCGAAATATTATTTATACACAACTGCTTGTTCCAATAAAGAATTTCTTCTATTTTTCAAAACTATATTGGAGTGCTGGATTTTTGGATTCTGTGTGTGTGTATGTCCGCTAAAGGAATCCGCACCGTCGCATTTATAATCACGAAATTTTGCACAGGCACCCCATGTGACTCAGGGAACGTCATAGACTATGTTTTGATGGGAAAATGTAACCCTGCACTTTACAGTTACTCTTAAAAAAAACAGCCTCCATTAAAGTCAATGGAGCTGCGAGTTATTAGATTATTAATATGGGCTCTAATTGGTTGCTATAGGAACAAAATAAATTGTTAGTATAAGAAGCTTATATGTGAAGTAATAAGATGTCTGTGGGGAGACAGATATAAAGAGACAGAAAGAGACAGACAGAGACAGACAGACAGACAGGGAAAGAGATACAAAAGCAGACCGACACAGAGAGACAGGGAAAGAGACAGAGACAAGTAAAGAGACAGGGAAAGAGACAGAGACAAGTAAAGACACAGGGAAAGAGACAGAGACAGATGGGGAAAGAGACAGATGGGGAAAGAGACAGACGGAAAAAGAGATAGAGACAAGGAAAGAGACAGGGAAAGAGACAGAGACAAGTAAAGAGACAGGGAAAGAGACAGAGACAAGTAAAGAGACAGGGAAAGAGACAGAGACAAGTAAAGACACAGGAAAAGAGACAGAGACAAGTAAAGAGACAGGGAAAGAGATAGACAGACGAGGAAAGAGACAGACGGGGAACGAGACAGACGGGGAAAGTGACAGATGGGGAACGAGACAGACCTAGAACGAGACAGAGGGTTAAAGAGACTGACAGACAGAGAGAGACAGACACAGACAGACACAGAGATAGAGAGAGATAGACAGACACAGAGATAGAGAGAGACAGACAGAGAGACTGATACAGATACAGACAGAGAGACTGATGCAAAGAAAGACAGAGACAGACACACAGACACAAAGAGACAGACACACAGAGACAGACACACAGAGACTGGGAGAGAGACAGAGAGAAAGTTACTATCCCAGGCAACGCCCGGATACTACAGCTAGTTTAATATAAAGGATTGTTGTGTCTTTGTGTTTTCTTCTTTTTACTTACAGGGTTGGTAATGAAGGGGTCTGATAGACACCTCTCCATTACCAACCCAGGGCTTGAGGGCAGCTGTAATTTTTGACAAACCACAGCTGACATAATTCCCATATATTACCCCGATACTTGACGAGTAACAAATATCCCAAATACCTTAATATTCTTGCGAGTAACAAATAATGTTATAATGTTGAATATATTCGCTCATCTCTAATAATAGGTTCAGAAATTGCTGTGTGATTTTGTCAAACTTCTCCAACTCTTCACAATTCAGTTTATGCCTTCCTCAAGATGTTGAGGCAGAAATTAACTTTCCAAAATCACAGAATTTCATGATATTTGAAAGCATTTTTAACACAGCCCTAATGAGTCTGGAAGGTCTTCTATATCTCCACAAGCCTCCTCAGGGGAGAATTGACAGGTATTAGGTTACGTGGATGTTCACAGCTAATATACATTGTAATTGTAGCCTTAGACAAATATTGAGACACCTTTATAAAGAGGCTACTTCATTACTACCATTATTGCTATACAAATGTTGTGATATACAAAGCTGGTGGTAGGATAGAATCACTGTGATCTGTCAGATAAAGAACTTTGTATGTGCCTATTACAAGCTATTTATCTAAAACTAGAAAGTGGCCCGATTCTACGCATCGGGTATTCTAGAATTTACGTATTGTGTAGTTCATGTATGATTTTTGTTATATATATATATATATATATATATATATATATAGATGTTGTTGTGTGTAGTTACCAAGTGTTTGTGTAGGGCGCTGTACATGTTCTGGATGTTGTCTGGGTGTGATGGGGGGTGAGAGCGGTGTTGTTTGTGTGTTGCGTTGTTTGTGGAGCGCTGTGTGTCTGTAGCGTTGTGTGTGTGTTGCGCAGTTTGTGTGTGTGTGGTGTGTTTTGGGGGGAGGTATGTTTTGTGCAATGTGCGTGTTGTGCGGTATGTGCGTATATTTGTGTGTGCAGCGTTGTCTGTGTGTGTAGGTGTCTGTGTAGGGCAGTTGTTTGTGGTTCCCAGTGTGTGTGTGTGGTGTGGTGTGTTGTGCAGTGCGCGCGCGCGCGTATGTGTGTGTGTTGGGGGGAGGTGTGCACTTCCCATCGTGCTCCATCCCCCATGCAGCGCACTCCCCATCGTGCTCCATCCCGTATGCTGCGCACCCCCCATCGTGCTCCATCTCCCATCCTGCGCACTCCCAAACGTGCTCCATCCGCCATGCTGCGCACTCCCAAACGTGCTCCATCCGCCATGCAGCGCACTCCCCATCGTGCTCCATCCCCCATGCTGCGCACTCCCAAACGTGCTCCATCCGCCATGCTGCGCACTCCCCATCGTGCTCCATCTCCCATGCTGCGCACTCCCAAACGTGCTCCATCCGCCATGCTGCGCACTCCCAAACGTGCTCCATCCCCCATGCTGCGCACTCCCAAACGTGCTCCATCCGCCATGCTGCGCACTCCCAAACGTGCTCCATCCCCTATGCTGCGCACCCCCCATCGTGCTCCATCTCCCATCCTGCGCACTCCCAAACGTGCTCCATTCGCCATGCTGCGCACTCCCAAACGTGCTCCATCCGCCATGCTGCGCACTCCCAAACGTGCTCCATCCGCCATGCTGCGCACTCCCCATCGTGCTCCATCCCCCATGCTGCGCACTCCCAAACGTGCTCCATCCGCCATGCTGCGCAATCCCCATCGTGCTCCATCTCCCATGCTGCGCACTCCCAAACGTGCTCCATCCGCCATGCTGCGCACTCCCAAACGTGCTCCATCCGCCATACTCCGCACTCCCCATCGTGCTGCATCCTCCATGCTGCGCACTCCCAAATGTGCTCCATCCGCCATACTCCACACTCCCCATCGTGCTGCATCCCCCATGCTGCGCACTCCCAAACGTGCTCCATCCGCCATGCTGCGCATTTCCAAACGTGCTCCATCCGCCATGCTGCGCACTCCCAAACGTGCTCCATCCGCCATGCTGCGCACTCCCAAACGTGCTCCATCCGCCATGCTGTGCACTCCCAAACGTGCTCCATCCGCCATGCTGCGCACTCCCAAACGTGCTCCATCCGCCATGCTGCGCACTCCCAAAGGTGCTCCATCCGCCATGCTGCGCCAGTATCAGCCTCTCCGTCTCCAGCATCAGCCTCCCCATCCCAGCCTTCCCCAGGTTCAGCCTCTCTCCTCTCAGCCTCCTCCAGCACGCCGTGCTCCTCTGCCGACACTCACAGATCCGATCGCATACACTCACACACACCCACACACACCCACCTGATCGCATACACTCACACACACTCGATCGCATACACTCACACACACCCGATCGCATACACTCACACACACCCGATCGCATACACTCACAAACAAAGACACACACACTGACGATATTGCACATACGCGCTGATACTCACAACATCCGGGGATATCACATGCTTCTGGCCATGTGATCCCCCGGCAGGTCCTGGAAGCTCACAACAGCACAGTATCGCCGCCGAGAAGCAAGCGATATCCCAGGATGTTGTGAGTATTTGGATGCGATGTGATGTGTGAGGTGTGTGTGAGTGTGATCTGATTTGTGTGTGTATGTGTGTGTGTGTGTGCTGTTATGTGTGTGTATGTTCCGCAGCTGCAGGACCTTGATGTGTGGATGCGATGTGATGTGTGTGACAGGTGTGTGTGAGAGTGAGTGTGAGCCGGTGTACGCTGGTAACTATGATACACATCGGGTAACTAAGGGACCTTAGTTACCCGATGTGTATAATGGTTACCAGCTTTCACGGCCTCCGTCAAGATCCCAGCATCGCAAGGATATGTCTGGCGCTGCCGGGATCCTGACGGAGCCGGTGTAGAAGCAAGCGATATCCCAGCATGTTGTGATGTGTGAGGTGTGTGTGAGAGTGAGTGTGAGAGTGAGTGTGATCTGATGTGTGTGTGTGTACTCACCTGGGAATCGGAGCTCCGTGTCAGTTGGGCCAGAGCGAGCGTGCATTGCGTGAGGGGGGCGGGGCCTGCAGAGAGCCGGGGCGAGAGGCCAATCCGTGGGGGGGGGGGCGGGGCCATGGCGAGCCCAGCGGCCAATCAGCTTTGTGTCACCGTAAGGACACAATTTCGGAGCATGACAGACAGATAGACAGATAGACAGACAGACAGACAGACAGACAGAATAAGGCAATTATATATATAGATATTTTATACTGACTTTTAGGGATCCACAAACTGCTCATTCGGTTATGCTCTGTTCATAACAAAACTGGAATCTTTAGGGAACCCAATAGAGACCATGAGAAGACCATGAGGTGTTACGGAAATCTATCATGATTTGGTGGGATCTTTTTGTTAAGAACTAAATCCCCAGAATCACAAGATCCTAATGTGTTTCAGAATTTATTCACAGGTTACATTTTGGAGTCTTTTAGCTAAAAACACATTGGTAAATCTATCTGAAAGACATGTTTAGTCACATTTCATTTTCATTAGAGTTAAAATCTAAATTTTAGCATATGCATTCATAATCCTGAAGGTTTTTTAGCCCTACTGTTCTCACGATTCACTGTTACCTAGCAACTAATCACAGAAGAGCAAGCTATTCATTCATCAACAGAAATAGATGGAACCTAGGAGCGCTGTCTTCCTCTTTTTCCCCGTATTAAAGGGGATCCTCACACAATCTTGGTCACGGACTAGTTAACAGAAAATAACTGTCAACAAATATACTGCTATTCTCTACATTTAATAGTTTCCTTTCTATTGGGCAACTTTGTATATACTTTGTACATACAGTGAAGGAAATAATTATTTCATCCCTTGCTGATTTTGTAAGTTTTCTCACTGACAAAGACATGAACAGTCTATAATTTTAAGGGAAGGTTAATTTTAACAGTGAGAGATATAATATTCAAAATAAAATCCAGAAAACCACATTGTATAAATTATAAAATTGTATTTGCATTTTGCAGAGAGAAATAAGTATTTGATCCCTCTGGCAAACAAGATTTAATACTTGGTGGCAAAACCCTTGTTGGCAAAGCACATCAGTCAGACGGTTTTTGTAGTTGAAGACGAGGTTCGCTCTCATGTCAGGAGGAAATGTGGTCCACTCCTCTTTGTAGATCATCTCTAAATCATTAAGATTTTGAGGCTGTCGCTTGGCAACTCAGAGCTTCAGCTCCCTTCATAAGTTTTCTATGGGATTAAGATCTGGAGACTGGCTAGGCCACTCCATGACCTTAAATGTGCTTCTTTTTTTGCCACTGCTTTGTTGCCCTGGCTGTATTTTTTGGGTCATTGTTGTGCCAGAAGACCCAGCCATGACCCATTTTTAATGTCCTGGTGGAGGAAAAGCGGTTGTCACTGAGGATTTTATTGTTCAAGACTCCATCCATTATCCCATTGATGCGGTGAAGTAGTCCTGTGCCCTCAGCAGAGAAACACTCCCAAAACATAATGTTTCCACCTCCATGCTTGACAGTGGGGACGGTGATCTTTGGGTCATAGCAGCATTTATCTTCCTCCAAAAATGGCGAGTTGAGTTAAGTCCAAAGAGCTCAATTTTTATCTCATATGACCACAGCACCGTCTCCCAATCACTCTCAAAATCATCCAGGTGTTCATTGGCAAACTTCAGATGGACCTGCACATGTGTGCTCTTGAGCAGTAGGACTTTGCGGGCACTGCGGGATTTTAAGCCATTACAAAAAAGTGGGTGGAATTGGGGCAGAATTGGGGTCTTTGTGACTACCGTTCATGAAATTTTGCTACACTACATATCTTACTCCAGCAGGGACTGAAGTGGGATTAGTGACAAGGTGCATACAGAGGTGCACGGCAATTATCTGGTGCTCTTGTTTCCTGAACAGACATAAGACTCTCCATGAATCAGGAGAGTCTGACTCCAGCATACCCACTCATCAACACCTGTATAAACAACGTCTTGAGGCATATTTTTAAAGGGTAATTCTGGTTTTATCAGCACTGATGGTGGCATTTCATCTACTGATACCTACCATGACACCTGTGCGATCGGTTGTATTGTGCACCTGTTAACCACTTCACGACCTAGGGCATATATGTACATCCTAGGTCGCCTTTCCCCGATTACCATGGGCTCCCACGATAATCCCAGCACAGGTCTGCTGATCTGATATGGCTATCAGAGTGTACAGCCATAAAGTGCCGTAGGGGAACTAGTAAACTCAGTAAATAAAAGTTTTAAAAAAGTTTTAAAAAATATTGAAAAATAAAAAACTAAAAGTTTAACCACCCCCCTTTTGCCCCATTGAGAATAAAACAATAAAAAATGACTTATATTTGGTATCGCTGAGTTCAGAAATGCCAATAAATTAAACGGATCGGTACACTTAATGACAGCGCCATTTAAGGGCTTAAAAGGCATGGGCGGATAACGGTTCCACTCGTGCTTGGCAGGCACAGATCTTTTCTGGCTACCGGCAGTAGCCGGGGAAAATTAACACTATGACCGCTAGGACGCAATTTTATCGCCCGCGGTCGTTAAAGGGTTAATGTTTATAGGTAACACTAGTCAAAAGAAAAATTGGTTCAGACATGAAAACAGTTGAATCCAACTAATTTTGGAGTGCTCAAAACGAAAATGATGCTTACATTTTGAAATTGGCTCTAGTTTTTATGATACAGGGGTGCATCAATATTTCTCACATTCTTTAATACAACGCTAGGCAAGGAATACATCATCAGCCTTGCATCATCAGTTTTGAACCATTCAACTGACTAATGGATCGCTTCATCAATATTGCATCATCTCCAAATGACTAATGAATTGAGTCATCAGTATTTCATCATCTCTAAATGACCAATGGTAGATGCCAAAGAAAGAAAGATGATGCAAGCGTAATTAAACTTGCATCACACAACTCTATAAAAGGCGCATGTTCTCCCTCTATCAGTCACACTTACTTGCATTAATAAAGCAGATAATTTATGCTATATCTGTGGTGAGGTGACTTTTGAGTCCCAAAAGCGAAACTTGACTCATAAGGTTAAGAATGCATACAATCTGTATTTTGGTTGCAAAATAGGAGATCAGGATAGGGATCAGGATCAGTGCCTCTGTGGTGACTTAAAGGGAACCTGTCATCAGAAATTTAGCTATAAACCTAAAAGTTCCCCCTTCTGCAGCGTCTGGGCTGCATTCTAGCAAGGTTCCTCTAGTTTTTCTGGCCCCTTTTATACCAAAATAAACACTTTATAAAGTTGTACCTTTTCGTATGTAAATTTCGTAAATCATCCATGGGGGCGGGCTCTCTGGTGTCCGTTACTGTCCTCCTGCCAATTTACGCCGCCCCTGAACGCTGAATTTCAAACCTCAGGACGCCGCCCTTGGGCGCCCGGGGTCCCGCGCATGCGCTGTGCGACTGTAGCGGGACTGTGCACTGCGTGCACATGTGACCGCTGGTGACATTTTGCGCAGGCACGAGGTTATGGGCGGCGCTGTGAGTGTCATCAGCAAGTGCCGCCCATAACCTCGTGACCGCACTTTCCCCTCTTCCTCCAGCGTTCTGCGCAAGTGCTCGCTGGCCAGATGACCGACGTCACCTCCTTCCCATCTTGCCCTGCAGCAGGAAATAGATGGGAGGAGCGGATGGGGCAGGACACCATAGCTAATGTGGAGATGCGGCAGGCATCTGAGAGGAAGAGGAGAAAGTGCGGTCACGAGTTTATGGCCGGCACTTGCTGATGACACTCACAGCGCCACCCATAACCTCGTGCCTGCGCAAAACGTCACCAGCGGTCACATGTGCACGCAGTGCACAGTCCCGCTACAGTCGCACAGTGCATGCGCGGGACCCCGGGCGCCCAGGGGCGGCGTCCTGAGGTTTGAAATTCAGCGTTTGGGGGTGGCGTAAATCGGCAGGAGGACAGTAACGGACACCAGGCAGCCCGCCCCCATGGATGATTTACGAAATTTACATACGAAAAGGTACAACTTTATAAAGTGTTTATTTTGGTATAAAAGGGGCCAGAAAAACTAGAGGAACCTTGCTAGAATGCAGCCCAGGAGCTGCAGAAGGGGAAACTTTTAGGTTTATAGCTAAATTTCTGATGACAGGTTCCCTTTAAAGGTGGTTGCCATCATTCTTGGTCTCCAGGTTGGTTACACAAAGTACTGTTGTTTCCTATGTGAATGGGACAGTTGATCAAGACAAGAACGCTACAAGACAAGAGACTGACCTCTCAGAAATGCACTGCAGCCGGGGACTAAAAATGTTCTTCATCCATCACTTGTCTAACCACAGAAAATTCTGTACCTCCATTGCATATCAAGTTGGGTCTCATGAAGAACTTCATAAAGGCAATGGACAAAAATGCAGAAGCATTCAAGTATCTCATTTGTAAATTTCCAGGGTTGAGTAAAGCAAAAATAAAGGAAGGAGTTTTCATTGATCCTCAGATTTGTGTGCTTCTGCAAGATGAGGAGTTTCACCATTTACTGCATGGCAAGGAAAAGGCTGCATGGGTAGCATTCCAGTTAGTGGTAACAAATTTCCTAGGAAACACCAAGTCAGACAACTATGAAGAGCTGATGGAAAATCTTCTTCAGGTCTATCATAATCTTGGATGCAAGATATCATTAAAGATTCAATTCTTGCATTCGCATCTAGACCTCTTTGCACCAAACTGCGGAGCAGTGAGTGACGAGCACGGTGAGCGATTTCACCAGGATATTGCGACTATGGAAAAAAGATATTAGGGTAATTGGAATCCTTTGATGCTTCCAGATTACTGTTGGACACCAAAGATATAATCCAATGCTTGAATACAAGAGACAAGTAAAAAGAAGCCGAGTATCCAGTGACTAAGGACACATATTTTGTACTGTGCAATAACGTATATTAATAGTTAAAATTATAATTGTTCAAAGTGCTTAGACATGTGAATTATTTCATTATATAGTAGATTTAAATACACTTGAGTTTGCTCTGAATACATCTAATAAAACTTGTTTGACAATACATGTGGAGTTTTATATTTGTAGAAGTAATAACTACATGGTCTAATTATTTATTAATCTATGTAACAGTAAAACACACTCTTTGATTTCATGAAAACTAGAGCCAAATAACAGTTTTCCTTGTCATATTTGAATTCTTTCCACTGCTATGACAACTATGGCCTCACTCCTGATGGTTCTGCTGATGCTATATTTTGGGGTACTCTCACTTGACCTATGCCCTCTATCTTGGATCTCATCTGCAAGCTGACAGCCACCTGTGTCTCTATTCGACTACACTTCTCACCACTGTCCTCTTCTGGGCCCCGACGGCTGTCTAGTCGTGCAAATTCCCTAAGCCTCCCGCGGTGAGCTGTAAGCTCATGTGGCGCCCCTGAGGCATCAGGTGCCACAGGATATTGCAGCCAGTTACAGGTGCAGTGCTAACCCCGGGTTCCTGGAAGACCTGTGCCGGTAAATACCATTGAGACACACACAATTCTGTCCTTGTTCCCAGACTGGGTAACAGGCTAGAGACGGATCTGATGGATGGATACCTATTGGTCGGCACTTATCCAACTTGCTAGTCAAAAACCCGAGAGGAGGAGGGACTAGTCAGTGGAGTTGACGGGAGACAGACATCTTGAAAGACAGTCAGACAGCCAGACAGGCAGTCGGTCGGTCGGAAGTTGGTGTTCAGACAGAGAGTGTGAAGTGACTTGTTGGGCAAGAGGAGTATGGTCGCCAGGGAAGGTACGGTGTGAGTACTCATGGGACCAGGCACCAGTGGGGTGCAGAGCCCTAGTTCAGGAAGACGCTTCAAGCTCACCTGATAAATCTGCCCGGTGAGGGAATCATCTGGGTTCCTCACCAACGTTAGTGTTGGGGCACAGCAGCAAAGAGGGAAATCGGTAACGGGGAAAGAGTTCCAACCCAAAAAAGGTTCAAGCTGCCTGCCATATGGGCCAGGACTGTGACAACAGGAGGGGCCCCAGAATGCTTCAGGCCACGGGGACCCACCAATTACAGACCGGTGCATGGAAGTAAAGCTTATCAGGTCACTACACCGGCACTGGGACAAAAGGAATACCGGATTACCTGAGGCCCAGATTGGTAGAGACCAGCACCAGCCGGGTTGCAGCTTCACCGAACCAGTGAGTAAAGAACAAGTTAAAATGCAGCCCCTGTGTTGTCTGAATTCTTCCTGCACCTATGCACCACCAACTTTCAACATACTACTACCACCCTGGGGCTTAGCTCTACTTGCAGAGGGCCATAACATCCAAGCTGCTCAATACCACCAGCCCCAGCAGTGAGAGACGTTGCAGAGGCGGCTTTCACCACGTAGCCACATACCGAAAGTGGCGTCACGAAAAATATTAATTAATATTAATTATATATTTATTTCACTTTTTATTCACCTTTTTTAAGCGACCCCCAGGGTCCCAGAACCGGACATCGGCCAGTCCCGTGACAGTTCTCAGTGATTCAAGGCCCGGGACCGAGTACCCAACAGGCCCTGGGGTGCGTCACTCAGGACCTTAAAAAGTTACCTTAGATTTCCCTTCCTGGCCTATGACACTGTGCTACATCTTTACTCCTCAACCCTTTTACAGAACTCACCTCACAAGCCCAATCTCTCTAACCAATGCACTGGCCATATGTCATTCCTCCCCTAAATTGTCTAACATCTTATCTACCACTGTTCTCACTCAACCACTAGGTAGCGCTGGCCTCCACACGGTCCTGGCTCTGCTACATTGAGGACCTGTAATTCACTAGTAGCAGTAATTGTACCTAATATATTTGCAACATACTTAGTACCTAAATCATATTATCTTCACAACACAAATAGCATAAAACAGTAGCGGGGTACCTTGAGATCTTAAGCTCTATAGAAATACTGCACTGTCTAGGGGTAACACCTTACTAGTCAACTCTACAGCAAGCATTTGATGATTCAGAGAGAAAAAGACAGACCTGAATCTCCAGAAAAAATGGCAAATCTGCACAGTAAAGTCCCCTGAATACTCCCAGAAACCAGCGCTTCCAGAAGATTTCTTCTGTGTGACATCATGGTTTTCCATCATCAGAGCCACAGTGCTTAATGGCACATTCAGGAAATGGAAATTGGGACAGTGGAGGAGGGGGTAAAGCCTGTATAAAGATGGCATGGTTTGTGGGGAAAAAAGAGTTGCACGATCATCTATCAACACTGGTGGAGAAGGACAGAAAAGGACCCCTGTGCAAGAACAGTATATGTGCCCTTTCCAGTCCAAAACGCACCACAACTCCACCTGCTTAGGAGATAAAAATGGGCCCCCTTACCTCTTGGGTCCTTGTGAGGCTGCACAGGTTGCACCAAAGATATGTCCACCTCTGTCTCCCACACTGCCGTCAGTTTCCAGATATGTGTACAACTTGATTCAGACCAAGCTTCCATAAATATATTTTTTATATGGTGCGCACATACTTGAAATATTTTTAATATACCCAATATTTTCATTTAGTTTATCTGTTTTTATAGTTGGTAAATCTTAATAAACCCCACTGACATAAGTGGGGTTCTAAAGTCAAGGGCTTGTTGAAGTTTTGTCCAAGTTCCAATATTTTTAATAGCAAGAATATAGTTGCAATATATACTGTGCAATTCTTACAGCCAAAATTATCGGTAAGCCTAATGGTTTCTATGAACTCACAGGTGAACGGAGTCTGACATTCCTCTTTGGCTATCATTTTTACTATTTGCACCGATCTTTTTGTAAATTGTCATTCCCTATTGCTGTGAATTCTATATTTCTTACAGCTCTCCTCCAGTTGACTACATCTCTCCCTCTACATCTGTCTCATACATGCACACGCTCCCCCTGCAGAGAGATAAGGAATGAGACTCAATTCAACACCAGCTTCAGGAGCAGAATAAAGAGAGCCAGAGCTAAACAAATAACTGCTCAGCATCTTAGAGCAAGTCTTTTCTCCGAACCTGTCTTTGTGGTGCGGGACCAAGATCTGACAGCGAAAACCTGCTCAAGGTAGGGCACTGCTAACGATTCCTTTTAGAATGCTAAGTTCTTGTCCCTCCAGTTGCTGGTTAATGACTATTATTCCACACTAATTGTCAAAATAAATGCAAATTATAACTGTAAACCACCTGCAGGACACCCCAAGGAGACCTCGCGTGGGTGCTGTACTCTTGGTGCAATTGTTATATGTACAGTGTATGTTTCAAGCTTCATATATTTCTATGCATTTTACATTTCTACATTCACCTTTTTTCTGAACACACAATCAGTTGCAATATATTGTGCAGAACACAATCTTATCTTATATTAGCATTTTTTTACCATAATATTACTCTTTCTCTCAAGTGATGGATATGTAGCTGTCATTCAAGTGCAGTTGCCAGGCAGCAAATATTATCATAGCCATCACAAAAAGCACCTAGGATCTTTATTTTCACAAAATTGTGTGGAAAATGTTTCACCATGAAAATAATGCAGTGTGACACTGTGCACATCTTTGCTTTTTGGGTCAGAAATACTCAAACCCATCATATACTATATTTTTCATTGCTCTTAAATGATTTAGGAAAGTTAGGTTATCCAGTCTAATCCCCAAGCATGCATGGATTGGTTGAGCATGCATGTTTATTTCCACGGTGCCACCAGACAGATATGTCTCCATTTGTCTCCAAGCGGAACAAGGATTTGACGGGTTAAAATCTAACCTACCTGTGCCTTTTTTCTCCTCTGTGACAAGACATTTGGGGACCACCAGACATGCATTATAGGAATGAGATCTTAAGACTCATTCTTCCCCTATACTGGGAATGCACTTTTTGTAAAAAAAAATAATATTATTGCCTTTGATTGTGGATTAATCAATTGGGTTGCCTGAGACATTGTCAATCATACCTGCATAGGTTCAAAACTTTTTTGTTTGTTTTTTACGTATGGTTCTCTGCTAGTATCGTATGTGAAGTCATTTAATAAAGGATAAGGGCATATGCAGTTTAGAGTCACCTTTCAAATCACATACTTATAGAGCTCACTTTCAAAGTTAAAAGTGCACACCTAAACATATTCTTTTTGTATTTTTTGTTCTAGAAAGACAATACTATAAAGGAATCATACAAAGGGTATCCATCCAACCATAAGCCTGCCAAATGGGCACTTTGTTGGCATTCATCTATAGTTGCCCTTTGAATACAGTGTAAGGCTGGATATTTTTTCTAATTCATGGCTTATATACCCAACTTAAAAAATTAACGTCATGGTAAGTTACATTTAGAGTCTACATCAGCAACCCGGTGCAAATCTGCAATAAAAAGAGATGGATATTAACATTATCCTAAAGAGCAGTGTTTGTCACTCTTTATACGCTCCCCAGGAACAAGAAAACTCAACAAAGTGCTTACAAGAAAGAGATCAGTTACAAAAATGAATACAATATGGCTACACTTTATCAGACCTAAATAAAATAGGAACCCAACATGTAGTACTATTCATCCAGTCAAAATAATGGACACCACAAAAAGGATTCTAAAATTTCAGAAAGTTTTAAAAAGTAACAAAGAGTCAAAGAGTAGAGAATGTTCTAAAATAACTTATCAGTCCTAACACTGCCGCTCCAGTGGTCCTTCCAATTACCAAAAGTAATAATTGCAGTCGCCTAACCACTGAAGCTAACCAGTGGCCCAGTGGTGACAACTGAATGTGACTGTTGAGGCAAGCGACTCGTAGCAGTCATTAATGATGAGAATGATAAGACCAGCCGATTAGCAATGCTGGGGCAGTGGATTCAACATTGCTTATTTCACTATTTTAGAATTCAAACCTTGACTAGGTAATTTGGAAAAATTCCAGAAAACCCATTTAATGGAGTTTGATGGGCACCATTGATAAATTTTGTTGATTAATCCGCATTATTTCTGTTCAGAAGGGGAGAGCAAGATATCATGAGCATAGCATGCTGAGAGAAACGTCCCCAGTATGTCTTGCCCATTTATACAGGACATGCTGCCATCCAAAATCATTTTAGTAAACAACATAGAAATAGACCTCAGGCTAGACAAGGATAAATGTAGGGAATAATATAATAAAGATAATTAAAAATTTTATAAATTTTAGGTGCCAGACCACCCCTTTAATGCCTTTACTGGCAGTCAAGCAGGGGAGACTTCAGTGCTGTCATGTAGCATAGTTCTACATAAAGATCATGGTTTTTTTTTTTTTGTTTTTTTAAATATCCCGATTTTTTTTCCTGTACCCCTACTTGATAAGTCTTCTAAAGCACTGGCAATATGTTTGGTAGTTGTTCAGTGGTGGTTGGTTTCAACCCTTCTTACCTTGGCCACATCTCTGAGCACGTAATACCTTGTAACTGGAGATTACAGGCCTGAAATATGACAGTACTGGATAATTATGCGTTGACAATTAATGTGTGCCTTTTTTTTCAAAACACTTTTGGTGAGGTGACCTTCTTCATAAAGGGTGTTGATATCCTTAGTCCACACCTGCCTTCATTGCACAAATACACATCACTTGATTTGCTTCATATAATATTATTAATCCTATTTAGCTATCAGAATCGCTTTTCTTCCACTCGTAATGAGTGCCCCCTGGTCCTTAATATTGTCTTTGGAAGAAATAAGTCATGTGCCAGTCCTTTATATTGACCACACATGTATTTATACATATAAATGAGATCTCCTCTGAGACGTCTTTTTTCTAAGCTAAACATATCTAACTTTTTCAACCTGTCATCATATGGGAGGCCTTCCATTCCTTGTAGTAGTCTAGTTGCCTGCCTTTGAACTGACTCTAACTTCTGAATGTCCTTTTCAAAATGTGGACCCCAAAACTGGATCCCATATTCCAGATGTGGCCTTACAAGTGATTTATAGAGGGGCAACAATATGTTGGGATCACGGGATCTAATCTCTCTTTTTATACACCCTAAAATCTTGTTTGCTTTAGCAGCTGCTGCTTGACATTGAGAGCTGCTATTCAGCTTATTTGTAATGAGAATACCTGAGTCCTTCTCCTGTTCTGTAGTCCCGAGTTTACTTCCATTTAATGTATATGCAGTTATAGGATTACTCCATCCTAGGTGCATTACTTTACATTTATCAACATTAAATCTCATTTGCCAAGTATCTGCCCATTCTGACATCTTATCCAGATCTTTTTGTAATATTGTACTATCAAGGTCAGTTTTTATTATCCTACATAGTTTGGTGTCATCAGCAAAGACTGAAACTTTACTATCAATCCCATCCACAAGGTCATTAATAACGAGATTAAAAAGAATTGGTCCTAGCACAGATCCCTGCGGCACCCCACTGCTGACTATAGCTCATTTAGAGAATGTTCCATTTATGACTACTCTTTGTTTCCTATCTTTTAGCCAATTCCTTACCCAGTTGCATATAGTTTCCCCTAGTCCTTGCTTCTGGAGCTTTAGTATAAGGCTATTATGTGGTACAGTATCAAATGCCTTTGCAAAGTCCAAATAAATCACATCAGCTGCATTACCAATATCCAGGTTTGCACTTACCCCTTCATAGAACCCCAAGTAGCAAGTATTAGTGAAGTGTAAAAGATATAATAATGTTTTTTAAATATTTTAAAAATATAAATCTGAAAATCATTGCGTACATTTGTATTCAGCTTCCTGTATTCTGATACCCCTAAATAAAATCCTGACGTGACCAATTGCTTCCAGAATTACAGAAACAGCCAAAATGCCCATGGTCACTCTGGAGGAGCTGCAGAGATCCACAGCTCAGATGGAAGAAGCTTTCCATAGCACAACTATTAGTTATTTACTCCATAATTTGGCCTTTATGGAAGAGTAGCAAGAAGATAGACTTTTTTTTAAAGAAAGACATAAGAAGTCCCATTTCCAGTTTGTAAAAAGCCATGTAGGGGACAAAGCTAGCAAGTGGAAGAAAGTGCTCTGGTCAGATGAGACCAAAGTTAATTTTTTTGCGCTAAATATCAAAATGTTATGTGTGACATTCCCTCAGGGAGAAGCTTAGATCCCACTGCAAACTACATACCAGGGAGTCTGAAAATGAATGCAGGCATGAAGATTGCAGACTGAAACTTAGTGCAACCTTATTAATAAATGGTGACTAATATATGTAAAAAAATAGTTTCCATTTTGAACATGTCTATACCATCTAACTCCGTCTGTTCTTTGGGTTATGCCATACAGTTAATTAAAATCAATTTCTATGAATTAACACATGTGGAATGAAATACTTACTGTGTGACACAACTGAAAATGTGTCTTATATTCTAGGTTCTTCAAAGTAGCCACCTTTTGCTTTGATTACTGCTTTGCACACTCTTGACATTCTCTTGATTAGCTTCAAGAGGTAGTCACCGGAAATGGTTTTCACTTCACAGGTGTGCCCTGTCAGGTTTAATAATGGGGATTTCTTGCCTTATAAATGGGGTTGTGTTGTGCAGAAGTCTGGTGGATACACAGCTGATAGTCCTACTGAATAGACTGTTAGAATTTGTGTTATGGCAATAAAAAAGTAGCTAAGTAAAGAAAAACGAGTGGCCATCATTACTTTAAGAAATGAAGGTCAGTCAGTCCGAAAAATTGGGAAAACTTTGAAAGTGTCCCCAAGTGCAGTGGCAAAAAACATCAAACGCTACAAAGAAACTAGCTCTCATGAGGACCACCCCAGGAAAGGAAGACCAAGAGTCACCTCTGCTGCGGAGGATAAGTTTATCTGAGTCACCAGCCTCAGAAATTGCAGGTTAACAGCAGCACAGATTAGAGACCAGGTCAATGCCATGCAGAGTTCTAGCAGCAGACACATCTCTAGAACAACTATTAAGAGTAGACTTTGTGCAGCAGGCCTTCATAGTTAAATAGCTGCTAGGAAACCACTGCTAAGGACAGGCAACAAGCAGAAGAGACTTGTTTGAGCTAAAGAACACAAGGAATGGACATTAAACCAGTGGAAATCTGTGCTTTGGTCTGATGAGCCCAAATTTGAGCTCTTTGGATCCAACCACCATGTCTTTGTGCGACGCAGAAAACGGATGGACTCTACATGCCTGGTTCCCACCGTGAAGCATGGAGGAGGAGGTTTGATGTTGTGGGGGTGCTTTGCTGGTGACACTATTGGGGATTTATTCAAAATTGAAGGCATACTGAACAAACATGGCTACCACAGCATCTTTCAGCGGCATGCTATTCCATCCGGTTTGTGTTTAGTATATACACACATACAGTATGCACATATTTTATGAAGAGGATTTATTCTGTCCCTGTCAGCCTGAAAAATGAATTATGTTTTTATTAAGTTTGAAGCACAAAGGGATTTGTCATGATGCCAGTTGGACAGTAGATAGTGTACAATCTTCAAGGTGAGTAATGAGGTTTCACATTTCTATTTCATTAATCTCCATTGACTGAAGGTTAGTTCATACAACTCTGTGGCTGTTTTGTTACATAAAATAAATTATCTATACTGTATGTAAAAAAAACATACACAAGCAGCAAAAAGAAATGTAATCATAGTAGAGTTTTTTGGTTAAACTTGCAAAATGTAAAGGTACAGCTCCAGTGCAAAAGATTTATTAATATGGATGCACCAATCTGTCCAGATGGGCCAGATTTGTGAACAAAGTGCATGCACAGTTGGTGAGTCTGCTGTGCGCCCAACTTTACTCTGCAAAGATTTTTTGATAAATGAGTCACATTACATACAATCGTCATTTGCAGGCAGATGAGGAAAAGAAGTGGTACAGAGGATTCTTAATTGGTTCACAATACTTTCAATATATTTATGCCAGAATATTAGGAATTGTATTGATTCACTCCAGTTTTTTTGTATTCCTGAGTTATTTTACAATTTTTCATAATCTAGGGCACAGAAATTAAGTGTATGTAAATTGGTTTTCTAAAAAGGATGTTTTTTTTAAAGGGGTTGCCTTGGTATAGATATTTGATAGCCTATCACAGGATAGGCCATCAATAATAAATTGGTAGGGATCTGACACTCAGCACAGGAACGTTTTTCTTAACCGATCCATTTATAAAACTTATTTTTCCAATATCTATTATTTAAAATGTGCTTTAATCATCGAACAACCTCTTATTGCCCACCAACATGACTTAAAACAGAACTTAGATATAAGTAAGTAGCATCTCCTGATGGTGAAGAAGCAGCAGATGTCCACCATAGCTGAAACTCTAGTGCAGAGGTCTCAAACATGCTTCCTGGGGGCCGTATACGGTCCCCGTGGCTGCTTGTTGCGGCCCGCAGACCCCAAGAATATTGCAGCTCTATGCCCAGGGGTCAGCGCTGGCAGGAATTTACTACAATTTTATTACATTTGCAGTGCCGCACAGAGGAGCTGTCTGCACTATATCAATGGCGGCTGCACGCCAATCAGATGCAAGGAAATGATGTCACTGTATGACATCACCTCCTTGCATCTGATTGACCGGCGGTAGCCATTGGTATAACGCAGACAGCAGCTCTGCGCGGCACCGCAAATGATTCAATTGTAGTAAAGTCCTGCCGGCGCCAGCCCCTGGGCATAGAGCTGCGATCATCACAGGCCACAACAAGCAGGTATGTGCTCACGATCAGGTCCCGCTGCGTCCTGGACGTGGCGGGTCCTGACCTGCGGGGCCACAAGTCAGGGTGCTGCGATCTCCTCGCTGTGTTCTTCCTAGAGACTGCACTGTTGAGTATGCTCTGTTTTTAAAATGGAGTCACTTTGAGGTTTTCCAATATATAGGCCCCCAAAGTCACTTCAAAACTGAGTAAGTCCCTAAAAAATAAGTTTCGTAAATTTCCTTGAAAAAGATGAAAAATTACTGCTCCAATTTTAAAGCTTTTAGCATCCTAACAAAATAAAAGATCATTTTCCAGATGGAGCTGATGTAAAGCATAAATGAGGCAAACGTTATTTATTAACTATTTAGTGAGGTGTGACTATCTGGATTAACCCCTTCACGACCTTTGACGGATCTATCCGTCATGGAGCGTGTGAGGTTAAGCCCCGCCCCCTGTCGCAGGCAGGATGCGGCGATCCACGCACAGATCAGCTGTTTTTAATAGCTGACATGTGTGCCTGCATGTGCCGAGTGGAATCGCATTCCACCCAGAACATTTAACCCCTTATATCTCGCTGCCAAAGTCTGGCAGTGAGATGTATATGCGCGCGGGCATGATTTTCACTTACCGCCGCCCCCACCGGAAGTCACGTGCGCGATCACGTGACTTTTGGTGGTTGCCATGGTAGCACAGGGTCATGTGATGACGCCTGTAGCTAACATGACTCCCTTCCTCTCAATGCCGGAATACAGCCGGCATTGAAAGCAAAGGACCGTATCTGCAGTTCTCAGCTTTGTAGCTGAGATCTGAAGATAGTGCAGAGCGATCGGATTGCTGATCGCTATAGCGCCCTAGGGGGACTAGTAAAACTAAAAAAAAAGTAAAGAAAAGTTTAAAAAAATAAAAAAAACAAAAAAAAATAGGAATTACTACTTACCGGTAATGATGTTTCCAGGAGCCAACATGACAGCACGGTAGGAGTTGCTCCTTTGACCTTTACAGGGACAGGAAACGCAAGAGGTTAAAAGCCCCTCCCCATCCCCCTTTCCTCAGTGTTTTTTAAAGTACCACACCAGGATGGGAGATAACACCAGTTTATTAATGCAGAACGTACAACACACGGTATATAATCAGACGGGAGGGAAATAAGCGTGCTGTCATGTTGGCTCCTGGAAACATCATTACCGGTAAGTAGTAATTCCTATTTTCCAGGACGCCACATGACAGCACGGTAGGAGAATGCCAAAGTAATCCCTATGAGGGGAGGACCACAGCCTGCAAAACCCTTCTACTGAACAACCTGTGCTGATCGTTGAGAAGGCCCAGTGTATAATGCTTACAAAACGTGTGGGGACCCGACCACGCTGCCGTACGACAATCAGTTCCAAGGAAACCGCCGCCCTCTCCGCCCAAGAAGTGGACAGAGCCCTGGCGGAGTGGGCCCCAATGCGAGTTGGGAGGTCCCGACCCGCGGATTGGTAAGTAGCTGAAATAGCGGACCTAACCCACCGAGACAAAGTCGTCTTAGACACCGTCTTCCCTCGGTTCTTTCCCGCAAATTGCACCAAGAGGGCAGAATCTACGCGCCAGCCCGGGTAGCCTCCAAATATGCCAGAACTGCTCGTCTGACGTCCAAAGAGTGAAGGAGCCCTACATGTTGGGAATGAGAATAAATGAGGTAGACAGCTTACACTACAGCGACCAGAGACAGTGAGACATACCCAAATGGGTTAAATTAACATTCTTAACACCGCAACTATAGAATAGAAGTTAAAGTCCTTAACAGCCTATCAAGGAATGAATAAACCACAGCCCGATAGAATGACCATCGGCTAGATCAAGAATAAACTTGTCCGAGCTTATTAAACCAGGTCAGTACCGTCATCAACTCTCCTAGGTTCAAACGATTACCCCTGGGCACAGACCAGCCCACCGTACCGCCAGAGTTCACAATCTGGCTCCAGAAGCCCAAGATGACAATGCATAACTACTGGACCTAGAGGAATGAGAAGGACCGTCATGAAAACTAAGACATGAAGAGTTGGAGTCCGGAAGGCACTTCTTCCGATATTAGCAAGCCAAGTACATCATCCGACCAGTTGAAGGAAGCATTAGTCCCAAGATGCAGATGCCAAGGACAGCGGGGTATGGAATCTGGATGTGAGAAAAGCGTCCCAAATGTAGGTGGCCAAACCTCATAGATATGTCAAGGTCAGAATGACGATGATGATGAGACTCAAAGGATCTCTCGATATCCGGCTGCTGTTTCTAATTAAAAATGTCATGTGTGCACCCGAGAATGAAAAATAACTGCACAGCAAGTCAGTTATGTCTATCTCCATGACTGGCTCTTGACCAAGTGTGTTCTTTATTGTTTGAACGAAACTCTAGACCAAACAGTAAGGGGGTGTGAACAAAAGTTTTAGTCCAATCAAGTATCGTAGGTCAGGGCTTCATGACGTAGAGAGATCTACATATCCTTCTTGGATTGGACAGTCCAGGCTTCAGGAATTTCTTTGTCGATCTGTCTTGGGTGGAGAACAGGAAATGGTGGCCATCTTCAAGCTATACATATATATATATATATCCTAGTATATACTGAGTTTAAGGAAAATACACTGAATATGCAATATACATATATACATGTTAGTAAGAAACAAAAGCATTCACAAATATGTATGTTAGTTCACATCTACTGAACTATATAACTGAGTCTATGAAATGGCTGAATTAAGTATTTTTGGATACTCAATTCTTTATCCTCAACAGTCCCCCCTAAAGACTTACTTCTGCCATTTCTGAATTCTAAGGGTACTATGTTCCCTTAGGAAGAGAGGTAGAAAGACTTATCGGAAAACCTGCCTAACTGAACATTGAAACATGGGCGGAAAGGGGAAAGGGGTTTTCTTCACCGGTTTGAGACCAAGGACTCCTAGGCGAGTCCTCACCCTTTGTAGTTGGACTTTCCCATGTCTCAAGGTTCTCTAAGTCCTCTCTTCTAACTGTTCTGGCAATGCTGGTCTAAGACTGTACAGGGTTTTCTGAAAAGGATAAGTATGAGCAGAACGCTCAGTGCAGCTCTGGTTGATTAACCCTTCTACAATGCGAGATGTGGATCCATAGATTTTTCTGCGGTTGGATCAGCTCCTCTAGTGTTGACTCATGGCTCTTTCTCGCTTGTCCTTTAGGATCAATCAGTCTCCTGCCTGGAGACCATATGCTAATAGCTCTGATTTAAGATCTGGAATTGGAGAATACACCTGTTTATCACACTATTCAGTCAATTATATAAAAATATACATGTCTATGTTAAACCAAAAACATCTTACATAAAGACCTGTTTATTACAAAAAGAAAACAAAACATATACATTTTGTACACGATTTACTAGTTTCCACTTTTCTATAAAATATACACTTTTTGTAAACACATTTTTCTTTACATACCACCTTCATGTGCTTCTCAACAATAATGTCGTTTTCTGCACAGGAATGCCTCTGACCAAACCTGGAGAGAAATTTACACAACACGCACAGACTTGCATACAACGTGCTCATGATATACATCTATAATCAGTTTGCAGTCTCTAAGAATGGGTAGAGTAGGTGCAGGGTGTTTCTACGGACTCTTTACAGTTTTTTTTTCACTTCGTTCTAGGCACTTGTCTCACAAGACTGGGTGAATCTGCCCACCTGGGTACTGAACCCGGTGTCACCAAAGCACACACTGACAATTGTCTTTCACAGGTGTTACCTGGGCCATCATTAAGAAGAGCTCTCATGACAGAGAAAGCTTACCACCCTTTATCCACAGACCTTCCTCAGTCAGCTGGCTCCCTGCATGTCACAGTCCATTCCTTGTTGTTTTGCTTGTTCCTGTAGGGATTTAAGAACACAAGGAGTGACAGAAGTCACTGACGTGACCAATGTCACCAAGGCATGGTCGGTATTGGTGAAAGACTCTCAACTCTAGGCCCGTTCACTGCTTCTTGGTCAGCTGCACCTGTGCGAGGATCTCCATCCGAATCCATCAGCTCAGATCTAGACTTTCTTTTCGGCATACCTAATTCATTTGACAACAGGAAAAAAAATCTACAACCTACATACACCTCTAAAGACTCTTACCCACTCCTGTTCTACCCATCAAGAGAGGCATTTAATGCATCACTGTCTCCTGTATCAATAGGATTGGAGGGAGTGGTCGAATTTAGATCTACCTCATGTGGTGTAAACAGCAGCATATCCAGTGCAGAATCGACCACCATCTGGTTTCATCTATAAAAACAAAAACTTAAAAATATACATTAGATCATTCTTATAACTTCATCTCTGATCATAATACAGTTAGTGGTCATCTATACCTCACATGACTGAGAATACTAAATAAATAAACAAACAAATAAACAAATAAACATATAAGACAAGACTTTCCTATTTCAGTTAACAGATATACCTCATAGTAATCTAATAAACATAACCTATGGGAAAAAGGTCAGCTTCAAAACCTATCTAATATGCCTGCTGCGCCCTCCAAGAAACTGGAGAATATAATTAATACCTTATTCCCCCTTGTTTAATTGTTTATTTACCAATATGGCAAAATTCAGCATTTGTATACTGGTATTCCCTAAAAGAAAAAATAAAACAGCAGGTAATAAATTAGCCACATACTAAAACCTAAAATGAACAAACACTGAAAATAACGTACATCTCACAACACTATACATTACTGGGAAATTTTAAAAACCTTACAATAAACAACACTGTATCCATAAAGAAAAGAAAAACCTTTCATAGTAAAAACAACTGAGACATGATGAAATGACAGCTATGACTGGGCAACTAACTTGCAAAAATATATGAATTGTTTAGAAATAATCATAAAAACAGAAAAGGTGATAGTCACAAAATAAAAATATATTGTTCAAATAAATTGCCATTAAAAAACAAAAACAACACAAATTATATCGCACATCCCATAAAATTTAATATTCCCTATTCAGGTATAAACAGCAAACTAAAAATGTGAAATCCTGAACTCCAAGGATTAAACCAAACTTACGTCACTATTGAGGAAAGACACATTTCATCCTTGTCTCTTAAAAGCGAGAGAGGAAGAAGAAAAAAAACCTCATCCTTTGTTATAACAAAGACGTAGCAGTGAACACATCCATTTCCCATATCTACATTGGATGCATTATACATGTTTCCTAATTCCTTTTTACAAATGGATTTGATACATTTTGACATCAGTAGGGGTAAGTCGTTTACGATTTTTGTTTTAAATTAACTAACATAGTACAAAGATATATATATATATATTTACCTTCCTCTATTTTATTTTATCATATAATGCTGCAGGACTTCTAAAATACCAATTAATTTTATGTGAACAGATCTGTTTCCACATCATTTCTGTAAAAGTTTCACTTACTTATCTTTGACTTGCATTTATGGGATAACTGAGTAAACAAATATACTATTTATGCTTATTCAAATGTGTTAGTCATATATACCAGAGAACACCTCCCACCGGGGATGGGTGGAGAGCTTTGAACAAAGAGCCATTGCGAGGGGTGTGGCTTATGAGGTGTACTGCCATCAGTGGGTGTAGCAAGACGGCTGCCACAGGAAGTTCCAGGCACCTGACTTCCGGGTACAGCATCCATGTTGTGACTCCCTGGGTGTACTGGGAGTGTCTGGAACTACGTAGTAAACCAGGGATACTTTTAGTGCCTGTAAATTTGCATTCCAGCATACAAAGGAGAGATATGATTAGCACCAGATATAATGACTTCTAGAGCAGAACAATGAGGCACCGCTAGAGAAAAACATTTAGTGATTCTACAAACAGCAACAGACAGTGAATGGGGTCTTTGTTCTTCATTATAAACTCACTACAGATTAATCTGAACTTCAATACATGGGTTGCAGCCTGCCATCTAGTGGTAGTCCAACGATATTACACAACTTTTTGCAATTTTTCGTATATTTTTTCCCTTCTCGTTTTCCAACTAGAATACTAGCGCTCTCGGCATCCTCCAGAAGAACCGTTTTCCTTCTGAACAAAGTATACATAGTGCTTATTTGGACCGGCCGTTCCAATGGAGTCCTTTCTCGTCTCGTCCGCGTTTGTAACACGCTGACAGTGACTCGCGTCTAATACGCAGGAGAATCCGCTAACTCCAGCACCCTTACCTCAACTAAAGTGAGTTCCTTTCCCGCCTCGTCTGCCACGCAGACAGTGACGTGCGCCTGAACCGCAGGGGAATACGCTAAATCCACTTTAAGTTAACAGAACCCTTCCCGCCTCGTCTATTATCTATCCAATATTCAATATTCAACACTCAATATTTAATATTCAATATTTAATATTCAACATTCAATATCTAACAAACAGTGGCTGTGTTAACCGCAACACAGGGGAATCGCTAGTTCTCATACTTCTGTTCAAAAAGAAAATAACTCAACTGAAAACACCAAAAAATGCATAAACCCGTCAGGTTCTGTTCCAATTTAAGCCAAGATAACACTTGTCTTTCTTTCAAATCATTACAACTTGCTGTACTATACAAAGGCTGCAGCCACCTCCTGTATATTAGCCCACTGACCCCTCCTCTCTCCTCGCTCCAAAGAGCTGCGCTGTTTTAACACCCGGTGTCTGCCTCTTCACCCTCCACCCCCCTTGTTTCTCAGCTAAAAGACAGCAGAGACCGAGCTGTGTAACTTGATCTCCGCTCTGTCTCAAGCAGCTGGTGGACATATGGCCCCCACCTTTTTGCTTCCTCTGAGTGTAAGAATGTAAAGATGTAGCTGCTTCTGCTCCCCCCTCGCATTCTTTGTTCTCAATAGAAAGACTGTCATGGATATCCCTGGGCTCTAACAGACCCCCCCCCTGCTTTTTCACAGAACAAAGACAGCAGCCGCATCCCCAGCCTCCATTTTCTCTCCCTCCATGAACAACAACAGACAATTAACTCTCCGAGAACCAAACAGAGAAATCACAAGCTTGATTAACTATACACTTTATACAACCCAACAGCTACTCAAAAAAAGCACCCCATTTCTAATTACAGACAGCCGGATACTTTAAAACATACACCTAGCCCCTATGGGAGCTGGGTCCTTCTAGCCCACCGGCGGGTGACAGTCACACCGTTAGGTCTCCGGTGCACTACCATTCTCCGGACTAGTGACCACCCACTTTCGCCAGGTGTCTCTCGAACCACAGGCAAAACAGCACACACAATGTATATGATGGTTACCTGCGAAATGAAGGGTGATCAATCCTATCAAGCGACACCTGGATACTTGTGGAGTAGCCCCCAGACGTCCGGAAAATGGAAGCTCTGACTCACCCTTTTCGGTGGCCCCACACTTGGCGCGCCAGCTGTCAAGGTCAGAATGACGATGATGATGAGACTCAAAGGATCTCTCGATATCCGGCTGCTGTTTCTAATTAAAAATGTCATGTGTGCACCCGAGAATGAAAAATAACTGCACAGCAAGTCAGTTATGTCTATCTCCATGACTGGCTCTTGACCAAGTGTGTTCTTTATTGTTTGAACGAAACTCTAGACCAAACAGTAAGGGGGTGTGAACAAAAGTTTTAGTCCAATCAAGTATCGTAGGTCAGGGCTTCATGACGTAGAGAGATCTACATATCCTTCTTGGATTGGACAGTCCAGGCTTCAGGAATTTCTTTGTCGATCTGTCTTGGGTGGAGAACAGGAAATGGTGGCCATCTTCAAGCTATACATATATATATATATATATCCTAGTATATACTGAGTTTAAGGAAAATACACTGAATATGCAATATACATATATACATGTTAGTAAGAAACAAAAGCATTCACAAATATGTGTGTTAGTTCACATCTACTGAACTATATAACTGAGTCTATGAAATGGCTGAATTAAGTATTTTTGGATACTCAATTCTTTATCCTCAACAGATACACTGTATACAGTATATATATTGGCATTTAAAGAAGTGGTTTGCCATATCCGTGGCAGCAAATACAGGAGATTAGTGTTGCCCTGAGCTGGTGTAAAGAAACCACTACCACCTGGGCAGACTACCCAACCAGAAATGCACTATACTCCATTAGCATGTAATTACCACCATATCGGACACTAGCGTAAACATACCACACAGTCTTCCATAGTGACCAGGGACATCTTCCAGAGGAGTGAGGGCCTCTAATAATCACAGAGTGATAGTTCATTTGACAGGGGGGAGACCCTGGATTTTATCTCATGAGAGCAGTGAGCCTATGAGGGAGACTATGGAGCTCCCTGCCACAAGAGGCTGGAAAACCTCACAGGTTATTTACGAGATTCTGGACGTTGAACCATGGCCCAGAAAACCAGTCCAATTGCCATCAAAGGACCCGTCACAGAAAACGGGGCTATTACCATGATCGGCTACATACAGCTCTTTCCACCATAGGATGAACTCGAGAAACATTTCTCTTTAGTCATAAGTTATAAATGAAAGACCAGAGCTAAGCAACTAAGCACCGCTGAATACTACTGATTAGAAAGGAAGGACCGTAGCTGAACTCAGATTCCAGTTCTGAGCCATAATAAGGAGAAATACTAGGCCAACTCAAATATGGCTGCCTATCATGGCTAAGCCAAGTGCAGTTCCAGAAGCATGAGGCCCCTCTAACCAAAGCCGATGCTAGAGACCCAAGATGCGAAGTATGCAGCCCGAGGCGCAAGGGACGAGGCCACTGCAAGGCCAAAGGCGCAGAGGCGCAAGGCCAAAGGCGCAGAGGCATAAGGCCCAAGGCGCAGAAGCGCAAGGCCCAAGGCGCAGAGGTGCAAGGTCCAAGGTGCAGAGGCACAGAAGCGCAAGGCGCAGAGGCGCAATGCCCAATGCCAGACGCGCAAGGCCAGAACATGAAGTGCAAGGCGCAAGTCCGGAGAGCAAGGCCAGAGGCGCAATGTACAAGACCAGAGGCGCAAGGCCAGAGGCACAAGGCCAGAGGCCAGAGGCGCAAGGCCAGAGGCGCAAGGCAGAATGCCAGAGGCACAAGGCGCAATGCCAGACACGCAAGGCCGGGAACATGAAGCGCAAGGCGCAAACCCCGAGGCGCAAGGCACAATGCCAGAGGTGCAAGGCACAATGCCAGAGGCGCAAGGCGCAATGCCAGAGGCGCAAGGCCAGTGGCGCAATGCCAGTGGCGTAATGCCAGAGGCGCAAGGCCAGAGGCGCAAGGCCAGAGGCACAAGGCGCAATGCCAGAGGTGCAAGGCCAGAGGCACAAGGCGCAATGCCAGAGGCGCAAGGCCAGAGGCACAAGGCGCAATGCCATAGGCGCAAGGCCAGAGGCACAAGGCCAGAAGCATGAAGCGTAATGCGTAAGCCCGGAGGTACAAGCCCGGAGGCACAAGGCACAATCCCAGAGGAACAAGGCACAAGCCCAGAGGCACAAGGCACAAGCCCAGTGGCACAAGGCACAAGCCCAGAGGCACAAGCCTTGAGGCACAAGGCACAAGCCCAGAGGCACAAGCCTAGAGGTACAAGGCACAAGCCCAGAGGCACAAGGCACAAGCCCAGAGGCACAAGCCTAGACACAATGCACAAGCCCAGAGGCACAAGCCTAGAAACACAAGGCACAAGCCCAGAGGCACAAGCCTAGAGACACAAGGCACAAGCCCAGAGGCACAAGCCTAGAGACACAAGGCACAAGCCCAGAGGCACAAGCCTAGAGACACAAGGCACAAGCCCAGAGGCACAAGCCTAGAGACACAAGGTACAAGCCCAGAGGCACAAGCCTAAAGACACAAGGCATAAGCCTAGAAGCACAAGCCTAGAGGCACCAGGCACAAGGCCAGAGGCACAAGCCTAGAGGCACAAGCCACAAGGCCAGAGGCACAAGCCTAGAGGCACAAGCCACAAGCCCAGAGGCACAAGCCTAGAGGCACAAGGCACCAGTCCAGAGGCACAAGCCCAGCGGCACAAGCCACAAGCCCAGAGGCACAGGCCTAGAGGCGCAAGGCCCAAGCCCGGAGGCCCAAGGCACAAGCCCAGAGGCCCAAGAGCCAGTGAAGCCAAGCCATGAAGGGCAAGGCTGAGAAACGGTAAGACCAGAGACGTCAAGCAGTGAGGCCTTGACAGACCCAAGGTGCCAAGCCAACGTGTGGGCAAGGTGGCGTGTGGGCTGGGGCCAAAGCCGTGAGGCGCGACGCCGGAGCCCCAAGTTGTGAGGTACGAGCCAGGAGGCGCGAGGCCGGAGCCTGGAGCCATGAGGCGTGAGGCTGGAGCCAGGAGGCCGGAGCCAGGAGGCCAGAGCAGTGAGGCGTGAGCCAGAGTCATCACGAGGCCAGAACCCTGAGGCGCGAGGCCAGAGTTGTGAGGCCCCATCAGAGTTACCCCTAAGAGTGTAAGTCACCTGTGAACTTCAGGATACACCTACTTCATGAGTGGTATCCTAAATGCCAAATTAGTCACACCTGAACCAATTAACTCATCTGGAGGTTCAGCTGGAGGGCAAGTTCCAATGCGAGATAATGCCCATCCCCCTCCAGACACACAAGGCCGTGTTATATCCACAATTTTCCCTCCTATAGAAGGAGTAAATCAGACAGAATCCGGTCGGGTGAGATAATAGTGGAATCAAATGTGTTATTAAACCACAACAGGAGGATCCATATAAGGTTCCATCAACAGGTAAATTCTGAACTTAAACATGAGGTCTGCTGATCCCAGCAAAACATGAGGCAGCAACCTCACCATGCAGCATAATCTACTTAGAAAGTTCCAAGGTTAAATTTCTAATTTTAGTGCAGGACGCTGACAGTTGTGAATGACAGACTGCACACTTTTTTATTCTGGCCGACTTCCTCCGAACTTTTTAGGAATAGTGCTGGTGCGTGCCGCCAGGGGCGCAAGGCACAATGCCAGAGGCGCAATGTCTGGAAGAATCCTAAAAGGAAGGGGAGACAGAATCAGGCTCTACCCAGATTCCTGACGCACCTGCACTTACGTGACCCTGGGACTCGTCAGGGGGGCTAGCATCTGACCTGTCACTTTCATCCCTTAATAATAAATACAGTACATAATACATAATAAACAGTGAGTAGGTCGTCATACAGAAACACACAGAGTGCACATTTCCCCGTTCCCGAGGTTTGATACCTGTTTGGGTGACGACAGAGCCCGTTCCCGCTTCCAGTGTTCCGTCCCGGATCACACGCCACCTTCCAGGGCGCCGCCATATTCCGACCAGGAAAATGCGGAAGTCTTTGCACTGCACATGCGTCAGCGTGCGTGTCAGGCTGGAACGCATGGCGCGCGCACCCCCGGAAGTGCCACATGGCCGCGGCAGACAGCGGGATGCCGAGAGCCCTCACCTGAGGGAAGCGGCTTTTGCCGGGAACTCCTGCTCCACCGGCCGGCTGAGGGACCTCTCCTTTAGAGGTGTCGGCCAGGGGCTGCTTGACAGGCCGGAACGAGAGAGCAAGACCCCCCCGATCCGCCTGGACCCCGTACATCCCGACGGTAAGACTTGCGTCCGTCCTGTACAGGGACAGGAAAAACACTGAGGAAAGGGGGATGGGGAGGGGCTTTTAACCTCTTGCGTTTCCTGTCCCTGTAAAGGTCAAAGGAGCAACTCCTACCGTGCTGTCATGTGGCGTCCTGGAAAAAAAAGGTTCAAATCACCCCCCTTTTGCCCCATTGAAAATTAAAGGGTTAAAAAAATAAAAAATATACACATATTTGGTAACGCCGCATTCAGAAACACCCGATCTGTCAAAATATAAAATCAATTAATCTGATCAGCAAACAGCGTAGGGGCAAAAAAATTCCAAACGCCAAAATTACGTTTTTTTGGTCACCGCAAGTTTTGCGCAAAATGCAATAACAGGCGATCAAAACGTAGCATCTGCGCAAAAATGGTACCATTAGAAACATCAGATCGAGTCGCAAAAAATAAGCCATCACTGAGCCATAGATCCCAAAAAATGAGAATGCTACGGGTTTCAGAAAATGGCATAAAACGTGCGCCACTTTTATTGGACAAACTTGTGATTTTTTTAACCCCTTAGATACAAGTAAACCTATACATATTTGGTGACTACAAACTCGCACCGACCTCAGGCATCACAGTGACACATCAGTTTTACCACATAGTGAACACGGTGAATAAAATATCCCAAAAACTATTGTGCGATCACACTTTTTTGCAGTTTTTTCACACTTGGAATTTTTTGCTGTTTTCCAGTACACTATATGGTAAAACTTTCATTTAAAAGTACAACTCATCCTGCAAAAAACAAGCCCTCATATGGCAAGATTGACAGAAAAATAAAAAAGTTACGGCTCTCGGAAGAAGGGGAGCAAAAACCAAAAACGGAAAGTGCTGAAGGGGTTAAAGGGATAATCATCATTCAAAGCTTGAAAATTGCAATTTTTTTGAAAATTTCTGACACTTTGATAAATAAACGCAAAACACATCGACCTAATCTTACCAATATTATCAAATATAATGTGTCATGAATAAACAATCTCTAAATCACTGGGATACACTGAAACATTGCAGAGTTTTAGACACATAAAGTGACACATCCGATTTGAAAACTTTGACCTGGTCCCTAAGCGTCCATTACTGCGAGGATATTAAGACGTTATGTCTTAAATTTATACACCTTAATGCAGATTGATGAGCATAATTATTTTTTTACATATATTTTAGGTAGAGGTTTATGAACAATATTTTAAATAATACTGAGGCACTTGTACACTGGAGTAGTTCTAATTATCTTGCTCAGGAAGCAGCCTCAATTATGGCACAAGAGGCTGTAAATATAAAATGTGTGCTTGCAGCTTGCTCTTAGAAGCAGCATTTACTTATGCGTGATTATCTGTAACAGCTTCTAAGTGAACTGTAGCCATTGGTAAAAGCTTCTGTACAAAACATGGGCCATAAAATAACCGGGTTATAAAGTATTGCTCTTATGTGTAGAGGGAAACATTACAACCTATTTATTGCCAATTTCTATTCTGGGCTTCTCCTCCATAAAGTTCCTTGAGAATGAATATAATATAAAATGCTTTCCAACGAGTTACAGAGAGAGTGAGACAATGTAATTGAAATTATTGCATAATTGTACATTTTAGCTTTTATCCTAAAGGTTTGCATTATTTAACTATATTGTTCCTCCTGGAAATGTATGAAAATATTAACATTTGAGCATTAGCCTTCTTCCACTAGTCAGTGGAGCTTTCAGCACTGATTGAATAGTGTTAAAGTTTGTAGGGAGACCTTTCATTGAGAAAAGGGAATAGGAAGGATAGTGTGGATGCAGCGTCTTTTTGCATTTTGCATTTTAGTACAGTATAAGCACAGTGGATGGATTTATAGAAATCTCTTGCCACTGTGCTTCTGTTTAACATTGCGTAAACAGCGGGTTTCCTATCGCAGCATGTCAGTTTCTTGTGTGTGGATGCTTGAGTCTCCTGCACGGAAAAAAGCAGCGAAAAGATTCTGCCTCCAGAATGCCACATAACCTGGATCGTGGACACGTACCCGAAGTATTAGATGTCGTTTCATATAACTCTAATAGGAATAAAAGAGAAGTGGTTATACCAGGAAAATGTCTTGTTACTTCCGACAATGGTAAAGTATTTGCTAAAACAGAAATTTCAGTAGAGATGTTTGAGAGGGATGAAACTGGGACTACAAACCTCTCCTCTTGCCAATATTGTTAACTATTGCAAGCTCCATGGTCCAAGTCCATGGGTGTGAGTAAAACATTGGACTGCACTGATGACATCTGAGTGCTGATATAAGCAGAGACAAGCAAAGAAGATGAAGAGATTAATCTTCTCCACACCTATGATCCAATTCTTGCATGCTAGAGAATTGGACCACAGAATAATGACACTCTGATAACTCTCACAGCAGAGCTTAAACTGAGTGTCATTAACATATCACTGCTGATTCTCTACTCTCCTGTGACCCGGCCTTTAAGGGAGTGTGGGTGTAGTGGTAGCATGTATGCCCTTGCCCCTCAACATAAGTGTTCCCCAAATCCTGTCCACATGAGCAAACAACATTGTATGTTTTCAGGATTTGTACAGGTCATGGAATTATCACCTATGTAGGTAATTTAATTATCACCTCTGCAATAGTAAGGAAATCCTGAAAACATGCACTGTTGGTGGCACTTGAGAAATGGAGTTGGGGAACGCTGCTCTAGCTATATTCAAAGAGTTTAGAAGCCCTTGTGTAGTTTTTTTGTAGGGAGCAAAGACAAGCAATCTAACAAACTGGAAAGATGCAGCAGAGAAACTAAGCAAAAAATATCTGCTTTATAGCAAGCTAGCAATTAGTGTTGAGTAACAGTTGCAAATTGCTGTGCTACTTCATTGAAGTTTGCAATAACAATGAGGAGTATGTATAAAACTTCAGCCTTCAACTGTAAGTGGTGCAGTTTGTCCTAAGTGGAAGAGACCAGCCCACAATATGAGCAAATTGCCATTAGTGACAAAAGTCAAGCATTTGCCATAACAGAAGGAAGCTTATTTCTGACTGTGTGGACTGTTACACAAATGGAGTCTGAGTGCAGGTAACTGAATGTAAATAGTTTTGCCACATCATACACAAAAAATACAGAGGCGATGCCTAAGTGAAAGGATGCTACAGAAATGATTGCCAAAAGACTTGTGAAAGTACAAATTAAATATCACGTCAGCTTATTGCTCCACACCTACTGCCTACTTGTGTTAAAAGCTGTAGCCTCTTCAAAAAACACCTTAACAATCAAGCTTGATGTCTCAAAAATGACTAAAATCTTGTTG